>NC_136627.1:5827050-6427050 GCF_933228915.1 Telmatherina bonti | reverse complement strand
AATAGCGAGACTGGAGGAGTTTGAAGGGTGGAAAGACCAACCCTCTGGTCCAGGCCCTGACAGATTAAGCCCAAGTAATCCACTCAGAAGTGAAGGCAGAATCTCTGGTGCAATCAGAGGAAATGCCTTACCAAGACATTTACCCATGGATGATCCTTTGGGTCCCTCAGACGCTGAACTAGCTAAGATAGCCAAAAACATTAATAAGTTTGATCCAAATCCTCAAACTGCTAATGAGACACACTCCTTCTTACGAGAAATTGAATTCCATCTGAGAAAATTTCCTCATGCTTCCATTAATGACAGAATATATCTGATCAGACTGTCAGCCAACAGAGAAGTCAGTCAGTTCCTGGACAGGCAGCCAGATTCTGTTATGACTAATTATGAGATGCTGTGTAAAGCCATGGAACAGGAGTACTCTAGTGATTTGCCAATAGCTGGACTTGCTGCAGCCATGTTAATAAAGCAGGGTAGGACAGAAGCTCCGCAGGAGTATTACCACCGGCTAAGAAAAGCGTATTTTGGGTGTCAAAATTACCCAGATATGGAATCTGATTTGTCTTTCCGTACAATCTTTGTACAGAACCTACACCCAGGAACCAGTAGACACCTAGGTGTACTGGGAAATCCAGCCACGTCCACAACCCGTCAATTACGGGAATGGGCGGCCATGGCCTTCCAGAAGCAGAGTCAAATGAGAGGACCTGAACAAACAGCAGTACTCAGCCTAGACACTCGACACACCACACGTGAACTTGAGGGAACACAGAGCTACACTCCTTGGCATGATAACAGGAGAAGAGGAAAAGGGAAGAGATCTCCTCGGTACAGTCAGAGACAAACAGGGTCTCAGCCTAGATGCACTAACCGAAATCCACCCCAAAGGGAAGCTCAGAAACCCTCAGGCAGGAATAAATTCTTCCCACAGCAATCTGGGCAGAATCGATCCAGAAGTCACAGAGGTGGCCACAGAAACCCACGCATGCAAGGATTTCTTAACTCAGACAGCTTTCCACCACTTCCAGATGACTTCCCAGGTAAAGACCAGAAGAAATATGGTCAGGATTTCCAGAGACCTGCACACAGAGTCTCTAAAAGGAAGCAAGTAGTTAATGCAGAAGACATTGAGAACTTAAAGACACTTATACGAAAACTTACAATGACATCTGAGGAAAAAGTTCAAAATGTGTCTGCAGTCGGCGGTGTGAAAAATGAGATCAAGAATCCACCTGAGTTGATTCTTTCTCCTGAAAAGCCAAAAGTGAAAATAACCCACAACAGAGTAAACCCTGGAAATGACAGTCACACAGTTTCTGTCCAAGCTCCAGGTGTGAATGCTGCAAAGGGGGGGGTCGATGATTCCCCCACAGATGTCATGGTAATGCAGAGTGACCAGATGCAGAATGAAGCTGCAAAGGGGCCAGGTCCACAGTTTCTCTGTAGTCTTACTGAAAGGGGACTGAGTAAGAAACCATATCTCCCAGTAATACTGGAGTCCGTTTTGGAAAGCGATGCTTTGATGGACACAGCGGCTGATGTTAGCCTCATGTCAAGCTCACTTTTCAAGGAACTGAAGTTAGCAGCCAAGCAAACCAGCAGACGGCTAAAACTTCAACCCTGCGAGTTGGAAATCAGACCATATGCTAAAGGAACAACCACTCTGTCCTCACGAGTGCTAATCCAAATGACAATTGGGCCCATGACTGTAACCCATCCTGTGTATGTATCCGCCGTGAATACATTTCCATTGTTGATTGGTAATGACCTGTTGAAGAGGTTTGAACCATTGATTGACCTTAAAGGCATGAACTTATTTGCTCAGGTCACACAACCTCTGCCCTTCTTGGACCCTCATCTAAAAGAGTTCAGTTGTTTTGCTGTCACCATGACAACCCAGCAGGGCATGACATCACCAGATACCGGTCAGCTGGCTGAGCAGAAGCCACAGATCCCAGCTGAGCATTCTCCAGAAAGGTTTGGAAAACTTGAGCTCAGTGACTCCCCACGTGGTGGTGACGAACTGAACTTGGTGTCTGACCGATCCTCACGGCCATTCACTACTGATCACAGATCAGTCAAGCAGACTCAGAAACACTGGACCGGATCACATGCAGACAAGCAGTCATCTGTGACCTGTCAGAGCAAACCGAACCAAAGCCAGACGCAATCTACAACTAAGTGGTTTCACAGAAACCAGAATAAATCACATAAAACTTTCTCCATGGGACTAGTCGGAGCCAATCAGATCTCTGAAAAATTTTAATCAGGAAGATAGAAGAAGGAGAGATTAAATCAGCTCTCCAGAACTCGTGGAGACTGAGATACGGCTAAATTGTGGAAATTGGTCTTGGAAGTGTGTTGAACTAGTGGAAGAATTCTCCTCTGCTTTGGAAATTTTGTGTTTGTTTAGGATACAAGAGGAGGGGGGTTATGTTATTGTAATCTCTGTGAAGGCACACAGGGTCCACTGACCAGTCATAAAACACTAACACCCTTGTCTGTCTCCTACTAAAATGTTCCCTAACCAACGTTCGCTGGAAGTGATTGTGTGTTGAATTCCCTACGAGAGATCCTCTTATGAATATTACATCACCGTAACTTCGCATGGGGGGGAAACCTCGTTTCTATAACTAACCCATAACAGCAAACCGTAAACGTGAAATGCAGAGCGTACTTTCATGTCGGAATTTTTAAATTTAAATTTTTTTTTTTTTTTTTTTTTTTGTTTGTGCGTTTTCCAACTGATGGTGAACCCCACAGAATGGTTGGAACCTAGAAGAGGTGTAATCAGTTAGACTTCCCTATGTATCACACATGAAAATCCTATAGTGATACAATTTTAATTGTTTCCTTATTGCATGTTCTTTCCCATATCCTTAGTATTCTTAGTGAATAAAGTGAATACTCTAATAATGAACATTTAGTGATGCATGATTTAGAAAGTAATGAAGCTTTATCCATATAACCAGAGTAAAGTTAGTTGTTAAACATTAAAACTTTGATGTACTGGAAGACATCTGAATGGTCTGAAATCAGATCCTGCCATCTACCCCGAGATGGATGACTCCTGGAAGTTTTTTTTTCTTCTGCAGCCGAAATTCTTCTTGGTCTAAAAGAAATTCGTCCGCAAAGGGGGGATATGTAGCGATCTTGGCCTCCCAGGATTAAAAACATTCAACTGGATTAAACAATAGTTGTTATTTCTTTCTCTGCAGTAAGACTGATCCACACAGGACGAGTAGAGAGTGACCATTTGACCCAAGAGGAGGGGTGACACCCCGAGATTTACACCTTTACTCCCTACAGAATGCAGCTGTGTCAACACGAAGGATTAAAGCACATCTAACAATTTATGGTCGCAGGTCGGGGAAATGCCGAGAGTCGCATCTGACCAAACCCTGGTTCTTGTCAGAAATGACACTTCTAAGCCAAAAAGACGAGACTCCAGGGCACCAGAACAACCCCTCCCCTGACGGAGAAGGAGACAGAAGGAATCCAAACTTCTTTCCCCAATTGAAGGAACTGATCTAACTTAGTCTAAAAGACTGTGGTTAATTGTTTGGTTGAATTTCTTCTTTTCCATTATTTTATCTTGATATGTAATTTAATTCTTTGAACTGATCACACACACACATTAATCATGAACACTGCAGTAAATAATTGTTGATTACGTTTTCCAAGCTTCAGACTTCTCTTAAGCTACTAATATGAATGAATAAAATGTGAGGTTTTTTTTTTTTTAGGATCACCCAATGAGGACGAGTCACGACAATTAATTAATCCACCTTTAATAAAAAGTACACGTAGCCAATCTTTTCATGTGTGAAAGTAATACTATAAAATGCTTTCCTTCGCCAGCAAACGAGGAATCTGCATAACTCTGAAAGAATGTGATTTGATGTGTATTGCGGCAGACAAATCAAGGAGTTGAAAGTATCCTGTTCACATTAATGAGATGCAGAGGGAAGGAACTAGAGCTGACCTGATTGGATAAGGTTGGTCAGCCTCTGACAGAAGCAACTCATGATTGGCTGGAAGTTCGAAAGGCGGGTCTGTTTAAATTAGACTGGCAGACCAACTTCCTGAGCTTTTTCTCCTCCTGAGTTTTTCTTTACTTTTTCGTCTCCTCTTAAAGTTTCTGCTTTTCTTTTGTCCTCTGTTTAGTTCTTTAGCCTTTCGTCCTTTTTTTTCTTTTTGTTATTTCATTATAAGTTTTCACCTCTCCGTTCTTCCGAACGGGAGAAAGTACAACAAGTGTTTATTTGTAACCAGTATTTTTCCCGAGATCAGTAATTAACTAGAACCGTAGCTCCAACTTTTTCCATTACGTCTTTACACGTAAAATCTGGAACTATCTATTTTTGGGACAATCTGGATCATCATCACACCGCTCTGGAACTCCGCTGAACGGATCCAGAAGGCCAGAGTAGCTGCGTAGACCTACATCTTCTGACGCTCCAGGGATCCAATTCCCCCGGAAACGCGCCGAATAGGGGACCAACCACCCGCTTCGACCCACACTCCGGATTCAGCGTTCAAAGTAGGATCTGATAGCGCTCTGACATTTGTGATGTCCCAAACCAGTACATCAAATTCTAATTAAATAATTAAATTCGAATTCTTATCCAAATTTAGAATTATTGAACACGTTCTTGTCAAAGATTTAAGTAAGATAATCATCCCGATTTATTTGCTTAATTCCAACCAGTTTCTTCCTGCTCCATCTCATTTAATTAATCTCAGCGTTCTTTATTAATGTTATAAATGAAATTCCATGTTGACAAATTCATCATACCATCTCACCAATAACATCTCTCCATCATTGCTCATTTTCACTGCTGTATGTTTACCATCATTGTAAATAAATATGTATAATCAATTCATCCGTTATTGTCATAATTTCTGAATGCACGATTTCTGGTTCATTCGTTCTTAGGATTTACTCCTTGGAAGTGAGACTGTTTATTGAATTGAGTTTATTTCAGGTGTCTCATCCGCCTGAATTTTAAGTTAATTAAAGGTGATGAGTGGTGCTCCGAGGTAATTAATAAATTCATAATTTGTAGAGGCTATTCCGCTACAGTTTTTACCATAAAGTGTTGCCAAATATCTCAGAAACAGTATGTATCATTCATGTCACACTGGGCTCTTATTGGTTAAAATGGTCTCCAAACTTAAATAGCTTCTGTTTAAGTTTACAGATTTAACTGCAAACCTGCTAACCTAGTATATGGAATTACACAAACCTAGGATCATTTTTATGGTGTGGTCAGATTTAGATGCAAGGTATACTTCTTCCATCGTGGGTAATTTAGTCTCAATGTTAGACAAACGTCTTTGCCTAGTCTTTTTAATTAAAGACTAATATGAGATTACATTACCTTTAATTAAAGCTTTTGTTACCTCCCACTGTGGCTACAGTGCCATTGCCATTAGAAGCCTGAAAATCTGATTTCTTGATTGAGATGTACTGACAAAAATGTTAATCAGATCTTAATGCCGGATTATACCTCTAATTGTACAAATGCACACATATTAAAATCTATGTTAATACAAATAGGAGAATGATTAGAAAATAAAATAGCTTTGTATTTAGAGCTAACAACTTTTGAAATCATACCAAAAAAATAATCAATTCTTGCAATACTCCCATGTACTTGGGAATTACCATTTTTTATCAGATGGATGGTGATGGTTTCTTGATATTTACTAAATTTAGGGATTTTATAAGATTGTTTAAAGCTGGCACAGATTTTAATATAAGGGTACTTGTAGAGGAATTAAAATCTCCCCCAATGACAATATTGTGATTCATTTGGTCAACAACAAGAAATGAAAAACCTTTGTAAATAAAACAGAGTATCAACATTTGGGGCATGTATGTTTAAAAGGGCCAATGGTACTGAATTTACAATTCCTGCCATGAGTACAATTGTCCCACATGGGTGTGGGTGTGATTCTGTGGATTAGGATGGCACCACCTCTCACCTGCAAGCAAAACACTGATTGATAAACCGATATATCCATGAACCCCTTAGTGGCCTCTGTTCTGTGGAGTGAATATGAGTTTCCGGTAGGAAAATTACATTGGAAGCTAGTGTGTTTAAGTGTGACAAGACATTGTCTCACCCTGCGATGGACTGGTGAGCTGTCCAGGATGTACCCTGCCTTTCGCCCAAAGAATACTGGGATAGGCTCCAGCTTCAACCCTTTATTGGACTTAGCAGTTGGGATAATGAATGAATGAATGAATGAAGACATTGTCTCTTTTAATAGCCTTCCCAAGAGCTCTACAGTTCCATGATGTCAATGTGAGATCACTAAAACCCAATCTAAGTGAATCAATTTGCATTCATACCAGAAAAACACAACAACAAGCCCATAAAGGGCTGTGGCACAAACAATGAGGTAGAAGAAGAAGAAAAAAAGACAGGAAAAATATGGAACAACAGAGCAGTGATGCAGATGCCTGCCTCAGTGAGCGCATCATCCATGTCATCTAAATCAGTGTTTCTTAATCTTGGTCCTCGGGGCCCACTAGGCCTTATGGGGTTACTATAGGTAACCCTACTTTAACACAATTGACTCAAATCAAGGCTCATTATCAGGCTTCCATAGAACTTGGCAAGCAGTTAAGTTAATTTGCATCAGGAGTTGGTTGGAACTAAAACATGCAGGGCAGTGGGACCAGGGTTATGAAACACTGATCTTAGCATAGCTTGGTTTGGCTGTACTCACTCTGTAAATTGAACAAATGTGCCTCAATTGTGTGAAGGAGGCAAACTAACGCATATTGTCCATCTGTTTAGAGGCTTTTGCTAGCTCAGCTCCATACTTGTTGATGGCTAGCCTGGGTCTGGACAGTTTTTTAATGCACAGTCCCATGATCAGATATCGATATGCAATATCGACAGTCTTGGCATTTAACGGGCATAAAATTGCAAGCTGGTGCAGTATTCAATATATAAAATATTGAAAACTATGACAAAGCCTGATGAAAACACGTCTACACCACATCTACAAGGAGCTACTTTAACCTGAAAAATGAACTCTGAGTGGAAATGTATTTATCAGTTTACCCAGCACTGATACTGTAGCTCGGGCAGATCCATCAATCACGTTTTTTGGGATTTCAATGTTTGTCTCCTCTGACAAAGTGTTTCCTGTGTACAGACATGGACATTTATCATTAAATCCAAACAGGAAATCAGTGAGGAAATTGTAGAGTTTAGGCTCTGGTAAAGGGCTAAACCCAGACTGACCTTTAGGACAGAGCAGCCAGTTGTGTGTCTTAGTGATCTCAGTTCCTTCAGCCTGAAGAAGAGATGTGAGATGTTTACAATGGGAAACAGGGTAAATTTCATCTGAAAGACTTTAAAGTTCTTTGAAATACAAAAGATGTGTCTTGTTTTTTGTCTTGTCTTGTTTTGTGTCACCAACCTTTACTCTGAGAGGCCGTGTGACCACGTCGATGCGTCCTCTTTCTGGAACGCTGACAATCTCATTGTTACAAGAAGTGTGGGACGGTTCAGCCTCAGCACTCACAGTCACATTCACAACCCCTAAAAAGATCAGTAAAGAGCAGCTTTTCAGCTCCAGATCTTCATTATCAAACCATTTAACCACTGAGGTGGATCTCACTAAGTTTGTAGAGATGGAAAGTGATGTACAGAGGGTGAAGGGACAGCAGTTCCTTCATCCTGCCATTCTTTAACTTTTACATCAGGCTGGATGGAAATCTGAGCCTTACCTAAGGTTGTAGGGATCATGGTCCAGCTGAGAGTCTTACGCTCACTGCCACACAGACAAGATGTGTACTGGTCCCCAGAGAGGGGGGTGAGGGTGTAATCTGAGGAGGGGGCTGGAATCACTTTGATCTGTTATAAAGATAGAGAATATCATTGTGTGCTACACGGTGGCATAGTGGTTTGTGTTGGGGCCTCATAACAAGAAGGTTGCTGGTTTGAGTCTCAACTGGGGGGAATTTCTGTGGCCTTTCTATTTGGAGTTTGCATGTTCTCCCCATGTATGCATGGATTCTCTCTGGGTACTCCCACACCTCCTCCCACTGTTAAAGAGATGAATAATAAGGTTAATAGGTTACTTTAAATTGTCCCTGGGAGTGAGTGGAGCATGAATGGTTGTCTCTCCGTGTTAGCCCTGGAATGGACCTGTCCAGGCAGGGGTGTCGCCAGGAATTTTGGGTCCTATGAAAGACAGTGACATAGACCCCAGCACTTGATTACACCACTTATTTGTTTTTGCTACAACTGCTTCATGTTGATCAAATAAATTGCTTTTCATAGGAATAATAAAGATCTGTGACTGCATTTCACGGCTGTATTTAAATCACCATATACATATCTAGCGAGGCTATTTTAATATTGACAGTCACCTTAATACAGGCGTCTGTACGATTATCAGTGTTTCCAATCAAATGACCAGTATCCAGTAAAATAATGACAAGATATTGCTTTGTTTTTTTATATACCGATTATTATGTAATAAAAATAACATTCATTCATACATTCATTTTCCAAACTGCTTATTCCAATTCAGGGTCGCAGGAAAGCTGGAGCCTATCCCAGCTGGCTTTGGGCGACAGGCAGGGTACACCCTGGACAGCTTGCCAGTCCATCGCAGGGCCACACACAGAGAGACGAACAACCACACCCACGCTCACACTCACTCCCAGGGGCAAACCTAACATACATGTCTTTGGATGGTGGGAGGAAGCCGGAGTACCTGGAGAGAACCCACGCATACATGGGGAGAACATGCAAACTCCACACAGAAAGGCCACTGACCAAACCAGCCAAGGATTGAACCAGTGACCTTCTTGCTGTGAGGCCACAGTGCTAACCACTGCGCCACCGTGCAGCCCCTAAAAATAACATGTTTCAGTTTAATTAAATATGTTTAATATTATATTTTTGAATGATAAAAAGAAAGATAGTCCCACAGACCCTCGGTGATGATGCTAACTGGCATGTCCCTGAGCACAATGATCAAATCATATCAAGGATACTTTATTCATCCCCGAGGGGAAGTTCAAAGTTCAAGCCAGCTCGTCCCAAGTTTGACATACAGACATCTAACATTTATGACAGATTCACAGATCCGACCTGAAGCTTAGGCCCTGGTACACCATGGACAGTTTGCCAGTCCATGACAGAGCCACACAGAGACAAACAACCACACAGGCTCACACTCACTCCAATGGGCAATTTAGAGTAAGCTAACATGCACGTCTTTGGACGGTGGGAGGAAGCCGGAGTACCCGGAGAGAACCACACGGAATGAACCAGTGACCTTCTTGCTGTGAGGCCACAGTACTAACCACTACGCCACCGTGCGGCCTTAAACACTGATTAGCCCTGATTAAATGTTGGTTAATTCTCTGATCTTTCTTGTCCAAACACGTCACTATGTACGCTAAATCTGCACGTGAAGGCTGATTTCATCTGGCCTGATAATGTGCTTGAGAACAGACTGAATGTGGGAACAACAAACCATGGTCACATTTTACATGCACTGCACCCACATTTAATGAGCCGCCCGCAATTACAGTGAACATTTCTTGACCCGGCCCGACTAATCTGAAAGAAACTTGTGGAAATTGAGGGTCATGGGCCGGCCTGCGCTCCACTAGCTGACACCATCAATGATGTGATGCTTGTGAGCTCTGATAATGAAGAGGGGAAAGTGAAGTTAGCAGGAGCTTGTAGATAGCTAGCTCATTTCACTGTGCAACGCGTTCATTTCAACTGACCACTATTTAAAGACGTAAGAAACCTTTCTGGTTGAAATACTGGGTCACATCTTGGAACCCATATTTTTGTCTCATCCTTTCTTGCCATGTTGCATTATAGGTAAATGAACGGCGATTGAAAACTGCTGTTGATGGAGCCGACGCGTCCCGACTGGACAGAACCAAACCATTTCATGCACTTTCATGGGAGTGTTTGGTTAACATAAATATTCATTTTTTTGTTTATCAGTTTACTGCTGAAAAACAAGTGAAAACATTGGTCATTTATTTTAATCCTATATTTTCTTGTAATCATTTAAAAATACATTATTTTAATGAAAGTTGCATAATGTTCTCATATTTTCCATGTCTTTTTGGGCCCCTATCAACTTGTGGGCCCTTGGAATCTTCCTGGCTTTTGCCCACCAATACAGTGTCCATCTGTCCAGGTGTACCTGCCTCTCGCCCAGTGATTGCTGGGATAGACTCCAGCTTTCCAGTGACCCTTAATTGAAGAAAGTGGTTAGGGAAATGAATGAATGAATATTATGTGTTGTGAAGCTGGAATGAAATTAAACTGAATAGTAGAAAAGCTAAATGAACTCCTGGTTAACGTCATGATGTTGACAGAATCTCTGTGATCGCATCATGCTTGGATTGACAGGCGTCTCATCGTTACCATGATGCAGCTGGTCAGGTAGTTGAAGACAGTCGCCTTCAGTTCAAAGTTCTCCCCCCGGACGATGGAGTAGGGCAGTGTGAGCTCCAGGAAGAAGGGCTGGAAGACGGTAAGTTTCACACGAGGAGCCAGACCAAAACCTTCAGAGGACAGGCAGAAAGTCTCCGTCTCCCATGTGGTGATGGTGTCTGGGACAGTGACGGACACGTCCTTTCTACCAGACTCTCTGGATCAGGAGAAAGACATTCTGTCAGATGGTAAAACAAAACTTCAAGAACCAGATTTTGGTATATGTTGAAAGTATCTGTTTTTGCAAAACATTTATTTGAAACATGTCTTTAACATCCTGAGAGATTATTTATCTCTAGTTGTTTTTTGTAAAATCTTGTTAACTTACAACCTGTTCACCTCAGACAAGCTTAACAAATATAGATGCAACTATAGAATGCAGAATTTAGAGATTTCTGCAACTAATCCAGAAACTTTAGATGAATCTTAAAGCTAGCTCAGGTGATACTGAACCATCATCAGTTCTCCTGCTTTATACATAGTTTGCTTTGGCGTCACTCCCATAGAGTTCTAAATTTGTTTATCTGTCCTAATGTCAGTATCATCAACTTTGTGTCTCTATTTCAGTAGGTATGTTATTGTTTGTGTCTTATCCTGTTTTATGTTGCTATCCACTCACAACACAACAACCTGGGGAGATCTGGCTCACTCTGGTCAAGATGTTGTTTGTCTCTAAGCAAAGACTGCAGATTATTTCAATTAATTACCCTGTTGCAAGACCACTGACCCCTTTTGCGGCAAAATCTCACCCAACTTCCACCAGGTCCCATATCCACGTCTCAGGGAAGAAGCTGCGAGCTGTTTGTATTGGTGGAGCAGGAAGTGCATTCCCTGCCATACCTTTTACACCATTGAGTGTTACTAAGGACGAAGACTGAGGTACTGACAAAAAAGAATCAAACAGTGGTGATTGTACATTTTATAAATAAAAAAGTAGCAAATATCTGTATAAAAAAAGTTCACCATATTTGTAGATCTCATCTCTGAATTTCAGACACATTGGAAATTTAATCACTAAGTTTGTTGCCATTTTCAGTCCAACAGTCTGCAATAATTCAGCAACAAACAATCAACATTTATAATGAAATACAATATCCTGCACTTTTTACGTGTGATATCAGTAGTAGTTTGATAAGTACCTTAAAAACATCATTGGCATATGTTTTCTCTGCATGAGGATGTGGATATGGCCAAACATGTCTCTTCGGTCTCACATCCAAACATTCTTCAGGATCTTCAAGGTTATATGGCACATAGGATGCTGTCCTCACAGGTAGCAAGGTAAATATCTGAAAAGAAAAAAAAGGTGCAGAACTTCAAAGTAAAAGATGAGTTTTATTCAGAGAAGAAGTGGAAGTAAATGTAGAGCACAAGTCAAAATTTTGGACACACTTTCCAGTTCAATCTGATGGCAAAATGTGTCCAAACTTCTGGCTGGTGGTGTAGAACTATTATAAATAGCAAATCTAAAACACTCATAAGCTGAATTGGATTTAATCTTTTGTAGTTTGTTTAAAAATGGTATCCATACAAATTACAAAGTTGAATTCACAAAGATGTGGAGATTAAAGCAAAAGAAAAGAATTTGCACATGTATGTTTTAGTTTCCTGTATTATTACTTCGTCTGCATTCAGAGTCTTTCCTGGTTCCTTGATGAGGACGCTCTGATCGATAACGCTGACTGCACACAGAGAGTCTGGCTGGGCCGTCAGCCGAAGGTTGGTTTCCTCTCCAGGAACAGCTGAGGACGGTGAAAACTCCAGCGATACCTGATACACAGACAGGAATCATCATCACACTGTCAAGACTTTAGTATTATATACGACCAAAGGAACAACCAACAGAACAAAATAAAAGAAACTATCCATCCCTCTTCTGCTGCTTATCCGGGGTCGGGTTGTGGGGGCAGCAGCCTAAGCAGGGAAGCCCAGCCTTCCCTCTCCCCAGCCACATTTGCCAACTCTGCGGGGGGGATCCCGAGGCGTTCCCAGGCCATTTGTGGGATATAATCCCTCCAGCGTGTCCTGGGTCTTCCCCGGGGTCTCCTCCCAGAGGGTCGTGCCCGAAATACCTCCTTAGGGAGCAACCAGGAGGCATCCTGACCAGATGCCCGAGCCACCTCAACTGGTTCCTCTCGATGCGGAGGAGCAGCGGCTCTACTCTGATCTCCTCCCGGATGACCAAGCTCCTCACCCTATCTCTAAGGGAGAGCCCGGCACCCTGCGGAGGAAACTCATTTCAGCCGCCTGTATACGAGATCTCCTTCTTTCGGTCACGACCCACAGCTCATGACCATAGGTGAGGGTAGGAAAGTAGATGGACTGGTAAATCGAGAGCTTCGCCTTCTGGCTCAGCTCCTTCTTCACCACGACAGACCGGCGCAGAGTCCGCATTACTGCAGACGCAGCACCGATCCGTCTGTCGATCTCGCGCTCCATCCTTCCCTCACTCGTGAACAAGACCCCGAGATATTTAAACTCCTCCACTTGAGGCAGGACCTGACTCCCGACCCGGAGAGGACAATCCACCCTATTCCGGCTGAGGACCATGGTCTCAGATTTGGAGGTGCTGATTCTCATCCCAGCCGCTTCACACTCGGCCGTGAATCGCTCAAGTGAGAGTTGGAGGTCACGACCAGATGAAGCCAACAGGACCACGTCATCTGCAATAAAAGAAACTAACAATCTAATTTCTAGTACAGTCCCTGACTAACAGGACATCCTGACACTTTCCCAGTAAGTTAGTATGACAAACCTTACAGGAGGCAATCACATTACAGTACTTCACATTCATTAATAACAGTTATCATTTTCACTCCATTTGATTTTCCGTTGTCCCCCAAGCTGGAAAAGTGGTTCCAAAAAATACCTCAAGAAACATCAGACATCTCCATCCAGAAAAGCGCAGTCCTAGTGTTGTGAAAATTTTCTGTTTTGACTTAGATTTTCATGTATTTCATATGTGGGTTTTGTCACGATGAACTCAAGCTTAATCTGCTTATCCTCCTTACAGGCATAGATAATGTGAAGAGACTCCGAGATGTCTGTATTCAGACATCTGGGATCTGATTAGCTAGGACACTTTCTTCCTTTGAAGTATTTTACAGCTAGGAGGTCAGATACCAGGGAGCCATTAGGGAGATTATAAGTTAGTGGGCAGTTTGACCTCATCTGTAGGATAACAGATCATCCTTTGTTTAGAATAGTATAGATTGTAACATGGAATTGACGTGCTGTAGGTGAGGGCTTAAAAGGCAGTTTAATCCAGGACTCTTCAGAGCATTCCAGACTTCCGCCCCGTCGGACCTCTGGACTGTCTCTCCAAATTACAGTTTGTATTCTTCTGTTCTGTTCATATTTTCTGTTCAATAAACTTTGTAATCTTTTTCACTTCAGAACCAGACTCCTCGTCATTGACAGACTTTTTTTCCACAATACTAGGAACAACTAAGTTAATTCAATATGACTCTCAAGCTCCAAGGACTCTGGTAGAAGACCTGAGCTTGAGAAAATCAACCACCCTCCCTACCCAGAGGAGATGGGAGTTTGAGTGAGGGGAGTTTTTTTCCTCTAACATTTACTGTGTAATATTTACCCTGAGATTTAATCAGCAAATTTAGTTCCCCCTGTCCTTTCCTTTTACTGACCTTGTTGAAACATTTCTCAGTGGAGAAGTAGGCACTGTGTGCAATCACCAGCTCACTAGGAAGGACAGCATAAGCCACAATCTGAACAGCTGGTGCAACACCTGGAGACACTTTCAGCTTGAATGACACCTCACCCTCATTTACTGGAAGACAAAACCAGGTATTATAACCACAGACCAGTTATCACGTTTCCCCAAATTACTAAAAACAAACTAATTGTGTGCAAAAGCTGTTTAAAGGGTAAAATTATAAAGTGTCTCCAAACTGATGATCATCCACACACCTGTTTGGTGTTGAACTTTAATTTGTTTTAAGCCTTGCATGATGATGGCTCCTCTGGATAAAATCTGGGAAGGTGAAGAAAAAAATGGTTTAAAGAAAGTGGAATGCAACCTATTTTTGAGGAGTGATTCTAATATTTTTTCTACAAATGGTTATCAATGCTTTTAAGAATTCTATAGAGATGAGGTTCAGTACACTTAACATGTTTCTGCCATTTGAAAGTATTTTATATGTTGTACTCAATCTACAAATCTGGTTACTAACTGTTACATTCAGATTTAATCAAACCAACTGACTGAGGAAAAAAATCTATTTTATTTTACAGTCAATTTTAGCTTCTATGCCATATGTCATTATATATGTGGAACCTTGAAACAGAAAATTAATGCATAACTAGAACCAGGTATTATTGAAATAATAGCAAATGTGAATGCCCATTTATTGAACTATGCTAGATGATTGAAATGAAATTGCATAAGTATTAGAAATTGGAAAAAAAAAAAAAAAGAAGCTCAAGTGACATTTTTTCTAATTGCCCTGCATCAGGATTGAACCCATGAAATCCTGCAATGAAGCACATTGACAACACTCACTACGCTACCAGCTCTGAAAAAAATAAAGCATTCAAATTTTTGTCAGTTGCTTTTGTTTCCACGTCCAGCAGGGCGCAATTAGTAGGATTGCAAAAATATGTGCGTGGTTGAACTAAAGTCCAGTAAAGACTTTATTGATCAATGTGAAAAACTTTTTTATTTTTTTAAAAAGTTGTTTAAGATTCATCAAAGTGTTGAAAAGTTGCAGGGAGCATTGTTGGAACAAATCTTTCATATTTAACTGTGACATTTGCAAATAAATTCCTTTGCTCCTGAAAGTGCGCAGCTGAGACCAACAGTTCACGTTGAGCAGCCTGCAGAGCTGCATGCCGTCACACAAGCAACAGCCGACAAACAACAATGGAGCTATATGTTAAATGCTGCATTTGAACCAGTGCCTTGTATGTGTACCTATGTCCCGATGCACAAAATGAACCAGTCGCTGAGCTGAATTCTGTTTCGTCCAGTCACAGTTGTACTGGAAGTCTGAGGTGTACAGAGTGAAGAGGAATGGCCAGAGTACAGTTCCTTGTGGTGCACCAGTGCTGCTGACCTCCATCTCAGACACACAACCTTTCAGTCTCACAAACTGGGGTCTGTTTGTGAGGTAGTCATAGATCCAGGTGGTTGTGGAGGTATCCACCTGGAATTTATGGAGCTTCTCACATAACAAAGCAGGCTGAATGGTATTAAAAGCACTTGAGAAATGAAAGAACATGACCCTCAGAGTGCTGCCTGAATGGTCCAGATGAGCGTGTGCTCTCTGGAGCAGGTATATGATGGCATCTTCAACCCCAAGTCCATTACGATATGCAAACTGGAATGGGTCCTGAAAGGTGTTTACTTGCTTGTTGAGGTGAGCCAGTAAGAGTCTCTCCAGGACTTTCATGATGTGAGATGTCAGGGCAACTGGTCTGTAGTCACTTGGTTCAGCTGGTTGTGTTTTTTTAGGCACTGGAACAAGGCAGGAGGTTTTCCACGGCACTGGGACTCTATTTTGTCTCAGACTGGTGTTGAAAAGGTGCTGGAGAATCGGACATAGTTGTTTTGAGCAGGTCTCGAGAACTCTGGGACTGACACCATCTGGACCTGCAGCCTTGTTCTGGTTCAGTTTCTCAAGTTGCTTTTTCAGGTCACTGGTGATCCAAGGTTTGTTATTGGGGAAGCCCCTCACTGCTCTTGTTGGGACGATGCTATCCACACTGAAGTTTATGTAATCTGTCACACACTCAGTCATGGGGTTGATGTCGTCTCAATGAGGTTCACAGAGGACGTTCCAGTCTGTAGCCTCAAAGCCTCCTCTAAGAGCATCTTCAGCTTCAGCCGTTTTAAAGCCCGTTACAGATACATTGCAGTTGGGGATGTGTTCATGCAGCCATGTTTCGGGTGAAGCACATAATACTGCACTCTCTGTATTCTTTCTGAGACCTTGTTAGGATCACGAGCTCGTCCGTTTTGTTCAGCGGACCTGAATAACCTTAAAAGACATTTTTCGTATTTTCATAACTTTTCAATCGCCTACACACGTTAGTCATACGCATAACACCTAAATCAAATAATAATTGACAAAATAAAACAAAGAAAATGCAACAGCCAGCAAATATGTCTTTCCGGGCGGATTCTGCACAGATCCTAACCCACTTCCATCTGTGCCTGTGTGGTGGACAGTCGCGGTTGCCTAGAGACCAACATTACCCATCTGTGCTCCTCTGAAGACCCGTACTTTTAAAATGTCTATTGTACCTGGTACTCTGCATCCTCAAAATCAAAATTGCAGCTAAACAGACATGAGTGGGAAGAGGCACATCCTTGGCTAATGGACAGTGGCAGTGAAGATGTTTACAAGGCAAATTGTAAAATGTTTCTGCAACTATTCAGTTTGGCATGGTGGACTGTCTGATATCTAACAGCATGCATCAGGAGAGCATGATCATTTATTTACATGCTGAATTAGCAAATATAAATAACATATAGGCTATGACCTTAAAAAAAAATTTTTAATGGATGAAAAGTTAATAAAAACATTCAAACATAAGTATATAGGGAAATGTTTATTTTGAAAATATATGCATTTCCTACATTAAGATATTTAGAGCTTTATGTGTTTTATGTAATTTTTTAGGGAATCTATGTTCAGTGATCATTCAATACATTATGTCATGTTGCCTCGATGTAGTTTTTACGCTAAACCGTTGTCAAACTATAGCGTGTTTCCCTCATTCACCTATCAAATGCCAGCTGATCTGAACCAGTTGATTAATGTGTTGCTACGGTGACGCCTGTCATGGAATGATAGGACAGTAATTTCACTTGCGTGACTATTACTGACCGCAGTCTAAATTATATGAATTTGTCATCCCACTCCTCCCTTCTTTGTTACTGCATGTAAATGAAGTGACACGGGTGTTATTTTTTGTAAAGTTCAATGTTGCACACTCTACACACATAAGTCTTCTTTCAGTACCACTAGTGCTGTTGCCATGTGATTCATCACACAGTTTTAACTAGGTTAATTAGGATAACCAGGTTAAATTACATAATAGCTCAGTATTGAGCATATGGCACTTTATTATATACAGTATTTTCCTCATATGTTAGTAGAGATCTATGTAATTACAGCTTTATGTTTCCTAATTATAGCAACAGTTTATATCCAACAATGTTGCACAACAAAGAATGTATTCATTTCTAATAAGTTATTCTAATCTTTAAGTTTGACCCTACCGAGCATTGGTGCAGGCCCAGTGCCTGAAAGACTCACACACATACATCACTCGATCCCAACATGGGAGACGATACTAGCAGGCAAGGAGACAAGAAGACTCCTAGTTGGTCCCACACTGCCACACCCACCCTGATCCCGCAGACCCGGCACCCCGTAGAAAACAGCAAACCCTGCTGGAGGCATAATCCCTCAGTCTTGGTGTTAGACTGACCAGTCTCAGCAGGCCTCGTAGTTGTAGACTGAGAGGACTTGGCGGACAAATCCGGGTTGTGAAGTTCATCAGTAGAGTTAGATGTAAGAGTTGTGTAGCAGCATCGGCAGACAAAGCTGCAAAGCGGTTATACTGTTTCAGGCATGGTGGAGATGTGTCATGGTCTCAGAGTGGTGCCATTCGCCAAGATCCACCTCAGCCCGGGCCATGGAGGCACCCGGCTGAGGAATACATGTGTACAATGGGGCCTCGGAGCCGGATCCCAAACAAACCCACCCACCCTGAATTGACTCGGGAGAATCTACCATAGACTGCATACCAGCGCCGGCAACCACTCCCTACCTTAAAGATAAATTCCATATTATTACCACAATTTAAATTTATGTTATTACCTCCAAACTTAAACTTCAGGGTAGCAGACAAAACATTCAATTTCGATTACCTAAGGCAGGGGTGTCACACTGTGGCCCTGGAGGGCTGGTATCCAGCATGTTTTTGTTGTTTCCCTCTACCAACATAGCTGATTCAAATCAAATTGATCCAGCAGCTTCTTGTCAACCAATTTTGAGTTTCAGTCAGGTGGGTTAGAGCATGGAGACAAGCAAAACTTGCAGGATAGCGGCCCTCCAGGACTGGAGTTAGACACCCCTGACCTAAGGTATCATTACTGAATTGGCAACAATAAATTTTTGTATTCCATTGTTTTACCAATCTCTTATCCCCCCCAAATGGAAAAAATGCCACCCCTTTTCTATAACTGTGAAGAAGAACAACACGTGACAAAACCTGCCAGAGTAGACAATGTAACATGCAAAAATCTGTGTGGATGTGAATATTACAGTACAGGGATCCACTGAACGGAAGTGTTGTGGAAGTGCTGTGGAACGGGTGTGCAAAGCTTTCCACCTGACACCCAACTTGCCAGCAGAGTTCAGAGCGGAATGTTTGTTTCGTGGTTTACATGAGGATTGGGTCATAGTTGGTGTAGGCCTACTTAAAATCCTTTTTAAAACTGCTCTAAAGTAAACAATAAACCTGCAAATAAAAAAGCAGGCACAGTTTGACTGTTTCTCACATGCCTGCTCTTTATTTCTTTATAGCAGCTTGGTTTCAGATTGCCCTGTAAAACAGGCAAGGAGGTTCTGAGTTTCCTGCCCATCAACAGTTCAGCAGGACTGGCTCCAGTGGAAGAGTTGGGGGTGACATACTGTCTTATGATAGTCTTTGCAATCTGGACATCATGTCCATTGCTCTGAGGGAAGAGTGGAGATGACGTGACATGGGCAGAGTTTAAGTTAAAGTTCAAATTTATTTATATAGTACATTTTTACAGCAGCGGCTGTCCACAAAGTGCTGAACAATAAAGCAACAAACAAAAACACTCATCAGTAAAAATAAAACATCTACAATTAAAACAAAGAAAAACTTGAATAAAAGTAAAATTAAAATACACAAAGGACAAGCTCAGGTTTGATCAAATACCAGTGCAAAGAAGTAGGTTTTAAGTACAGACTTAAAATCAGAGCTATATTGGACAGCTCTGATGTGACGGGGAAGGCTATTCCACATCTTAGGAGCAGCAACAGAAAAAGCTCTGTCACCCCTGGATTTAAGTCTGGCAAATGGGACCTCGAGTAAGAGCTGTGAAGAGGACCTCAGAGTCCTTGCTGGAGCATGCTCTTGTAACAACTCTGACAACTCAGAGTTACCTGCAAAAGTCTTTCATCTCAGCAGAGGCTAATTGCGATCTGTTGTCACTAATCAAGACCTCTGAGATACTGTAATGTGTAAAAGTCGCTTTAAGTCTAAATATGACCTGGCTGCTTGTAGTTTTAGGCAAGTGCAGTATTTTGAAAAATGTAGAAAAGTTGTCAGATAATACGTTCTGGTTTTTGAACTTGAACAGGTTTATTGGTACTTTCTGCCATTGTCTGGAAGGGAGAACACTTGGAAATAAAGGGTCTTTTCAGTATTGGCATTGTTTTACTTTCACTGAAATGCCTTGTCTCATTTTGGACCACTATACAAAAAGTAAAGCCTTTCTCCACACTTCAGGCCTTGGTACCCATCATGGATTCTGTCTAGGACCAATTCTCCGATATTTACAGGGATCACAAAATGACTCCCTCTCACAATTAGACCATCTAGTATGGACAATTCTCCCCTCATATCATAGAACTTTTGGGCTGACTCTGGAACGTCACATATGTATTCTGGCCACCCTGAACAGATGAAACTGTGAACAGATTGCAGCTATGTATCATTAGTTGTGCTTTCTCTGATCTCTTTAAGTCTCTAAGGTGTGGCTCGTACCTGACTTATGACTGCATTTATGTGTGCTGCTGCATCTGTATGAGAGGTCTTGTCCTGCTGTTTTGGGCCATTAGACAAAGCGTCGGCTACAGCTAGAGTCCTACCTGGTGCATACTCTGCAATGCCGCTAAAGAGCATGAGCTTCATTAACAGTCTGGAACCTAATGGGAACATTATACAGGTCCTTGCCGTAGAAGTTCAACAGGCTTGGGGTCAGTTACCAGTCTGAATTTGCCAAGTACAAATTAGTAATTTTCAAACCTTTTGCATGAACAGACACTGGCCAGGCACTTCTTTTCGATTTGAGCCTACCTGGTATCTGAGTCGCCTGGAACAGCTAGAGTCCTACCTGGCTAATCCCATGCAGCTGGAGAAGTACAACTCCATAACTGCTTGCTTCTGCTGAAACTACAGTAGGTCTGTTAGCATCATAAAAGCAAGAACAGGAACTGTGGCCAAAAGGCATTGAATTTCTTAAAAGCTGTGTGCTAGGCCGACTCCCAAAACCACTCTACATCTTTCTTTAGGAGAGGGTAGAGAAGATGGCCCACAGTAGACAGGTTGGGAACATATTTCATATTTTGCCAGATAATTTACCGTCCCGAGGAATTTTTTGGGCTCGGTGACGTTGCATGGCTGAGGGCAGTTCTCTATTCCTGTAACTTTCTCTGGGTCGGGACAGACGTTGTCCTTGTTGATGATGTGTCCGAGGAAGCGAATCTTGTCTTGTCGGAATTAGCACTTGTGCACAATTGCTTTTGCAAAGGGCTGGTCGCGGATCCCCTTGTTTTCACCATGAATGAGGATGTCATCCATGTCCACTTCAGTACCCTCAAGAACTGCAAGAGTCTGCCATTTTCCTCTAAAAAATCTCTAGGGGCACTCGTCTATTTTAAATATTGTTGACACGTTATTTATTTCCAAGTCCACTGTCCATTTGTCTTTTTCTTTCAGTCTTATTATCAATTTCCCTAAGAAAAGATGTCTGCTCCTCTTCCTCTGTGATTTCTCTCATTGCCTTGGAGTGGCACATTTTCTTCCTGTGGCCTTGTTTGTAACACTTCTTACATTTGTTCTTCAGTGCGGGGCATTTCTTTATGTCCTGATGCTTGGGCTTAACGCATCTCCAGCAGTCCTCCATCTTGTGTATCCTGCCATTTGTGTCCTGGCGCCCTCTCTGACAACCCGGTCTGTCTACTCGAGGACCACTCTGCTGCTGTGCCATGTTCACCGCCATGACCTCCGATACATTGGACTGGAGATTGATATGCTTCTTGACCTCCTCCACCTGGCGAACTTGCTCCATCACTTCCTGGAGTGACAAATCTGCCTTAAGTTGGAACTTACGGGACAGCTCTTTATCCAGAATGCCCACAACTAGGCAATGCATGATGTGCTTGTCCCGCTTGCTATCAAACTACATGTGGATGTACTGCTTCGCAGTTTCCCTGGGCTGCTGCCCGCACAGATAGAAACATGCCCATGACGTTGGGAATAAAGTACTCGTCAAACTTCTGAAGTTCCATATTGTAGTTTTTCTTGTCATCTTCTCTCACAAATGTGAAAGAGCTATAGATCTTTTCTGCCTTTCTCCCCTTTGAATAGATGAGCAAATTCACGTGGACGTCGCCACCATCTTTGCTCAGTTTTGATGCGAGCTCATAGCAGGAAAGTCTGTTTCCCACTCAGTGGGCCGACCAAACTTAAACTCACTCAGGAGATTAAACTTTGCCATCCCAGTGGTGTCTCTGTAGTTCGTAGGTCACTTCTGACACCATGTAATGTCTGTTACTTCGGCTAACAAAACATAAAATATGAGGTGTCGACACAAGGATGCTTAGTGAATACTTTACTATTTAACAGCAGTGAAAATAAAGATTACACTCTGAATAGAGTAGCAGCCGCTACAGAGCAAACACCCATCAAACCAGGCAACCCCAACCACCATCCCACCCACAGCCCCCCCAGGACCAGAGACCAAGCCACCCCACCAGCAAAGCACCCGAGATCCCCACCCAGGAGAACACCACAGTCACCGGAGATCCCCAGCAAATCCCCAAACCCAGAGCAACGCAGTCACACTCCTCCCCCCACGCTAGGTTATGGAGATGATCACAGCAGCTAGAGGGAGTGAAATTATGCTAACTGATATTTTGAGGAGGCAGACATCGGGTCAATACTGATATGATCTAGTAAAAGTTTTCCAAACTGCTAAATGCACTGATTTTGTTTAGTTTACTAATTCACAAACAGAGTTTTCTTTGCAATACACAGGATAGAAAGGATTAAGTTTGCTGAACTAAACCTTGTGTCGCTGTCACCCAAGTCACCCTGTAGGTACTGCATGTGGTTTGCAGGGTTATTAGAATTTCTCAACAGGTGGGCAAGGCCACAAGGTGTGGTAGTAGCTGTCAATTGTGTTCTCAGTGCAATGTGAACCAATATTCTGAACTTCCTTTTGTCTTGTATAATGAGCTTTATGCAGAATGTATTGATTTTATAATATATTTTATAAAGTCTATAAAAAATTACCCTAACCCAAATTTGTTTAGGCCAATTAAAGGTCTCAGAAAGCTGTCCCAGCAATCATGAGGCAAGGTACATCCTGGACATTGCGCCAGTCCATCACAGCCAATTTGTTTAACGTTTAAAAAAATTCTCAATTTACCCGGTCAAATGTTTTTTCTGTATCTTAAGAAATTATTGTGGACTGCAGATTATGTAGGGTAAAATAATTTATTATTTTAATTAGTCTGTGCATGTTAGTATAAGAATATCAACCTTAGATAAAACCTGTTTGGTTTGGTCTGATTATTTTTAGATTTACATTTATTAATGAAATTGGACGGTAACTAGATGAGCGTGTGAGATCGTTTCCTGGTTTTAATAGTAGTGTAATGTTAGGTCATTTAATTTTTGAGGTTTTTTTTGTTTTTCCTTAATTTTTAAGATCCTAGTGTAAAAAGTGGGTGCCAACGTTGTCCAGAATTCTTAGTAGAATTCAGCTGGGTCACCATTTGGGGATTGAAGGTTTATTATTGGGCATATGCTGGAGAGCTTCATAGAGCTCACTATCCAAAACAATTTTGTTTTAACGTGTTAATTTTCGAACTGATGCTACTAAGAAATTGTTTGATCTTCTCATCTATTGTGTTTAGTTGTGATTTTTTTTTTTTTTATGTTTTATCAAGTTCTTTGAAAGTATTACTCATCTTGTCAGGGTCATGGCTGATATTCCCTACCTTGTTTGTTTCTAGTTGATTAGCCAGGAAGTTTCTAGATTTGTTGCCAAGTTCTCCAAGCCAAGTTTTTGCACCAACAATTGTGTTAAAATATTTACGTGTGTGTGAAGCTGAAGCTGCCTCTGTGAGTCCCACTGCTCATTTGCATGCATATTCAGCATGCTAGCTGAATAGGCAGAATAGGTCTATGTATTTAGTGTCCTCATACTGTGTATTTAGAAAACACTTACCAGATACATCATGTCCACTGTGCCCCGAGCCTCTTTAATCAAAGTATACTTGATGGAGATGTTCTCCTCTGTGTCACAGAGAAGTGGTTCTTTCTTTTTCTGTACCTCCACAGAGCTGAATGTTTTAGTGTTTGGAGAAGGAGGCAGCAGCTCAGATAGTGTATGATGTCCAGAGTCATAGAAACCCATTCCAGAGCCATAGTTCTCTTGTCTGGGTCTGTCGCTTATCTGGTTTAAAGCAAAAACACATAAATGGTGGTATATATGTGAGAAAATGTTGCAAAATAAGCTCAGCTTTTATTACAGTTTGGTTGAACTTTGGGTAGCAGCACAAAACGAAAAGGTTTACATATTGGTATCTTTTATCAGTTTCATATACTGCCAATCTTGTACCGCTACATTCTACTTACATAAAGGAGGATGTCTCCTCTTAATGAAGTTGTGTTTAATGTGAAAGCTGCCACACCATCACTGTCTGTTGTAAGATTCTGCAGAAGCCTGCGATATGTCAACTCATAATTCACAAACAGGTACAGCTGCATGTCAGGAATGGGTGTATTATTGTAATAAACAGCTTTGATCTGGAGAAAGCAAAGTAACAAAAACTGAGGATGAGACACATTTTCTAGTTTGCTGTAACTTGCTAGATAAATTAAAAGAGAAAAAGTTGGACTTACTTTTCCCTCCACATGTGATCTTCTGTTATAAGTATTTGGCGTTTCAATAAAGGAAAACTTCCCAATAACATGTGAAATACCAATTCTTTTGCCTTGTGGACGGGAAACACCTGAATATAAAAATCCTAAAGGTTACAGCAGTTGTGTCTGCCATGCTTTATTTATTCCCTCTGCATCTTTTCAACTCACTAAATCTCCATTTAAAGTGCAGACAAAAGCTAAAGCAGATGAAACAAAATAAGCTTACTTGTTCCCTCCTCTTCCACTGTGGCTCTGACATCAAGTACATTAGTCACTTGTTCTTGATCAGAGCTGGTGAAGATCGACATTTTAAAAGAAAAACTGCCACAGCCATTCCTGTCTGCCTAAAAACTCAATAAAATGAATAAACTGAAAACAAAGACATATTAAAAAATGTCAAAATAAACTGCATCAATTTTGGAGACTGTTGGTGTACCTTTGGCTCTTTGGACACATCTGTTGTCATGAATGGCAACTGAACATGTCAGTAATGTGGGTGAATTACATGACTTTGTTGACCCAACCCAAATACATAAATGTGAAAGAACAGAAGTGCTTAATGCTAAGAGAAGGTTATAGATTTATTTGGACACATATAATAACCCACCTCTGGGCCAAGACCTTATTGTGGTGGGGAGGTGTGTGTGTCCCAGTGATCATAGCAGCCATGTTGTCGGGGGTTTATGTCTGTTGTGGGGTCATCCATGATTGCCGAGGTGTTTATGGTATCCGGGTTGGTCAATGAGTTTGAAAACTCCAAGTTGGGATCTCTCATCTTTGGAGCTAAGATTGCCAAGATGGGTAAGGAGCTCCTGGCACACTGGTAAAACTGGTTTTAGAATACCGTATTTTCACGACCATAAGGCGCACATAAAAGTCTTTGATTTTCTTCAAAATGTGCAGCGCGCCCTATAGTGCAGTGCGCCCTTTGTGTGCGTGTTGTTGTTGTTGTTATAATCGGACGTAGTAGAGAACACCATGAAAACGTTAAAGGGTGAAGTGTGGGCGTTGATCGTATATAAAAGAACAGGTATGTGCGTTATGCAGAATATCTTTGTTTTAACAACCCTGAAAATGGCAAATAGACACGCTTATGAAGCACAGTTTAAACTGAAGGCCATCAACTACGCCAAGCAACATGGAAATCAAGCAGCCGAGAGAGAATTTAAGATTAATGAATCGATGGTTCGCAAGTGGAGGAAGATGGAAAGCTAAAAAGACACAGCTGAGTTTCCATGGACATAAGGCAAGGTGGCCCGAGTTGGAGGAAAGATTGGAGCAGTGGATAATCGAGCAAAGAACAAGTGGGAGAAGCGTTTTGACGGTAACTATTCGACTAAAAGCAGTAACGCTGGCAGAGGAAATGAAAATTTAACATTTCCAAGGAGGTCCGTCTTGGTCCTTTCGTTTCATGAAACAGTGCCATTTTTCCATCCGGACAAGGACTACAGTAGCGCAGCAACTTCCAGCGGATTATAATGAAAAGCTGGACATTTTCCGCTCTTATTGCAACAAACACATCGCCGACAAACACATCCAGCCCAACCACATCACTAACATGGACGAGGTGCCGCTCACCTTCGACATTCAGGTTGGTCACACTGTGGGGACCAGAAGGGGACCAGCACAGTAGCGATACGCACAACGGGGCACGAAAAGTCTTCTTTTACTGTTGTGCTTGGCTGCCATGCTAATGGACAGAAACTGCCGCCAATGGTGATTTTCAAGAGAAAGACTTTGCCTAAAGAGAAGTTTCCAGCAGGAGTCATCATTAAGGCAAATGTAAAGGGCTGGATGGATGAGGAAATGATGAAAGAATGGCTGAGGGAGGTGTATGTAAAGAGACCAGGTGGTTTTTTTCACGCATCACCATCGCTGTTGATCTGTGACTCCATGCGTGCCCATCTCACAGCCGATGTGAAAAAACAAGTGAAACAAATCAACTCCGAGCTTGCTGTCATTCCGGGAGGCCTGACGAAGGAACTCCAACCGCTGGACATCAGTGTGAACCGGCCGTTCAAAGTAAGGCTGCGAGCGGCGTGGGAGCGATGGATGACCGATGGAGACCACAGTTTCACTAAGAGTGGAAGGCAGCGCCGGGCGAGTTACGCCACAATTTGCGAATGGATTGTAGAGGCTTGGGCTAACGTGTCTGCTGGCACTGTTGTCCGCGTTTTCACAAAAGCCGGCATCATTTCGGAGGAGCTGCACGGCACAGAAAGTGCCTCTGACAGCTGTTCAATTCAGAAACAGAGGATGAGGACTTTGATGGGTTTGACTGATGACGATTACCGGTAAAAAAATGTGAGTACCAAACTCAGTTTTGGTCCCGGTCTATTTTTAAATACGCACACTTGTGTGCTTGTTTTATCCGTGTGTTTTACCATGCCCGCGACTATTGATGATTGATTGATGATTAAAAAATGTTAGTACTTTGTAATCAATACTTAAATAAAGCACAACCAAACTCAGTTTTGCTCCCGCTCTATTTTTAAAAAGGCATACTTGTATGCTTGTGTGCATTGAGAATGTTAAAGGGGGAAGTGTGGGCGTGGATTGTACCGGTATATAAAACCCTATGATCAGGTGCGCCTTATGTATGTGTTAAATACAGAAAGAGTGCACATAACTGAGACTGCGCCTTTTCGTACAGTGCGTCTTATGGTCGTGAAAATACGGTATATTCCAGTCCCACACTGAGGAAATCTCATGCTGAAGTGCTCATGCAAAACATGTATATGTATAGTCTGTATCTACTTACATGTCAGAAGAGATTTGAGGCTGTAATTATAGTCACTACACCTGTACTATCTTTGTGTCACATAGGCCAGTTTTGCAGGAATCTTCCATGTTGGCATAATATCTACAGGATGAGCTTTTAAAGGGTCGGCAAACCTCTGCTGTAACAGTTCCTGGGACAGGCTGTCCATTTGTGTACCTGACAACAAAGAAAAACTTTCATTTCCTGAATAGAGATTTTTTTTTACAATATCAGTTAGACAACTGTTGATAAAAACTTTAACAAGCATTTTAATTAGTTGTTTAGGGTCCAATTCCATCATTCCTTGCACTTTTTTTTAATCAAGTATTTGAGTGATTCATGTTTTTCTTTTAACAGGAGCCATGTGGATTTAGGGGTGGTGGAGGGGCTTAAAACAAAAGCCAGCCTGTTTGTTGGTGTAAATATTTCAGTAAGTAGCAGATGCAGAGATAGTGACAGCAAGCATGAAGCAGAAAGGAAGGAAAGAAACGTGCAGCTTAAACTGACCATCCGGCCTGCATGGTTATGTTTGATATGTAGCATGTGAGGCAGTTTATAGACTGAATTATATAGTGACGAATTAGTTCACAGCCATCATATTTATCCAAAAAGACATTTTTACTTACTTCGCACATACTTCAGTTTGAAATTGTTCTTGGCCAATACTCACTTCTTCATTTAGTTTTATTTCTACATCAAATTTGGGCAAAACTACAAAAAAAAAGGGAAAAAAGAAAAAATCCATTTAACATTTACACCTAAATAAGTAGATTAAACTGTCCAAGAACAAGCTAACAAAAACTAACTTACCGTATTTCTCCACTTTAAAGTAGTGGTATAAGTTACCTTTACCAGTTTTTACAATGATTTGGTAGGATCCCTCACGGGCCTCTGAGTTCAAGGGATAAGAAAGCTGTAAAATTTTACTGTTGGATGTTTTGTTCAGCCACTGTCCAATCCTGTTATATTGAGGATCCTGTCCAATGACAAATCGGAGGGAAACACGTCTGAGTTACATTAACAGGTCATATTTGCCATGCATTCCTAGCTTTCATTTGGCATTTAAGCCACTCACACTGATGAGAGGTAACATGTTGCTTGTGCAAGTTGCAGTATTGAAGATTGAGGCACTTGTGCAACAAAGAGCACAATTACAATGTCATTGGTGAACCAGTGGCAAATAGTTTTGAAGAGGACCTCTTTAACTTTGTCTGCAACTATCTGTGTCTTGTTGACTTTTCCTCCCTGTTGAACAGTGACAAACAGTCGTGCCTTAACAGTTGGCAACAGATTGATAAACTGTATTTAGTGGGCATTTCCGGAAATGCCCACTAAATACAATGTGACCAGCAGACTCACTTTGTCCCTATTTCAGAGTCCAGTTGCTGTGTACTGCCCTGGAAAGTGACGTCCAGTATCAAGCAGTTTGGCTGCAATATGCTGCAGCAAATATATATAGATAACAGTGCAGAATAGTAACATGCACTTTGCGTAAACAGTAAGTATATCCCAGTACATCTGGTGACAAAAATCATAGGAGCACTTTTATGCCAAGCTGTATTTAAATCTGCATTTTTTTTTTTTCTGCAGAATATTTTGAAATTTGCCTCAGAACCCATTAAATGTATTAATTCAATTCAGCTTAACCTGTTTAGTGCCTTTTTCACAACAAACTTATTTCAGGTCACTTTACAAACAGATTTATTCTTACCAACTCATAATAAACAGGCCTGTTAAGAAAAAACAGCAGATTGCATTGAGTCTTTATTTAAATGTAGTTCACCATCCTGAGCTGCACAAGGCAACAGTGGAAAGGCAACAACTCCCTTTTAACAGCGCCCTAATATATAGGCATTTTTTGCCCTTTTTTGGGGGTGCTGAAGCACCCCTACACTGAAGCAAAGCGTCCCCAAAATCTGAATTGTTTTTTTCTTTTAGTGTAGTTGTTTTATTTTTTAATAAAAAAAAAAAAACCAAACTATAAAAGTGTAGAAAGTATACATTAAAAAGTAATATTATAACCCCCCTCCTCTACCCACCATGATGGTATGATCTATTGAGCTATTGTCCTACCTTTCCCAACTCAGACAGGGAGAAATCTTCGCACTCTGCTGATAAATGTGCTGCCTGAGTTGTTGAACTGCGATAGTAGTGTAATCAGTGCTTTAAGTGGGCTGGTATGCACTGGTACGCAGTACCGGCACTTTTAAATTCTATCCCTTTGCGTACCGGGGCTATATTTTACAGTGTATGATGCATACTGGGACTTTTACCAACTTTCCTCAGCAACCTGTATACCCTCCTACAACTTCACCACATATTACAGCTAATATTTGATGATTTTAATTTTTTTTAAAAAGTCGCCTCAAAAGAAATGTAGTTAAGACCGGTTTAGACGCACAACTCTTGCTGTAACCCACAACGTCACGCCGCATGTCACGTTGTTCACTTGCTTCTGTGTTTACATTGTGGCTGTAATGTTAGCCTGCCTCAAATATATATATATATATATATATATATATCCCTCCCATCTCCCCAGGGTAGAGTGGGTGGCTGTTCATTTCTCAAGCTCGGGCTCTACCAGAGTCCTGGAAGCTTGAGGGTCATATGCAGTATCTTAGCTGTTCCTAGGACTGTGCTTTTCTGGACAGAGATGTCTGATGTTTCACCAGGTATCTGCTGGAGCTACTTCTCCAGTGTGGGGGACACAGCCCCCAGTGCTCCGATCACTACGGGAACTACAGTTGCTTTCACCCTCCAGGCCTTCTCCAGTTCTTCCTTGAGGCCTTGGTACTTCTCCAGTTTCTCATGCTCATTTTTCCTGATATTTCTATCATTGGGGATGGATACATCGATCCCTACGGCTTTCCTCTGCTGCTTATCCATCATCACTATGTCCGGTTGGTTGGCCACCACCATTTATCTGTCTGGATCAGGAAGTCCCAGAGGATCTTAGTCCTCTCATTCTCCACTACCTGGGGGGAGTTTACCACTGAGACTTAGGAGTCTCCTGTCCATATTCTGCACAGATGTTTGTGTACACTATGTCAGCTACTTGGTTATGGCGTCAGTATCTTGCACTCTGCTGTGAGGTGCTGAATTGTTTCAGGGGCTCATTTGCATAGTCTGCACCTGGGATCCTGCCTGGTATGGTAGTTCTGGGCATCTTTCGCTCTGGTGCTCAGGGCCTGCTCAAGTGCTGCCATGATTAGTGCTTTTGTGCTGTCCTTCAGTCAGCCCTCTCCAGACATTGATAGGATTTATTCATTCATTCATTCATTTTCCGAACCGCTTATTCCAATTCAGGGTCGCGGGGAAGCTGGAGCCTATCCCAGCCGGCTTTGGGCGACAGGCAGGGTACACCCTGGACAGCTCGCCAGTCCATCGCAGGGCTTGATAGGATTTAATTTTTTGTATATTGTTGTTGTACTCTATGAATCAATGCCCCTTAATGCTTTCTCCCAATCATGCCCTCCTCACTGTCATTTGGATACTGTATACTGTCTTATATTTGAATTAAAACGAATACATGTCAGTGTTTGTTTGTGGACATGCAGAAGAGTGATCTACAGACATTTCCACCATGGATTAGAAATTTGCTCAAATCAAAATAAACAAACATTTAACATTCAGGTTCTTTTGTTGCACAAATGCATTAATATAAGTAAAGTCCATAATTTGGTATGAATGAATAGTCTCAGAGACTGAAATTCCTCATTACGATTCCTCATTTGTTTAGATTGACAACTTAATGTTGTCAATCTAAATAAAATTGTATTTCTGAGTTAAACTGAAAAACAAATGTATTACTTTCAATATTGACTAAAATTTAGACTCCTGATGTTTAACCATATCCTTACTCAGTCTGTTAATTTTAAAATTGGGATAACCTGAATATTGTACATCGAAAAAGTCCATGACAAACTGTTAATGTTAGCATTAAAGACTTTTGCTGCTCCACAAACCCAGTGTTTCTTTTTATTTCACTTTAACTGATTCAGAGATTAATCTGCTAAATCTACAAGAAAATACAAAGGTTTATTATCTTACCGCAAGTTCAATGATGGTGTACTAAAAATGAAAAAAGAGAAACATATTTAGGACATGAAGTCATAAGTTGCATTCAACATAATCTTTCATGATTCAAAGATATTTTTATGTAATAAAATCAGAGGTTTTTACCACAAAAGACTTAACTTTCCATGGTATTTTCCCCAACATGACACACAAAGAAGTTTTTAATGGGATTTTCTTTGTAAACAGAGTATCTGTCCCTCCTTAGCCAGGCCTGTGGGTGGATCAAGGAGGTGAATACCTGGTTCAGACCATGGTTCATGGGGCCTTATTGGGTTCAGACTGAATGGGTAACAAGGGCCTCCCCTCTTCTGGACCCACCACCTGCAGGAGGGGCCATGGGGGTCAGAGGCATTGGCAGTTGGGTGGCAGCTGAGGGCAGGGACCCTGACCCCGGGGGACCCTTAGCAGCAGAAACCACCTCTGGAGATGTGGTAGAGACTGCCCAACCAGTCTACATGTGTTTTCTGAACTTGAAGAAGGCATTCAACTGTGTCACCCGGGTACTCCTGCCTGACAGTAAGTCAGATCAATTTCCAATGAATGTTGGACTCCACCAAGGCTGCCTTTTATCACCAATTCTGTTCATGACATTTATGGACACAATGTCTAGGCACAGCCAAGATGTTGAGAGGATCTGGTTTGGTGACGTCAGGATTGGGTCTCAACTCTTTGTAGATGATGTGGTTATGTTGGCCTCATCTGGCGGTGACCTCCAGCTCTCACTTGAGCAATTCGCAGCCAAGTTTGAAGCGGCTGGGATGAGGATCAGCACCTCCAAATTTGAACCCATGGTCCTCAGCTGGAAATGGGTGGAGAGTCCTCTCCAGGTAAGGAATAGGATCCTCCCCTAAGTGTCTTGTTTACAAGAGGAAAGGGTGGAGCGTAAGATTGACAGATGGATCGGCGCGCGACTGTAGTAATGCAGACTCTGCGCTGGTCTGTCTTGTTGAAGATGGAGCTGAGCCAAAAGGCAAAGCTCTTGATTTACTGTCAATTTGACCTCCCAAGACAAGAACCAAATTCTGCTTGAGAAGACATCCAGTGAAACCACCATACACGAGGGTATGTTCCTACCCTCGCGTATGGTATGAGTAGTGACCAAAACAACAAGATCACGAATTCAAATGGCTGAAATAAGTTCCCTCCCAATGGTGGCCAGGCTCTCTCTTAGAGTCCTCCTGTCTTCCTGCCTCCTGTATCTGGAAGGAGACCCTGGGGATGACCTAGAACATGCTGGAGAACCTGTATTTCTCATCTGGTCTGGGAAAGATGAGAAATGTTTGTGTCCCCAATATGATGAACGTAGAATTGAAGTTAAAGATCACATTAATGTGTAACTTCTGTTAAATTGCATCAGCTGCTGTGGACATTTCCTAAGTGAACTGTGTGATGCAACTGTAAACAGTCCAGTTATCAAACAAAGCATTTTTTTTACTTAATTTACTCACCAGCTGACTTGCAAGTCTGAACTTGCTGTCCAGTGAGATAACTCTGAAATGTACTGAGAAAAAATCAAGTATTTTATTGTTGACATTCGAAGTACAACAATCCTGAAGATCCTAGCAGGTAACAGGAACTAACATCCAAGTTTATTCTGTAAACAGAAACAATGTCTTTTGGTTTCCTGGTAGAAGGAAGTACCAAACAAATTAGCACTGTTGCCAGAGAATAAGCTACTAAAAACTTTATTATACAAATGGCGCAATTGATTTCACTTTTCATTACTTTAAATCTGAAATGACAGCACCAAATTTTTTTTTTTTGTTTGTTTGTTTATATTTAGCCCATCTTAAACCGAGTAATATATTATACAGGTGTCCTGGGAATAGGAGGTGACTTAGTAATTAAATACCATAGAACACTTCCTCTGGGAACTTTTATACAGAAAGCAAAACATAAAAACAGAACATAACCTGAGTCTTAAAACCTGAACAATCATGGCCCAAGTGTTTGTAAAAGAAATCTGCACATGGTGCATCATGTAGACAAATACCTATGAATATCGCAGATCATCAGTTAATAGTTACCTGTCTGTCCAGGGATGTAGATCGGTTTATCTGTTTGGACAAATGTTCCTGCTTCATAGACTTTGATCTCAACTTTCCTCACTTTTTTGGAGTAAAACGTTTCTCCTCGTACCTCCACCTGAAGATTCTGCACTTCTGCCTTTGTCACTAAAGGAACCTTTAGGAGGAAACACATATAAATTTGCAGAAAAGCCTTGAACTTTGGGAGTGGTTGATGTAAACAATCTCATCATTAGTTTTCTAAATAAAAGAACATTTTACTGAAAGATGCTCAAGGAGCTGACCTGAAACTTAATGCACTCGTGAAATGGTTCACTGGATGTCTTCTCAAGCAGAATTTGGTTCTTGTCTTGGGAGGTCAAATTGACAGTCATGACCAGAGTCTCGCTGGGCTTCAGGAGACTCACACAGAATCTGGTCTCGGCTCCAGCTTCAAGAACTGCTGGCATGGCCACCATATAACGTCTACATGCAGGCAGGTTATAGGAGTTACCTTGTTTGTTCTGACTCAGAAAAAACTCATCGCAGAATTAATCTAAACCAGTCATGTGAACAATTTTGCTTGTTTGCAAAGTACAAGAAAACTTACGGTTGAGCCAAGACTTGACCCACATAAATCCAGCAGAAGATCCACAGTGTCCATTTCCCCATCTGAATCCCAGGACGACTCATAACTGACTGCAATGACCCTCAGAGTCAGTGTCTCTTAAATAGCAGATAACAGAACATCCCCCCACTACCACCACACCGGGTCATACATAAATAATTTCTATGCATCACCATTTAGTCGTATACACTTATGAAACTGACTGTCCCAATAAAAACAATACAACATTTTCAAGAAATATGAAATTGAATTTCTCCAAAAGACTAATGTGATGTTCATGCAATTATTTTCTGTTTTTCTGGGCTTGGAGACCAAAGTTCAGTTAGTCTCAGTGTCTCTGTGCAACCGGAAGGGGAGGAGACAGAGCTGCAGAGCCAAACCAAGCCTTGTACTGTTTGTTTTTTTCACTTGGTCCTCTAGAACTTTCATGCATTGAATGCATTCTTTTTATTAATGTTTTGTAGCTGCTGCTAGGAAGAAGTTTAAATATTCAATATTTTAAAAAGAAGAAAAAAAAACAGGGACTTGTCAGGGTTAATGTTTTTCATCTCTTTTCCTTTTTGGTTGTGTTTTTATGTCGGCATGGTGGCTGGCAGTGATCCTGCTTCCACATGGTTTCCACTAGTGGGTGGGTTCCTGTGGGTTGCTTTGACACTCCAGTCTGATTTCTTCTCATCACCAGTTTGTTTGTTTGTCCTTGCACTATCACACTCAGACATGTGAAACATCAATGTAAAACATCCCCTTAGTCCGCTTCAGTGAAAGAGAATAAACTGGAGCTATTTGATCAAAATTCTGTCCCTGCACTGCAACCCTGGTCAGAAACTTTCACTTCAACGATTTCCTCTGGATTTTCTGCAAGCATTTTAATTTCCAGTTATTCTCCCAGAGACCCTGTTGGGGAATGATTCAATCTGTTCCTGGTTTGTCATATTACAGATCACATGTTCAAATAACTGCACCGTACATATTTGCTCAACTTACCTTCTCCAGTCTTCCTGATTCATCCTCTAACATTAGACTCTTCACTTGTGAATGTGAGGTGTTGTCAATGGCCCTGCCATATTGGGTGTGTCTGGTTTTGTTGATGAAGTCTGTTTGTCCCTGTTCCTTCCTCCCCCTTCATTTCTGGACCCATGTTTTGTTTGGTTGGTGTTTGGCTGTAGTAGTTTGGGTTTTACTTTCATCACCGTCTGACACTATTTGACAAGTATCTGCTAACACACTATTACTACTGACTTTCACTCATTTCTCTTGTTTTGTTGGACATTGTAGAGAATTGGAGCTTGTATCTGTTATGTTTAATATCATGGACATTATTATAGTTTGTGTTTTATGTGGCTGTGTGCACATTGCTTTGCATAAAGAGACAGTGCTATTTCACAGCTGCAGATTGGGTGCAACCAATTTTTCTAAATGGCCGAATAGTTATATGTCTAACTCACATTCTATTACTCTTGAAGAGATTTGCTGACTATCTCTGGCTTCTCTTGTTACACCTAGTTTATCTGGGTAACTAAATTTTATGATATGCTTACTGTGTAATGTCTTCTCTGAGTTTCCTGAGCACAGTGGTTCCCAAAACTTTTTCTGCATGGCCCCTTTTTCTTTTCACATCTTTCGATCAACAAACCCTGAGTATAAATCTACACATTAAACAGGACATGTTATCGCGAGTGTGGTTATTGCTGGTAATTTTAACTTTCACGCTGATAACCCTCAGAACTAAAGAATGGTGTTTAATGGTTTGTTCTTAAAAAACTTGAAAAAATGGGGGGAAAAAAATCACAACAGAGGACACTGTCTGGATCCAGTCATCTCTGCGGGTCGGAGTATTTCCAGAGTTGTGGTGAATGATGTTGTTCAGCCTGAATATTCCTGCCAAATGGTCACCAACAAAAAAAGCAAACAAAGCACAGTCCAAGGTTGTCAAATGGCACAACAGTAAAAATATGAGAAAATACACAAGCACTCCATCCTCTCTCTCGATCAGCTTGTGGATCATTTTAATAGTAAAATGATAGGTTTCATTGATGCCGTTACTCCCAGCAAAGTGAGTGATCCTTACTGAAAAAAGAGTAATAAACAAAGCTTCACCATGAGATCTACAAAAACAGATGGATGATTGATAATCTGAAGCTGCAACATGCAAAATGATTATTCTTTTCGAACGTCATTAAGAACAGCCACAATGTACGTACCTTGTTAGTTACTGTTAACAAACTATTCCTCCTGCGAACAATAACCCTGGAATTTCTGTTCAGCTGGGCCTGTAATCAGTTTGTTTCTCTTTTTACTGACAAAAATTAGTTTAAGAGTTCATAGTGTATGTATAGTGTGTGCATGTATGTTCTTGTGTTTGTGTAAACTCTTCCTTTGGTAACCAAGTCGTAAATCAAATTAAGGCCTCCATGCCAAAAATGGCTGACCATGCTTTATTCTTCAACATGAAAGTAAAAGAACATTCAAACTTTTATATTCATAGTAATTATATTTATACAGTATACAATGTTATATCAAACAGGGGTCTTTTTATAATTTGGTTTTAAAAATCCTTTTTAAAAATCATTATACAGATCATGCTCATTGAGTAACATACACCAAGAGCCCAAAGTCAGGACAAACTTTCACATAAGACTTAATGGGAATTGTGTCCAAACTTTTGACTGGTAGTGTACATTGTACAGAATTAGGTCCACCTTTACACTGTTAAGAACCAAAGTCATGTCAAAGATCTGCTCTATCTCATCCCAAACTTCTGCTTTAAGCACAGCGGTGGTTGTATTCAGTCTCAGCCTGATCACCTGCAAGGAAGAAGAAAAAGAATTCAGAAGACAAACTACATATGAAGCCTCAGTAGAACACAATCCGTCATATTACAGATCGGAACAATAGTAAACAGATTTGTCTTCTTGCCTTCACAGTTTGGGATATCTGAAGTAATTATTGTGAACATTGGAGCCTGATTAACTGGTGGGTCAGGATCAGAGCAATACTTGAGACGCGTTCCTTTTCTCCTTTCTCAGGTTTCAGAAATTCAATTCCTTCACTCGACTTCCATTTTCTCTTTAAACCCATCAGGTTGGATTCATGTTAAATGGTAAAAATAGTTGCTTCTAGCTTCTCAAACTTCACAGAACTTTCTGATTCCCAAACGGAGAAATCTCTTATTGATTTGAACTGTTGGTGAAACACATGCTACTAAGACCCTCGCATGAAAAACTGTTCTACAAAATTTGATGGTGAAATTGCATAATTTTAAATCTGTTATTTCATAAAAATTGTTTTGTATTTTGTATGTATTCTGTAGGAATTTATTTCTCCTTGTAGGAAAGCTCCTAGACCTCTACTTTTTTCCTAAAGCTGCTGTGGAGCAGGAAGCCTCATGTCTCTTCCAGATGCTACATTTAGAAAATGTTTGAAAGACTACATGACAGAAAGTGTTTCATGTGTTGAAAAAGCTCTACTAAGGACCAAAGTGTGTTAGTGTCTGCCGTTTTCTCTGTGAAGGAATTCAGGCTTTTACTTGGCTGGTAATAGTCATAGATCTTGACCACGGCCGGCTTCAGGTTCTGCACTGGGATGTCCTGTACCAGTTCTAAAATGTGGTAGATTGCTTCACCTTTCCTTAACTGTTGATAGAAGAACAAATGACACCATCAGCTTCAAAAATGGAGATCATCACTTACAGTCTTTATGCTGAGTTCCTCTCACCTCCTGTAAATATACCACATGATCATTCTTTTGTTCCACACGATCCACCAGCAGAGAAGCTTTGAGCTGCAGGGAAATCAGATTTGCTTTCCATTACTGTTGGCATGACAACAACTGGTGTGAAACTGGCATGATGAGTTACCGTCTTCAGAGACTCAGGGTCTGGAACAAATCCAGTCAGCACTGTGATGTCCAGGATCACCATGTTGGTGCTGGTCTCCTTCCCGCTGTATCTGTTAGTGCAAACATATGATGACTGTCCAGAACTGCAGTTTTATCACTGGAACAGGAATCTTTCTGATCACATACAGAGACCGAAGCTTCAGAGTCAGTCTGGGCTTGCGAGATTTGCTGGTACAGTTGGACTCCGCTTCCACCTTCACACTCAGAGTGGTGATGTCAGAGGGAGTTGGGATGTTGTAATGTTGAGAAATCTGGAAAACATGTTTCATTCATTCACTCATTTTTGGAACCGCTTATTCCAACTAAGAGTTGCCGGAAACTGGATCCCAGCAATCACTGGGCTCGGAGGCAGGTAGACCCTGGACAGGTCAATAACAAGTAAATAATGTAACTCAGTTGTATGAAACTGAGGTAGATGGATAAATGTGTGCTTAAAGAGAACACTGACCTGCACTGAAGCACATGCAGAGCCTTTCACCTCCATGGTGTACTTTCCTGTTATGTCCTGCAACATCTTCTCCTGATAGAGAAGTTTGTTGACTGGATTTACATCAAATGTCAGCTGACCGCTGGGAGACCGAACAGTCACTGTGCTCGAACCCTCGGGGCTAAACACTGCTGTGGCGTAAAGAGCTAAAGCCTGAAGAGCCACCACTGTGTCCTAGAACACACAGTTATACACTCTTTACGAGGCGTCGTACTGCTGTGTTTTGAGATTTCTTTTAGTCTAAATAAATGCTTGGAACTGAGAAAACAATCAATCAATCAGTTGAACTTCATTTAAAAAAACTCTTCATGCAACCAGGAACACTAAGAGTTTCAAATAATTAAATAATTCACACACCAAAGTGTTATTTAAAAGATCACATAATAATCTAGTTCACACATGCACACACACACACACACACACACACACACACACACACACATGTTAAGCCCACCCCATTCTAAACAGACATGAATTCCCATCTCTTACTGTCTCTTAACATAATGGAGATATAAAAATATTCATAGAAATAAACATCTGGCTTGACACTGCTGTGAGAAAGCAATATCAACAATCTGAGCAGGCCCACCCACTGCCACAGGAGCAGACAAGACCCACATAGGCCGCATCCTACATTACAACCATAAGGCTGCGGTGCAGGACACCCTGCCACCGGTGGCAACAACCCTGTAGACCAGGCAGAAAAACCCCCTGTCGTTGACGGTCCCCATGAGGAAATAGCCTCACTGGCAACAGATCTAACATGTAGATTTGAATCCTTGTAGTACCTGAGTTGAAGAAAAGCCTCCATAATGGTTCTGCTGCCCAGTCAGCCACCTGACGATGCTTGCAGTGTAACTCAGGTCCTCAGCGGAGAAGGGGCCGCCAAGTATGGCCATCAGCACATAGGAACTGATTTCCACTGACAGAGAGTCTGGTGTTTCTGTTGTGGTCTGAGACCAGTGGATAAAACCTCCTGAAATCCATTCATTAAGAGAACAAATATAATTTACAGTGATAGTATTGAAGTCTGAATGATTTCCTGCAGGAGACTCACCAACCTTTTTTTATCACCACTTTGTCGAGGTGCTGCAGAAGGTGAGCACGGGTTTCCATGTCTCCAGCCAGTGTGAAGACGTACGCCAGCAGAGCTGAAGTGTAGGTGTTACTGAAGTCACTGACGGACTCTTGGAGGCACGAAAAGCTCCTATTTACCCAAGCATCCTTAACAGATAAACATAATACAGATCATTTTCTTTGAAAAGAGTCGTGTTGTTGGTTTATGCACAGTTACAGACGTTGTTCCTTCAATCTTCTTCTGAAGTTAAGTGTCTTCAACTTTCAGTAGATGTTGCCGGTTCATTACTGCAAATATGAAGGACAGCACAAAGACGCTAATCCTGGCACAGCAGGGCAAACCTTAAACACTAAAGCAATGGAGGTCCCAATCTACCGCACCAGGCAGGACTCCAGGAGCAGACTGTGCAGAGAAGCCTCTGAAGACCGACTACTCATTCCAGTGCAGCACAAGGCGGCTGGAGCCTAAACCAATTACCCCCCACGAGTTTCAGAATGGATTCAAGTTTTTTCTTTCGTAGTTTGTAAAGTTATTGCCTTGTGGACCCTGAGGCCCTCTGGTGCCAGTCCTTAAGATGTTCTTAAAGTCTAGACTGAAAAGTACGGCAAGGCTTCATTCTATCATGACAAACCTTGTCTGTGGAACAGCCTGCCAGAGAACCTCAGGCCTGCGGAGGGTTATAATTTATTAAGAGGCTCAAGAGGCTCTTTAGCTTTTATTATATTTTATTTAAAAATTTAATTCTGTTATGTATATTTTTGTGTTTCTTTTCTTGACTCGAGTGTTTCTCATTGAAATGTACATCAAGTCAAAAGATTTAAAGGAAAAGTGTGTCCAAACTAACTCGTAGCAAACATGAACTTATTGTTTTGAAAACTTTCTTATCTGTGTGTTTTTTTGTGCCCTGGACGACAATCGTGATATTACAGCAATATTCGATTAGGAGTAAAATTTCTGTCATTGTTCACTATGTTCTCAGCCATAAGGTCTTGCTACATTTTCCTTTCCTTACTTCCATTTGGCATTGTGTATTTGGTTGTGTTGTAATGTTTTATTTATAACTAAAAGGACATTTTAAGTATTCGGAAAGAGAAGGCTTGAGTATCTATAGAAGTAATATTGGTATTTTGCATTACTCCTTTGTCCCGGCACCAGCCGTAGCACTGACACATCATAGCTGCCTCTGCAGCATCTACAAAGAAACCAGTTGACCAATTACCCAATTTTGAATGCATCAATTTTGTAATCGTATCATTGGACCTGCGGGCATATGCTTTGAACACCCGAGTGAGGAGGGGGGGGCCGAACTGTCAACTGAACACCAGCAGGTGGTGAGTTGGCTCAGATCGTGGGAGAGGAAGCCGGGCCCGAACGAGTCATGAGGGTCAGCTGGGAAGGTCTGGTAGTGTCCCCTTTCCAAACCGCTCAATCCAATTCAGGGTGGCAGGGAAGCTGGAGCCTATCCCAGCTGTCATTGGGCGAAAGGCAGGGTACAGCCTGGACCACTCGCCAGTCCATCACTGGGCCACATTATTATTATTTAATCTTATTTTGTTTTTGTTCTGTTTATTTCTTTGGTCTGCTGAATTCAGTCAAGTGAAAATACTATTCTACCTTTTTAAATGTCAAAAAGTGTGACCCACCAGATCAAGTTTTAAAGGGTTTCATTCATTTGTAAGTAAATTAATATTTTGAGTATGGTGGTCTCATGTTCCAATTTATTCTGTTTCTTTCTTTCTTTTTTTTTTTTTTAGCTTAAATTGCTTGGTCACATTAGTGAATCACTGAGTAATCATATACCACAGCGCAATGCTAAGATTATCATTAATAAATAATTAGTAGTGATTGGTTGTCATTAGTAACTGAGCAATCTAAAGCCATTTTGTGACCATTATTGTAAAGTGTTATAAATTTGGTCTCATAAAGTGTACAAGGTCTGTGACAGGGCTTCTCACTTTGGTCCCACCAGGGCAACAGTCCTGCAGGTTTTCAACATGTTCAGTAGACCTGCTCAAAGGGTTGTATTCAATGTACATTTGCACATGATCTTCAGTCTATTTAATATTTCACCTTCATCTATTGAAAGGACTAATGCTAAATTAAAAATCATCATTTTGACAGATTTCAGAGACAATCATAAGAAATGGAAAAATTCATTTGAAAATAATCAATTTAGTTTCCATGTAATTTAAATGGTCCAGTTTTATATGAACTAATGCAAAGAAAAAAGAATATGGAGAAAACTTACATCAGTGGAAATGTTCATTTCCAGGAAGGCAGCAGTGATGTAGGCACTGAGAGTTACTTCATCAGACACACCACCCTGCAGAGACAGAGCATCACAGAAACCTCATCATCAGTGTAACAGTGCTTATGAACAGTTTACACACCGACTGCAGACGGTGACAGAAGATTATTTTCACGATTGTGACATTTTAATCCCAGATAGATTTGCTGAACTGTTCAGTCACAAATTATAACTTTTTTAAAAAAAAATCTGTTAGTTTATTTAACATGATACATGCTCCATGGGGACTCATGGAATCAAATGTTAGAGCCAATACTTTTTTTATCTGTACATGTTGCCTCTTGGTAATGTCATCAGGAGACACAGCTACTCTGATGACACACAACTGTACATTGCTGTGTCTCTGGATGACTTAGAACCAATGCATACACATCTAAACTTTATGTAGATATAAAGTCATAAATGGCAGATAATTTCTTACATCTCAACCATGACGAAACTGAAGTTTTAAAATTTTAAACAACCTGTGGAGTTCCAATCCTTCTCGATGTGTGAAAAATCTCTGTGTCCTTGTTGACGCTGAACTGGATTTCATTATGCACATTAAACAGGATTTTATCATCCTAAAAAATTTTCAGTTTAATTTACTTTAATTTCATTTAATTTTTCTTTTGTCCATGGTAATATATTTCATTCCAAACAAACAAGCAAACAAAAAACTCTATATAATAATTGTAATAATTGTAATACAGCAGTTGAAATTCATTCCATAGAAAAAAATAGTAGGAAGAATTAATCCTGTTGCCCTTACCCCATCCTTATTTCAAAATAAACTAATTGGATGGTCCCATCTACAGAAAATGCCCAAAACACAAACAGAGCTAATGTGGGAATATAGGGGACTGACACAAGCTACCCCCCCTTGGTTATTGGTTATGGGGTTATTTATTTTATTTTGTTCTCATAGACTTTAAACAGTGTGTAATTGCTCCAATTGGCCACAAGAGGGAGTGTCTCATACAATGAGCACTCTGAGCGCGCGCCACAGTATTCAGTGCTGTGTCGGCTGTTGAAAATGGTGGATCATTATACTTACTGTCCCCTCATTTCTGTTTCTAACAGGTAAATATTCACAATGAATGCATGCATGTATTTGTATATGATAGGAAATAAGTCCAAAGAGTGGGAAAGATGGCCGATTATTCCCTGGATGTGTAGAGTGAACAGAGTCCGACTTAGTGTTAGTTTAACTGATATCTTCAAGCTAACTCTGTCAGTGTTATCGGGACTTAAGTTTAGATGTGAGTACTTGTAATGTGTATGCAGTTACCTGTAACAAAATAGAATCTGTAAATAACAGGAGGTATATCATTTGTTGTTAGAAAGGAGTTAGTAGTGTTTTGTGTAAACTTAAAAAGACAGTATTCAGTGCTGTGTCGGCTGTTGAAAATGGTGGATCATTATACTTACTGTCCCCTCATTTCTGTTTCTAACAGCCGATCCTAATAAAACCCGCAAAGACTACACACTGACTCATGATTCAAGTGTGCAACAAAATTTGGTGGCCCGTACGGGGATCAGCGTGGCTTTCATGAAGACAAGCTAAACCTCTGTTATCACATCAGCAATGGAACTGGAGCAACTGCAGGACCAGCTCAGTGAGATCCTTGTGCAGTTAAAAGTGGACTGGTTGCATGAGGTATGTTTACATGCAAAGATTCCTGCTGAAAACCAGACTAGAAAGCACACACGGATCAGACTAATAAGTGAAAGCGCAGAGAAAGCTGTTGAAGATGAAGAGGAAGAAGTGGCTCGTGAATTCCTCATCAGGCTAATAACGAAAGCAGAAGAAGTAAAGGAAAATGAGATACCACAAGTGGTTGAGAACAGTGCTGAAAAAGATGCTGCAGAGCTAGCAAGATTGAGAGAGCAATATGCAGCGTTGCAGTTAAGCTTTCAAGCCTCAACTAAGAAACTGGAGGAGGAAATGGCTAAATTAGCAAATAAAGTGATGAAACAGGGGCCCGCTCACCTGCCAACACAACCTGAGAACCCCTTTGCTGTTAACCCACCAGAAGTCACCATAAGAAGGGAGTTTAAAATTAATGGACAGATTGGAGAGAGAGGTCAGAGAGACAAGCTCTCGTATTCTAACCTGATGCATCAGATTGATATGGGACTGAAAAAGAAACACAGTGAAGTGGAAATCATTGAAGCTGTGGTTAGAGCTGTCAGTCCAGGGTTGCCCCTTCGTGATATGCTTGAGATAAAAACAGATCTCACTCTGTCACAACTGCGCACCATATTAAAGGGACATTACAAGGAGGATAGCTCCACTGATTTGTATCATCGCCTGATAAACATTACACAGGATAATGGGGAATCGCCACAGAACTTCCTATTTCGGGCAATAGAACTTAAAGAAAGATTGTTGGCTGCATCCAGAGAACCTGGCACAGATGAGCATTACAGTCCTGAGCTTATTCAAAGGAAGTTTCTGAGGGCTGTGGGGACGGGGCTTTTGAGCGATAATGTAAAACATCAGCTAAAAAACTTTCTGGATGATCCAACAGTAACTGATGATAATCTCATAGCAAAAACAAATGAAGCGGCCAGCATAGAATGGGAGAGGCAACAAAAGTTTAGGAGGAGCAGTAAGGACCTGAAAGTCAGGGAAGTGAGAGCGGAAGCACAGTCAACTCCTGAGGTGACAACTGGAACAATTAGGAGACAACAACGACCATCTTCTTCAGGCATGAAAGTTAAAACTATGGAAACTCAACCACCAGCCTCTCAGACTGAAGCTGAGCTCCTGGATGCCATCAGACAATTGAAAGGTGAAATGCAAGAGATAAAAAAACTGGTTAATGACACATCCAGACCTTCTTTCAAGCAAAGGCAGAGTAGGAAGCGGGGCTGTAAAAACTGTCAAGATAACAATACAGGAGAAATGTGTGACCATTGCTTCAAATGTGGACAAAGCGGTCATCTATCTCGTGGATGCAGAGGCAGAAAGAACTCGTCAGAGAGCCATGGAGGTGTGGATATGTCAGTCAGCACTGTAACATCAGTACCAACATTAGCTGAAAACAAAAATGAGAGTCAGTCAACCAGAAGTGTTCACAAGCTAATCACTGAGAGCATACACCACTTAGAGGCAAAAATGAGGGAGAAAACTACAGATGCAGTACCCACTATAAATGAGAGGGTCCAGGTCAACCTCCTCTGCCCAACGCAAAGAAATCAACTGCTCAGCCTGATAGGAAAAAAGTGTACTATCACCTGCCTGCTGGATGGGGTGGAAACCAAGGCACTGTGGGACACGGGCTCACAGGTATGTCTCATGAGTGAAGAATGGAGGCAACGTAATATTCCCCATGCCACTGTCAGAAACCTCACTGAAATTATTGGGCCTGGAATATTAGATGGGAGAGCAGTGAACAAGACGCCAATCCCTTTTATTGGGTGGGTTGAAGTCAAGTCCAAGTTGCCATCAGCTAATCCCACACAACTAGAGCTCTTAGTGCCTGTTCTGGTGGCTGAAGAAGACGGAGTGGGGGAAGAACCGATCATTGGGTTTAATGTCATTGAATATCTGTTAAAGATGGGGATGGACCCTCCATCCATTGTCACAGAGGCTGTCAGCACAGCATTTTCTATCGAATGTAAGAAAGCAGAAGTATTCCTGAAAGTTATGAAAAATGCGAATGATGTACAAGGCAATGGCACTGTGAAAGCAGGGAAAGAAAACACCGTCATTCCAGCTGGACAAATGAGGATGGTCAAATGCAGTGTGAGAACAGGCCTGCTCATAGATCAACATGAAGTCCTGTTTGAACCTGTTTCACCATCACTATTGCCAGAAGGGTTAAGGGTCAAAGAAGGAGTAGTGTGTCTGCAACGAGGTCCCTGGTCCCGCCTCACAATCCCGGTCTCTAATGATACTGCTCATGACATCAGAGTTCCCCCCAAAACTGTATTAGGACAGACCCAACCAGTGAAGACTGTATATCCAGCATTAACTGAATCACCAGAAATGGCCCAAACTGAGATATTTGTAAACAGTGGTGAAAAGCAAAATGAACCTATGTTAGGGAATGGAGAAAGTGGAACAGATAACAAAAGAGAAGTTGAAATAGACAGTGCTTGGGATCCTCCAGTTCCCATCAGTCATCTGCCCCCAGCACAACAACAAAAGGTGAAACAACTGCTGCGAGAGGAGTGTGCGGCCTTCTCCCGAGATGATTATGATGTAGGAACCATCCCCTCACTGCAACTCAAAATCCGACTGAGCGACCCAACACCAGTAACAAGGACATACATCTCCATTCCCAAACCATTCCACAAAGAGGTAAAAGAATATTTAGAGGACCTGTTAAACAGGGGCTGGATAGTGAAGTCTAAGTCCTCCTATTCTAGTCCTATTGTGTGTGTGCGGAAAAAAGATGGTGGCCTTCGTCTCTGTTGTGATTACAGAGAGTTGAACAGGAAGTCTCTGCCAGATCGTCATCCGATTCCCCGCATACAGGACATGTTGAACAGCCTGATGGGGAGTGCCTGGTTCTCAGTCCTCGATCAAGGAAAGGCCTATCACCAGGGCTTCCTGTAAGAATCGAGTCACCCACTGACTGCATTTATTACACCCTGGGGCCTGTACGAATGGGTGAGAATCCCTTTCGGGTTATCATCAGCCCCTGCAGAATTTCAGAGGTCAATGGAGGAGTGCTTGGCGGGACTGCGGGATGAGGTATGTTTGCCTTATCTGGATGACAACCTGGTTCACTCTAAGTCATTTGAGGACCATCTGAATCACCTGCGAAGTGTATTACAATGTTATCAGAAACATGGGGTAAAGCTAACACCAAGAAAATGTGACATCTTCAAGAATCAAGTAAGATTTCTTGGAAGGCTGGTTACAAGAGATGGATATACAATGGACCCTGCAGACATTGCTCCTGTACAGGCTTTGAGGGAGAAGACCCCCTCTACAGTGGGAGAACTAAGAACACTACTGGGGTTTATCTCATACTATCGCAGTTACATCCCAAACTTCTCTTGCATAGCGAAGCCCCTCTACGACCTTCTTTCTTTAAAACCAGCAGAGGGGGGCAAACAGAAACAAAAAAAACCGAGCAAGGGGAAACCAAAACATGGCAGTGGAGGACAGGCGCCATCGTTTCAACCAATCACATGGTCAGCGAAACATCAGGAGGTGCTCTGTCAGTTATTGGACTTTCTGTTACAACCACCCATCATGGGATATCCAGACTTTGAACAGCCCTTTATTCTGCACTGTGATGCCTCACAAGAGGGGCTCGGGGCTGTGCTTTATCAGCAGCAACAGGGGAAATTGGCAGTGATAGCATATGGATCCAGGACTCTGACAACCCCTGAAAAGAACTATCATCTTCATTCAGGAAAGATTGAGTTCCTGGCTCTTAAGTGGGCCATATGTGAAAGATTTAGAGATTATCTCTATCATGCACCACCATTCACTGTCTATACTGACAATAACCCCCTCACATATGTGCTCTCCACAGCTAAGCTAAATGCAACTTCTCATCGCTGGGTCGCTGAACTGGCTGATTTCCAGTTCTCAATAAAATATCGCCCTGGGAGCACTAACAGGGATGCAGATGGACTCTCACGCATGCCTCTAAACATGGAAGCATACATGCAGGCCTGCACACAAATAGTACACCCAGAAGTGATGGGCAGTGTGGTTCAAGCAGTTGCTGTTCAGTCTCAAGAATGGGTGCCCTGGCTGTGTCCTGCAACAATAAGCACTTTGGGTGCAAAGAGCAAAGTACAGTGATGGCATCAATGGGTGAGATCTCAAAAGTAGACCTCAGAGAGGCTCAAAAGGATGATCCGGTGATAGGTGAAGTTTTGAAATTTATGAGAACAAACAAATGGCCAAAAAGTGGCAAGTGGGGTGAAAACAGAGAGACATGTGCTCTAATGAGACAGAAACACAGACTGTATATTGATGAAGATGGATTACTCCATCGCAAAACAGCCAGTCGATCCCAACTCCTCCTACCAAAGAAATATCATCAGCTGGTTTATAAGGAACTTCATGAGGAGATGGGTCATCTTGGAGTTGAACGGGTGATAAACCTCATCAGGGATCGCTTTTATTGGCCTCACATGTAAAATAATGTAGAACATTATATCGCTCAAGTCTGCAGCTGTGTGAAACGTAAGCGACCTAACAGACCATCAAGAGCCCCACTTACCAACATCATCACTACGTACCCTTTCGAAATGGTCTCCATTGATTTCCTTCATTTAGAGAAATGTAAGGGCGGATATGAGTACATCCTTGTTGTGATGGACCATTTTACAAGATTCGCTCAGGCTTACCCCTGCAGAAACAAAACTGCAAAAACAGCAGCGGAAAAGATATTTGGAGATTTTGTACTGAGATTTGGATTCCCGACAAAGCTCCATCATGACCAGGGGAAAGAATTTGAAAACAAACTGTTTTCAAAGCTGGAGGAATACAGTGGGATCAAAGGATCACGGACAACGCCATAACACCCACAGGGCAATGGCCAGGTTGAAAGGTTCAACAGGACGCTGCTAGCAATGCTAAGAAACTTACCAGAAACAAGAAAAACTGACTGGCAGTCTTCGCTAGCAAAAGTCGTCCATGCATATAACTGCACACGCAGCGAAGCTACTGGTTACGCTCCATATTTCCTGTTATTTGGTCGTCACCCTCGGCTCCCCATTGACCTCATGTTTGGCCTCAAGGCAAAAGATCAGAGTCCATCTCCCCAAGCCTATGCAGAGAAATGGAGGGCAAGAATGAGTGAAGCCTATCAACTTGCATCCAGAACTGTCAGCGAGGGGGCAGAGAGAGGAAAAGCTCATTATGACAAGAAAACACATGGTGTAGATCTGAATCCAGGATGCAGAGTACTTGTACGGAATCTGAATGAGAAAGGAGGTCCAGGAAAACTGAGATCATATTGGGAAGACCAAGTGTATGTGGTAAAAGAAAGAAAACATCAAGACAGTCCAGTATATGAAATCACGCCGGAAAGTGGGAGAGGTCGCCCTCGAGTTCTCCACAGAAACTTGTTGCTTCCATGTGACTTCCTCCCAGTCACAGAATCTGCAGTACCTGCCAAGTCAGAAAAAAACAAGAGGAGAGATAAACAAAGGCACGGTAGACATGATGAAAGCTCGGATGATGAGGAGACCTGGAGAGTCATCTTGAGTCCCCAGCTACCAGATCCCAACATGGAATTGGCACATCACCCTGAGAGTCAACTCAGAGCAGAGGCACCGGAATTCCACCTCAACAACGACGCCATCGCAGGCAACGGGGTCGATGAAGTAAATGGAACAGGGCAGCAGGAGGCTCAGGCTGAAGAGACAGAGGCACTGAAAGATGATGTCCAGCCAGAGGATGCGAACAGTGAGGATGGGTCTTGCCTGTCAGCATCCAGTGACCAAGAAGATGCCGAAGTGTCATCCAACAGAGAGAAAAAGTATCCTTCCAGAGAAAAGAAACCTAAGTTGATATTTACGTATCATAAGTTAGGACAGCCTGTTATGTCATATGATTAGGTAGCAAATGTAATAGTTAAGTTAAAGCTTGTTTAAAATCTGAGTTGCTGTTCAATGGATAAATATAATTTGTTGGGGGTAATTAGTACAACTTTATGATTTTGACAGCCATGCTAGGTTACCTAGGATATCAGTTCCCAATATGTCATTGAAATCACGGGCTGCTACTGTGTTAAAGTAACTTACTCTCAGAGGAGATGCAGGTATTCACGCTACAGGCGGATGAAGTTGCAGATTGTCATCGTGCACAATGACAGCTGCAGCAAGAATCTGACATTAACAGGAGATATATGTCTGATTTTGGGACTGGCAACAGTATTGCATCTCTGTTTCTTGATGAACTCTGACTCCTACCTGGAAGTGTCCGGTATATGTGTAAAGCATGTCAGACTGTGAACGAGGCATGTCCTAGTGTAACCTATTGAGAATGTCGGGACGACATTACGTTTTTGAGGGGAGAGTGTGGGAATATAGGGGACTGACACAAGCTACCCCCCCTTGGTTATTGGTTATGGGGTTATTTATTTTATTTTGTTCTCATAGACTTTAAACAGTGTGTAATTGCTCCAATTGGCCACAAGAGGGAGTGTCTCATACAATGAGCACTCTGAGCGCGCGCCACAGTATTCAGTGCTGTGTCGGCTGTTGAAAATGGTGGATCATTATACTTACTGTCCCCTCATTTCTGTTTCTAACAGGTAAATATTCACAATGAATGCATGCATGTATTTGTATATGATATGAAATAAGTCCAAAGAGTGGGAAAGATGGCCGATTATTCCCTGGATGTGTAGAGTGAACAGAGTCCGACTTTGTGTTAGTTTAGCTGGTATCTTCAAGCTAACTCTGTCAGTGTTATCGGGACTTAAGTTTAGATGTGAGTACTTGTAATGTGTATGCAGTTACCTGTAACAAAATAGAATCTGTAAATAACAGGAGGTATATCATTTGTTGTTAGAAAGGAGTTAGTAGTGTTTTGTGTAAACTTAAAAAGACAGTATTCAGTGCTGTGTCGGCTGTTGAAAATGGTGGATCATTATACTTACTGTCCCCTCATTTCTGTTTCTAACAGCCGATCCTAATAAAACCCGCAAAGACTACACACTGACTCATGATTCAAGTGTGCAACACTAAGAGATGCCCCCCACCACCAACACCCCAATTTTCCTTTTTAACAATTTAAACAAACTCATGCCATTTTACTATCTACTCTTTATATTCAAATTTAAACACATTTGAACTTTTACGTTCACTTTTAGGTAAGTTCCATTGTCTTAAGCCAGCAACTTAAACATTCATTTGTTTGAGTGTAGTTTTTGCAAAAGGATGTTTAAAGTCACAATTTCATCTGCTTGCATGCTTTCATTTCTAGGAGATTAGAATATTGTAATGCCCTACTCTCCGGTCTTCCTTAAAAGTCTATTTCAAGCTTACAATGATACACACACAAGTTAGCGACAGAAGTTGTGACGTGGACGAAAGGGTGGGAACACAACACATTCATTTTAAAACCGCTGCACTGGCTCCCCGTGCGTTTCAGGATTGATTTTAAGGTTCTTTAGACATTTATAAATATCTTCATGGTCTTGAGCATTCTTGTTTATCTGACCTCCTTTTAAGATATGAGTCCTTGCAGACCCTGAAGTTCTCTAGTATTGGCCTTTTAGTTTACTTTTAGTTGTTCCTACAGTAAAAACTCTTTTCAAAACTCAGAAGGCCGCAGAGACTATTGATGTTTTTAAAAAAAAAAAAGCTCAAGACCCACCTTTTTAGTTGAGCTTTTAGATGATCTTATCTGTTTTTTAAGCCAATGTAGGGATTATTTTTTGTTATTATTAATATTGTTCTATTTTTAGTCACCTATTTATTTTACCACATTTTGTCACTTTATCATTTAAATATGTAATTACTTAGTTTTTCTTTTATGCTCATGTTTACATTTATATTATTGTTCTTAGCTGTTCTTTAGTGGTCTTAGTTTTGTTTGACTTTTTTAAACTTTAACTTCTGTGTTTTCTTCATGGGGATCCTCCATACTGGGGTCTATGTCTACTCAATCAGCTGTGTTGTTGCCATGGAGATGGTGTTTGACTGAGTGGCCCTTGCATTGCAGCCTTTTGGCTGTGGAGGGGATCAGGGCCGACCCTGAAGCTTGGCCTTTCCAGTGTGGTGGCCTTGGTGGTTCTGGGTGGGCTGGCTGGTGTATAAGGATCCCCTGGATATCATTTCCTTGCGGTGCGCCAAGCCAGATGTTAAACTATTTCATTCTTTAGTTATTTGTTGGTTAAGAAGACATAAGATATGCCTCTGGGGTTGTGCAATGAGGTGTGTGCCAGTATGTGTGTGTGAATAAATACATGTGTCCTTTTATTTTTCTTTCTTTAATGTTGGAACATATGTAAATATATTCAAACAAAAGTTTAATCTTTTTAATTTGCACTGCAGTGCTTCATGTATGTAACGGGCTTTATAAATAGATTTGATTTGAGTTGATTTGATCATTAAGAACTCATCTCATGTTGGTTTTATTTACTGCTGATTATGAATCAAAGTTTCAGGCCTTCAGAGCCCAACTGTCCTTCTACACCTCTTCTCTGGCTGTCTGACTGCTGTTCAAGGAAAAAGGCTGGTGCAGGAATCAAACATGTATTTCTTCATGAACTGCAGATTGTTGTTAGATTATTACTGTCTTATTCACCTCTCTGCTATCAGCTTAGTCACCATGAAATAGGTTTGGTGTGGACCCTGGGATGGCTTGCTTCTCAGTTGTAAAAAATGCCTGCGTGACATTAAAGATTGGATGGCGTTAAACTTCCTCCATTTCAATAATTCAAAGACTGAGGTTTTGGTTGTTGGTCCCAGAAATGGAGTTGCGACTGTGGACCTAAAAACACTAACTAAATATTCAAAAACTGAAATCAGGAACCTTGGTTTTAAAATGGACAGTGACTATAAGTTGGACAGCCAGATTCGCTCTGTGGTCAAGTCCAGTTTCTACCACCTAAGGCAGCTAGCCAAAGTAAAGCCCTTTTTTATCATGACTGCACCTTGAAACAGTGATCCACGCCTTTGTCACCACACGGCTGGATTACTGCAATGCACTTTACTTTGGTGTAAGCCAGTCCGCACTCACTCGCCTGCAGCTTGTACAAAATGGTGCTGCACGTCTTTTAACTGGCACTCGTAAATATGAGCACATCACCCCTGTTTTATCGTCTCTTCACTGGCTGCCCGTGCATTTTAGGATCCATTTTAAACTTCTTTTATTTGTTTTTAAATGTTTGAATGATGTTGCCCCCCTCTACCTCTCTGAGTTGTTGCGCCCTTACTCTCCTACGCGGTCACTCAGGTCGGCTGACCAGCACCTCCTGAGTGTACTAAAAACCCACCGTAAACTCAGAGGGGACAGAGCCTTTTCAGTTGCAGCTCCAAAACTATGGAACGAGCTGCCTTTGCACATCCGACAGGCCTCTTCTGTACCTGTTTTTAAATCACGTCTTAAAACCCATCTGTTTTCACTGGTTTTTAACACCATCGGAGATGTTGACATTATTAATCTGACTGTATTTATCATGATTTTACCAGTTTTAGAAATTTTATATGTTTTTGCACTCTGTATTTGTATTTTGATTATTATCTCTGTTTTACTCTGTACAGCACTTTGGTCGACTGTGGTTGTGTTAAAAGTGCTATATAAATAAAGTTGCAGTTGCAGCTGTAATCACACTTTGTCATCTTTACATAGAAAGACTGTGCTGTGTGGTAAATGGTGAGAAAGGTTCTGCAGACGTTTTATCCAAAGAGCCTCGCCTTCCTAACTCGCTAGTTAATGCTGCTGCTAAGTTCTGGGTCGCTAAACTGTTTATCAAAATCACTGTTCAATGGGAAAGAACTTCTTAGAAAACCCTGCCACCCATGAAGTTTGTAAAGTTTGCTAATAAAAAGTCAGGGAGCAACAAAAGAGACAATCAGGCCAGCAGTGAGATCAGAGGTCTGATCAGTGAGGATGGAAGAGGAAAATGATAAAATCCACGCTGTCTAACAAAGAATATGTTGTTTGATATATTTTGAGAGTCACTTGAGATTTTGACAAAAATCTAATACGACATACAGATTGTGCCCTAAGGACGTTCAGCAACAGCAAAACCAGTTATTTTCTTTGTCTCATATTTTTGCTCCTAAAGCAACATTTCTGTGAAGGTTTGTTAACTGAACTTCTCTGGTCTGTTGCGTCCACTATCGGTAAAAAGTCAGACTGAAACAGCTGTGAAACTTTCCTGCTTCTGACTCAAATTTAAGGTTGAGGGACAGAGGCAAGGTTCAAAACCGTGGTGTACACATCACCAAGTCTCTGTGCAATGATGCATAACTCATCCAGACATTATTCAGTCAACTTTTTAAAAAGTCCTCCACTTTCTGCGCCATTCCAATTAATCCATCTGATTATTAGTCATGCACATCCCTACTTTGTTCAGTTGGTGGTTTGATCAGTTTTTGCACATACTATGTTTTCCACCCATCTCCATTCTCTACCAGTATGATGCTTCTTCTAATACCATTTCATTCCTGGCAACTTATCTGATCTGGATTTTCATCTGCAGTTGACCTGTGATCTCAGTGCCTCTTTCTGCCTGGAAACTCCTCGCTTAAATTTCTGCTCTGGGATCTCTGTGTGAATCGCATTTCCTTCTGCATCAGAATTCATTGATCTGTGTCATTTAGACAAAACCTTGATGGAAAGAGATGCTGTCATAGCAAGATTATACCATTGAAAAAGTTTGTCATTTCACCTTCATTCTGTTGTTGAAAAGTTTTCCTGACTTTTTAAAACAGCCATTTTTTCTTTGTTTTCGTCGCAGCCACGTCCTGGATTGTTGGATTATTAATGGGTCGATGTAGATGAAAGGCTGAGCTTGGAAAAACGACCTCAGTACAAACGCAGTCAGCCTGAGGAAAACAGACAAGATCATCTTTACAAAATTATGATGCCAAGCAACAAATTTAAAGGCATAATCATAAATTCTAATTAATACGGTTCAACTATGTTGTTTTATTTGACTTTTTAAGCAATAAATAAACATTTGAAATAATAAAAACACAAATGAGTAAATATGCCTTAAGCTGGATTTATACTCTTGGAACGTCTGCATAAGGTCCATTACATCACCGTCATTTGTCTGCATAGGTCCATGCAGGCTTTACGTGGACCTCTTCCAAACCTGACGTGCACGCATCTTGCAGCACTCCCACACAGAAGTTCTCTACTGCGATTATTCGGCTTGTGATTCTGGAGCGTCTCACTGAATTTGTACCGTTAGCGTGAAAAGGAATCTCCAAGATGACACCGTCACCCTACACTCCAGTGTAAAAGCGTATTTCACCAGCATAGCTACTGTAAGCAGGTGCACGTGAGTAAAAAACAGCTTTATTCTGTAACTGCAGGAACCTAACTGCTTTTAGAAGCATTAAAACATTATAAATATCCACTAAATGAAATATAGAACACCACACACACACACACACACACACACATTTATTTATATAGGTACTTCGTAGACAAGCCATATAGTATAACAGTGTTGTTTCAATGTTTCAATGAAAGTAAATGCAGATGAAATTACTCAGTAAATCTCTCACTAGTGTTGTTCTGTATGATGAAACTGTTATATTGTATATTGTATATTGTTTGAAGTAGATTTCTTCTAAACTTATTTTATGTCTTTGGAAATTCTTAAAAATGTGAGCTGTCTTTAAATTTAAAATGAAATCATCAGTTTACCCAGCACTGATACTGTAGCTCGGGCAGATCCATCGATCACGTTGTTTGGGAGTTTCATTTCTGCTTCCTCTGTCAACGCTTCTCCTGTGATGGAAAAAAAGCAGGATATCGGTGCTGATATGAAGGTTAGAGTCAGCAGTGGGTCAGTGGGTGATCAGTTGTAACAGGTCATTGTGGAAATACTGAAAGAAGTTTCATATAAGAAGTCATTCTTAATTAATTTTTATATCTCTCTAGATGTACTAAAGAGACATGGGCTGCTATTTGTCAGTGCCCAGAAAGCATTAGGGGGGTCAACGGTCTTGCTCAGGGATCAACCATCATGGGAGGAAAATACCCTGCATGGTATGTACCACCAACAAATCGCTAAAGTTGCCAATATGAACAAGTCCTGCCAATGGCTGGATGGAAGGACAGCACAGAGGCGCTAATCATGGCAGCACAAGAACAATCCTTGAGGACCAGGGCCATCGAGACTCAGATCTACCACACTAGGCAGGACTCCAGGTGCAGAATGTGCAAAGAAAGCCCTCAAACAATCCAGCGCCTCACAGCAGGGTGTAAGATGGTGGCAGGCAAAGAATACACGGGACACCATAACCAAGTAGCCGGCATAGTGTACAGGAACATCTGTGCAGAATATGGACTGGAGACTCCTATGGCCCAATGGGAGACACCTCCCAAAATGGTGAAGAATGAAAGGGCTAAGATCCTGTGGGACGTCCAGATCCAGTCCAATAAAATGGTGATGGCTAACCAACCGGACATGGGGATCATAGATAAGCAGCAGAGGAAGGCCGTAATGATCGTTAAATCCATCCCCAATGATAGAAATATCAAGAAAAAGGAGCACAAGAAACTGGAGAAGTACCAATACAATGAAGCCAGACTGACCTTTAGGACAGAGCAGCCAGTTGTGTGTCTTAGTGATCTCCGTTCCTTCAGCCTGTAGAAGAGATGTGAGATGTTTCCCACGAGATGCAGGTTACTTTGTTTTATTTTATTAAAATAAAAGATGTGTACATTTTTTTGTCCTGTTTTGTGTCACCAACCTTTACTTTGAGAGACCGTGTGACCACGTCGATGCGTCCTCTTTCTGGAACGCTGACAATCTCATTGTTACAAGAAGTGTGGGACGGTTCAGCCCCAGCACTCACAGTCACATTCACAACCCCTAAAAAGATCAGTAAAGATCAGCTTTTCAGCTCCAGTTCTTCATTCATTTACATTTAACCACTGAGGTGGATCTCACTGAGTTCATAGAGATGAAAAGTGATGTACGGAGAGTGAAGGGACAGCAGTTCCTTCATCCTGCCATCCTTAAAAATTTATACCAGGCTGCATGGAAGTCTAAACCTTACCTAAGGTTGTAGGGATCATGGTCCAGCTGAGGGTCTTACGCTCGCTGCCACAAAGGCAGGATGTGTACTGGTCCCCAGAGAGGGGGGTGAGGGTGTAATCTGAGGAGGGGGCTGGAATCACTTTAACCTGTTAAACAGATAAAGTACATCAGTCTGCTGAAATTCGGATAGAATTAAACAAAAACAAAAAGCATTTAAACCGGCCCACCAGAGAAAAGGGACAACAGCATAATCCAAATGTAGGACGATCTTTTGCTGTTGCACGCTGGAACTGATTCAGATAAAACATTATAAGTCCAAAACAAAGTCCTGGTCTGTCTCCAGCTTGGGTTGGTCACAGGAGAACTGGGCCTGATGTCATCGCTTCCCATTGCTATGGAGCAGGGAAATTCAACTCTGTCCCAAGAGGACTGCAGGTTTCACTTTATCCCTGCTTCAACAGAGCTGACTAAAATTAAATGGATTTCTGACCATTTGTTAAAGGTTTGTTGGAGCAGGGAAAACCTGCAACCCCATGCAACAGAACTGAACACTCCTACCACTGATCATTCTCAGCTTTTGTCACCGATTTTGTGATTTGCACATTGGTGGTGTTAGTAGGTGGCAAAAATATAAACAAAACAGACATACTGCTACCGGATCAGATGCTACAGCTAGCTTTCACATAAACAAAAATGCTACATTGGTGCTGTTACTTTGGGTGAACACATTTTATAGACTGCCTGCTGAAGCTGAATGACAGACTGAATGGGCAGCTGCCATCAAATGATAGAACTGGAAACTATTGCAGGACTCTCGGCTGTGTAGCAAGAACTTTATCAGTAGATATGCATTAACTAAATGCAGCAACGGTCACACTATCGCAGATCAGATGCTTTATATTAGTCTGCTGTTAACCTACTTTAAGAAGATGGATTGAGGCTTATTGTGTCTTCCCTTAAGTAAAACATCCATCAATCCAAGCCTATGTCCCATGTATTTTTGTTTGTTCACATTCCAGAGGAAAGAAAGCAAAAGGGAAATTTTGACAGATAACAGCAAGCAAAACACAGAATTTCATTTTACTTTGTGGTGTCGTGAAACGATTCATAAAATCTCATAAATATAACATGAGACATCTCTAATATGCACATTGGATTCGTGTGATCTGTGGTTGCTGTTTTCTGAATCACTGTTGACATTAAAACAAATACCAGGCTATGTTTTTGGGACTGAAGGTTGTGTATTTAGTACTTCTCTAGGGAATTGGTATGATCCCATTATCTGGGCATTCATGTAAGACGCCAGCTGATCCAGAAACATTAGGTGAATCTTACAGCTAGCTCAGTTGACCCTGAGCTATCTGGTAGATCTGCTGCTTTATATTAAGTTTGCTATGGCGTTACTTCCAAACTGTTCTGAATTTGTTTCTCTATCCTGATGTCAGTATCATCAACTTTGTGTCTATATTTCATCAAGTATTTTATTGTTTCTATCTTGTCCAGTTTTATCTTACTACCCACCCACAACACAATGACCCAGAGAAATGGCTGCTCTGCCCAAATATTTTTCATCATATATATATACATATATATACATCATATATGTATGTATATATATATATATATATATATATATATATATATATATATATATATATATATATATATATATATATATATATATATATATATAGTTTTTGTTCTGTCTGGTCATTTTTGTTAATATAAGAAAATCTTTGCAGATTATTTCTATTCATTTTCCTTTTGCAGGACCATTGACCTCTTTTGCTAAGCCTTACCCAACTACTCCTTATTGGACAAAACTGAACTCCGAGTAGTTTTGTGGCAAATAATACGACCCAACTGAAAACCAGTTATTACTTTCAAAGAAGTCTGCCATCAACTTTAACATACCTACCCACCAGTACATCACAGTACGGGGTGGGACAGGAGCTCCCGCAGCAGAATGAGGATGTTACCGCTGAGATCAGTCAGAAGTACGCCATTAACACCTTTGAAGTGACCGTGTTCATGAAAAGCTTTATCTCTAGTCGGGAAGTACCAGAAAAGTACAATCCCTGTCTAGTCCTCCAACAGTAGCTCCACCATGAACTACCTTGGCATGATCCCAAGTGATTATATGTGTCATGGCTCAGGCACAGTTGGTAACTATTGGCTGTATGAAAAGCATCTTTAGTGGAAAATCATACTCCAAGGCCATTTTCTGCCTAAAGACAGTTTGTGAAGGGCTGGAGCAACTCCTTCTGGAGCGCTTCATAGAGCAGCAAGATGTCCAGTTCTGCCCAACCTGATAAAATCATGTGACCCTCAGAACCTCATCCTTACGCTCTAACAGGACTCCACCTTCAAGATTATTACATAGACCAGGGGCGACATGTTTCCATGCTTCTCTTCTCTGTGAAGACCAATAATTTTGCACTGTCCCATAAAGGCAACAGGTACATCACACACATGTTTCTGGCTCTGATGGTCAGAACCGCTCCAGGTAATTGGTGTAATTTTATGTCTTATTAAGATTGTGATACCTCAAAGCTTCTACAGCATAGCAAGTCACATTCAGCACCCAGTAACCTCTGCTGCATTATGAACTTCGTTTGGTTCTAGCTCATCTTCACCAACCTTGACCTGACTCATCCTGCTGATACAAAGACCTTACTGGGAAAGGGGCCCATTGCTCCCTTATTCCTGGTAGTCCATGTTTGGGATGGGAGGGATTTATACAAATAAGCTTTTTGACACAGTGCTGTCAACCTGTTGATGGTTGCGATGGTGCACTGGATGTCCTGCTCACTTTTATGATCTCAGCTGATTCCAGTTTGTAATGTCTCCCTTCCCTGATCTCAGGGTCAACAATGAGACCCCACATCAGGTAAAATTTGATCACACTGGGCTTTTTATGGCATGGTGATTCTGAATTTTACAACTGTTTTAATGTTAACGATTTTAGTAATGAGCTGGTAGTTTTTAAAAAAATAAGACTCCATTGAGAAATCCCTCAATTATTGGTCTAGAACCCAAAATAAACACGCCCAAATTTCTTACTGACAACAAACCTGTCATGATGTGGTTTGTGTTTTTCCTTAGTTCAGGTTTCCTGTTTTATTTTGTAGTGTTTCCTGTTTGTTGTTTAGCTTTATTGATTTCCTGTTCATTGAGTTCACCTGGTCTTGTTTCAGTTCATTCCGTACACCTGTTTCTTGTTTGGTTCCCCAGTGTATTTACACCCCTCAGTTTCATTTCTTGGTTGCTGGATCATTTTGTTGCACTAGTTTGTATGCTGTAGTCCCCGGATACCCTTAGTTAAAATAAATCCCTCCTTACCCTGCATTCCTGGTTGCTCATCTCTGCGTTTGGGTCCACACTTTCACCTTCCTCACCGCCACCCCATAACAAAACCAGTAGCCCTTACTTCACTTTTAATAAAAACATTTTTTTTAAATTGTAAAAGAGGCACTATTATTGATTGTTCAGGCATATCAGGACCCTTTTTAGTTTGATTAGATCAAGTAAGGAGGTGGACAATACCCCCTGTTTTAGAGCTCTCTGCATTTAGAGGATGCAAAGACATTGGTGCAATTACTTTTTTTCCAGCTTTTAACCACAAGCAGCCTTATGTCCTCACACAAAGACCCTGGATCTACATTATACTGTAGATCCAGGGTTAATTTATTGGCTCCTGGACTTCTTCACACAAAGATCACAACATCTAAAGGTTAATAGTGTATAGTTTGATATTGTTTTTTCATCAACTGGATCCCCCCCAAGATTGTGCCTTATCTCTACTTTTGTTGGTTTTGGATACAAATTACTTTTGCAGTCAGCACAAAGGGCATCACATTGTAAAATTTGCTGATGACTCTGTTATCATTTCATTTGTTGATCAGAGCAACTTTGACCCTGGCGCTGTGATGTAAGTCATCTTCTCTTGACATTAGTCTGACCAAAACATGAGGGATGATTATAGATTTTGAGAAAAAAAACCTGTTATCACTCCTTTAAGCATCAAAAACCAATCAAATCAAAAATCAAATCATAATTTGAGCGAGTGGGAGCATGTAGATGTTGAACAGCAATGTCCCAAAAATGGTGTATCAGTTAAACGCATTATATTACCATTTAGGTTGCAGGAAAAAACAGATGAAAGAAAATAGGCTTACCTGTTCCCTCCTCTTCCACTGTGGCAATGACATCCAGTACATCTCGCACTCGTTGTTGATCAGAGCTGGTGAAGGTTGACATCTTAAAAATAAAGCTGCCACAACCATTCCGGTCTGCCTATAAACTCAAATAAAAAAATCAAATAAAGACAAAGATATATAAAAAATTAAAAAATATTACAAAATAAACTGCATCCATTTTGCAGACTTTAGGTGTTATTTTTTGGCCCTTTGGACACATCTGTTTTTATGCACAATGGCAACTGAACATGTCAGTATTGTGTGTACCAGGAGCTGGTTAAACTGCTCCTGGCACACTGGTGAAACTGGTTTTAGAATATATTCAAGTCTAACCCTGAGAAAATCTCATTCTGACGTGCTTACTCAAGTATGTTACACATATATGTGTATAGTTGCATCTACTTACATGTCAGAAGAGATATGAGGCTGTAACTATAGTAACTGCACCTGTACTGTCCTTGTGTTGCATAAGCCAGTTTTGCAGGAATCTTCAATGTTGGGAGAGTAGTTACAAGAAAGGCTGTAAAAAGGTCGGCACACATTCACTGTCACAATTCCTGGGACAGGCTGTCCATAGGTGTACCTGATTGAATTAAAACAGCAAGAAAGAAAACTTTCAATTCCTGAATGGAGAGAAAATATTCACAATATCAGTCAGACAACTGGTTCGTTGATGGAAGTTTTTATCAAGCATTTTAATTTGGTGGTTAGGGTCCAGTTCCATCCTTGCACATATATTTTTATTTTGTTTTTCTTTTAATTAATTACATATTCAAGGGAATGCTATTTTTCTTTTAACAGGAATCAGGTGGATACTGGGGTGGGGTGGGGTGGGGGGGGGGGCCTCAAAACAAAAGCCAGACCGTATGTTGATGTGAATATTTCAGTAAGTAGCAGCAGCAAAGCATGAAGCAGAAAGCAAAGAAGGAAGTGTGTATCTTAAATAAACCATCCAGCCTGCATGGTTATGTTTGATATGTAGCGCATGAGGCCGATCACATGGTAAATTAGCTCGCAGGCGTCACATTTATCCAGAAAGACTTTTTACTTACCTCGCACATACTTCTATTTCAAAGTGTTCTTGGCCAATACTCACTTCTTCATTGAGTTTTACCGTTACATCAAATTTAGGCAAAACTGAAAGAAAGAAATCCACGTAACATTTACAACTAAGTAAGAAGTTGAATAAACTGTCCAAGAACAAACTAACAAAACTAACTTACCATATTTCTTAACCTTGAAGTTGTAATATATGTTATTGTCATCAGTTTTTACAATGATTTGGTACAATCCCTCACGGGACTCAGAATTCAAGGGGTAAGAAAGCTGTAAAATTTTACTGCTGGATGTTTTGTTCAGCCACTGTCCAATCCTGTTGTTTTGAGGATCCTGTCCAATGAGACAAATCAGAGGGAAACATGTATGAATAACACAAACAGATAAAACAGGATACTTTAAAAAAAAAAAAAAAGAAAAAAAGCAGAAATAACCAGACTGTTTGTTGGTGAGTGTTTCAGTAAAGAACCAGATAAAATTCTATGCAGTATAAAACCAGTAAAATGTTTCGCTTGTTGCCTATTAGTGCTGTCATGCTGTTAACAAACTATTAGTCATGTTTGCCACCATGCCTAGCGTTTATCTGGCATGTAGGCCACTCACAGTGACGAGAGGTAACATGTTGCTTGTGCAAGTTGCAATATTGAAATCGAGGCACCAATGTAACGAACACAAGATCAGAGCTAAACACAATGGCCAAAAGTTTTATAAGAGTGCCTGTTGAACCCATGTCTGCAAATATTATTATCTTGATTTTTACTCTCCAACACTTGTGCCTTCATAGTCAGCAACACATTAGTAAACTGGGATTTTCTGAAATGGCCATTAAATACAATCTGATTGGCAAATTGACCTTTTTTCCATTTTGGAGTCCAAGTGCTATGTCCGTAGCAGTGACCTTCCCGTTAGTGGCCCAGGGAAAGCTGTTCTTCTGTATGCCACAGTTGCCATGCTTGCCAGTCAGACTGGGATTCCGCAATGGGTTCTTCTCTCTACGCTAACCCCTGCTGAGGGAATCCTAGTTAGTTTCTTCTCCTCTGCTTAGTAATATGCTTTTTTTCAGCGGTTCATCTAGTCTGATCTGAGGTTGTATTCAAATAGTGGTGGGAGGCAAAAAAAAAACCTCAAGGGAGGAGAAGGACATTTAATTCTTTTCTTCCTTCGTGAACATTTTGCTTCAATTTACAGGCCCTTGAAAGAGTCCTGTATATTCCGTTATCATCAAAGTCTCCCCAGGTTGGGGAGTTGGTCATTTATGTGCCTGCTGCCTTCCTTAGATATGGTAGCCATTTCTTAGGCTCCCTCTCTGGAATCAAAACTTATTACTTGTGGACACCATGGTTGGTACAGAGAGTACCATCAAAAGTTGATAGGGCAGACATTCTAATGATTTTTGCCGTTTTTTTTTATTTTTTATTTTTTTATTACAGTTACTTTACTTTGTTTTCAACACTGCAAGATTACTATCTCACCTCACACTGATCTTTGGCTGTTCGGATTGGACATCACCATCATAAAAACTAAGAAATAAGAAATCTGAGCATCGTATCAATGGAGAGACTGATAGGAAGTTATAACTGTTTGAGCTTCAATATAGAGGTCCACTAACATGATTAATAGGTTTTTAATCGCAAAAGTGTAATAAATAATGAACGTATCACGCGGGAAGTTCCTGGAATAAATGCTGTACTTAATAGTTAGAATAAAAAATTTCTCAAATGACTAGAATTGTCCCTAGCTCACCATAGATCACATAAAAAGTTATCTTGTGGTTGCAGTTTTCCCTACTAAGTTTTGTTGGGTGGTTTCTGAGATATTCTCTAAGGTACTGATACTGTCGCTTTGGGGCACACGCGCCTCCATGGAGTGGCAAGGGTTAATTAGCTATGTCTTAATCTTTGAGACAACCGTATGCTGCTGGTTGGATCAACCAGGCAAGTCCTGCTCCAACCTGGCAGCTGGGCTTCAGGACACAAAGAAAAAGAAAGGACAGAAGGAAGGGAAGAGGGAAGGCTTGGATGGGATGGATGGAGGGCCGGCAAACCCCCGCCTCCAGATCACTTGCACCAAATGCCAAAACTGAAAAGCAACCGGCAACCTCGTCCCACCACCCCCCTCCAGGCTTGTGAGTTTGGTTGCAGGTTTCTCATGTGTAGGCTGTGTGAAACGTGGTGCTCTCTCTACAGGGTGGACAGCAACAAGGGGACTGGGTGACCAATGTGTTAGGTCCGATCCCCCAGGCCGAGACAACTCTGTGGCAGGGCCCCTTGGGCAGAGGGGTGACTTGGTCTCACTACAGATTTGTTGGTCTGGTCCTGCATGGGATAACCCCAGCGAGAGGCTCTGAAGGCCTTGCTGGTCTTAACACCAAGCCTGCAGGGCCAGAGGAACTGGCCGCACTTGTTACAAGATAGAGTGGAGATCCTCCTAGAGCAAGCCACTTATGCCTCTCAGTCAGGTGGGCAGTGAAATCCAAGTGAGGGGCCTGACCAGTCTTTGCTCCATTACTGGCAAGCAGGACTGCTGCACAAATGCCTGTTAACATGCAACTGAGCTGGGCAGAGCTGCTCCATTTTTTAAAAAACTGGATTTCCGAATTGGAGTAGGTGGTGATTTTGTGGGCAATCTAAAAGCAAGGCCCCATGTAGATAGACACTTTCCCAAAAACCTTTGGGAAAGTGTCTATTGAAGAGGAAAAACAAAGTCTCTGGACAACATCCTGCCCCTGGTACTCTGTAAATTTTTTCGTTTATTCCAGACCGCTGCTTGGGGGTCTCACTCCCGCTGTGGAGGCCCTGCGGCCCGCCCAAAGCTTTGTGGACCCCTCTCTCCCTATTTCCAGGTGAACAGAAAGTACTTACCCACAAGACTGCTGATGTGCAATATGCATACACAGCAAGTATATATCAACTCTTAGGATGACAAAAATTACTGGAGCATTTTTATGAGAAGCGTTATTAAAATCTGCATTTTTTTCAGCAAAATATTTTAAAACCCAATTTTAGAATCAATGATGTTGTTTATATAAAACTAAACTTTTTACCAGTCTTAGTAAATTTTGTATTTCTGCTAGACTGATGCTGAAAACATGGTGTGAGATCATTAGCGGGGCTTTTAGTCTTTCCTCCCTCGGGTGACCCAGACAGCCTTGGTCAGGCCCTGGCTTGTGTCCCAGCAGCACAGTTCCACTGATCTTTCCTAATCCAATTCCATATGGAAGCTTTCTCCGCAGTCTCCATTGTGGTCTTTATGGCCTTCTCTTTGCTGATGATGTAAGGCATAGTGTAAACCTTGCAGAGTGAGAGGCCAGAAAACCCTTGGCACCACTGATCACTGGGCTTACAACAAGCCATCCACACTCTTCCCCCATCAACACCTGGTACTTGAACCACTTCTGCTTGTGTAATGCTGCCCTCCAATGGAACTGTCTTATCTGTAAGACCTGTAACCTGTCTTGATGAGACATAATGTTCACAACGTGTTGTTGAGAAATGGTCTGGAAACCTGAGTTGTTTGCCTGAGTCTTCTCTCAGCTCCCAGTCCAATGCTGATATAAGAGAGCTGGTTGCTGGTTTGGGATACGACTGAGGTTCTCCAGCCCTGGTGAAGGTGATGTTCTTCCTGACTTGATGTTTCTTGTTGGCATTGTGGTGGGCTACAGCTGTGAAGATGGCTTCAGAAGCTACTGTAAGCACCTGGTTTTTCACCTAGTAGTCGCGACCTTCCCTCTGTGCTTTTGTGCAGCTGCTGACATTGTGCTCAAGTCACCTTCTCAGGAATAACAGAGAACAAGCTGAAGAGTCAGCCATGCCCTAGAGATGGAGGTATGCTGGTTTAGGAAGGATTTCATACTAGTTTCTGTCTCCCAGATGTCAGACCAGAAGACCTTCCAGAACCTACTGCTGCATTCCCACCATCCTGCGGGAACACACCTCCTCTACTGCAGCATGCACCTCTTTCAGGTGCAGGTCAGCTGTCCTTCTCATAGCTGTGCTGAAGACAAGTACTGAACCCTGCTTCTCAGTGACTCTGAAATCCCCATTAGCAGTCTTTAGTTAATGTTGTTACGCTAAATAAAATTGGATTTCTGAGTTAAACTGAAAATAATACTTTAAATGTTGACAAAAATCTAGATAACCTGTTGTATATTATATTTATTTAGTCTGCTAACTGTTAATGTCAGCATTAAAAACCTTTGCTGCTCCACAAACTCAGTGTTTTCATTTCACATCAAACTGTCTCAGAGATTAATCTGCTGAATTTACAAGAAAATAAAAAATGTTTGTTGAGTTTTTCTTACCTTAATTTCAATGATGGTGTACTAAAAAAAAAAAAAAAAAACAAAGAGAGAAAAATATTCAGGACATGAAGTCAAAAGTTTGAAGTCATAAGTTTCTTTTTTTAACCGCTTAGTCTAATAACGTGTCACAGGGAAGCTGGAGTCCATCCCAGCTATCATCGGGGAAGAGGTGGGGACACTGGTCGCCAGTACATCGCAGGGTCACACAGAGACAAACAACCATTCAGGCTCAAACTCACTCCTAGGGACAATTTAGAGTAACCAATTACAGGACGCTGGAAGGAAGCTGGAGTACCCGGAAAAAACTCACGCATACACGGAGAGAACATGCAAACTCCACACAGAAAGACCACCGTTCGAACCTCCCCCCAGACAAGGATCGAACCAGTGACCTCCTTGCTGTGAGGCCACAGTGCAGCCAGTAGACATCATTGATCACAGTCTTACATAATGATTCCAAGATCATTTTATTTAACAAAATCAGAGGTTTTTACTGCAGTCAGCAAAAGACTTAATCTCCCATAGTAATGTCCCACACAAAGTACTCTTTAATATGATTTTCAATATAAAAACAGTATCTGTATTTCAAGAGAAGAAACCTTTTTATTTTCATGAACTTTGCTGAGTTATATCCACAAACCAATGGATTACACAATGTAAAACACACTGAAAGTAAATATGAACACAGAATAGAGGTTAAAGATCATATTACTGTGTAACTTCTGGTAAACTGCATCAGCTGCTGTGGATATGTCCCAAGTGAACCGTGTTGCAACTGTAAACAGTGCTGTTATCAGTCAAAGCATTTGTTTTACTTCAGTTCACTCACCTGCTGACTTGCAGGTCTCAACTTGCTGTCCAACGAGACCACTCTGAAATTCACTGAAATAAATGATGAGTGTGTTATTGTTGACATCTGAATTACTGCAATGCTATAAAACTATAAAAAAAAAAAAACTAACATACAATTTTATTATTTAAAAATAAACAATCTAAAGTCTTTTGGCTTCCTGTTAGAAGGAAGTAACAAACAAGGTAAGTCAGCCTCTCCAGAGGAACCTCACCGAGCGTGTAAAGAGATTTGTGTCTAGGGATTGGTGCAGAGGGGACTGCTCAAGATGTCGTTCACATTCCTACTTTATCTGAGAAACCCTAAGACCAGCGAGGCACAAATTTCATCATGATATTGGTGTCGGCATGTTAATAATTTTTTAACATCACAACTTTATTCACAATTTTATTCACAATAAATGTAACCATGTTTGAAAGATAATGCTGCTAATGTTAACCTTCATTTTGTACAGAATTTTGTAATTTTAACTTTTATTGCAAAGCCAATACTAACTTTGTTAGTATTGGCTTCAACAACAATATTATCGCATATCAGTATCAGCCAAAGTTCTCATATTGGTGCGTTGCTACTAAAGACTATGAATGACAGACTAGGTGATTACTATTGATTACTTTAAATCTGAAATGACAACACTATTCTAAAGTTTCCTCGTTCACATTTAATTAATTTTGAGCCATATGTAATACTGGTGTCCTGGAAATAAGAGGTAACTGAGTAAGACCATAGATAATAATAACGATAGAAAAAAAAACACTTCCTCTGAGAACTTGTATGCAGAAGTTACAAAAAAAAGACCAAGACTGATGAGATGTTAGACTAACTAACCTGAGTCCTGAATCCTGAATAATCGTGGCCAAAGTGTAAAAGAAATCTGCACATGGTGCATCATGTTAACTACAAATAACTATAAATACCACAGATCATCAGCTCATAGTTACCTGTCTGTCCAGGGAGGTAGATCGGTTTATCTGTTTGGACAAACGTTCTTGCTTTATAGACTTTAATCTCAACTTTGGACACTTTTTGGGAGTGAAATGTTTCTCCTCGTACCTCCACCTGCAGATTCTGCACTTCTGCCTTTGTCACTAAAGGAACCTTTAGGAGAAAAACATATAAATATGTATCTACATATATAAAAATGTACAGGAAAGCCTTGAAATCCAGCAGTGGTTTATATAAATGATCTCATCATTATTTTACAAATAAAAGAACATTTTACTGAAAGATGCTCAAGGAGCTGACCTGAAACTTAATGCACTCGTGAAATGGTTCACTGGATGTCTTCTCAAGCAGAATTTGGTTCTTGTCTTGGGAGGTCAAATTGACAGTCATGACCAGAGTCTCGCTGGGCTTCAGGAGACTCACACAGAATCTGGTCTCGGCTCCAGCTTCAAGAACTGCTGGCATGGCCACCATATAACGTCTACACGCAGGCAGGTTATAGGAGTTACCATGTTGGCTCTGACTTAGAAGAAAGCTCATTGCAGAATTAATCTAAACCAGTCATATGAACAATTTTGCTTGTTTGCAAAGTACAAGAAAACTTACGGTTGAGCCAAGACTTGACCCACATAAATCCAGCAGAAGATCCACAGTGTCCATTTCCCCATCTGAATCCCAGGACGACTCATAACTGACTGCAATGACCCTCAGAGTCAGTGTCTCTTAAATAGCAGATAACAGAACATCCCCCCACTACCACCACACCGGGTCATACATAAATAATTTCTATGCATCACCATTTAGTCGTATACACTTATGAAACTGACTGTCCCAATAAAAACAATACAACATTTTCAAGAAATATGAAATTGAATTTCTCCATAAGACTAATGTGATGTTCATGCAATTATTTTCTGTTTTTCTGGGCTTGGAGACCAAAGTTCAGTTAGTCTCAGTGTCTCTGTGCAACCGGAAGGGGAGGAGACAGAGCTGCAGAGCCAAACCAAGCCAGCTGTCTGAGCAGTGAGGCTTGTACTGTTTTCTGGTTGAGCCATATCATAAAAGATGTTTGTTTGTTTGTTTGTTCTGTTTGTTTTTTTATTTGGTCCTCTGGAACAAGCAGGCTTTGATGAAATTTTTGCCTTGTATTTGTTTGTAGCCACCGGTATGAAGAAGTTTATGTAAATATTTATCACGTGGAAAACTTTATGGATGAAACACATTTATGCTTTTGGTTGATAGTTTCTGTCTTTGAGCTTTGGTAAAAAAAACAAAAACAAAAAAACCCCAAAACATTCAGGTAAAACAGGGAGGGTTTAGTGTTCATGTTTTTGTCTCTTTTCCGTTTTAGGTTGTGCTTTTGTGTGGACATGGTGGCTGATCCTGCTTCCACATGGTTTCCACTGATGGGTGAGTACCTGTGGGTTGTCTGAAACTCCAGTCTCCTTTCTTCTCATCACCAGTTTGTTTGTTTGTCCATGCAAACAAGTAATCACATGAAAATCCAAGCTAGCTTTCTGTTCCTGGTGTGTCAAGTTACAGATCACTTGTTCAAATAACTGCACTGTAATACACAACTCACCTTCTCTAGTCTTCTGGATTCATCATAAAACCTAACATTAGACTCCTTGACTGTCAATGTGGTGAAGGCCAACTTCAAGCCAATTACAGGAGTCTCCATCAAATCTGGAATGTACCAAGGAGATGCCCTGTCCCCGTTGCTGTTCTGCATACGCCTGAACCCCCTCAACCAATTAATCAACAAGACTGGCGATGGATACCACCTCAGGAATTGGGCCACCATCAGTCACCACCTCTACATGGATGACATCAAGCTGTTCGCGAAGAGTAAATGAGACACTGATTCACTAACCCACATCACCAGGATCTACAGTGGGGACTTTGGAATGCCATTCGGACTGGAGAGTGGCCGAATGGTAGCAAAGAGATGGAAGGTAGTCCATACGGAGGGCCATGGGGGTAGCGGATGTGGAAAACATGGGGGACATGTCCCCTGCACTTCCTGCATCTCTGTCCTATGTTTCCCACACTTTTCACAACCGTTAATACCACTTAGCTACTTCTTTTACATGCTGAAACGTGATTTTCCGAGCCGCACCTAAACACATCATGCGCAGGCGAAGTTACGGCGGCTTACAAAACACACCATGTGTAAACAGAGAAGCCTGTCTATGGTGTGATTCACATCTTCAAACATGTTAAACAAACCAGCTAAGAGAATAAAAACTAAGACAGTTTCTTCCAAAGAAACCGCATCAGATGACTGATGCTGTCGAATGCAGACGCTGTGGAGCTGAAACAGAGACAGTTCTGTCTTGTATATGTCACCATGTGGATTTTAAAAGATGACAGATAGATGTCAGTTAAAATAGCTAAGCTAGCTAGTTAAGGCAGAGGTAGTAGTATCTACATTTACTTGAATTACTTTTTGGATAAATTGTACTCTTGGGAGTCATTTTGTAGCAAAAATGTTTTTACTTGACTATTACTATTCTAAAGTAATAATAAGCTGCCCTTACTCAAGTAAAGTTAGGTTACGGTTACGGGTCCCAGGTATGGTACCACAGCAACATAGAGAATTCTCTGTTAACAGAGAGGTAAGCATGAGCAGCAAGCGTCTGTTTATTTAACAGCTGTATCACCAGAACGTGTAATCCCTTAAATGTCCATGGCTGTATCAGCACATACTTTAGTGCATAAACATCTCTAGTTTAATAATAATAATAATAATTTAGCATCCCTATTTCCATACTCACATCCATTCATATATTCAGCGAAAATGGGCACTGCAGTACACTTTCTGTTCTAAGTGTATAAAAGTTACTATGATTTCATAGTACAACTCATTGTAACATTAGCATCTCAAAGCTAACATTTTTTCTGCACTGTACACCCAGGAACACGATTACCACTCAGAAATATCTTCAATTTCTTCTCCATCTTAAGTAATACAAAAGTAAATAAGAGTAAAATATTTGGTCCCATAATAGTAACATAAAACATCAAGCTTTCATCTCAGAATTTATGTATGTACATAATCATCCTTCACTTTGCACACTTTCTGGTATTCTCTGAACAATCCAGGTTGAATTTGTAGACAAACTGTTAATAATCTAATAAAGCACTGCTGCTATCCATTAAATCTGTTACAAAGAGAATACCTTTTTCATACCATTCATATCTGAAAATTGATTTCCTATTAACTAAAATTGTCCTGTTATTCCACAATATGGAACAATGAGGGGTAAAGCTGTGAGTGAATATCATTTTACAATAATACAAAACTTGTTTGTGGAACTTGGAGTGGGATTTTTGTTAACTCAAAATCACACTGAAGTAAAAATTCTAGGCCACTGATTTTATCAAACAAGGCTCTAGTGATATGGAACCACATGGAGTTGGGCAATGACATCGAAGCTTTTAGCCATTTTAACCGAAATGAACCGATTAGAGTTTCAAAATCTAAATCTTTAACACCACCTTCATTGTAATCTCTAATTAGTGGCTCCTCAAAAAGTTGGTTTTATTCCTCTATAAAAATTGAAAACTGATTAAATTGGCTTTTCTAATACTTTCATCAGAGATAAATTCAGAATGACATGGATAAATCAATTTGGACACCCCCTCGGCTTTAGATAGAAGAACTCATCCAAAAATTGTAAGATCCCTACTAGCTAGTGACTCAGGGATTTTTTCATCTCTATTAAACGTTTATCAATATTAGCCTCTTCTCTCTTTGTAAGGTCTTTTGAAATAGTTAATCCCAGATATTTTACCTCAGATTTAACGGAAATGGAGGCGAGAGAAGTCTCAGTGCAAGAATGGACTGGGAGCTGATCACATTTTTTAATATTGAGAGACATACCAGACGCATCAGAAAAAATAGAGATAGATTTTAGGGCTATGTCGACCATACGTTTATGTTTTAAGAAAATTACAGTGTCGTCTGCAAACTTATTTTAATATCCTTGTTAAATATGGTAATACCATGTAAATTAGAGTTTTTAGTTATCAGCAACGTAAGAATATGGGTGGCCTAAATGAACAGCTTGAGTGAGATTGGACATCCTTGACGAATGCCTCTAGACACAGCAAAGCTAGAGGTAATTTCCATGCCTAGGGATACTAGGCTACTTATGTCTGTATAAAACATTTTCATTAAATCACAAAATTTTGGCCCAAAACCCATATTTTTTAGTTTCTACAAAAAAGCAATGTTACAACTAATCAATAATAACAATAATAAATAATAATAATAAGCCTAATAAAAACCAAGGAATAAAATCAAACCATCGCTGTCAATAAATTGATTATAATCCTGCATATTGAGAATCAATCTTGTATGATAATGTATATTCCTTCCTTTTATAAAAACTGATTGACATTCATTAATTACAGAAGCTAGACCCCTATTTAAACAATCTGTAAAAACAAGAGCTAATTTATAATCTGTACATAATAAGGTAATGGGGCTCCAATTTTCTATCAATACGGGATCCTTGTTGGTTTTAAGGATAAGGGTGATGAGACCACACTTCATTGTGGGGGAGAGATTTTGGTTTTAAATACATTCCAGAAGGGCATCATTTAATAACAAGCTAATATCTTTCCAGAAAAAACCTAAAAATCAGCAGTCAGCCCATCAGATCCTGGCGATTTGCCCTTTGCCATTCAGAGGATTGCTTTATCTAACTCATCAATTAAAAGATCATCTTTCATTATGTTTTTTAAATCTGGGTTGATCGTATCAATGTGTTCTCTTACTTCATCAAAAAGTGATTTACAGCTTGTTTCAGAATACTTGAAACAATATAAATGACTATAAAAACTTCTAATTGTTTAACTTACTAGCTCAGGGTCATCCGTAGTAGTGCCATTAATGTTTAATTTGGAAATTTTCTTTTTACGTTGTCTCTGTTTCTCAAGATTAAAAAAATAAGACGAATTCTTCTCTCCTTTTTCTATCCACTGAACTCCGGAGCAAATAAAGGCTCCTTGAGCTTTATTTAGAAATAGTTCGTCTAATTGAAGTTTCAAATTTTCAAGGTGACCTTGCTCTTCCGTTGATAATAAAGTTTTTGCACATAAAACATTAATATTACTAACAAGTTGAGCTTGTATTTTCAACAACAGTTTTGAAGCTTGTTTACCGAGCTTTATTGAGGAAAATCTGACATTAAATTTGAACCACTCCCATTTGCTTAGAGCTGAAGTTTCAAGAAGAGAGATGCTCTTAATGAGATTCCTCACTTCCAAGAAGAATTCTTCCTTGTGCAGCAAATTACTGTTAAATTTCCAAGTAGAATTAGAGGGGGATTTAAATTTATTCAATGAAAGTACCGGGGTAACTGAACAAAGATCATTTAGAGGGGATGTAGAATTTTCACACCGCATAATATTGTTTGTTATATCATGTGGGATTAACCAGTAATCTAGCCGTGAACACTGGCCGTTGTTAGAAGCATCAAACTAAGTGAATTGCCTGATGTTGGGTTTCTCAATCTCCAACAGTCTGTCAGCATAACACTGGGAACAAAATTACTGAAAATGTCATCAACAAGATGGTGTTGTCTTCTAAAGGGAAAACAGTCAACTGCATTATCTGGAATCACATTAAAATCACCTCCAACAATAACCTGTTCGGTCATATATGTTATCTTCCACTGCTTTATCCTGTCACCAAGGTCTGCATAAAATAATTTGTTTATGGCTCTGCTGTTGTACCCATACACACATACTAAAATTAAATAAACGCCATTAATTTCCACTATTGTCATTAGCCAATGACCATTTGTATCCGTAGCATGGTCCACAATAGACCCTGTTAAACAGAATCATAACCATGACTACGTAATATGGTGTCTCCTCATTAAAGATTCTAAAATTGCAAATCCTCACATGATGAATGAGTTTTGTGCAAGAAAAACTGTGTGTTTTCTGTTCCTTACAGTATAAGAAAATAGCTTTACATTTAATGTTATTTTTTTACCCCCTGGTATTTAGCGATAACAAGGAGAACATAATCAACCTGTATGCGCAGACACGTCAGGAACGATGCGCAGGAGTTAGTAAACTAAATCAGCCAGTGACGGTCATATGTAAAGTGCCCTTTAAACCATGAACAGTGTGACATACCGTAAAACAAAAAAGAAAAGGTCTGTCAGGCTCACTTTCCCCTGCTTCTTGCACCAGCAGCCACAACTTGGATCGGGCGAGTCTGTCCTCATTGGAGAAATCTTCTTTGAAGTTAATGTGCAGATCCTTGCAGACTTTGGCATCTTTGGACTTATTCCAAACATCATCGTGGACAGTGCACATGCCAAACTGTATGATGACAGCACGAGGAACATTGTTGGGAGTGTCCAGCGATGGCTCTTTTCCCTATGCGGTGCACGGTGTTAACTTGTGTATGTTTTCGTCTTCTTTCTCTGGGAAGCCAATGACTCTTAAATTCCAACGCCTTTTGTAGCGTTCATGGTCTTCACATTAAACTTTTAGCTTTGCGCTTTTCATTTAAAGAAAACAACGAGGTGTTACAGCTGTAACACCAAACAAAGCTTTTCCTGTGTCCACAGTTCCGCTTTAGTACTGCATACACTCATGTTCTCCCATCAGATATATTAAGGGCACAGGAGCATAACTTTAGCTGTTATGTTAATAAAATCCCTGTTAATTAAATAAAATCAGATGCATATATACTGCACAATTTCGTGGTGTACCACACTACTATTTAGGCCTCTCTAAGATTACTCACTTCTGGATTGAAAGTAAGAATATAAATTTATTTGTCTCCCTTTGACTGTTATATTTGTTAAAATATTTCATTTAATTTTGTGGTAAAGTTTAAAGTAAATTAGTTTTATGATTGCTGTTTATTATTTTGATTGAATGATTGCATTAATGTTATTTGATGAATAAAATCAGATGTTAGGCTACACAGCATTTCAATAGATTTTTTTCTAGATAAATTTTTATTCTTACTCAAGCAATTATTTGGATGGGTACTTTTTACTTCTATGGAAACAACATTGTTCTAAAGAAACAATACCCTTGCTTGAATTTTTGCTAATTTACCCCCCAGTAATTAACCCATTCCCTCTTCATTTCTGCACAGAAGTTGTGTTGACTGTTGTTTTGGACATTTTTTAAAAATCTTTATACAATAGAAGGAGCAGGGTGAGGGTGGAGAAAGTGGTCCAGAGACCAGCAGCAAGGGTGAACATGGATGGATGGATGGTTGATAGCATCAAAGGGATTTTGAGAATAAATTCTACAACAATTTCACTTTTACAACACTATGTATAGTTAATTCATTTTTTTTTATTTAGGTATAGCCCCCACTCAAATATTAAGATAAATTATTTATTTTGGTCATATTACTGTTTCTGCTTGAGTGCAAAATGAAGTTTAGAGCTCATTATCATTTTTTTTATTATAGTTTTTTAGGAGAGCCTGTAGTCTTTGATTCCCTGAGTTCAAAAGGGAAATACTTAGACAGATGTAGTTTATCTGTCATTTCAAAGAAAATATTTGTTTATTATTCTTTTGTTTGAAAATATAATTTGACTGCTGGCAGCAGGCATTGCTCATAATATTCTGTTTCACTGATTAAGTTTACACATCTGTGCTGTCATCATTGATGATAGAATAAATGATAAGATAGCTACATCTTAATGTTGGCATGTTTATTGTGTCACTTTCACTTGTCACTTTTTTTCATTATATTAAATGATGTGGCTTATTAGCTTGTTGCCGTGTCACTTCCATGTCATTTTGGCTCTGAAATATTTAAACAGGAATGGTGTTTTACAAAACTTTTGGTTTTCAGTGTTGTCATTTGGCACATGACATTTGACTACTCACCCTGTAGACGCTCCAGGGTCATTCTATGTCAACTCAACCAGTTTAGCAGCTTCAGATTTCAGATTTTGACTTGTTTAATAGTATTTCATTTTAAAGAACTAAAGTTGGTTCCCTGGTCCTTGTGCTGTTTATAGTTATGTGGTTCTTTAGCTGCTAAGGATAGATGCAACCGAAGTCTCTTTTAAAAAGAGACGTTGACTTTCAACTCCAGAGTAGGACCACTGGGTCTTTCTCTCTTGTTTTGTCATTCAACTGTTCTTATTTTTATGCTGTTAATCTCGATTTATTTTATTTACCCGTACAGCACTTTGGTTACCTCGTGGTATGTGAAAGTGCTCTACGAATAAAGTTTGAATAGATTGATTGATTGATTGATTGATTGAATACGAGGGGATGATAAATCATTCTATAGATTTAAGCAATCTGTCCCTCTCACTTCTAAAATGATGGCTACACCCTTGTGGAAGGGATTGCACTCCCAGGTGGGATAGCAGATGTGGAAGAGAGTTTCAAATACCTTGACATACTACAATTGAATGGCAACCAGAAAGGGGCCACAAGGAAAGCTGTCACAGCCAAATACCTATAATGTGTAAAGCAAGTAGCAAGAAGTAAACTCTCAAGACCAAGATTGGCACAATTAACACCAATGGTCTCCTTTGGCCCTTATTCCTTGCTGGAATAAATTAAAGATAGCCGCCACACCTCCTCCTCGACCTGTAGTTCTGGGAACATGAACATTTAGACAATCTGGTGGAGTCAATTTTTTTTTTTTTTTTTTTTGTCTTGTCCAGCATTTAAGCAAGCAGAATGGTGGTCTGGATGGTGTGTTCTGCTGAGCAAATTTATTTTGCCAAGGGGAGCATTACTGGTATGATGATCCCCTTGATTTTCTGGACTTTTAGTTTTTCTTTATTTATTTTGTATGATTGTCATACAGTTTCTATTGCTGGATCAGACCAGAGAAGATAGGCGCAACAGAAAGACAAAGGGAAAGAGAATACCTCGTAGAGAGAGAGGAAAAGAGAGAGATAGAAAGAGAAAGAAGGAAAAAACAGACATTTGCATAAACGTATGCATATACACCCATACACATTTGCCTATATAGGTACATGTACCTACACATTTACACACATAGACACGAACAGGCCAATCTTCGATTCTTATTGCCCCTGCAGAGAACTAGACTATCAAGTGTCAGGAGCACCATAAACTGTCAGGTTAAATATAAATGAGAGACAAAGAAAACAAGCTGCTGTTAGTGAATAATCCTGCACACAACTCAGTGACTGTATCACATGCAGAACAGAGTGGAACGTGTTCAGAGAAGATGGATCATGTCAATGTGACCCCGCCCACATAAAGGCAAAGAGCAGGCCAGGAGGACCCCGAGACCCAGGTGGCCGGCAGCCACCCCCAAGCACAGGATCCAACCACCCCACTCCGGAGCCAGCTATGGACCCACCCCAGAGGCAGCGGAGGGGAGCCCCAGCCGGAGTCCCCTACAGTCGGGGGGAACAGGCCCCAGCGGGCCCAGACCGGCTAGAACCGACCGGCACCAGCCGCCCAGGGCAGACAGAGTGCGGGCCCCAGGGCCCCAAGAGCCCGAAGGCAACCCCCAAACCCCCGCGGGCAGAGGGTCTAGCCCACAGTGGAGGCCAGGCCGCACCCCAGTGCACCAGCCGTGCTCCCGGGGCACATACAGGCATACACAGACACCCACACCAACACACACACACACACACATACTAACTGACTCACATACTCCCTCCCGACACACACCCTACCCGCCCCATCAATTACACATGCTCCACATGCTCTAGATACAACTTTCCATTGAACCACAATGCTGAGAGGTCAAGTCACGGTTAAGACACTTGTTTTGTTCGCCAGCTTGTTGTGGAACTGCATGCCGAGGTGAGCTGTTTAATCTGGATCAAAACTGCAGCGAGTTAATAAAATGCATGAAACCATTCCCCTTGTCAATGATTGACTGATGGACAAACAAATCAATGGAAGCTGCTGGGGATGAACTCGGCTTTGGTTTACTTTTCTCTGCAGCTATGTTACACCGTACGATGACCGTATGATTGTAGTCAGTCATGGATCGTCCTGGGATTTGGATGTGGACATGGACACTTTCTGTCATCTCGGCTGGGATGCATGTTGGACAAGTGGTGGCAGAGCCGTGAGTTAATATTTATTTTACGGTCACTGACATTGTAATCATGAAAGTATGAACATGACACTTAACAGCTGTTCTGTGTAAATATGATAAATGAAGACCCTCTTCGACATCAGATCCACTAAGCTTGAACCTGTTTGCCTGTAGACATTATATTGTGGCCGTACCTGCGTTTGTTGAAGCTGGAGCTGAGACCAGGTTCTGTGCAAGTCTCCTGCAGCCCAGGACCAGTTTGGTCATGACCGTCACTTTGAGATCACAAAAGGAGAACGTAACCCTTCTTGAGAAGACATCCAGTGAAGAGTTTCACACATGCAGTCACTTCAAGGTCACCCAGATAGTTTTTCTAATAACTTCTGTTTATTTGAAAAACATCTCAAAACATTTATCAATTCTTATTTATTGATATTTTTTCTTTTGTTTTGTGTAAAATAAAAAAAAAACTACTGGCAAACATGTTTCTGTTGCAGGCTCCGCTAGTGGAAACCGCAGAAATACAGAACTTTGAGGTGGAGCTTCGAGGGAGTCAGTTTTACTCAAAAAAAGTCAGGAAAATCACAGTCCTAATCCATAAACCAAGAACATTTGTCCAAACAGACAAACCCATCTACCTCCCTGGACAGACAGGTACATACGAGCAGAAAATTATTTAGAGAAATTACTACAAAACAAAGTCTTATACTTTAAGCTACTGAAATTGCTGCTGTTGAAAATCTTAGTTTTTAACATTTTTAACAGCACAAACAGGCCTTCTGAAATCTACTTCTACATGTCACAGTGTGTGATTCATGAAAGTAATCAGATTTTTTTTTCATTTATTTCAATAATTCAACTCTCAGTTCCTTCTTTTCCATGATTTGTTCCCTCAGTCTACAGTCCTGTTTTAGTCCTTTAACATTTTTTCAAATTGTTTTTAACACAGTTTCTGAAAGCTACTGCATCATCACATGGTTGAAAATTTGCTCAACACTAAGTGCACGAGTGGGATTTTGAAATTGGTGGGAAAAGTGATCCACAAAGTCCCCTAGAAGACAAGTGTTTTGTTGCATTTAAGTTTATTTGTAGTACCATATAACTGACTGGACAGTAAATCTGAATGAACAGACATTTATAATGCAAAATAAGATTTTTTGTTGAGTTAAGTTTTTTCTGAAAAGGATCATTTTTTGTAACAATTTCTGTGATTTTATGAGTTGAAAAAATCTGTTGGTATATTTGTTTCAGGTGAACATTGTCCAGATATGCACACAAATTTAATAACATGTATTTTAATCAGAGTAGAAAAACTGATACCTAAAGGTACCATCGGGCGAAGCAGAGTATAATCGCTGAAGTAAAACTCAAGTGAAGCAGATGTTCAGTGAGGCCTTCAAGAAGAAGGACATTCTGTTCCACCATCTGGCGGCTCGGGGGGGTGGAGCAGAGCTCCATCAGCACTGTGCACAGTAAAGATGGGGCGGGTTGTTCACTTAGACTTGAAATGTTGAGGGTTGGTGTAAAGAATACATATCAGATGTGCTCAATCCCACCAACACAGCTTCTGACGAGGAAGCAGAGTTGGCGGTCTCGGGCTCTTCTATCTCTGGGCCTGAAGTCACTGATATGGTGAAAAAGCTCTTTGTTGGTGGGGTCATGGGGCGATTGAGATCCCCCTCAGGCTTCATGCTGTGGACTGTCTTGGTTAACATGCCTCAGTAAAATAGGGTGGAAATCAGGGATGGTGTCTTTTATTGCTGACTGCAGAACTTCAGTCAATACTCTGTGTTGACTCTGATCATGTAGTTGCTGTTGGTGATTTCAACATTTATGCTGATAACCACATGGCCAAGGGCAGGAAAGAAATGTGTTGTGTTCTTTATTCAGCATCTGAAAGAAAAACAAAGAGGACACTGCCTGGATCCAGTGATCTGTAAAGGTCTGAATATTTCCAGGGTTGTTATGGGTGTGTGGTAATTACCCATAAGAAGATCCAATCAGAAGTTGTCTCATAAATGGTGCAATGGAGAAATTACCACTGAAACGTTTATACAAGCTTTCTCTCTCTTGCTTACACACTTATACAACATCACATCCAGCTAAGAGTTGAACAGGATTGCCTCCACCAAGGAGGTTATGTTTTACCCGGCGTTTTTCTGTTTGTCTGTTAGTGTTCAAGATAACTCAAAAAGTTTTAAATGGATTTTTATGAAATTTTCAAGAGCTGTTGGAAATGTAAAAAGGAAGAACTTATTTAATTTTGGTAGTAATCTGGATCACCATTTGTATCCAGGAATTTTTTAAAGGATTCTTTCACATTGTGAGGTAAGGCCATTGGCTGTTGGCCATTGGCCCTTGGCGGAGGTTTGCTTGCCCTGAGTGCCATGCTAAAACCTAACCTCTTACTAGAAAAGCACTTGGAGAACGCAAACCTCCACCAGTGGCCCTTCTTCACAATGTTAAAGAATCCTTCCAGGGTCACTGTCCCTTTGCGGAGGTTTGTGCTCTCCGAGTGCTTTTCCAGTTGTTCTTATGAGACAACTTGGTAACCATCACACCTTTTGAAAATGTTTATCAACAAATTAAATATAGTTGATTAGTCTATATATTAAATGTCTTTGGTTTATACTGTCTGCAATGAAATTTAAGTCAGAGTGAAAGAGTTTATAAGAATCAAAGTGGCTTTTTTTTTTATTTTTTTTTTTACTTTTTATTCTTTTTTACATTTGTGGGTTGGTAGTCCCCCAACATGTTGCAGAAGTGCCTTCAGGAGGATGACAAGTGATGCAGTTATAACTCTCAACCAGGGGTGTCCAGCTCTGGTCCTCGAGGGCCACAGTCCTACAGGTTTTCCATATATACCTGCTCCAACACACCTGACTCAAATGAGTCCGTCATTGTGCAGAACTTCCTTGGTTGTTAGATCCATTTACTGTAAGCCAGATGTGTTGGAACTGGGATACATGGAAAGTCCGCAGGACAGCAGCCCTCGAGGACCGACTTTGGACACGCTAAACCTCAATAGATCATAGTTCAGTATGCCTGTAAAAGTCAGCTCTGATAAAACAAGACTAGATTAGAGAGGTTGATGTATAGGTATTTTGTGCCATGTCACCAGAATGACTCCATCTGTTCTCTCAGTTGCCCAGTTCTGAGACCTCAAATTGGTGGTGTGAGCTTGTGTACCTTGTCAGGTCGTTACGCATTGAGTGAAAGTTTGATGTTATTTTGTGAATTTCTCTCAGTTCATTTCAGACTCGTCACTCTGGACAGCAAGTTAAGAGCTGCCAGTGGGCTGGTGAGTGTCCAGACATCTTCCTCTTCCTCACACATTGTATAGACTTTCAGTGTAAACCACACTGTTGCTGCTGATTGATAACTGAGCTCTATTGCTGTCACAGTGAAATAAATTAGAACTATCTACAATTTATCTGACAGAAATAAATTCTTCATTAAAATATCAGCACATTGGCCATAAAAGTTAAGTTGCCATAAATGACACAGTTCATCTCTGTTTTCCTCTAGTACGATGCCATCTATCTGCAGGTAAAATCATTTCTTCTTATCTAATCAGCATTTCTTCTCTCAAGTTTGTGAAATTACCTAAACTGAACGTATTAACAAGTTTCCTCATCAATAGCTGAAGAAATATAAAAACAAGCAGCCTGAATTCTCAACATTCCTCTTAATGATCCTTCTGGTTGATCTTCCTGGACAGGATCCTAAAGGCAACAGGGTTGGACAGTGGCTGAAAGAAACATCCAACAGTAAAATACTGCAGCTTTCTTATCCTCTGAGCTCTGAGGCTCATGAAGGATTCTACAGCATAAACGTAAAAATTGATGAAGAAGAATTATTTCACACCTTCAAGGTGGAGAAATATGGTAAGTCAGGGGTTCTTTTCTGTAGAAAAGGTGTCTGTAACATAAGAAAAAATGAAACAGTTAAGTGTCCCTCGCTCTGCAACACAATGCAGCTCCAGTTTTGATTTGTTCACACATTGAAACCTTACAACACGTCTCTTTTTATGTTCCTGTACCATAATGCAACCTTCTTATCCTGTGATTAGATGCGTTTTCATTACAATTTTTATGCCAAATAAAAGTAATATTTGTAAGCTTCGACAAACACCAATTGTGATTTGCTGGTGTTCCCATTGAACAATGTTAAGCACATAAGCCTCAGTTTCTGTAAAAATTTCATCCGGCAGATCAGATTTTGCTAAATTTGCAACTTGTGCAAGGTAGTCACGTAGCGTTATTTTAGAGTATTCTACTTATTGCAGAGAATTTATGATGGCAAGGCTTTTCTTCTCTATTTTCTTTTCTAAATCTCTGAAATTCGCTGTTGTTTGTTCCGCATGGCGCCATCTTTAGCAGAAATGAACTGGTCACGACAACGTTTCGTCTCGGGACACGTAAATGGAAAAGTAGTATTTCCATAACACTTTTGATATATATTTCTATATCAAAACATCTGAAAACCCACACCCTGAGTGTGTAAGAACATTTTAGCCATACTTGAGACTTTTTTTGAAAAATGTAGGTGTTTCAATGAGCATTTTTCTTTATTGCAATATTTGGTTTTTACACAAAACAAGGTGTAATGGAAATGCAACTATTGCCTGGAAAAATGTTGAAGGAAGGAAGAGATCACAAAAGGCATAAAGAAAGATTTTCATATTTCAAGTTACAACTTAAAACACATCATGGAATTTTGTAAAATAATTATTACAAGGAACTACTTCCTGTCTCTTTTATTTCCTTCATGTTGATATGTGCTCTCAACGGCACATGAGGTGGGTTCTGGGTTAAGGAAAGCTAATCTGGGTTTAGAAATGATCCACTTGATTTAGTCTACATGGTTATGAATATAAATGCTGGAAGTTTACATCTTTTTTATGACTTGTCATTCTTTTGATATGAATCTTCAGACAGCAGCTGCAAAGGAAAACAATCCCTTCTCCTACATTGACAACAATATGATCATATGCGGTGCAAGCATACCTGTTACATGTATTCTCTTGACAAATACGTGAATTAAACTGTAGAAACTTCAAACTCTGAAAGCTACCCTGTAAGGAGACCTCAACAGATCAGGGTCTAAAATGTGGCAGTGCTGTATCCAAATAGTCTTCTTTGGACCAAAGCCTTCCTAGCCCACCAAGTACTGAAGGCACCATCCATGATGCCCATCCAAAATCATATCATGTAAAATCCAGGTGGCAATCAACAACCTACCAGAGGGCCTGAGGTGCGTAAAGGAACAAGTTTTTTGGACAGAGACATGAAAGCTGGGGTGGATGTTCAGAGAACAGAAAGTAAAAGCCAAAGCATTGAAGGTCTCATCAGCATGAAAGGGGCCAAAATGACAACAAACAGGTTTACAAGAATTCACCTGGAGAGGCAGCTCTTTGGACAACAGCCAAATACTCTGACCAGCCTGATACTCTGGAGTCTGGGTACTGTGTCAGGTGCTGGTTCCTGGCGGTCATACTCAGAGCATCCAGAGCCTGCTTCCACACTCGCTGGCAACATTGGACATGCTCCTGGATAAATGGATCCAATTCTTGTGAAGGAAAAGGGAACGTTGGAACACCTCGGGGCTGTCTTAAGGTTCAGATTGACTGGCTTAATCTTCTAATTAGACTGGGGATGATATCCAGAGGAGAGACTGGCTGACAGACCCAGTGCGCTGCAGAATGCTTTCCAGGCCTGAGATGACAACTGGGGACCACAATCATGGACAATGTCTGCAGGCATACTGAAAAACATGCTTAAAAATAATTTATCCATATCAAAAGTCAAAGGATGTTTAGAGAATGGATGTAGTGAACACCTTTTCAGAAACAATAAGCTTTATAGAGGATTGGGGTCTTACCTTGAGATGGAGGAAAGCTGGTGGCAAAATCCACTGGTATGTGATGACGGACAATGAGGCACAAGGAGTGGATGGAGCGGACCAGCAGGAGGCTAAAGGGAAGTTTTGCCTCTGAAACAGCCTGCAACAAACACAAGCGTCTCTGCAGAGACAGATGGAAACCAGAGAGAAGCTAAGTGTGTCTGATCCTGCAGGGTCTCCATGGCCAGATGGTTCTGTCATGTCTTTGATTGAACCGAGACCCAAAATGGCCAACCCGAAAGAACACTTGGACAAGGCTTTGAGGGAAATCACCAAAGTATTTTTTGCTCGGACAATATGAGCAGAATGACACAAATCCTCAGGAAAAGACTGAAGCAAGCAGCGGTCCTGAGCAGTCAGATGAAAAGTTGGCTGCCATTTACCACTGAATGAGTGTGACATTGGTCACAAATACTGACTGGGATGATGATGATGATGACAAAATGTAGGTGTAGTAATGATACAGGTCCTCTGCTTTGTCTATGCTGGAAGGTAGAGAAAAAAATATACCACAAAAGGAACCAATAATTACATGAGCAAAAGTAAAGATCAACAAAGCCAGACAGACCATTATTCATGTCAGTTCTATTTGTGATTCATTATAAAGGATAACGTATGTTTTGTGTCCAGTTTTACCCAAATTTGATGTAACAATCAAAGTGGCAGACGAAATCAGTATTGGGCAGCAGGACTTTGAGGTTGAAGCATGTGTAAAGTAAGAAAAACAAATTATTATGCAGATTTTAATAATCAAAATCTGAAACTGGTCCACTTTGGTGACTGATCCAACTTTTTTTTCCTCATTATTGTTTTTATTTTCCATAGGTACACATATGGACAGCCTGTACGAGCAAGTGTCGCAGTGAAAGTGTGCGGACCTCCTCAGACCTATTATTATGGTTCCTATCAAGGGCTGCCTGAAAGTAGTTTTTGTGACACAAAGACAAAGGAGGTGAACCCGCTGTTTCATTTTCGTCTCTCTGCTGAAACACATTTATTAAAATGAAGAAACTGACATTTTTTTGTTGCTGGGAGCATTTTGATGATCTAGTTCTACCTAGTCAAGTTATAATTCAGAATAATGTAATTATAATCTAATTAAACCAAATCAAATTTACACAAATAATCTGAAGTCTGTCACATAAATATAATTTAACCAGCCTGATGTAGTTTCTTTTAGCAATAACATGTCTGATGCTCTGCAACTGAATTATTTTGATCAATAAGCAGATCATTAATAGAACTGAGATCCGACAAGATTTTTGGTAATGGTCTCAAAGCTGAGTTGAAAGAACTCCTTTCAAGGATTGTAGAAGTAAAGAAGGCATTGCTTAGTTGGTTTGATGACCAGGATGTTTCAAGATAACAAAAACATTCATTAAGCTGTCAAAATACTCATATGTATACATGATTTATTTTATTCATCTGCTTTCTAGACAGAGAAGACAGGCTGTGCTGTATTTACCTTCAAGATGTCAGGCCCCTTCAGGATTCGTCAAACTCAGTTCTTACACATCACAGCCAAAGCTGAAGAGGAGGGGACGGGTGAGTTTCATGATTTCTTCTGAAAGGATCAAACAACCTGCAGTTAAACAGTAGGACAGGCACTTAATGGTTGTAAATGTAAAACTTTTCATTCAGGAATTTCACAAGAACAAACCAAGTTTAAAAGTCTGTCGCCTACTGGAAAGCTGTCCTTTGTTGACATGCCCAAGTTTTACGAACAAGGATCAAACGTGGAGGGAAAAGTAAGGGCAGCGCGTTGCCTCCAGGCCTCGTTGACGACATCTTCAGATTCCTGCAGCCTCAGTGATACATCTGTACTTTCAACAGGTTAAAGCAGTTTACTACAACAATACGCCCATCCCTAACTTGCTGCTGTACCTGTATGTGGGGGAAATGTGGTCAGCGCACCGACTGCAGGCTCTCACTACAGACAACAATGGTATCGCCACATTTTCACTGAGCACAAGTCATTTTAGAGGAGATATCAAACTCCATGTAAGTCACAAGCTGTTTTTAAACTTCCGCATGTACAAGAAAAATATAAATTTCACATTTTCATGGTCTATTTGACATTTTCCCTTGTTTTCTAGGTAAGCAACCTGGGATCACTGGGGTGGTGGACAGGGGTGGACACACCAGATTTTTATGAAACAGTCTCTCACACACTCTCGGCATTCCAACGTCCTTCTGCTGATTCTAAAACAGCCAGTTCCTTGAAGGTGAAACAGAAGGATAAACCCCTTCCCTGTGGCAAAGAAGAGGACATCTCTGTCCAATACACTTTAGTGAGAGAAGCCCTGGGCTCTGTGGGTTTGATGTATCTGGTAGGTGATTTTGACTTTTTTTGTCTTCTGGAAATCTTTATAAATTTCCTTTATAACATTTATTGGTATCTGACTAGAACAAAGTCATGTGTAGTGAGCGTGAAAGTACTTTGTAAAATTCAATAGTAGAATCTACAACATCTGGCCAAAAAAGCGCCACCATAGAACAAAGTCCCACTCTGACGTCTGGTTGGACGTCCTTCCCCTTTGATTCCAGCATGATTGTGTCATGTTCTCCAGAACCTTCTGCAACATTAGCAGAAATGTTGATTTATTTCTTTTCCATGATCTCATATTGATGATGGAGAATCGGGCCTCTAGCACATCCCAAAGATCCTCAATGTGAATCTCAATGTGGCCAATCCATGTGTGTCCTGTTCCCTGAACCACTATTTTACACTCTGACCTCATGAATCTTGGAGAAAGATGGAATAACCTGCTCATTCAGGTAGTCAGCTGACCTCATTCTAGGAGCCTAGAACTGAACCTGGACATGACCAACTGCAGCAACCCCAGATCGTAGACTGCCCCCAGAGGCTTGTACAGCAGACACAATGCATGATGTCTGCATCACTTCATCGGCCTCTCTTCTTACCCTGATGCTCCATCACTCTGGAACAGGGTCCATCTGGACTCATCAGACCACATGACCTTCTTCCAGGTCCAGAATCCAGTCTTTCTGCTTTTCCTCCGGTTCTCCTCTCTGATCAGTGGTTTTCTTCTGGCTCCACAGCTGTTCAGTCACATTGTTTGTGTGGAAATGTTCTTAGTTTCAATATTAAATATGGCCCTGAGTTCTACTGTGAATTTTCTTCCATCTGATTTTACCATCACCTCATCTTAATATGGTTTTTTTTTCTTTTGTCGTGAGTTTATTTTATTTTCTTTTACCTCTGCAGCACCTTCAGCTTTTCCATGTTGTTTAAATCAAATGCTTTCAATCTTTCTCTTCAACTACTCAGGTCTTATCCAGAGGACACATCGTTGCACATGGTCTTAAACAAGTTGAAGTGAAGGATGAAGCAGGTGTGTAAACACTTGTAATTCCACCTTTAAAGTACACATTACAAGTCACTGACCACATTGATTTCCTCTTCTCTTGGTTTCTGTTTTAGTGACTGAGGGTGAGGTGTCGTTCAAGTTGAAAGTGTCTCCAGAAATGGCACAGAGGGTCCAGGTTGTGGCTTATGCTGTCCTTCCCAAAGAGCATGACGTCATTGCTGACAGTGCTGACTTCTCGACTGAGGGATGCTTCAGTAATAACGTCAGTGGAAGAAGAAGGAAAACATATGTCTGATTTCTTTGACTTGGTCTAAAACTCCAGCACTTACAAACATTTGGCTTTTCAGTGCAACAGTACATGCATTTAGTGCTGCAACACTGCTGTAGTACTTGTGGTATTTATTAGTTATGTCTCCAACTGGGCTGCAAGAGTGGAAACAAATCAGTTTTCCTTTACAAAAACACATATTTATTATAACAGCATGGGCAACTCTGAACTCTCCTCTGCAGTACTTTCTTCTTTATATTATTAGAGTGTCAAAATGTTTGTGCATGAAAAGGTGAGGAGTAATAATTGCTTGTTGAACTAACAATACAAAGGACATCTAGCAAACACATGACAGGACACAGTGAAGCTGTTATTGTTGGGATGGAGAGATGGTACACGGAACGCTGGTAGAGGCTGGGATGCAGGGCAGGTCTACTAACTAGGAAGATGTCTCACTTGATGTAAAAGCTATTCGTCCTCTGGTGATGAAGCAAAGCGCTGGAGTTTGAAGCTGCTCTCTAAAGCTTGTTACATCCTCCTCATGAAGCTTCTTGAGGCTGCATTAACAAAAAAAAAATGTTTTTTTTTTTTTGTCAGGCTCATACATACTCCCCGAGAAGCACGTCTGCAGCGTGGAGGGATCACTGTGGGGGGCGATGTCTGCTTATATGTAATGAACCCAGTTGTTACATCCACCAAGAAGGTTATGTTTTTCCGGTCGTATTTGTGCTCAAGATAACTTAAAAGGTTACGGACGGATTTTTATAAACATTTCAAAAGTTGTTGGAAATGTGAAAATGAAGAACTGATTAAATTCTGGTGGTGATCCGGATCACCGTTTGGATCCAGGAATGTTTTAAAAGGATTCTTTAACATTGTGCTTGGCGGAGGTTTCTGCTCTCCGAGTGCTTTACTAGTTTCATATTTAATGAGCAACTTTGTCCACGACAGGGCAGGTCGTGCACGTGGCAGGGCGGGTTGTGCACGTGGCTGGGTCCGAGTGTTTTAATGATACGTAAAAATGTTCCTACTTTCTCACCACCTCGATCAGCTGTTTTATCAAAATAATCTGTTTTACCTGCAACAACAAAAACGCGGAAGCTTTTTCTGTGTTAACCACGCACACCTCACATGTCCGTCCAATCACACGATACTTCCCGGAGCCCCGCAAGAAAAAAAGTTCTGCCAGCCCAATGTGTCAAGAACTGTCTTCAAAAGCATCCGCAAGAACAAAATGACGTAATTTTCTTCTCGGGGCCTCTACAACAAGATAAAAGTTCTTGCTTCTCGTGGAGGATGTAACAAGCTTAAGAGTTAGCACCTGCAGTTTCTCAAACTCCTCCTAGTGATGACACAGCGCTTTCAGCAACCAATCATCTTCCTTTAAGACTGCAATCAATGTCTACATTTACAAAGAATCTGTGTACTTTTGCATGTTTGGTCACCAAATATCCAGTCTTTCCACTGCACACAAAGTGTGTTGTCTTTAGGGAAAGAGTGGAAATGCATTTTATTGTTATACCGATTGGTGGAGACCAAACGTCGCTGGTTATGCTTCCCACACTTTGATGCTACAGCTGGGTTCACCGAATGTTCTCACCATTCTTAAAGGTTCATGTTTCAACGTGAAAATTATGTTTGTATGTGGATAAAATGTGCAAACACCTGAAAAAAATCTGTAAATAAAAGTTATTGTTAGTAAAAGAATCGTTCTACCCAGTTTTAGACCAGGCGGTCAAATGGCTCGCCAACGCCTCACATGACTGACACTGCAATTTCAGGTCCCTCCCCTTTTAAATGGGCAGCTTCATCGTAATGTGAATTAGACAAGTGTAGATTCATTAATGAGAAGTAAATATGCAATGTTAAATAGTTTTATTTCACTTGTATCATGGTCAGTGATAATTCTAATACCAACTGGCTGCATTATTTATGTATATACGTACATGTAGTTCTGCAAGTTAAATCACTTTAATATCACTCCGTTACAGGCTTCACCATAGCAATGCATTATTCAACTGATTATTATTCAAATCAGCTTTTTTTTTAAAGGTAAAGGAGTGAAACGCGCTGTAGCTTGACAACAGTTGTTTATCATAAAAACTACATCAGGACCAACATGAAATAGTTCTTATACTTCAGCAAATTTAGCAAGTTTTGTCCCACATTTGTTATAGTGGTTTTTTATTTAAATTTTTTCATTTATTTTTTTAAATTATTTTTTAAATTATTGTTATAAAGTGTTTACTGTGTGAGACCATGTAATATGACCAGATTTAACAACTCGGATCTGTGCATTAAACCGTTGTCATGCACAACGTGGAGTCTAGAACACGACAACACACTACAAAGTAGTGTTCTAGCATTGGGCATTATAACCATGTAATGTCTAAACGACCATAACTCCACTGCACGTTGTGGTGTTCTAGACTCCGTGTCGTGCATTATAACTATGTAATGCACGGCTCCTCCTCGTTGTTAATCCTTACATGTAGCAGCAAACGCAACAAGATCTTGTGAACCACCAAGTTACCTACACAGATCACCTGATCATGGTTTTTCTAGCAAGACGTAATGCCAGTATTGGAACAATGTTGGGTCAAACATCAAAACAAGTGTCTTCAGTAAGATAGAGCTAATGTGAAGACGACACAAACCCTGAAGCCCTACGGCACCATGCAATGTCCAGATTTTCTATGAGATCGTGATGAAAACTAAACCTTTGCTGCATCTGCTCATTTGTTTGCACTCAGCTGTGATTAATGCAGATAAATCCTCATTTGTGTCCCTTTGTCTGCGTGTGTTTCAGGTCTCGTTGGACTTTTCGGTGTCCCCAGCTGTCCCAGGAGAGGCGATCCAGATGCAGCTGATGGCTCAGTCAGACTCTCTGTGTGGTGTGAACATCATTGATCAGAGTGTCGTCATCAAGGAGCCTGGAAAGGCTCTGAGTGCAGAGAAGGTATCCACAGTAAAAAGGTTTACAATGTTTACTTTCTGAATAGAACAGAATAGGGAAACTTTATTCTCTTTCTCCAGTGGTGACAGGCGGGGCTCTGACATAGTCAGACTTCCACACACTCCTAACGTGATTTAAACGTAAGAGCAGCAGACAAAGAGGAGAATTAAAACTGCAAAGTCTGTTGCAGTATGGTCAAAATGGTTCTTGCAGAATGATTTTATGTAGATGTTTTTCGGGGCCAGTGGGATCTTCTGATCGATGGAAGCCACTGGAAGTAGTGGTGGAGAGGACAAGGAGTGTCCTCTGTGACCAGGATGGTATTTAAGAGCTGGAGGTGTCACTGTGCCTTTAAGAAGAGGGAGACGTCTGTGTGTCCATCTAAGGACTCAACCTGCTCCTCCATCTGTCCCTGGATGCTGAGCAGCTGGAAGAAAGCCAGTAGCTGTGTTTCTGTTACCGGTTTCTGCTAAATAAAAGCAATATTTCTTTAATAATAAATTAATAATTTAAATAAACTACAATTGTTTCCATTGACTGATGTTTAGCGCTTTAAGCTGCAGTTCTCGTCAAATCGAGTATTACATTTTTTGCCAGGTTGTCATGTAGCAAGGTGGCGTTGTTTCAGGGTTTCCACTTTCTGTGGAGGATTTTCCACAGCTTTATGAAGCCCTTCCCTCTCATGTTTTCCTATTTCCTTGTAAAATGTTTCATTTCACTGTTGTTATTCTGTTCTCTTTAACTATTTATAAATAGATTTCCATCTCCTGCTCTGTCCTTCCTTACCTTGCCATCTTTTATCTGAAATAAACTGGTCATGTGACCCCCCTATGTCACATCTGGGCATTCAAATAAAGTGTTCCCGTTACACCTTTGTGATATGCTTTCATATGAACATATCTGAAATACCACTTCATCAGGGCAAACAAACTTTGTAGCAACATTTAAGGTTTTCCATTATCAGTTTTTATTGCCATATTTAGTTTTTGTGCAGGTCTAGTTGTAACGAAAACACAGCTAATGATGATGATGATGCTCCTATAGGTTGCCACCCGTCCCGTAAAATACAGGATCGTCCTTGAATTGACAAAGAAATGTTTGCAACATTTGATTGAACCAGTATGGGACGCACTTTGTTCCGTATTTTCATAACTTTCCAACAGTCTACACACGTCGGTCACACTCAATCTAACAATAATTAACAAAATAAAACACAGAAAATACAGCAGCCAACAAAAAATGTCTTTTGAATCTGTGCAGGTCCCAGTCTCCTTCCCTCTGCTCTTGCATGTTGGGCAGTCCTCAAAATCAAAAGCGCTGCTAAACAGACATGATAGGGGAGAAACACGACATCAGTAAAGATGTTTACAAGGCAAATTTTGCAATTTTGCTGCAATGTGTCAGCGACTGTTCAGTCACGAACGGTGGACTGTCCGACATCTAACAGCATGCATCAGGAGAGCAGGATTATTTATTTATATGCTGTATTAGCCTAAATAAATTCCATATATGGCCATAATTAAACATATCTTTATTAGATAAAAAGTTAATAAATGCACGCAGAAATAAATATATAGGGAAATGTTTATTTTTAAAACATATTCACTTCCTACATTAAAATGTTTATGCTTTGTTTTTATTTCCATTTTTTCAAAGGAATCTGTGTGAAGTGATTTTTCAATAAATTATTTTATTAGTATTGTTAAACTGTTATGATGACATGATTTCCCATCATGAAACAAGCAGGAAAAAATTCAGTCCAATATAAATATTAAACAACGAAGAGCCACATTTCGCACGCAGCATCCTGGATGCTGCATGACCCACCATGGTCGCACCATGGTAAATATTTTATAACAAATGTTTTTTGCTGTTTTCACAAAACTTGCAAAATATACATCACTATAGGAAGTGTTTTATGTTCGCCTCAATGTCAATTTTATGCCAAACAGCTGTTGTCAAGTGTTTTTGTTTGTTCACCTGTCAAAAGTCAGCTGCCCTGAACCAGCTGATTAACGCGTTGCTATGGTGACGCCCATTACAAATGATGTAATAGTAATTTACTTTAGGAATTATTAGAGACCATGGTATAAATGTCATTCCACTCCTCCCCTTATACTGCATGCAGGTGAAGTGACACAGGTGTTTTTTTTGGTAAAGTTTAGTGTTGCACACTTAACACACAGAAATCTTCTTTAAGGTTAATTTATTTTACAATAGCTAAGTATTTTACATATGGCACTTTATTATATAAAGTATTTTTCTTGTGTTAGCAGAGATCCATGTAATCACAGCTTTATGTCGCCTAATTAGCAAAACTTTATATCAAACAATGTTACACAACAAAGAATGTTTTCATTTCTAATGAAGACTTTCAATCTTTCAGTTTGATTCATTGATTACTTAACAACTTCTTTAGGTTATTTAAGATACTAGCACTAAACATACCATGCTGTGGGCGCCCCATCTACCTGCATTGAGACTGTGGTGGGCGTCCCTTATTTTCATTTCTGAAAGGTGGCAACCCTACGGGCTCTATTTGTATGTGCAGAGGATGGGAGATTAAACACAACCTTGGAGGAGCTGCATGTTTATAACCATTTAAAAGGACTTTATAAAAAATAAAATAAAAAAAAAAAAACAACAAAAACAAAACTGAATGCCTGAGGGATCCATCAGGGTGCAGATGTGAACTCCATAAATAAAATCCCACTTTGGGGTGTTTGCAGAATCCAGACTTTTAATGATGTGTCTAAAAACAAGGCTTCCTCTCAATCATCTCTAACGTTTTATGACTTTGTGTTTCTTTTTTCAGATATTCACTTTGCTGCCTCTGAACCCAATACACTATTTCACTGATGATCATGACCCAACAGAGTGTTTGCGTGTGAGACCAAGGAGATCCATTTTGCCATTTTCTATTTATCCTGGTGGAGAGACGAGTGAGCTTCGTGCAGTTTTCCAGGTATTTCTAGCTGTGAATTCATGAAAAAGTTTGTTTTTGTACCTGCTTTCTGATGTTTATCATGTGTTTCTTTTGTCTAGAAAATAGGACTGAAGGTGGTAACAAACTTGATTTTAGGAATTCCCACATGTGTCATATTCAGAGGAAGCATATACAATTATGGAGGCAATGCGTATGGTGAGGTTTTTTTCCGTTTTGTTCACATCATTTCATCCAGCCTGTGATAAACAACAGAATAATAAATCCATAGTGTGATTTTTAAACATACAGATAGTTTCCTGCCTAAAGAAATCTCCCAGGAAAACTCATGTTTGTGTTTGTAGAGAACTCTCAGCATCCAATAAGTATTTAAAAGAACTTCTGTCACTTTTTCTCTGATAAGCCCCACAGTCACCCAGCCTGCACAAAATACTTGATTTCTCCTCCTTGGCCACATTTAAATGCTTTTAAGACTTGATCTGTATCTTTAAGTCCAGAGGTAAATGTTGAAAACACAAGAGAAATTTTATTGGAAAGGTTGAGACGTTACATGGAAATTAAAGCTTTTCTTGTCTCTGCCTCCACTTTACCAGCTTGTACCCTCAGGATTCTCTCACATGCACCAGTTTGTATCATTTTTGTTCTTTGCATCTCATTTATTTTTGCTGCTTCTTTTACAGGTAGTCATTTTGGTTATGTTCCCCCTTTATATCCAGGAGGATTTGGTGTGGGACCTGTGGGAACTGTGGGAACTGCTAGGTTTACAGGTGGGGATGCAGGATTTGGTGGTTCAGGACTCGGTGCTGTACCAGGTAGTGGTGCAGGATTTGGTCATGCAGGATTCGGTGCTGTACCAGGTAGTGGTGCAGGATTTGGTCATGCAGGATTCGGTGCTGTACCAGGTAGTGGTGCAGGATCTGGACTTGTCGGGGTTCCTCCTGGGAATTCAGTTGGGTCATATGGACAAGTTCTTGGTGAACCAATAGAGACAGTCCGTACATTCTTCCCTGAGACTTGGATATGGGACCTGGTGGAAGTTGGGTAAGTCCTGATTAACTACCTTCAGAGTATTGTTGAACCTGGATGCCATAAAAAATGTGTTTATCAGGTAAATATAGTAAAATGTAGAAACATTTTCAGTTGGTTTAATTTGTTTTGGTTTTTGTTTGTTTCTTGCTCAAATGATGTTTTAACAACAAATGAACCAAACTTAAGGTCAGACTAAAGCAGCCAATTTAAAACAACAAAACAATTATTGAATCATCCATCCATCCATCCATTTTCAGTCGCTTAACCGCGGTTGGGGCAGGGGGACAGAAGCCCAAGCAGGGAAGCCCAGACTTCCCTCTCCCCAGGCACATTTGCCAACTCTGCAGGGGGATCATAATCTCTCTAGCTTGTCCTCAGTCTTCCCCGGGGTCTCCTCCCAGCAGCAAGTGCTTAGAACACCTCACCAAGGAGGCATCCAAGAGACATCTTGACCAGATGCCGGAGCCACCTCAACTGGCTCCTCTCATGCAGAGAAGCAGCAGCTCTACTCTGAGCCCCTCCCAGATGACCAAGCTTCTCACCCTATTTCTAAGGAAGAGCCCAGCCACCCTGCAGAGGAAACTAATTTCCTCCGAAGAAATGAAGAAATGAGATATTGTTCTGTATACAAGATATTGTTCCTCCATTCACTCAACTCAACTCAACTTTATTCATATAGCACTTTCACACAGCACCAGCTGCAACAAAGTGCTGAACAGTAAAGACATGCAGCGTGCTTATAACAATAGACGTTAAGGGAATAAAAGATGAAACAATAAAAGCAGTCAAAAGTAAAATAAATTAAAACATTAAAACAAAAACAATAAAGCAGTACATAAGAGAGAATAGACAAACAGAGTTTCAAACTGGATAAAATGCCAAATCATAAAAATAGGTCTTTAGGTGTGTTTTAAAAGTTGGCAGCGATGTGGCTTCTCTAATTTGTAGCGGCAGAGAATTCCACAGTTTTGGAGAAGCAACTGCAAATGCTCTGCTCCCTCTGAGCTTCCGCCTAGATCTCGGTACCTCCAGGAGGAGCTGATCAGCTGATCTGAAGCACCTGGCTGGCAAGTATGGGGAGAGCAGCTCAGAGAGGTACGGAGGGGCCAGACCATGTAGGGACTAAAAAAATAAAAGAACTTTAAAATGAACTCTAAAATGTACGGGGAGCCGGTGAAGTGATGCTAAAATAGGTGTAATGTGTTCCCGCTTACGTGCTTCAACCAAGAGACGAGCATCAGCATTTTGGACCAGTTGGAGACGAGAGAGAGACGACTGGCCAACCCCCAGATAAAGTGCATTACAGTAATCCAGCTGTGAAGTAATGAAGGCATTAATTACTGTCTCAAAATGTGGAGCGGTTATAAATGACTTTATGTTCGCGAGTTGACAAACATTAAAAAAGCTTGACTTTACCACTGATTTAATTTGCCTATCCAGTTTGAAATCACTGTCCAATTTAAAACCCAGGTTAGTGATGGCAGGTTTTAAAAAGCTGGACAAGGGACCCAGATCAACTTTGGAGGGGCCACTAGAGCCATTTGGCTCAAACACTACAACTTCTGTCTTATTCTCATTAAAACTTAAGAAGCTCAATGCCTTCCAGTCCTTGATGTCATGGCGGCATGAAAGCAGCCTCCCTATTCCGGCAGAGAACCATGGTCTCAGATTTGGATACCCATCCCAGCCACTTCGCACTCAGCTGCAAATTGCTTAATCAAGAGCTGGAGATCACGTCCAGATGAAACAAACAGGACCACATCATCCACAAAAAACAGAGACCCAATCCTGAGGTCACCCAGCCAGATCGCTTCAACACTTCGGCTGCACCTAGAAAGTCTGTCCATGTTAGTTATGAGCAGAGTCAGTGATAAAGGTCATCTTTGGCAGAGACCAACCCTCACTGGAAACAAATCCAACTTACTGTTGGCAATACAAACCAAGCTCTGACACCTGTCGTGCAGGATAACCTCGGAGTACTCCAAACAGGAGCCCCCAGGGCACACGGTCACATGCCTTCTCCAAGTCCACAAAGCACATGTAGAGTGGTTGGGCAAACTCCCATGCCCCCTCCAGGACCCCAAATAGGGTATAGAGCTGGTCCACTGTTCTGCGTCCAGGACGAAAACCACACTGCTCTTCCTCAATTTGAGATTCGACTGCCCGACGGACCCTCCTCTCCAGGACCCCTGAATAGACCCGCGGAGGCTGCGGAGTGTGATTGTAGTTGGAGCACTCTCCGGTCCTCCTTTTTGAAAAGGGGGACCATCACCCCAGTCTGCCAGTCCAAAGGCACTGTCCCCAATGTCCACGTGACGCTGCAGAGGCGTGTCAACCAGGACAGCCCCACAGCATCCAGAGCCTTAAGTACTCTGGGTGGATCTCATCCATCCCCGAGACCTTGCTGCCAAGGAACTTTTTAACTTAGTCCAACCCTGAGTTCACCAGGTCTGCTTTCTCACCGGAAGACGTGTTGGTAAGATTGAGGAGGTCTTAAAAGTATTCCTTCCACCGACAACGTTCCGAGTTGAGGTCAGCAGCTCCCATTCTCTATTGTACACAGTATTGACGGAGCACTGATTCCCCCCTCCGGACTTGCCGGATGGTGGACCAGACTCAGCTCAAAGCCATCCGAAAGTTCTTCTCCATGGCCTTGGTGAACTCCTCTCATTCCCAAGTTTTTGCCTTGGCTACAACCGAAGCCGCATGCCGCTATGCCTGTTGGTACCTATCAGCTGCCTCCTGAGCCCCACAGGCCAAGATGGCCCGATAGGACTCCTTCTTCAGCTTAACTCTGACAGGGGACTCTGCCAGACGTTCCCCACCACCACCTGAGCCAACTCACCACCAGGTGGTGATCAGTTGACACTGCTCTTCCAAATAGAACAAACATACAACACAAATCAGAAAGTGTTATGTGCTCTAAGAGAGGACCAGGTCTGACTGGATTAACCGTAACCCTTTCAAGCAACAAGGTGACATTGCATTTAGTACATATATTATCTAAAGAGGTTATGGATTAGTTGACTGTACAAAAAATGTAAACAAGCCTCCATAAGCTGAGGAATTCTAAAGTCTTCATTTTAATTGTAAACTAAATGTTGATTTTTAAAAAAAAAAAAAAAAAAAAAAAAAAAACCTGTATATACATTTTAATCAAACAAATTCAAAGTTGGTTTAACTGATTCATGAATTAAAAAGTTTACACTGTGAATATAAAAAAAGCAGAGCTTCCCACAGACCAACATGTATGCACCACTGGATTTACAAGAGGATTTACCTCTTGGAGAACAGCAGCAGAAATATCTTCCGTTCTGTCTTCCTCAGCATTACATACACAATTACATGTCTAGGAAGATGATCAAAATCATACTTTTACATGTTTTTCTTCTCGTATTTGGAGTCACTATCTGATGCACAGTGTTTGTGCTTCTGCTTTGCAGAGAGTCTGGTAGAAAGGACGTGTCCGTCACTGTCCCAGACACCATCACCACATGGGAGACGGAGGCTTTCTGCTTGTCCTCTGAAGGTTTTGGTCTGGCTCCTCGTAAGAAGCTTACGGTCTTCCAGCCCTTCTTCCTGGAGCTCACGCTGCCCTACTCCATCGTCCGGGGGGAGAACTTTGAACTGAAGGCGACTGTCTTCAGCTTCTTGACCAGCTGCATCATGGTAACGATGACATGTCTGTCAATCACAGCATGGCACAATCACAGAGAGTCTGTCAGCATAGCAATGTCAACTATTGTTGATTAATCTATTTAAAAATACCTTATTGTTTCTAATATTAGTACTTTTATTGTAATCACATCTTGGGCAGGATAATCATGTGAAATGAGTCATCATAGTGATGTTTTTAAGAGTAATGCAGGTTACTGCGGCTGTAGAATGAGTCACATGTGGGGGGTGTAGCTGCTATGGTGTTTACAACATCTGGACATGTAGATGTGGTCAGGATGGAACTGCAAACACTCCCTTCAAAATGGCAGACTTCCTGTTCAATCTACCTTTTAGGTTCAGGAAGCTTTTTTTGTAGACTCTCAAGTGTTCTATGTGCTGAATTTCATCCCTGTACATGTCTAAAGTCCGTCTGCAAAGGCAGCTGTCCTGCAAGTTTTAGATGTATCCCAGCTCCAACACACCTGGCTTCCATTAAATGGGTCCAACAGCCAATGAAGATCTGCACAGTGAGTGCTTAATATGAGTCAGGTGTGTTGGATCAGGGATACATGGAAAACCTGCAGGATAGTGGCCCTTGAGGACCGGAGCTGAACACCCCTGATTTAGGTCAATGCAGTGGGCAGCCAACTGATTTAAATATTATTAGGGGCGCTGTAGAGCCATAGTGTGACCTATCTATCAGACTGTCATCCTACAAGCCATGTTTGATCGGCGGTATCCAATTGAATTCCCAGCGATGTTTCAGCTACAGGGACTTCCTGTCTCACACACATCAGTCTTAATTAGCAGACTTGCGTAAACTGCACAAGTCTGCTTATTTCTCATTGATTTAAGTCAGGTGTGTTGCAGCAGGGAAACTCTGAACATCTGCAGGACTGCGGCCCATGAGGACCAGAGTTGCACACCACTCATCTATGTGGTGTCTTGGTTTGGTCTCTGTGTGTCTTTGGTTCTTGTTTCCTGTTTTATTTTGAAGTTGTGGTTTATGTTGAGCTTTGTTTCCCATTAAGCTCACCTGGACTCAATTAGTCTACACTTGTGTCCCGTTCTGTTTCTGTCTGTATTTGCCCATGCCCATTTAGCCTTTAGTTTCTGTTCTCAATTCTGGGTCATTGTGTTTTCTTCTCTGTAAATGCCTTGATTTTTCTGTCCTGTCTTCCATCAAGTATATGTCGGAATAAATCTTGTGTCCTTCATCTGGTCCGGCTCCTGCCTCTCTGTTCCTGCAACTGGGTTCCCGCACCTCCACGGACCTTAACATGTGGATCATGTGACTTACCCAAGGGAGATCTAAATTATTATTTTGTTTTGTTATTTTCGGCCACACGTACAAACTTTCACATAACACACACAAAACATGGACAAAAGGGTACTGTCGCACGAGGGGGCAAAGCGGCAGGTGCTCCATTTTGACATTACTCTGGCACAATATGAACAATAAAATTGGAAACAGATCTTTAGAATTTAAACTGTGTCTAGTAATTTATTTACAATAACGAAATACTTGTGATGATCCAACAGACGTCTGATGAGCTGGTATTTATTACTCTGTTTCTCTTTATCCCAGTTTTAGAACATAATGATGTTATGTATCTGTTTAACAGGTTAAAGTGACTGCAGCCCCCTCCTCAGATTACACCCTCACCCCCCTCTCTGGGGACCAGTACACATCCTGCCTGTGTGGCAGCGAGCGTAAGACCCTCAGCTGGACCATGATCCCTACAACCTTAGGTAAGGCTCAGATTTCCATCCAGTCTGGTGTAGATGTTAAAGGATGGCAGGATGGAGGAACTGTTGTCCCTTCACCCTCTGTACATCACTTTTCATCTCTATGAACTCAGTGAGATCCACCTCAGTGGTTAAATGTAAATGAAGAACTGGAGCTGAAAAGCTGATCTTTACTGATCTTTTTAGGGGTTGTGAATGTGACTGTGAGTGCTGAGGCTGAACCGTCCCACACTTCTTGTAACAATGAGATTGTCAGCGTTCCAGAAAGAGGACGCATCGACGTGGTCACACGGCCTCTCAGAGTAAAGGTTTGTTATTTACTGTCGATTTAACCTTCATTTGACCAACTGAGGTTGGTAAAAAAAAATATGAGGTTAAAGATAACAGTAAAGGTCTCATTTTACAGAGCAGTCCCCATACACCTTAACATAACTTCACCAAACTGGGCCAGTTCAGGCTATTCTGTGTCCTGTTCCTGGTGACCAGGGCAGTACACAGAAGTTTTCCTTCCAATCGCAGTCCTGACACTCGAGATGAATAACCTGCAATGTTCGACTGAAGATAACAGCAAGTTAATTTCCATTTTTTATACATAATCATATATTTTATGGTTTTTTTGGGGTTTTTTTTTTGTATTTGCAAATGTAGGTGGGAAGAAAACCATGTATTTCATTATGTATGAAAATGCTCCAGTGCCCCACATATGGCCTAGAATGAGCCAATATGAGAATACAAGAGACAATGTTGAGTTTATAGGTCTGAAACCTCTAGCAGATCTTAACCCTTTATAGGAAACTCAATACCTTGGAATTAGACATTTTAACCTAAAATTGTCTTTGATATGTACCAGGGCCTCCATTCTGTTACATTAACAAAAAAATAAGTAGTTTCATACTGAATATGAGTCACTTTACCCCATAAATGGTTAAAGCAGCGTAGAACAGTGGATCCAGATGAAATTGATATTTAGTTTGAGCACTCACCTATAGAAAAATATATTTTCATATCTCACAATGATAAACAAGCCTATTGCTGATAGAAATTTTCAGAAGTTTTCAATAAACTTTCCTTTTTTTTCCCTGTTTGCGTCCTGGACTTTATTCAGTAAGACCTGCTGTAACTAGTGAAAAGTCTAAGAATTAAAAGTAAAAGTCTCCTCAAAGCAGATTTCCTCATATCAATACTTTGTAACTGCTCTGGTTTTCTTATAAGTTGTCACATTTTCAAGAAACACTGAGTCTCAGAATTAGTAAGAACACAAGCATTAAGATGTTTTTGGCATTAAAAGCCATCTCAAAATGAAAAAAAATTTAACTTTCAAAAGATTAAAAGCGGATTGTAACGTCTGTCATACATCATTTGATAATGTATCGTAAGATAAAGCTGCGTCATCTGCATAAAAAGGATTCTTTCCTCATTCATATTTTTATGGATAATTAAAAGAGCAAGCCAAGTACCAAGCCCTGAGGTACCTCATGTAGCACGTACAAAAAGGGGAAGAGGGGCTGTGTCCCCCTTAAGCTTCCCCTATAAGGACACCCCTGGTCAGAGCACCTCAGCAGGCCAAGCAAGACAGGATAAATAGATTAAAAAGGTTTATTGTCTGTGTATTACAAAATGTAGTCCGTAGCTGCCACCTGCAGTGGTTCTGGGCTTTAATCCCAGACTGGTAAAAACAAACAACGCTAATAAGAAAGTGAAACACTAAAACCACATGCAATAAAACCATTAAAATACAATCCAATCTAAAATTATACCCGACCACCAGGCAGGTGGAGCAACTCTGTACGACAGGAGACCACTAAAAGGGAACATAACAGCAGTTAAAATACAAAAAAACAAATGTACAATAAAACAGACCTCCGCAAGAGCAGCCAGGGTGAGTGGCTCTTGTTTAATGGTCTTATCAAGGACCCAAAGTAAATGTCAATATTACAATGACAACTAAAACGTTATACGTTACCACTCTTTGTCACTTCCACCCTGCTTGCTCTCGGGTCCGCCCTTCCAGGTAAGCAGGACTGTCTTTTATAGTGTCACTGGTCCTGATCCCCAATTGGCCGCAGCTGTGACCAGACTCAGCAGAGAGGCAGAGCAGCTCAGCCCAGGTGCCTACACCTCATTCTTTACAGAAACTCATTAACACTCGGTTCTCTGTGACAGGTACTGCAGGATCAGACAGCGCTGTGTTATATAATATCTTTGTTAGCGGACGATGATCCACAGTGTCAAAAGGCAGGTCTAGAAGTATCTCCACAGGTTTTCTTCTTATCCAGAGAAGCAGTGGTTTCATTCATTTTCCGAACCACTAAATCCGATTAAGGTTCACAGGGAAGCTGGAGTTTATCCCAGCAATCACTGGGTGAGAGGCAGGTACAGGTTGCCAGTCCATCACAGGGTGAAGTGGTGTCATTTACAAGCCTAAATGAAAAACATAAATGAAAAGAATAATATAAAAGACTTATGAAGAGTTAGAGACATAATGTGAATTACTTTGAGTAATTACGATGGTGTTACATTTTGAATATCTGTAAATGTCTTTAAAACTATTAAAAGAAAGGAATGTAATGGGTATTTAATGCAAATTTTGGAACAACTGGATGTTGTATGTGAATATTGTTAAATGGATGATCATGAAATTAAGGGGCAGACATCATAAGATTGCTCTTCTTTCTGCTCCTTTTCTTTCAAGCCATATTTAATTGGCAGTCTTATTTTGTATTTATTTTTATGTTGTTTTGAATTAAATAAATAAAAAATAAATGAAATAAATACTCTTGTAATGTTCCTGTTAGGGACCACAAAACAAATGCACCTTTATTATTATTATAAAATTAAAAGATTTTAGAATAATTTTATCTGCATCTCATTAAAAATGATACATTTCTATTTCAGGCTGAAGGAACTGAGATCACAAAGACACACAACTGGCTGCTCTGTCCTAAAGGTCAGTCTGGTTCCCATCATGGTTCGCTTTGATGAAAGAGAAAAATCAAATGACATCCAGAAAACCCTGGATGTCATTTGATTTTTCCTTTCTTAAATGTTACTTTAGTTCATTTAATGAGTTTTTATCAGTTTAGTAAGAACTGGACACAGTCACAGAACTGGTCTACACCAGTTCATCATGCAGTGACAGATGACGGTGACATCTTCGCTTTAGACCTTTGCTTCAGCTGGAGTGTGTCTCCTGTTTCTGTCTGTCCACAGGAAACATGTTGACAGAGGAAATGGAGATGCAGCTCCCTGACAAGATGATTGATGGATCTGCTCGTGCTACAGTTTCAGTGCTGGGTAAACCAACAAACTCGTCTGAACTGAGTTTTTATTTACTAAAACAAATCCTGCACGTAGGCGTCAGCTACACACAGACTGAACTGATTTCACTTTTTATAAGTTTTTCTGTGAAGAAGGAACAGTTCAGGAAACGTGCATTCACACAAAGCCAATGATAATACTGAATTCCACATACCTGGCCTGCAGGTGGTGCTGTGTCACTGCCAATGAGATACCACTGCAACCAGAGATCAGAAGCATGCACAGAAACCTCTGCAATGTAAACAAAGCTTTTATAAAGAAAAGGATGGTGCAAAATCAAGCTAAAATGGAAACATTTGTGTGGTTCAGTAGCTTCTGCAGCACAAACTCACCGCTGTGACCCACCATGGTTAGAGCTGTTGATGAGGTTCGCACATACAGGTGTGCAGGGGAATATTTAAAGCGGCTCTATGATGCTATTTCTACTTTTCTGAGCTTTCTACAGTGTTATAGTGTAGAATACTCATCAGACATATGAGCGGCGCTGTTTTTTTTAATCACCTAAACGCATGATTGAGTTTTTTTAGCACTCTCTATGTTCAGTTTCCATGGCGACGGTAGCTATTGGTTTTAGAGAGTTTTTTTTTCTACTTCGAAATTTTAGTGACGTCCCGGGGGAGGGACTCAAGGATTGGTCATCTTCTCTAGGTTGTGTACATTCATTAGAGGAAAGCCACCTTTCCTGCTCAGTAGAACTACTCCGAGCAATTGACCAATCAGACGCAGCCCGCAGGCAGGACATGGGGCGGAGCTTTCTATATTTGCTTTTTTCTGGCAGAGGCTGATCTGAGAGGATCAATACAAAATGAATGAAGGGGTTTGTGAAAAATACTTGATTATTTCTTGCCCTTCTGGACTTGCATATTTGAACTAATTAGACTGAAATGTGCATCATAGAGACAATTTAACAAGAGTCTGCATGAGCAGAAAAGAGAGAGTTTTATTTTAACTTGTACAAATAAGCATAGCCACACAGTCTCTAACTAAAGCTCGTTACATCCTCCAAAAGAAGCGAGATCTTTGTTCTTGCTCTCGAGTTCGCAAGAACATGAGAAAAATTATTTTTCATCTGGTTCATTCATACTCCAAGAGAAGCTTCATTTGCAGTGGGGAGTGATCACTGCGGCTGGTGATGTCTGCTTCATATGCAATGAACCCATCCATCCATTTTCATTCATTTCATTCATTTTCCTAACTGCTGAATCCAATTCAGAGTCGCTTCAGGGAAGCTGGAGCCTATCCCAGTAGTCTTTGGGCGAAAGGCGGGGTACACCCTGGACAGCTCGCCAGTCCATCGCATGGTGTGCAATGAACCCTTTTATTTTATATTGAACAAGAAACTTTGTCCGCAGCAGGACGGATTGTGCACAAGGCTGGGTCTGCACTCTCAAAAATAGAGGTACAAGATAAGGACATTTCTGTACCTGTATTGGGGACTTTCCTACGCTGATCTGGTTCAGTGTTGTTGTGATCGCGGAGTGTGCATCAGTTAAAATGCAAGAAAAAAAATCCAGGGGAATCCTTTAGGCTCTTTTATTCCCAGCCATGGTTCACATACTAAATGGTACATACATGTGTGGGTGTGTATGCGTGTGGTTCTGTAACACACATAATAAAGAAGATATGAGACTAGTAATACAAACTTCACAGATGATAAAATCACAACCAAATTATAAACAGAAATAATGCAGGTCAATTCCAACATAAAGAAGCAGCCATGCTCTGCTTAAAGGCACTGGATAGGCCTCAAAGTAATCACCACTAATTGCCTGGGTCCATTCAGAATTCCGAAATAAGATTGAGCACATTCCTGATGTCTGGCACCATGTACAAATCTAACATAGTGGGCTATTCCACCCATATGAAGAGGTATACACAATCTGGTGGTCGGTCTGAAAACTGCACCCAAGGTACAATGCAACCACAAATAGTCCTAATAGAGTCCCATCTTCTTAACACAGCCGCCCCAAACTTGCTTCAGCAAGTTTGAAGGTAGTATTCATTGTCCGTCTTGTTCTGGAACTGCAGGGAGTCGGATGAGACGACTAACAGGACGTACATAGGTGCGGTCTTTCAACTTGATGCAAGCTGAGCGGATCAAGCCATCAGTTCCTGGAAAGACTTTTCTGACTTCTCCAACAGGCCAGGAGGCTCTTGGGAGTTGTGGGTCTACTATCATAACGACAGTACCCACCTGAATTGGAGATGTGTCCCTTTGCCACTTGGACCTGGTCTGCAGGGTTGGCAAGTAGTGGCGCAAAACCTGTATCCAGAAGCGGTCACTCAGCACTTGACACGTCCGCCAATGCCGGCGTCCAATCAGCTCAGAATCATGATATGCCACCTGGGGAAGCGAGGGATCAAGCCGCCCCATGAGTAATAGGTTTGGGGTGACGGGGTCAGGGTCAGCCAGGTCTGATGAGACATACCCTAATGGCTTTGAGTTGAGGATGCCTTCGATCTCCACCAACACCGTCTGAAGGACTTCAGCTGTTACAACCTGACAACCCAGTGTTGATGTTAAAGCGGCTTTAATCGATCTAATCTCCCGCTCCCAGGACCCACTGAAGTGAGGAGCACTGAGAGGATTGAAGCAGAACTTCAGCTGGTACTCTGCTAGTCGGGTTTGTAGAGATGGATGCAGGGCATTGAAGGCTTCCCGTAGTTCGCAATCTCCACCTCGGAAATTAGTGCCCTGGTCACAAAGTATCTCAGCGGGTTTTCCACGTCGAGAGATAAACCTTCTCAATGCCATCAGAAAGGAGTCGGTACTGATGTTGGATATGAAGAGGTATACACAATCAAATACTATATGTACGAAGTCTGCCGGACAGTCGTGGTTAGCTTACACATTAGCTTTGGTGCTAACAGGAATAATCAAGAAATAAAGCTTACAGCATAATCATAAAACCATTAAACTTATGTAGAACCTTTTATGTCGCACTGTAAGACACCCACCTGTCTCATGGACGCACACTTAAAATAAAAACCCACAAAAGAACATGCCACCATCCCCGTAGCTTAGGACCAAACTAATAAAAAACAATTATTTCACATTTTAGCTCACTAGCGGCCACGCCCTCTGGTGGTCGGTCTGAAAACTGCACCCAAGGTACAATGCAACCACAAATAGTCCTAATAGAGTCCTGTCTTCTTAACAGTACCTATAGGTACATTTTAAAGAAATGTTCTCTCAAAAGTACAATACTGGTCTTTAAGAGACCAGAAGCACACCTTCCAGAGTACGAAAAAGGGTTCAAAGTGACATAAAGTACAAATTTGTACCATTTTGACCATAAGGGAACCTGCAGCATTGAAAAATGTAATGTTAATGGCTGTAATGTTACAAACTAGAGCAGAGTTGAGTGATGACAGTAGTACTACTTAACAGTCATTTACTACACCAGACAATGAAGGTCAGATGCTGCAAACTAAGTGTACGTCTGGTCAGTATTTTAGTTTTTGAAGATTATTTCTAGATTAAAGATAAGATAATATTGCTAAGTTGCATGGACCAGGCCTAATGCTGTGAAAAACATAAAAAAAAACATAACTTGATAAGGTGAGGTTGAGGTACAAAAATAGACCAGAACTGAAGGGTACAGAAATGTCTCTCAAAAGAGTACACCCCCAGCGACAAGCATTTGTACCTTTTTAGGTACAAGCTGGTACCTCTATTTTTGAGTGTGTGTATGTGTGTGTGTTTTAATGCCACATGTTAAAATGTTTGTACTTTTTCTCCACACCAATCAGCTGTTTTATCAAAACAATCAGTTTTACCTGCAACAGGAAAAATGCAGAAGCAGCAACTTTCCACTTCATGATTTTCCATGTCAAATATGCCCACCTCAAATATCCAACCAATCACACGATACGTCTCGGAGCCCCACAAGGAGAAAGTTCTGCCAGCCTGATGTGTCCAGGCCCATTTTCAATCACGTCTTTGAGCACAAAATGACGTCATTTTCTTCTCGGGGCCTTGAGAACGAGAAGGTTTTCACTTCTCGTGGAGGATGTCTCAGGTTTTAGTCTGAGGCTCTGCTGGGGCTCAGGGGGTGGTTAAAGGATGGCCGAAATGTGGACATGCAGGATCAGTTTTTAGAGGGAGTAACATAAGCATAATACTGTGTGATGCACTTGTAAAAACATGAATGTATGAATATTTCTTTTACACGGGTTAACACAGGAGAGGAGTTATGGCGTCAGCAGAGATGTATATGAGTTGAAACACAATGGTGGTGGTTTAGATTTATTTCTTGTAGAATTATAGAAACATCCATCTATACTATGAAATCCTGTCTGTCCCAGTTGCTTTTAGTCCAGAGTCACAGTATAGCCCAGTCCATCACATGGAAAACACAGTCAGACTGACAGACACTCCCTGTGAGAGTTTAGAGACACCAGTCAGTCAGACATGTTGTTATTTACATGTTCAGATTTAGAGATTCTGTGTTTTTGTCCAGGCGACATCCTCGGCCGGGCCCTGAAGAACCTGGAAGGACTGCTGAGTATGCCGTACGGATGTGGAGAGCAGAACATGGCTCTCCTGGCCCCCAACATCTACATCCTCCATTACCTGAAGAACACACAGCAGCTGACTCCAGCCATCACAGAGAAGGCCACCAACTTCCTGACCAGCGGTGAGTCTTTCAGCTGTTCAGTGACGTCTTCACATCCACAGGTTACAGATCAACAACTTCACTCAGAATACTGAAAAAATAATTATAGTTCGACCAAGTTTTACAGTGTGCATCAGTGCTGTGATGCTGATGCTGTTCTGTTGTTGCCTAGGTTACCAGAGACAACTGACCTACAAAGATAATGAAGGGGCGTACAGCACGTTTGGATCAGGACCGGGGAACACCTGGTGAAATATTTACATCAAAATCATGAAATCTGGTTTATGTTGAAGATGTGGAAGGCATGACTCAAATCCTAGAAAAAGATATATTAATGTTATTCATTTTAATGGAGCCTGTTTCTTTTTCAGGAGAGTTGTGTGAAAAACATTTAGTCGTTATTTTAGGTAGATAGGTTGGCGGGTTGGACTCCTCTCAGGCTACTCTTTGTCACAGATTCTAGGCTGCGGTGTTGAGGGGATCTGGATTGGTGGTCTCAGGATTCCGTGTCTTCTTTTTGCAGATGATGTGGTTTTGTTGGCTTCATCTAGCCGTTTGATCGAATTGGAGCTATTTGCAACCGAGTGTGAAGTGGCTGAAATGAGTTCCTTCGCAGGGTGGCTGGGCTCTCCCAGGGTGAAAAGTCATCAAGGAGGAAGTCAAGGCAGAACTGCTGCTCCTCCACATACAGAGAAGCCACATGAGGTGGATCGGGCATCTGGTTAGGATGCCTCCTGGATGCTTTCCTGATGAGGTGTCCCTGGCACATCCCTGCTGGAGGACACCTCAGCACACGCTGGAGGGATTATATTTCTCGGCTGGCCTGGGAAAGCCAGAAAAAGCTGGCAAACGTGGCTGTGAAGACGCAGGTCTGGGCTTCCGTGCTTAGCCTGCTGCCCCTGCAACATGACTCCAGATAAGCTGCAGAAAGGCAATAGATGGATATCAGTAGACTGCAGTCTCATTTACTTGGAAAAGTACAGGAAACCATTCTGCCTGGAGCTGACATCAAATGAAACGGAGATTTAATCAGAACAGAGATAGCAGTCTGTAAAACATCCAATGCAACATGTAAACATCCACAATAAAGCATAGGTTCAAAACACTGTGCAGTTATTACGAGGGGAATTGTTTTAGCTGGTAGCTGTTAACTTAGCTGTGTTAAGAGAGAGGAAATACGGTGATTATGAAAAACAACATGAAAACAGGCCGTGAAAAACACCCAAAAAGTAACATTTAGAAACCTCCTCATGAAGGTCGAAGATTGACCGCTTTTATTTGAATCAGCTTTAAGATAAATAGAGATAAAGATATTTTTTATGTATTTATCATATATATATATATATATATATATATATATATATATACACATCAGTGAGACATTAGTGAATGTCTCAAATAATGGAGTCTGGAGGAACACGAGATGGAAGAACCATCATGGGAGGAAAAGCCCAGGCATGGGATGGCAGGATCCCAGGTGCAGACTATGCAAAGGAGCCCCTGAAACAATCCAGCACCTCACAGCAGGTGCAAGATACTGGCAGTCAAAGGATACATGGAGCTCCATAACCAAGTAGCTGGCATAGTGTACAGGAACATCTGTGCAGAATATGGACTGGAGACCCCTAGGTCCTAGTGGGAAACTCCCAAGGTGGTGGAGAATGAGAGGTCTAAGATCCTCTGGGACTTCCAGATCCAGAACTGGAGAAGGCCTGGAGGGTGAAAAGCAACAGTAGTACCCATAGTAATTAGAGCACTGGAGAAGTGGCTCCAACAGATACCTGGTGAGACATCAGATATCTCTGTCCAGAAGCGCAGTCCTAGGAACAGCTAAGATACTGCGTAGGACCCTCAAGCTCCCAGGACTCTGGTAGAGAACCCGAGCTTGAGAGAGATGAACAGCCACCCGCCCTACTGGGGCCAGGAAGATTTTTTTTTTTTCCTTTTCATTATATATATATATTAGTAGGGCTGCACAGTGGCACAGTGGTTAGCACTGTGGCCTCACAGCAAGAAGGTCACTTGTTCAATCCCTGGCTGGGGAGGGGTTCAGTCAGTGGCCTTTCTGTGTGGAGTTTGCACACATGTGTGGGTTCTTTCCAGATTCTGATTCTGAATATAACATCATACAGTTTTTGCTCACATACATTAGCTATAACTCATGTTTGGTGCTGTAACATGTTGCTCTGCATCACAAGTCAGTAAATGTTTGCGTTGTTTTCCTCAGGCTGACTACTTTTGTCCTGAGGTCTTTCTTCCAAGCTCAGTCTTTCATCTACATTGACCCGACAACCATCCAACAATCCAGGACTTGGCTGCAACAGAGACAAAGGCCAAATGGCTGTTTTGAAATGTCAGGAAAACTCTTCAACAACAGAATGAAGGTAAAATGATTAGCCTTTTTTTCTTTATACCTCAGTCATCTGACCACAGCAGTACTCAGTCTGCTTCTCTTTCTGTCAAGGGTTTTTTTTAGCATGGACTTCATGGACTTTTTTATACAGGGATGTGTTGTTGTGCATATGTAAATGTAACTATTAAATGTATTTAACAAAAGGACCCCAAGAAGAACAGCAGTAGATAACTTCTACAGGCTAATGTGGATACAAACAAATAAAAAAAAAAAACCCAGACGTAACAGGAAGTGTTATCGATGTAAAGAGCTGAGACCAGAGCAGAGATTTTAGCTAGCACCTTCCAGGCAGAGAACCTTTGATCAAACCACCAGTTGGAGAAGACACAACTGGTGTTTGGTTATTACTCTAGTCAGGCACTGAGACAGAGATGAATGCTTAGGGTAGAGTCAGGATCAGAAGGTCCGAAACTAAACTACCATGGGTCACATTTCTGAAGAGCGATTTCATCCCATGTTCATTTAAACAGATTAACTGTCATGACCCGCTCAAAAGCCATAACAAAGGAGTGATACGATGCAGAGTTACAACCAACAATAAAACATCCATCCATCCATCTTCTGCTGCTTATCTGGGGTCAGGTTGTGGGGGCAGCAGCCTAAGCAGGGAAGCCCAGACTTCCCTCTCCCCAGCCATATTTGCCAACTCTGCAGGGGGGATCCCAAGGCGTTCCCAGGCCAGCCAAGAGATATAATCACTCCAGCGTGTCCTGGGTCTTCCCCGGGGTCTCCTCCCAGAGGGACGTGCCTGGAACACCTCACCAGGGAGGCGTCCAGGAGGCATCCTGACCAGATGCCCGAGCCACCTCAACTGATTCCTCTCGATGCGGAGGAGCAGCGGCTCTACTCTGTTCTCCTCCCTGTGGCCAGGCTCTCTAAGTGAGAGCCCGGCCACCCTGCAGAGGAAACTTGTTTCAGCCTCCTGCATGCAAGATCTTGTTCTTTCGGGTCTCAATCCACAGCTCATAAACATCGGTGAGGGAAGGAGCGTAGATTGACTGGTAAATCTAGAGCTTCACCTTCTGGCTCAGCTCCTTCTTCACCATGACAGACCGATGCAGAGTCCGCATTACTGCAGACACCGCACTGATCCGCCTGTTGATCTCACGCTCCTTCCTTCATAAACAAGACCCCAAGATTTTTAAACTCCTTCAAAAAGAAAACATATATTATTAAACAACTCAAAGTGCCAAACAAAACCAAAGCACCAATGGAAGCAGGAAGGGAAGAAGGAAGGGGGACCATCAAGCTACAAGCGATGACATATAAGGACCTGCTAGGGGCTCCTCGTTTGCCTGATGGGCTTCACCCACCACCCTGCAAAGGGAAAAGAAAACAAGTAAACGGGCAAAACAAAACCAATCAATCCCGTAGGGTCGTCACGCAACAATATAATTATGATTTTCTGGCAAAGTACAAGAGTCCAATATGTCTGCAATGATCTGTCAAAGTCTCTGGTAAAAATCCACCATAATCGTCTGCTGTCTGTGTATTTATAAGCACAGAAATATTAATGATTGTGCTTCTGTGATGCTCTGTCACCACAGGGTGGCGTGTCCGATGAAGTCACGCTCAGTGCTTACATCACTGCTGCCTTCCTGGAGATGAAAATATCTACAGATGTAAGTAAATGACAAAAATCTGATACTGCTCTGATTTTACTGTTAGGTGCACATTTTTATTGTGAAAAGTCTACACCAAATATTCTTCAAAAACTAAGCAAAAGTGTAATATTCATCATCGAATGGACATTTGGAACCATTGGTGGACTTGGCAGATGTTCCTGTCCAGTCAAACTGAATCATCAGGGATGAACAGTTTTCATCAGGTGTGTAACTGTAATTCCCCGATCAATTAGAATCACATCAGTCACAAATCTCCCATCTTTCTGTTTGTCCAAACACCTTGATCCGCCTGCCTGCTCATCTTGTAGTCCTGCATGTGAGTCCATCCTCCATACGGTTTATAGTGGAACATGGTAGAATGCGGCCAAAACAGGACCCAGCAGGTTAACAAATTACTGTTTTCCAAGAGGCTTCCAAGGATTAAAAGCAGCAGCAGTATCTGGAGTCCAACAAGAAACTACCCCCAAACATCTGCGAGGACCACAAAAATCATGGAGATGCTGTTTTACTGCAGTTTTGCATGCAGAGCCAGGGACTGATCTGGAGCGGGTCAAAGTTTCCTGGCTTCATCTCCCACCTCACCTGGGTCCAGTGCAGTCCCTCCTATCAACCCTCTGGACCACCACTTCGTGTCTGCGTTGCCTCCATATTGGTTCTTCCAGTCAGCTCTGCTTCACGGCACAATTCAGTGTGTCTGCCAGGCAACTGTGGCAGTTTAAAAAAAGAAGAAAGAAAAAAAGAAGAATCTGTTGTCCTTCAAACTGTTAACCTTTTAAGATCCGACCCATGAAAAAATTATGAAAATAAGAGTTAGATTTTTTTACATAAGGTCTTCATTTGTCCCTTAAACAAAATGTAACAAAAAGGACCTAGTATTTTATTAATATTTTCCATTTATTACCATGTGGATGTGTAATCTTCTACTCTGTTATTCGTTAAGAGACAAGAATCAAATTGTGTTCAATTGGATTTTGAGCAGTTTTTCCTATAAAGTGATGAAAATTGTCTCAGACACTGTATAAATCATATTTATCACACTGAGCTCTTATGGCTTATAAAGGATCCTGTGGTGAAGAAGAGCTTGTCATGCCTCAGAGAGTCCATGAGTGATCTCAGTAACACCTACACTACCGCTCTGCTGGCATATGTCTTCGCACTGGCAAGGGATATGAAGACTCGTTCTTACCTTCTGCAGCACCTTGATGGAGTGGCTATAAGAGAAGGTGAGTCATTAATGTTATGAAAATCAGTCAAGTTCCTGAATCTAACTCCAACTGTGTCTTTGGTTGTCTTCAGGAAGTCTCATCCACTGGTCTCAGACAGCATCAGAGACATCAGAGTCTCTGTCAGTGGAAATCAGCTCCTATGTGCTGATGGCCAAACTCAGTACCTCTCTTTCTGCTGAAGACCTGGGCTACTCTGCAAATATTGTTAGGTGGCTGACAAGGCAGCAAAACCACTATGGAGGCTTCTTCTCCACACAGGTACAACACCAAATACAAATATATACATAAATATCTTTGGCTCCAGTGGCCAATTAACAGTAGAGAGATAGGAAGTTGGTTGAAGAGCTGGGATGACCTGCAGTGAGTGGCACAACTCCAGAATTGCAATTAAGGGGACATTCACATTCACCTTTTTGATCCGAATCTGAGTCTGTTTGCTTGGAAAGTTTGCTTTGTTTGGGGAGCTGTGAATGCGCCAAACAAATTCTGATTCAGAGCAAAGAAGCGGACTCGGTCCACCTACAAACCATAGAGTGTATATCAAGAGATGGGTGCAGCGTCCATGACGTCACACATAGGTTTCTGAAGAGCTGAATTGAAGCTCGGTGGGCGGTTCCTACCATCGCCATCTTGGCAGGGTCATTCGTGTCGTCACACCTGGAGAATACAAAAAAGGCAAAGAGGTGGGGCGGAGGGGGGCTGTGGATGATTGACATCGAGCGAACTCCGAGCTGCCTGTGGCTAAGAGCTCACCGAGCTAACCCGGAAATAACAGGAGCTAACCAGCTAACGGAGGTAAGTGGGCTGAATCTAAGTCACGTTGTTAACCGGCTAAAAACCACAGTTGTTCTACGTTCTTCTTACTTGAAGCAGGAGATCAGGTACCTGTCAATCAAAAGGATATGCCCCTAAATATGCCAAATTTCAAGATTAAATTACTTATAAACAGGAGAGTTAGAAAAAAATTCACTTCCCCCACAGTTGTCATGAAGGTGAACCTCACATATTAAACCAAAAATGGATTTTTGTACCAGGCTGTAAACATGTTTATTTCGGCTGTGAAGTTGATCTTTTTAACATGGGAGTCTATGGGGATTTGATCTGTTTTAAGCCTCTAGTGGATGAGGGGGGAACTGCAGTTTTATGCACTTCCGCATAGGCTTCACTTTTAACCGCCAGAGGCTCCATCCATCTTTCATTTACGATCTATGCTACAAACACAGAATTCAGTCCATTTCAAGCAGACCAAATACAGGAAGAGGACTACAAAAAAAGTCACTTCCTGCATTTGGCATAGCATTGCATTTTGGGTAAATAGATAGTGATAGTGGTAAGGGTCCTCTTCCTCGTCTGTTGTTCATACTGTCCATTGTTGCCATGTATTTCTGCAGTATACTTGCATAAGACAAAATAAAAAACCCAAAAAAGCAATGGTTTCATCTACATGTTTAACTTGCAACAGTTTTCCTGTTCACGTGGGTCTTGTCCTCTCTTTTGGTAAATATTAGCGCAGCGCCACCTTTGGTGGGAATGTTGATATATTATTGTACAGGTTTAGTGTGTTTGACCAAAGTGCAGCGTGAATGCTATCTCGGTCTGCATGGATACGCCCCCCTACAACTGAGTTGAGTCACCAATCAGAGTCTTGCAGACTATCTTGATGTGAACGCACCCTTAGGGAGTTTTTTTTTTTTTTGTCATGTATAGTTAGTAAAAATCTTATTTTGCCATCCACACTCCACCATGAACACCAAAACAATCAAAATGAGTATGAAGTTCAAACCTGTGTGCACAGAATACAAAGAACACATAATCACAGCTACAGAAAGTGATGCACAAATTTTTGAACACAGTTTACATATCATGAATTACACATGCGCGGTATTATTGATTTAGTGTGCATGCTTCACAGCCTCTCTGAGACATGCTTGTTAGAGTGATGATGAGTGAGAAGTGCTGTTTACCCACCTACATGTGAAAGTGCCATAAATCCAAAAGTGAGTCAATACCAAAAACTCCAGTCCTCAAGAGCTACCATCCTGCAGGTTTTAGTGTTTCCCTGCTGCAACACACCTGACCCAAATCTTTAACAGGCAGGTGCAGAAGATGAAAAGTTTTTATTTGAATCAAGTGTCAAATGAAAAGGTAAAACCACCATTAAAACCTGCTTGTTGGTAGCCCTCAAGAACTGGAGTTGACTCCTGAGATGGATGAATCCTTTGTGCCGTCACCTGTGGTTTCTGAAAAGCTGCAGTTAGCTCATTGGGCGGTTTCTACCGTGGCCTTCCTGTCAGTGTCCTGCCAGTGCCAAGATGGTGACAGTAAGAGGTAGAGCTGAGAGGGAGACTCTGAGTGTGGGGGTGGATGATTAACATCTATCAAACTCCAACCTGCCCTGTAGCTAAAAGCTAACCAAGCTAACCCAGCTAAGATATATACAGTCTATGGTCTGGCTTTACTTCCCCAAGCTAACTGAAAACATGCTGAAATAAACACAGAAGACGATCAGAAAGCTCTGAGTTTTGAGCATAAATCATCATTTTAACACCTCTGACAGGATCTGATATTCAAGAACTCCTTGTTTAACGTTTTTTCTCTGTGTGGCGCCGCGATGGACTAGCGAGCTGTCCAAGGTGTGCCCAGCCTTTTGCCCAAAGACTGCTGGGATAGGCTCCAGCTTCCCCGTGACCCTTAATTAGATTGAGCGGTTAGGATCATGGATGGATGGACCCTTGTTTAACGTCATTACAACCTTTTACAACTATTTATAGCATCAGCAGCTACAATCATATTTTACTAATCAGTGAAATGGTGGCTCTTTTTTAAATAATCTCAGAGTTGATTAGCCGTTATCCGTGTCGAGGAAAAAAGTCTGTCAATGATGAGGAGTCTGGTTTTCAAGTAAAGAAACAGAAATCGAACAGAAAATAAGAAGGAACAGAGTATTACAAATTGCAATTTGGAGAGAACAGTTCAGAGGTCTGACAACGCAGAAGTCTGAAGTAGCTGTCAATGATTCCTAAACTAAACCCCCCTTTTAATTGCATGTCATAATCTATGTTGAATGGTTTGTTGTTATTCTATATGTTGGGTCGAACTGACCACAAAATTATGTTCTCCCTAATGGCTCCGTGGCCTCTGACTCTCTAGTAGTAAAAAGGGGGAAGCCAGTGTGCTAGTTAATCAGATTCAACATGTCTGGATGCAGACATCTCTGGGCCTCTACCCATTATCTACTCAGTCAGGGCAAATAAGCAGATACTGTGAACTAAGCTTAAAGGGGTGCTATTATGGTATTTGGAGTTTTCTGAGCTTTCTACAGTGTTACAGTGTTGAATCCTCATCAGACATGTGAACGGCGCTGTTTTTTATCACCTAAACGCATGTTTGAGTTTGAGTTTGAGTTCCAGCACTCTCTCCGTTCGGTTTCCATGGTGACGAAAAACGCCTCGTTTTAGAGAGTTTTTTCTACTTGGAAATCCTTGTGACGTCCCGGGGGATAAGGTTCGGTGATTGGTTACCTTCTACTGGTTAACAAGGGCATGTACAAATACATCAGGCGGGTGGAAAACGTGGGATAAAGTTATTTCCAACGATGGCTGGTGAGTTTACCAAAGAGAGACATCCTGCTGCATTCGTTGCTGTGGGTTGCTGTTTTCCACTTCGTTTTCAGGCTCTGATTCAGGTTCCAACATGTAGGGCTGCATGCTATGTGTTGACATTGTAGTTTTTTGTTTTTTTTTTAATTGAGTTCATATCAGCCTAATCCTTCTGTGTATGAGATGTTACAATGACGGTGAAAGCAGTTGCGGTGCGCGCTTCCGATGTAGTGCAGTGGCGGGAGGCGGGGCTTAATGCGGAAGAGTCTCAATCCACTCGTTTTGCCCGCAGGCTGATCTGACAGCCTACGGAGAGGGTCGGTCTGAAGTAAATAAAGCCATTTGTGACAATAACTCGATCAATCCCAGCCCTTCTGGTCTCAGAAATAAAAAATAAATTAGCCTGAAATGCACATAATAGTTCCACTTTAAATTCTTAAGTCATCATCACCTCTTCAAACCTACCAAGCAGTTATCAGGGATGAATATATGCTAATGATTATGAAATATATGAATACCTAAGCTAGAACATGAAATTCTCCACAACATTCTCAAAAACGTTTACTTTGGACTAATTAGGTTTCAAAAATCACTTTATCAGTCCACATGAAATTTATACATATTTCCTCCCAGTAACACACCAAGGTCTTACAGAGAATTGTAGTGACATGTGTCCTGAACACAGCTGGAATATCAACGTTTTGACTTTGGTGCTGCTGGTTTTTATAGTTAAACTGTGATTTAATTTTGGATTTTCTTCTTAGGACACGGTGGTGGCTCTTCAGGCTCTGGCTCTTTACTCCACCCTGGTGTTCAGTCCTGAGGGTTCGAGCACAGTGATGGTTCGGTCTCCCAAAAGCCAGATGACGTTTGATGTTAATCCGCTCAACAAACTGCTCTACCAGGAGAAGACGCTGCAGGAACTGAAAGGAAAGCTCGTCCTGGAAGTGAAAGGAACTGCATGTGCTGCGGTGCAGGTCGGTGATCTTCCAGGTTCTCGTGAAGACTGACGATTATTTCTGTTATCATAAGCGGATGAAACTGGATGCATTTGTCATAACTATTTTTAATCATAATCAATCACAATACAACTTTTCTAAGAGAAGGAACTGTAATCCTGGGTTACTTGTTTCCAGGTTTCTCATCACTACAACATCCCTACGCCCTCCGATGTCACCAGCCTGAGGCTGGAAGTCAGACCAGTGGTCGTCTCTGCCAGCAAGAGGCTCAAAGTCTCCCTGCAGATCATGTCACTGTAAGTAATCATCTCTCATGCTACACATGTGATCGAGGAAGGTTCACCAGAATGTATTAAGTGGTGGTGAACGGATGTTTGGTGGTTTTAATCAATCGGCTTTCTGCACAACTTTTTCTACTTTATCATCCATTTTCAGGAGAATCGTTTATTTTCATTTCAGTTTTTACAGAACTGGTTCACAACAAAATCATCTCTAGGTTTTACAGTCCAATTCAGTTTGTTATACTCCAATTATAATTCGTTCGATCGTCTGTCCGTCCATAACCAGGGAGGACAGTCATCTTCCTGGATAACGGGGTCAATAAGCGGGATAACTCAGGCATCCTTTTTTTGTGTGTGTGTTTATTGTGTCGCTGATGTTTGAATTACTGAGGAAAAGGCTCAGCAGATTAACCAGTGTTGTGTCGACACATGATGGAACTTATAAAAGGAAGATCTTTCAGTTTACCTTTTCCAGGATGTGTCATTGTTTCTATTATTTTTTTGTATCAATGGGAAATGCAAATGATAACAACTTAAGTTGGGAAACAAGATAATTCCCAACAAGTTTTTAGCTGAAGACTTGTCTCAGCTTGGTGTTTTCTCAAAACATTTGAGTATACTGATCACGTAGGACAGGACAAGACGAGACAGAACAAGTGCACAATTAAACATAGTAATCTACAGTTTAATGTGTTTCTCTACCTGCTGCTTGTGGAGAAACCACACAGAATGATTGCCTGAAATTTGATAAAAAATAGAACGTATATGAACAGGTATTGAGCATTATTTCAGCTGTGATGCTGCTTTAGCAGGTGAATGACTTGTGGAATGAAGCTCTTTGTCATCAGCCTGACAGCAGTGGCAACAAGGTCTGGCAGGGCCGTTTAAGGATTCTTCAGCCTCCATCTTCAATATTTTTCATGAATATTTGCAGATTGGGAAGGGAGGCTCTGATAGTCTGTTCAGCTGAATGGTCCTCCTATTAGGGAGCAAGAACCCTTGTTTTGGACAGTTTCCCATCCAGGTGATGCTCTGCACTCTGAGTGGTGCAGATAAAGTCACTGAGCACTCTGAGTGGGAGCTTAAAGTCTCTCAGTCGTCTTTACGTCGTGGTGCTGATCAGGTGAGACCATGACGGATCTTGTTAGATTATCAGTTCCAGGTATTGAACGTTTTCCACATCAGAGCCTCAAGTCCACTTTCAGTTCTATCTCCAGAGGGACTCGTTGTTGTGGGACAGGGTCCCACCACGGCGGTGTCATCAGCTTTATAATGGATGGAACCTCCCCAGAACTTGGAGTTCAACAGGTCCGGTGGAGGGGCGGATCCTCCTCAGAACCTGGACTTTGGTGAGTCCAGTGACGGAAAGGAACCTCCTAAGAACCTGGACCAGAAGTGGTCAGACTGAGGGATGAATCTTCATGTAGAACCTGGACCTCAACATGACCGACTGAGACTGATCCTTCTCAGAGCCTCAATAAGTCAGTCTGAAAGAGGGATCCTCCCCAGAACACAGACTTCAGCGTCAGATGGAGTGATGGATCCTCCCAGAACCTCGACCATGATGAGTCAAATGGAGGGACAGATCCTCCCAGAACCCGGACCTCAACAGGTACAATGAAGAGACAGATACTCCCAGAACCTGGACCCCAACAGGTCCAATGAAGATACAGATTCTCCCAGAACCTGGACCCCAACAGGTCCAGTGGAGGGACACATCCTCCCAGAACTCAGACATCAACAGGTCCAATGGAGGACAGATCCTTCCAGAGCCTGGACCTCAACCTTACTGAAGCACTGTGGGATCTTCTTGACAGAGAACAGAACAGAAAGCAACCATTATCCTAACTTCTTATTTACTTGCTGATCAGATAATATGATCAATGTTCCCTTACAGATACAGCGGTAAAGAGAGCAATACAAACATGATGATCCTAAAGATCGACCTGCCCTCTGGATTTGAGCCGGACCTGAGGTCTTTAACAAATGTAAGTTTTTACAGTGACTTTACCTGAACACAGGCGTTATAGGAACAGCAAAGGAACAGCTCTCTTCGCCCATAGTGACGATAATGTCTCAGTATCTGAATGTCTCCTCACAGCTTCGCCAAGCTCAGCAGGTGAACCTTGTTGAACACAAGAACGATCATGTTCTGCTGTACTTTGAGGAGGTGAGAAGAGTTTACAGCATTGAATCATATGTGTTACCAAATACCAGCGATGTGATCTGAGTTTCTGTTTGTTCAGTTTTTTAAGGGTGCAAACGTCAGTCACAGCCTGGTGCTCGTACAGCAGGTCCCGGTGCAAAACCTCAAACCAGCTACAGTCACACTCTATGACTACTACCAGCCTAGTAAATCCCCAAATCTGCTGAATTTTTCGTACAAGTTCAAAAGTTGAGTTTCTTGTTGTTTCACCAACTATTTTTTTTCTCTCAGGTGACCGAGCTCAGACAGAATACATCGTGGCTACTTAAGGTAACAAACTACACACTGTTTGACCAAAATAAGTCATCACCTGGATTTAACTAAGCTAACAGGTTGGAGCCTCCCATAGGAAGATCCCTGCAGGGGGATTTTCTTTCAACTGCAACAAGTTATTTAACAACAACTGATGCAACAAGCAGCTTCCCATTTCTTAAACAAGCAAAAAACTGTCAGTCTTTTTAAAAAGGGTCACAACATCAGCATTAAGCAGAAAAAATCATGTCAGGAGATGCAGAAACTACTAGAACTGGGTTCAGAAGTGTCCAAAAACAGCATTAAAAGCTGGAAGGATGGTGGGGAAGCATCGTCTTCCAGGAAGAAATGTGCTGGAAAAACATCCTGAATGATGGTGATGGTGATCACTGGAACGTCTGCTGGAACCAGATGGAAGAAAAACAACAGTAGAACTCAGGACCAGGTTTCATAGTGAAAGTAAGAACATTTCCACGTGAACAATGTGACTGAACAGCTGTGGAGCCAGAAGAAAACCACTGATCAGAGAGGAGAACTGGATCAAAAGCAGAAAGACTGGATTCTGGACCTGGAAGAAGGTCATGTGGTCTGAATCAGATCAGAAGGTTTTATTGTCATCTTTGGACAACCAAATGATTCCAGTACAACCCCTCCAAGAGTAGACAAACTACATACACATAAACATAAACAGGATTTGAGAGGTTGAAGCAGCAGCCACATTAGCCTTTTACATGTAGCATGAGAAAAAAAAATCATGTGAGGAAAGGATGGGTGGGGGGCAAAAAAAGAGGCATTCTCTACAGGCTTCCGCTTGGACCTGTCTTTAGGAGTCACGGTATCAGCATCTACAGTTACGCAGATGATACACAGTTGTACTTTGCCATGTCTCCTGAAGCCAGTTAATACTTTTTGAAACAGTATTTCAGATATAAAGTCATGGATGGCAGAGAATTTCTTACAGTTCAACTACAACAAAACAGAAACCTCAGTTATTAGTCCCCAAGACAAGAGAACCTGAAACTAAAGGATTTCAAAGAGATACCCAAACGTTCAGCTGTGTTAATCAGAAGCATCATCTTTACAACTTCCATGTTGTTGTAAAGGTAACCAATTAGGCTTTCTAACCACATGGAGAAGAAAACCACTTGGTGTTATAAAAGGAGAGAAAAAAAAACAAATTCCCTAACAAAGCTGTTTAACTTTGCTTTTAATGCAACTGTTACAGGATTAGTTTAGGATCACAGATCAGAGTTAATTATGTAAAAATCCCATCTTGCATTAAAATGAGGAGATTTGTATAATGTGAGCAATATACATAATTATTTCTAAACGTTATTTTATTTTTTTTTTGCAGCTTAAAGAATGAACTGTGGTCGGCCATCAACAAGTACAAACTGCTGATTCCTTCCATTGAAGCTATACATACAGTTGTTAAATGAATGATTTTTTATGTTACCATAATGACCAAAATGTACCTGCTTATTAGTACTCTAATACATCTCCTATACAGCTGGATTAGTATCGCATTCTATTGTATGAAACTAATGGTTATTGGATATAATAAACTAATCTGGTTGAACAAGTGGTCACTGGTCATCAGTCATTTATGAAAAATTAATGGAAAAATACTTCCATTATCCACATGAAAGTTATAAGTTTGTCATTATTATTATTATTATTATTATTGAGGAAAAGGGGGGATTTGTGGTGATGTAGACGATAAGGAGGATAATGATGATGAGAAGGAGGAAGACAATGGTAATGATGAAGATGATATTTTGGAAGATGATGATGATGGGACATGAGAAGTGTGTGAGGAAGAGGAAGAGTGTGTGGAGCAGGATTTAGTCCAGTTGGATGAATTTATTCATCTTTATGAGCTTCTATTGACAACAAGAGAAAACCTCACAATAATGCTGGTAAACTCAAACACACACACACACTGGGTGAACCAAGATCACTACCGCTGCACAATGCACCAGTACAGAGTAAAAGGGGAGGAGCTGTTGTATGATTGGACAAACTGGTGCGTCCATATTAACGTTGACTTTCAGAGATGTCTTGCAGTTTTCTCTCCCTTCTCCCACCATTGTGTTGTTTTCTGCTTCCTGTTTATAGAAGAAGCTCCAGGAAATAAAAACACACTTCGTCCATTATTAATGACCCATTAGAACACATTAGTGGCATGAAGGCCAGTTTGGATGGAAAAACATGTGGATAGACTACCACAACTGAATGATGATGAAAATAAATTAAGACGTTCTCACTTATTAGTGCACTAAACTTATTGATTGATTGATTGATTGATCGTTTGAGTGATTGATTGATTGATTGATTGATTGATTGATTGATTGATTGATTGATTGATTGATTGATTGATTGAATGATTGATTGATTGATTGATTGATTGATGGATTTATGATAAGGTAAAACATAAAAACAAACTTGAAATATTCCAGGAAATGTTGCTGAAAACTGTGAATAAAGTAGTTCAGAACTGTAAATTACACTCTTCCTGTGTGTAATGATTATTCAAATTGATTGTTTTTTCTATTCTATTCTATTCTATTCTATTCTATTCTATAGTCATTTAGCAGACACTTTAATCCAAAGCGACTTACATATGAGTGAGAACAACACAAGCACAAAATCAAACAGTAGAGGACATCGTAGGAAGATGCTAGTGGACTGTCCACTTGGATGCAGATCCTTGCATGAAGTGCTACAGGCTTTTTTTTTGTTTTGTTTGTTTGTTTTTTGTTTACTCCCTTCCCACTACATAATATCACCTATCTATGTTACAATACAAAGAATTAATACCATAACGTTTGTTGCAAAGAACTGGGCTAAGTTCTCCAACTTTCCAATAAATACAGCCATACTAAGTGTTGAAGTGCTCCTTGAAGAGCTGAGTCTTCAGCTTGCTCTTAAAAGTAGACAGGGACTCTGCAGAGCGGACAGAGTTTGGGAGATCATTCCACCATCGTGGCACAACAGAGGAAAAGAGTCTGGCTGGTGATTTAGTCCCACGAAGTGGTGGTAACACGAGGCGTCTTTCACTGGTGGAACGTAGCTGTCGAGAGGGAGTGTCGGTCTGGATTAGGGAATGAAGGTAGACGGGAGCCGTTTGAGTTATTGTTTTGTAAGTGAGAAGCAAAGCTTTGAATTTGATGCGTGCTGCGACCGGAAGCCAGTGAAGAGCAATTAGCAGCGGAGTGACATGAGCTTGTTTGCGGCATTCTGGATCATCTGCAGAGGTTTAACAGAGCATGCAGGCAGACCTGCCAGTAGGGAATTGCAGTAATCGATGTGTGAGATGACCAGAGCCTGAACCAACAGCTGAGTTGTGTGTTCTATCAGGTACGGTCTGATTCTCTTGATGTTGTAGAGAGCATATCAACAGGTACGGGCAACCGAGGCAACATGGACCTTAAAGGTCAACTGGTCATCCACCATGACCCCAAGATTCCGGGCAGCAGGCATAGGAACAAGTCTGACAGAGTCAAGCTTCACACTTAATTGCGGATGTAATGAAGAATTGGCTGGACAGACAATGAGCTCTGTCTTGGACAGTTTGAGCTGAAGGCAGCGAGCCTTCATCCATGCCAAGATATCAGCAAGGCAAGTTGATATTCTCATTGAGACGGCTGTGAGGAGAGGAAAAGCTGAGTGTCATCAGCATAACAGTGATAGGAGAAGCCGTGAGAACTTATGACTGCACCAAGTGAGGAGGTGTATAATGAGAAGAGAAGAGGGCCGAGCACCGACCCTTGAGGCACCCCTGTTTTCAACTCATGTGAGCTGGACACTTCTCCTCGCCAGGATACTCTGAAGGATCTTCCTGAGAGGTAGGACGAGAACCAGGAGAGGACAGGTGATGACAGGTCATGATAAAGTTAGCTTGAAGTCATAATAGTAATCGTCAAAAGTTTGGACACAATTTTCCATTAAATCTAAAAGGAAATAAATAAGAAAAAATATAAAATTAGGACTTTTATATGAGAAGAGAATAAATGTGAAGTCTAGTGTGAATTTAACAGGAAGCCGATGAAGAAAAATATTGGGAGAAATATGATCTGTGATGATCCTCCTCATCACAACATATTACTGATACTTTCAAACAGAAGAAGAAATGTAAGTGGTCTGAGTGGCAAACTGTCTGTCCCCAGACAGTTCTCATTTAGCATGCTGTGTACAGCACACCACCACTCCGCCCTCCCATCTGGCTCTGGTCCAGATGGTTTTCTCATCAAGCCCAGCCCAAACCTTCACACCGACTCGGTCACTTCTAACATCCACAGTTGTGTCTCTGAACCAGCAAAGAGCTACGGTAAGACTCTGAAACCCCTTTATAAATATAAACTTTGTGCCTAAAGTAGTGTGTGAGACCTGTTGGAGTGTCTGTCTTTAGAGTTTGTCAGAGTGGTAACTGTTAGCTAGACACATATATAAATATGTAAATTACCTGTGTGAAGGATAAAGCAGAGTCCAGCCGGTGTCCGTAGCCCAGAGAGGAAAGCATTTTATGGATTAATGAAAGATTTCCGGTAGCTGTCTGAGGACAGCAGCGTTGTATGCCGAGTTATCACTGACTGGCCACCCATCCTCTGCTCTGCCTCTACAAAACATGTGCTTGCGTATTACATCCTCAAAGAGAAACCAGAACTTTGTTCTTGCTCTCGAGACTGCAAGAGCAACAAAAATGTTCATTTTCTTCTGTTCACTCCCCAAGAAGCTTCATCTGCAGCAGGGCGGGGGTCACTGCGGGGGTGACTTTTATGTGCAATCTGGTTGTTTCATATTTAAAAAGAAACTTCATCCACACCAGGGCACGTTATCAAATTAAATCACAGCAAATTTATTTATAAAGCTCTTTTCATGTAACCAGTAACACAGAGAGTTTTATCAAATAAAAACCATGTCTGCATTTTAAAATAAAACCTTCACACACCAATTAATTTAAAAACACACCATATAATAATCTCCTTCAAACACAATCAAACAAATGCTCCTCCACTCCTCCCAGCAGGCAGAGCCCCCGGTGTTGAAGAAATATTATAATGTTAGAACAAAGAAACCTAAAAATAATACTGAAAATTTTTACCAACAAGTAGAAGAATACCATGAAGGTAACAAAATACAATTAAAATAGAAAAAACTAAACTAAAATAAACAAAAATTCAGTTAAAAGCTAAACTTAAAAAAAAGTCTTAAGCTTCTGTTTTAAAACATCAACAGTCTCTGTAGCTTCTCTGTTGCACAGTTGAGGAACGTTGTGGCGAAGCGGTCCTCATCATGAGTTTTATGGGTTGTGCATGTGACGGGGGTCCCCGTGTCTGAATGCCACAATGTTGTAAAAATGTTAGTAATTTCTCACCACCTCATTCAGTTGTTTTACTGAAACCATCTAATGAACCTGTTTGCTATTCTATGTTCTTCTTTGTTAACCACGCCCACCTGAAATGTATGCCCAATCACACAATACTTCTCGGAGCCCCACAAGAAGAAAGTGCTCGTTTTGCTGTATGTAACAGCTTAGTTGAAGCTCTGGATCATTTCGGGCCTTGTGACCGTGTCTCTCCCCCCTGTACTGGATTTTATATCAGTTCTTCACACCTCTTCTTCTGGACTTTTTGCAAATGCAGTCAAACAAACTTTTAGGTGCATTCACATCAGAATAGTCCACTAAACTCTGTCCGATTGGGGACCCGGCTCAGTTGTAGGAGTCTATCCATGCAAACCAAGATCGTGTTCACGCTGCACTTTGGTCAAACGAGCCAAACCATTAGAATAATATATCCCCATTACCAACAAAGGTGGCGCTGCACTGGTATTTAGCAAAAGAGAGGAGAAGACCAGCGTGAAGAAGGAAACTCTGTTGCGAGTTAAACATGGAGACAAAACTATGGCTGTTTCGGGTTTTTATTGTGTCTTATGCAAGTATACTGCAGAAATACTCTGCAACAATGGACGCAGTATGAACAACAGATGAGGCACAGGACCCTTAACGCCATCAATTTGTATTTACCCACAATGCAATGCTACGGCAAATGCAGGAAGTGACTTTTTTTGTAGTCCTCTTCCTGTATTTGGTCAGCTTAAAACGGGCTGAGACCTGTGTTTGTAGGCAGACCGAGTCCGCTTCTTCTGTCCATTTGGCACATTCACATTTCCCCACACAAAGCAGACTTTTCAAGCAAACAGACTCAGATTCAGTGTGAATGTTCCCTTAACCCTGATGTCATGTGTTGTTTCCTTGGTTGCTAAGGCAACTCGTCTCAGAACAGACTTTTTGGTGTATTCAGTCTGACCAGCAAAGAATTCCTCAAAAAACTGTTTTCCATCATCTGAGCCTAGAAAAAATTAATTTTCATTTTCACTGCTAAGCGCTTTGTTGCTTATAAGGCTTTATATTGACTTATTGGTCCATTGAAACACACACATGCAGCTTCTAAGTCAGTTTATTCAGGCCATTATTGTCGCTGACTGCGACGCTACTCCCCAAACACAGTCTGCTGGCTGCAACAAGCAGGTGGAAAGTTTCCACCAACTTGTTCCACAGTCTGAAGGACTTCAGCTTCCTCATGGAGTCGGTTACTTGCCTTCTTGTACGATGCTCTGCTAGTAGATCTCCACTCAGGCCAGTCCTTTAAAAATGTCTCCCTGATTTTGCACATTTCTAGAATCTCGAGAATTTTTTCTGCAGGTTAACGACGAATGTTCTGTAAGTCTCTTAACCTGACATTAGCATGAAGCTACACAGCAGCTAATCTAGTTCAGTGCTAGCATAGCGTGCTGACTACGTTAGCGCTACAGGAGGCTAGCAAGGATGCTAGTTGGGTTTAAAGTAGCTACAGCTTGAAAATCTGGAGACATATATCCTGCAACCACATCAGGATCCAGTCTACCACCACCACCGGCCCAGCATTTATTTCCTCATCAGGAACCAGTCTGCCACCACCAAACAGTGGCCAGACCGGATGATGCCCCACTACCTCAATATTAATCAGCCCACCACCACCAGACTGGAGACCAGACCTGATTATGCCCTACTACCCCATCAGGAACCAGTCTACCAACACCAGACAGTAGACTAGACCTGATTATGCCCTACTACCTCATCAGGAACCAGTCTACCACCACCAGACAGTAGACCAGACCTGATTATGCCCTACTACCTCATCAGGATCCAGTCTACCACCACCAGAGATTAGACCAGACCTGATAATGCCCTACTACCCCATCAGGAACCAGTCTACCAACACCAGACAGTAGACCAGACCTGATAATGCCCTACTACCCCTTCAGGAACCAGTCTACCAACACCAGACAGTAGACCAGACCTGATAATGCCCTACTACCCCATCAGGAACCAGTCTACCAACACCAGACTGTAGACGAGACCTGATAATGCCCTACTACCCCATCAGGAACCAGTCTACCAACACCAGACTGTAGACGAGACCTGATAATGCCCTACTACCCCATCAGGAACCAGTCTACCAACACCAGACTGTAGACCAGACCTGATGATGCCCTACTACTCCAGGAACCAGTCTACCAGCACCAGACTGGAGACCAGACCTGACAATGCCCTATTACCCCTTCAGGAACCAGTCTACCAACACCAGACTGTAGACGAGACCTGATAATGCCCTACTACCCCTTCAGGAACCAGTCTACCAACACCAGACTGTAGACGAGACCTGATAATGCCCTACTACCCCATCAGGAACCAGTCTACCAACACCAGACTGTAGACGAGACCTGATAATGCCCTACTACCCCATCAGGAACCAGTCTACCAACACCAGACTGTATACGAGACCTGATAATGCCCTACTACCCCTTCAGGAACCAGTCTACCAACACCAGACTGTAGACGAGACCTGATAATGCCCTACTACCCCAGGAACCAGTCTACCAGCACCAGACTGGAGACCAGACCTGACAATGCCCTATTACCTACCCCCTCATGTATAAAACTCTCTGGTTGGCTCTGGCTCTGGCTCTGGCTCTGGTTAGAACCAACAACTTTACCATAAGAGAAGTTTTTAAGTGTTCTGATATACGTAAGTATAAATTAAGTAAAAATTGTCCAGAAATGTGATATTTTTCTCAGACTTCCTGAATCTGGCATCACTGACTGTCCTGTCCTGTCCTGTCGTATGTTGGACATGAATCTGAATTTTCCTCCCTTGACTGCATTGTTTTCTGTTTCTGACAGACCAGAAAAATGCTCATATCTGCGCCGTTCCTCTTCCTCCTCATAGGTAAGTTTAAATTCCACAACTGTTATTTCAGACCAATAATCTAAGGCTACTGGGAAACCATTTTCCAGTTGCACCACTGTGTAAACCTGAGAAGACGGAAGCAGAGGGACTCCCAGCTCTGACATCCAGGAAAGAGCTAACAGAATTTTTTTTTAGCTACTGGTTTTTCTGTAACTGCTCATCAATCAGCAGAACAGCTGCTAACCAGATTTCAGATCTGATTACATCCTTTTTACTCTGAACAAGGAGCATCCAGACATAATTATAACGTCATTATCTGAGTCTGGTTTACAACAGACCTGTTCAGCCCTGGTGCCTCAGAAGCAAAGACACCATCAATGACATCACTTAAAAAGTGGAACCCAGAAGTGACTTTATTACTCCCTGCATCCTGCCATCTCATTAATGCTCATTTATCAACAGCAAAGTTACCATCTTCCATCTTTATTTTCTTTTGTTGTCATGGAGATTAAAATATGAAGTCAAATCTGATCAGTTCTGTATGTATTTGGTGGCGGGGGATTTTTGAGGGAGTGTGTTCAGTCAGAGGTTTCTTCAGAGAGGAACAGGAAGTCATCACAACATGGAACTAACTATATGTGACAAACAAACATTTTAATTTCCCCTCGGGGGGATTAATAAAGTATTTTTTCGTGTCATTTCTGTTAGTCTTCAACTGACTAGAAGCTGAGTGACAGCAGGTCCAAGACCCGGTTCTGAGAATTGTGCTTCACATTTAGTACGTTGCTACAGCAATCAGAATATCAAATAAAACAAGACAACAATCTTTTAAACTTTATTTTTACATGTTCATTTTTCTATATTGTTCATAAATTCCTTTTGTATTTCTTTATGAATATTACTATCCTGCTGGCTATCATTCCATAGACGGGATAAACAGTCATAAAGTTTTCCATCCGATTGCAGGTTCGGTATATTCCAAAAAACAAGGAGATTTTGGTATTTTTACTGCCTGCATCAAGAACGACAGTATCAGGTTCAAACAGAGTTATTATTATTTGAAACACAATATGTGCATCTTTAAATGAAAAGTATCATAATTGAAGCATCTCATCTGATTGTTTGGAAGGTTAAACTGCCATTATGCTTCCTGTGAAGACAATACATCCTACAGCTGCAAATTATTGACGTCCAACCAGTCGCTCCTCTTCCAAGCAGTCGACGTGCACTCCCCGTGTGAACATTTCATAGAATTTCCTCAGACGACCCCCATAAACTTCATGTGCATACTGACCAGAAGACAACGACACGAAAAGAAAAACATCACCATCACCAAAAGTACCCTGAAAGGAAAAGGTCTTGTATTACAGAAGAGAAATGGCTGATGGAGTCTAACGTCTGTCTCTTTCTCTCCAGACCCTTTAAAGCCATGTCGCGACACCACAGGCTTACCGCTGCACTACGCACCGTCCCCACTGTGTCCTGTGGTGATTCTGTCTCTGTGGACCGTCCTCGTCTCAGACAGGCAGATTGCATGAAGGTCCAGATTCCACACCCCCAAAACAAGCTTTTTACTGTCTCTTACAGCAATGTAGTGTTGATAAGTACATAATGTACTTCTGATTCCTACGTTTCACTATAGGCTCATATTATATCCAATCATATGATTTATATGCTGATAAACAAACACTGCTTTTGTTCTGTTGTTGGTTTTTTCATATATGGAATGGCTTAAAGTCAGTGTTTCCCAATCCTGGTCTTCATGTACCCCCGTCAGTTCAGTTCAGTTCAGCTTTGTTGGTAAAGTCCCAGTTAACAAATTCATCATCTCAGGCTACTTTACATCCAGTCAGTTCATTGTGATCCGATTAGCGTAGATACAATCAGTTAATAACAATAACATCCTGCTTCAGGAAGACCAACAGGTTGCATCTTGACTTTGATTTGATCCTCCATCTGAGCTGAACGAGGCGACATTGGAAAAGAAAAATCTTCTTTTAACAAGAACGAAAACCCTCATGTAGAACCAGGACCGGAGCTCAGCTCAAGGAGGCTGGACTTCTGCCTAGACCAGTTGTGGTGGAGAGAACAGGTGGTTTTTAGAGGTACGGTAACACACCTGAATGAAATGAATGGCTCGTTAAAAGGCTGATATGAACATAAGAACTTGATATGAAAGTGAATCAGGTGTGTTGGAGCAGGAACATGTGAAAAACATGCGGAACATGCAAAGCTGCAGATCCTGAAGACCAGGACTGAGACACATTGGCTTAGTGTGTTTATACACTCATCTATGTCAATGCAATAACTGTATGTTCATCACTTTAACACAATAAAAAGTTATATAACTCTGTTCTGATAACACTGAACATCATAGCGTTTATTAAAAACATCAGATTTTTCGGGTGGGTTCATATGATGGCTTCAAGAATCAAGAATTTTACCACTGTTACCACGGTTACCACTCCACTCATCTCCAGCACCTGATAAAACTGGGCCAATCAGATGATGAGAAACCTGACTTCAGACCTCCGATCCTTCCTCTCACATGCAACCAAGCAGCAAAAGGAACCAACTTTTCTCACGTCTGGCATGATGTCTGCTCCTGGAAGAGCACTTCATCCATGCAGACATTCTGAACATCATGAAAGTAACATGTGGATGATGCTTATTAGTTAAAATGATGCTTTCTCAGCGGGTGTTGCTGTGAGATTCACCATCACCCTTAATGAGGAGCCACAAATCAAGGAAATGTCTCAACTTCAGATTTATTTCATGAAAACATGGTTCTGCTTTAACTCTGACTGTGCGGCATTAACAGTGCACACAAGTGGAATAAAAACTTGAAACAACTGAGAAGTAGTTCCAAATAATTCTGGATTAATACAACTGTTTGGTAAATCCCCTAAACGTTGAGGCTCCATAACAATGCAAATACTTCTGGAACAGCCATTTTTTAGAGAATAAACATGTCCGAGGCCAGACGTGCAGAGGGATAGTTTCAAATAGTTTTGTCTGTCTCCTGCGTCAAACACGCTGAATTTGGTCTGTTTTCAAAGAGCTGAGCTGTCCATCACATGACGTAGAAAACGAACATGCAACCAGCGAAAGGAAGACACCAAAGAAGAAGAGCAGTGAGACGACGGCGCAGAAACCACTAAAAGTACCAGAAGAAGAAGCTGATTACAGAAACTATGGCTGTGTCCAAACGTCCACACTAGTCCCTAAACCCTCGTTTACTTCATAAAGCGGCACATTATATAGTGGACTCATTCTGATGGCGATTCAGGCTTTTCTCTCCTGGTTACTGATCACGTGACCACCGCCGGTCACCACAGCAACCGCCACTCATAGTTCCAAATCCAATCCAAACTGCATCTATTAATCTTTTTACGCTGTTTTATCGTTTATAATTCACATCACTCAATAACCGCTTTCATATAGTGGATATTTACAGATGCGTGCATCTTTCTTTACACACACACACACACACACACACACACACACACACACACACACTATACATCAGAGGTAGGGATCACTGGTCCTTGAGGGCTGGAATCCTACAGGTTTTCTGTGTATCCCTGTTCCAACACACCTGATTTAAATCTCGTGGATCCAGCAGCTCATCAAGATCTACAGACTGATTCGTTCATTTGAATCAGGTGTGTTGGAGCAGGGAGACATCAAAAACTTTCAGTGACGGCCAAGGTTCCCGACCCTGACTTACTCACCCTCACACACTCACTGTGTACTGTTCACAGCCTTGCCTTCTATTTTTCCTTCTCTCACACACACAACATACATCACACTGTAGATGTGTCTACACAGTCGTCGTGTGTATATGTAAGATTAGAATCACACACACACACCTCCCCAGATACAGTAATATACATTGAATTAGAGACGGGATGCATTTAATGGTCCGACCACTGGTTTTATTGGTTTATAATGATATCACTTATTAGGTGTTGTCATGTAGTGACGATATACAGTCCACTCTCTCTTTCTCAGTGTCTCTCTCCCACACATATACATCATACCTGTCATTTGGTTCAAAGCTCCTCCCTCACAGTCAGGGGGACATTTGCTTGACTGACTGATGTCCAAAGCTATTAAATCATGAAGAGGATGATGAAGAGGGTTGGTTAGATACTGAGTGTTTAGGCTTCTTTTACTGGTATATAAATATAACAATGATCTTGAACCTTCTTGTTAATCTGACCTGCTTTTAAAGAACAAGCCATCAGTTTGTGACATCACACAGACATCGATGACATCATAAACACGACTCAAATATTAAACACAAATAATCAATGATAACACAGATGAAGATCCAACTTAATTTATGAACAGAAAATATGCGACTCACTGCGCTTTACAATCATACAATACAACACAATACAACATACTCTCCAATCCCAATTATTATGAACAGAATAGAAATGCACACACACACACCATATATTAGCCCCCCATTAGCCTGTGACATCACACAGATACAGATGACATCACAAATGTGCTTCCAAAATAAGATACAGATCACAAGGGACATCAGACAAATGAATATGATGTCATACATGTTGCTTATGCATCAAACACAGATTAGTGATATTACACAAATACAGATGGCTTCATAACAGCAATTTACGTCGGGTTTTTATCCGGAAATACCAATTTGATCTCTAAATAATTGTCTAAATACACGTATTATTCATCATATTCTTGGAAAAACAATGCAGGCGATTAAAATAGACATTTAAAATAAAAAATTTTTTAAAAAAAGTTAATACAGACACACTGAGGTGTCGTCTCAGCCTCCGCGCCGCACGTCGTAAGAGCTTATATGGACAGGGCGTCACGGCGGGCGGTGAAAATGTGGAAGGAGTGGACCCAAACGTGGAGACGAGGGAACAGGGATGCAGGTTCAAGACTAATTTATTTTAACTCAGGAACTTGGAGGACAAACTCAAGGAACTAACACAACGAACTAGGTAACAAAATGATCCAGCAACCAAGGAATGAAACTGAGGGGTGTAAATACACAGAACAAAACGAGACACAGGTGAAACAAATTAACTAAATGAACCCGGGTGAACTAAATCAATAGGAAATCTATGAAGCTAAACAAGAACCAAGGGAACTAAACAGGAAAAACTACAAAATAAGACAGGAAGCCCGAAAACAAAGCACAGAAAAAACCCGAATCATGACAGGGTCGTGTTAAAAGTGCACAGGCTGGGCCCGAAGTGTTCCAGGAACCCCGTTCCTCAACATAACATTGTAAAAATTGTGAAGGATACGTCTCTCAGCCAGTGGTACCAATAGCAACACACTGGACACTGTGGTGTAACATCTGGCTTTTATGTACATTTTGTTTGTATGTACATGTCCAAACTGCTGATGTATGCGCTACATTGACCCCACAGGGGCCCCAATTGGGTATAGTCCCTTGGCCTGTGCCCATAATGCCCACTGGATAATCCGGCCTTGTATATGGACCTCCTGTCAGATGTATCTGTACATAAACACCAGCCGGTACTTCACACAGTATACCAGTGAAAGGGGTTTAGGCTCTTGCTGGATTTTTTCGCAAACTCTGAGGACCTTTTCAGCAGATTATGGAAACTTTCTTGGCTTCCAACCTTTATTTCTGTTGCACATTTTATAAACATAAAATGTTTCCAAAGTGCTGCACAAATAAAACAGTAAAAACCAGAAACGTTGTTATTTTAGTTAATGTTTGGGGGATATTTTTCTAGAGTAGCATTACTGAACAACTTCCTGAAAAAAAAACACATATCTGGAAAAGAGATGTGAAATTAAAGAAAAGTGCTTGATAGTGCATGTGTTTCATCCCCTACTCCCATCTAAACACTACAGTGTTTTTACAGACACTTTCTATTCTACCGTCATTAGGCAGAAACTTTAATCCAACGTGACTCACCAGTACATGTGATGAGTGATAACTTTGCCAAACATGCATGTCTTGTGGGTGGGAAGAACCCAGAGAACCTGGGGAAAACATGTAAACTTCACACAATAAAACTGTTCTGATCTGTTGGCTTAAAAGTTTGTATTATTAAAAAAAAAAAAAAAAAATTCTCTTTTTGTATTGAGTGCATTGAGTTTTGACTTAGCTGACAAACCTTTTATATGTGTGTAAGTAAGGTGCAGTTTTTAGAAGTTTCCATTCTTTCTGCTCTCTTTTTTAATCATGGTGGCACACTAAGATTTGTTTTGTTTTGCAAACCACCTGCAAGATAAAAAAAGAAATGCTGGTAGTTTTTCCTCAGATGTCCACATGGGGGCGCTGCAGAAGCATGCTGTTGTCTTTATTCAGCAGATTTCACAGCTAAAGCAGCTGCACTGGTTTAGCTCAGTGGTTACTTCCTTCAACAATCTTCCCTGGAAGATTAGCTGCATTCATCCTGTCATGGGATCAAACCACAGGCGCTGTCCAGTGTATCTTCTTACTTTATGGAAAACATCTTTTTTAGAAATTCCCTTTCACTCCAACTTCCTTCGCTTTGTTTAAAAAATGTACCAAGTTCACCAAGATCCTGACTCCGTGTCACTGGTCCACTGAGCGAGGTCCAGCTGTGTGATGATGAAGATCTGCTTCTGGCCGACCATCAAACATTTCAGCTGATCTGACTTTTTATTCTGTAAACTCAGTTTCTTCTCTTCATACCCTGTGAAGAGAAACATGTCCGGTCCGATCAGGCTGAGCGACGCCATGGCAGAATCTTCATCTGAGGATGATGAACTGGGAGGCAGAACTGATGTCATGACATCATCAGCCCAGATGAGAGTTTTTCCCCTAAAAGATCTTTTACATTTCTGTCTCAACCTGCTGAAATTTTAACATTCAAGTTATCCACATTTAATCATGTTTGTTATAAAAACATCACAAAAATGAAAATGACATCATAAAGGAGGCTCAGACACAAAACTGTGACATCACACTGATCAGGATGATATCACAATAGTGTTGTTTAGGGTTATCTTCTGTCCTACATGTCCTCCTGTCAGATTTATCTGAGCCTAGAATGAGTGTGTGTATAAATACCAGCCGGTACTTCGGAACGTGTACCAGTGAAAGTGATTCAGGTTCATAGTGGAAAGTCTGAGAACCTTACTCCGAGTTTCTGACCGAATTCTCTGATCTCTTGTCTGAGTTAGTGCTGACTACTGATAAGGTCATTGTACTAGGTGATTTTAATATTCATGTTGACGATGAAAATGATAGTTTAAACATTTCCTTTAGTTCTATTCTAAACTCAATTGGGTTTTCACAAAATGTCAATGAAGCCACTCACTCTCATGGTCACACTCTTGATCTTGTTCTAACATATGGTATTGAGACTGATAAGCTCAAAGTATTTCCTCAAAACCATGTCTTGTCTGATCACTTAATAACCTTTGAATTCACTTTATTTGATTACTCACTGACCAAAAATAAATCCTACTATAGTAGATGTTTATCAGACAATATCATTACAAAATTTAAACAATCAATTTATTCACCTCTACCATGTGTTAGCATGACTCAGAGTCCTCCTTTAAGCTTTACTCCTGCTCAGATTGATCAACATGCTGATACTATAACAGCTTCAATGCGTACAACCTTGGATAATGTTGCTCCCCTAAAGAAAAAGAAATTGGGTGAGATTATGAAGGCTCCCTGGTTTAATTCCCAGGTTTGAGCTCTAAAACAGGCGTCAAGGCGTTGGGAAAACAAATCATCAGGATTGGAGGAGGAAAGGAAGTTTAATTGTATACAAAGAAGCCTTACGTACGGCAAGAACAGCTTACTATTCATCATTGATAGAGGAAAACAAAAACAACCCTCGCCTTAGCCTTCAGCTGATCCAGAATTCTGCCGCCCTTAAACTGCTAAGTTTACAGGTCCCTATGAAATGAAATTCGTGAGTTTCTGCGTGAGACTGATTATGTAATTGAAACTCCTGAAAGAAGAAGAAAGACCCGTGTTTGTCACATCAACATGTTAAAACCGTACAATACTGGTGTATCTTCTCCTCAAGCTGCAGAGGTTTTCGAACTTGTGACCGGCCCTACTGGCAGCTCTGCCATTATAGTAACGAGTGGTCGTGATTCTGATGACATTGCGATCTGTTTCAAGACAAACTCCTCGGTTCATAAACTCTGAGACAATAAAAAAAAAAACCTTCCTACAACACTTACTCATTTGTCCGAAGATCAGAAAAATGACATTGTGACACTGGTAAGCAGTATTCCTGTGCTGTCTAATGATGTCCCAACCCGTACTACTGCCAAGCTTCATGACGTTGATGTGGGCGCCACCAGACCCATTAAACAACATCCATAGTCAACATCATAAAGAGGGCTTTAATGGAAAGGGAGATTGAGTACATGATGGCACATGGGATTGCCAAACCAGTACAAATCCTTAGAGTTCCACATGTCTCATCGAAACAAAACCTGATGGCTCACCTCGCTTTATAATAGACTTTTGGAAAGTCAATGCAGTTTCTACATTTGGTGAGAGTTTAATCTCCACTGGCAGTTTGTTCCATTTGTTTGCAGCGTAACAGCTAAATGCTGCTTCTCCATGTTAAGTCTGGACTCTGGACTCTGGTCTGGATTAGTTGACCTGAGTCTTTGGTTTAAAGAGCTCTGCTTGGTTTATATTCTCTGAACATATCACAGATGTATTCTGGTCCTAAACCATTCTGGGATTTGTAAATAATTGGTAGGGTTTTGAAATCTATCCTGTGATTGACTGGAAAGCAGTGTAAAGATTTTAAACAGGGTGTGATGTGTTCAGATCTCCTTGTCCTAGTTAAAGCTCTTGGAGAAGCAATCTGGATGAGTTGCAAATGTTTAATGCTCTATTTTGGAATTCCTTTTAAAAGACCATTTTCTTTTACACTGGGTGAAATAGTTCCTTGTCCTAATAGTAGTTTATACATTTTGGAATCGTGAACAATAAGAAATATAGTTAGACCCCTCAATTTACTGTAAATCTGTAAAAACCCTGACCAATCCAAATGTTCAGGCCAAATGTTCATTTCTTATATTTTGTAAGCTTCTTCTCCCGGTTCCCCTCCTCCCCCTCTTCGCGCATACCTGATAGCCACACCCTGCATATCAATAGCGTGTTAGGAAGAACTGTCAAACAGATAATTGATTGGAGGGGGACGAGCCAAGACAGTGTGCTGCTTTCAAATCTCACTAGCTCCCCCAAAACAACTGGATGACTGACGCCCGTCAACATTTCCCAGGGATCTGCAAAGAGAAACTTGAGGATGAACTGACGGTAATGTTCAGCAGTGCAGAGTTTGAGAATTAACGTCTGCAGTGACACTTTTGAAGATTCTAACAGGGAATGATCCTCAAAACATTTTACCTGAAACTCTGAAATTGACACAAATAGCCATCACAACCGCCATGACATCAGCAGTTAGAGGTGCTTTAGTACCCTGAAGAGGACAAAGTCTTTTCTGAAGAGACTAAACGCCCTGGCCGTGCTTTCTGTTGACCAGGACTTTCTCAGGAAGAGACCAGACTTTAATGAAATGGTCATCAACCTGTTTGCATCACAGAAATATTGCCGTGGTGAACTCCTTTTCTGATAACGTAGACCATCCTTATTCATAGTAAGTAAGTTTTATCCATCTAGCACATTCAAACACAGTATATACTGAACAAAGTGCTTTACAGAGTTAAAAATACCACAGGGCAAAGAAAAAGAACAAAGCAAACAACAATTTAAAAAAAAAAAAAAAATTTGTTTTTAATCTACAAAAGTTAGCAATATGGAAGAAGAGCAAGAATCGGAATTGAAGTCAAATCGGAAAAAAAATTTGAATCGAATTGAACTGAATCGAATCGGGACAAAAGCCCTAGTAAATAATGTGAGGAGAAGGCCAGGGAGTAGAGGTGAGTTTTTAACGGGGACTTAAAAGCTGAAATGTCTTACAACACATATCGAACGGGCCTATTTTGTCCAATATGTCTATTACCAATTTCTCTTATTACATAATTTTTTACTGGAGTTTTTCTTTCACTGCAGTTGAGCTTTTGGGACTTTATGTATTTTGTAGTCATTCCTGCAGCACAATCATTCTTTCTGCTCTTTTTTAAATAATGGTGGCACACTAAGATTTGTTTTGTTTTGCAAACCATCTGCGAGGTAAAAGAATAAATGCTGGTAGTGTTTCCTGAGATGTCCACATGGGGACGCTGCAGAAGCATGCTGTTGTCTTTATTCAGCAGATTTCACAGCTAAAGCAGCTGCACTGGTTTAGCTCAGTGGTTACTTCCTTCAACAATCTTTAGCTGCATTCATCCTGTTCATGGGATCAAACCACAGGCACTGTCCAGAGTATCTTCTTACTTTATGGAAAATACCTTTTTTAGAAATTCCCTTTCACTCCAATTTCCTTCTCTTTGTTTAATAAATGTACCAAGCCCACCTCGTGTCACTGGTCCACTGAGCGAGGTCCAGCTGTGATGATGATGAAGATCTGCTTCTGGCCGACCATCAAACATTTCAGCTGATCTGACTTTTTATTCTCAGTTTCTTCTCTTCATACCCTGTGAAGAGAAACATGTCCGGTCCGATCAGGCTGAGCGACGCCATGGCAGAATCTTCATCTGAGGATGATGAACTGGGAGGCAGAACTGATGTCATGACATCATCAGCCCAGAAAAGTTTTTTACGTTAAAAGATTTTTTATATTTCTGTCTCAACCTGCTGAAAGTTAACATGCAAGTTATCCACATTTAATCATGTTTTTTTTTTATTAAAACATCACAAAGATTAAGATGACATCATAAAGGAGGCTCACAGATGAAACTGTGGCATCACACAGATCAGATGACATCACAACACTGTTGTGTTTGTTTGTTTCAATAAGTTCCGCATTAGCTTTTGCTTAGCTGCAGTTATTTTTTCTAGGGTCCATATATCCTACAAGGTGATAATAAAAGAAGTATATATTCACACAACTCAATAAATCCACATAAGCCATCATAACATACTTGAAATCAAATACATACCTATACACACATGTACATATACACATGTATGACCACATAAACATATACAGATAGACATGTATATATATATATATATATATATATATATATATATATATATATATATATATATATATATATATATATATATATACCCATACTCATACATATAGCCATGTACACATACACAAATTTACATATACATATCCATGTGCATTACAATTACCAACACAAAATAAATTAAAAACTCCAGGCATGCTCCTGTTCTGTGACGGCTTGTAGTGACATTGATTGGGAGGGTTAATACATGTATCTTGAATCCAACAGACCCCATTTTAATTTTAAAGATATGCCGTCACAGTATACAGTACAAGATTTAAGCTTTCACAACAGCATTATGAACAAAACACTATTATCCAGCGAAATGAATCAATTAGGAGGAGTACAGGAAGAAGTTAGAAAGTCAGCTCCAGCAGAATAACCTGAGGGATGTGTGGTCTGGAATGAAGAAGATCACCGGCTTCAAGTTAAAGGGGGACCAGCCTGATGGAGGTCTGGACAGAGCTAATGAGCTGAACATATTCTTCAACAGGTTCAGTTCACCCCCTACCTCCAGCCCAACAGACCACACACCCTCCATAAGCCCACTGCTTTCCTGTCACGCCTCCAATCTGTCACCCTGCAGCTCAGTCATGGACCAGAACACAGCTTCATCTCCCTCCACATCAGGACATCCTGAGACCTCCACCTTGTTTGTCTCCTGCAATCAGGTTAAGAAGCAACTTGAGAAACTGAACCAGAACAAGGCTGCAGGTCCAGATGGTGTCAGTCCCAGAGTTCTCAAGACCTGCTCAAAACAACTATGTCCGATTCTCCAGCACCTTTTCAATACCAGTCTGAGACAAAATAGAGTCCCAGTGCTGTGGAAAACCTCCTGCCTTGTTCCAGTGCCTAAAAAAACACAACCAGCTGAACCAAGTGACTACAGACCAGTTGCCCTGACATCTCACATCATGAAAGTCCTGGAGAGACTCTTACTGGCTCACCTCAACAAGCAAGTTGGGGTTGGGGTTGAAGATGCCATCATATACCTGCTCCAGAGAGCACACTCTCATCTGGACCATTCAGGCAGCACTCTGAGGGTCATGTTCTTTCATTTCTCCAGTGTTTTTAATACCATTCAGCTGCTTTGTTGTGTGAGAAGCTCCATAAATTCCAGGTGGATACCTCCACAACCACCTGGATCTATGACTACCTCACAAACAGACCCCAGTTTGTGAGACTGAAAGGTTGTGTGTCTGAGATGGAGGTCAGTTGCACTGGTGCACCACAAGGAACTGTACTCTGGCCATTCCTCTTCACTCTGTACACCTCAGACTTCCAGTACAACTCTGAGTCCTGTCATCTGCAGAAATACTCTGATGACTCTGCAGTTGTTGGGTGTATCAGGGATGGACAAGAAGCAGAGTACAGAGAACTGGTCAGTCAGTTTGTTAAATGGTGCGGTGACAATCATCTCATATTAAATACCAACAAAACAAAATTCAATTCAACTTTATTTGTATAGCGCCACTTCACAACAATGTTGTCACAGGGCACATTCCATACACGAATCAACTTACACATCATTTCAAGCCAATTCATAGATATCCTATAATAGAAACCAACTAATTGCATCGAGTCACGACTTCGATCCAATCCCCCATCCTGAGCATGTATGGGGCAACAGTGGGAAGGAAAAAACTCAATAATGACGCCAAGATTTCTCACAGTGGTACTGGAGGCCAGATTAATGCTATCCAGATTCATTACATAACTGGATAGTTTTGTTCTAAGTTTTTCAGGCCTGAAGATAACCTCTGTCTTGTCTGAGTTTAAAAGGAGAAAACTCAGAGTCATCCAGGTCTTGATGTCTGTAAGACATCTTTGTAATCTAAGAAACTGATTGGTTTCATCTGGCTTCCGCATAGCAATGAAAATTTATACCCTGCTGCCTGATGATATTACCTAAGGGAAGCATGTATAATGTGAAAAGTATTGGTCCAAGTACAGAACCCTGAGGAACTCCATGACTTACCCTGGTGTGTGAGGAAGACTCATCATTTACATTTACAAACTGAAATCTATCAGATAAATATGACTGGAACCGGTCTAATGCGGTCCCTTTAATCCCAATAACATGTTCCAGCCTCTGTAGCAGAATATTGTGATCAATAGTGTTGAATGCAGCACAGATCTAAAAGAATGAGTACAGACAGAAGTCCTTTATCTGAGGCCATAAGAAGATCATTACTGACTTTCACCAGTTGCTGTCTCTGTGCTATGATGAGCTCTAAATCCTGACTGAAACTCTTCAAACAAATTGTTTCTGTTCAGATAGGCGCATAGTTGGGTTGAAACTGTTTTCTCAAGAATTTTAGACAAGAAGAGGAGATTAGATATTGGTCTATAATTTGCTAAAACTCCTGGATCCAGAGTTGTTTTTTTAAGGAGAGATTTAATTACAGCTGTCTTAAAATATTGAGGTACAAATCCTATTACTAGAGATGAATTGATCAGGTCCAGTACTACGGAAGCGTAGAGCTGTCATCCTCATAAAAAAAAAAAAAAAAAAAGTTTGGGCCTTATTACGTTATAACATGATAGTTTTATTGTAAAAACGTGAAACGTATCACATTATAACGTGATAAGTTTATTGTAAAAACATGAAACGTATCACGTTATAACGTGATAAGTTTATTGTAAAAACGTGAAACGTATCGCGTCATAACGTGATAAGTTTATTGTAAAAACGTGAAACGTATCACGTCATAACATGATAAGTTTATTGTAAAAACGTGAAACGTATCACGTTATAACGTGATAAGTTTATTGTAAAAACGTGAAACGTATTGCGTTATAACGTGATAGTTTATTCTAAAAACATGAAACGTATCGCGTTATAACGTGATAAGTTTATTGTAAAAAGTGAAACGTATCGCGTCATAACGTGATAGTTTATTGTAAAGACGTGAAACGTATCACGTTATAACGTGATAAGTTTATTGTAAAAACGTGAAACATATCACGTTATAACGTGATAAGTTTATTGTAAAAACGTGAAACATATCACGTTATAACATGATAGTTTATTGTAAAAACGTCAAACGTAACATGTTATAATGTAATAAGTTGTGCCATCTGTCCATCCCTCCTCTACCGCTTATCGGGGGTCTGATCGCAGCAGTAACCAGGGAAGCCCCCCTCCCCAGCCACATTCACCAACTCTGCGGGGGGTCCCAAGGCGCTCCCGGGCCAGCTGAGAGATATAATCCCTCCAGCGTTCAAGTGGTTATACGTTTTTACAATAAAACATATCACGTTATAACGTGATACGTTTCACATTTTTACAATAAACTTATTACGTTATAACGTGATACGTTTCACATTTTTACAATAAACTTATTATGTTATAACGTAATAAGGCCCAAACTTTTTTTTTATGAGGATGACAGCTCTACGCTTCCGTACAGTACAGATGTATTGATGAAGAAACATATTTTCTTGAATAATCTGGTTGGGATAGGGTCTAAAACACAGGTTGACTGGTTAACTCGGAGAGCTGTACAGGCAAGAAATGGTCCAAATGACAATCAGCTTCTAAAGATGTTTCTAAGGCTGCTGCAGATGAAATAGCATTAGTAGTGTTAAGGTTATTACTGATTTCTTTCCTGATGGAAACTATTTTGTTTACAAAGAAACTCATAAAGTCATCACAGCTGAGATTGAAAGGAATAGATGGCTCAACAGCACTATGGCTCTTAGTCAGTCTGGTTACAGTGCTGAAAAGAAATCTAGGGTTGTTCTTGTTCTCCTCTATTAATAATGAACAAAAGAGATGATTGTTGACTTCAGGAGGAAGAAGAATAAACAAAGCACTGTTTCCATCCTGGGAGAGGAGGTGGAGGTGGTGGAGGAATACAAGTATCTTGGAGTTCAGCTGGACAACAAACTGGACTGGAAATGCAACACTGACTACATCTACAAGAAAGGTCAGAGCAGACTGTACTTCTTAAGGAAGCTGAGATGGTTTAACGTCTGCACCAAGATGTTGCATATCTTCTATAAGTCTGTTGTGGAGAGTGCAGTCAGCTTTGCAGCATCTGCTGGGGTAGTAGCATCAGAACCAGAGACTTGAAGAGAATCAACAAACTGATCCAGAAAGCTGCTTCTGTGCTTGGAGTAACTCTGGAGCCGCTGGAGCTGATTGTCCAAAGAAGAATGCTGCACAAGCTGATGAAGATGATGTGATGAACACAGTGAAGAAACAACAAAGTGTGTTGAGTGAGAGGCTTCTTCAGGTCCGATGCAAGACTGAAAGATACAGAAGATCATTCCTGCCAGCAGCCAGCAGCCATCAGCCTCCGGAACAAGACATCAAGTTAATTATAAAATACAATATTGAATTTCCCTTTGGGGATTAATAAAGTATTTTCATTTCATAGACCCATGTAAGAAGGTTGGAAAAAGAGGGGTGTTGAATTTAGGACGCATCAACAGTACTGTTGCTCTGGGTCATAGGGTGTTTCCACCTTTAACACTCTTCCCCCTCATCAGAGGCAGACGGATGCAGAGTGGGCAGTGGGTATTATGTGGATTCTAAATGAGCATGTGAAAGAGTGTTAGCAATTAGCTGACAGACCTTTTATATGTGTGTTTTGTGTAAGAAAGGGGCAGGTATTATAAGTTTTCTTTCTTCCTGCTTCTTTTCAATTATGGTGGCGCACTAAGATTTGTTTTGTTGTGCAAACCATGAGCGAAATAAAGACAGAAAGAAAGAAATTAAGAAATGAATGCTGATTGTTTTTCCTCAGATGTCCACAGGGGAGTGCTAAAACAGCACATTGTCATCTTTATAGAGCAGATTTCTAAGTTGCAGCAGCTGCACTGGTTTAGCTCAGTGGTTACTTCGTTCAACAATCTTCCCAGAAGATTAGCTGCATTCATCCTGTCATGGGATCAAACCACGAGCGCTGACCAGTGTAGCTTCTTACTTTATGGAAAACATATTTTTTAGTCCAATTTCCTTCTCTTTGTTTAATAAATGTACCAAGCCCACCAATATCCTGACTCCGTGTCACTGGTCCACTGAGCGAGGTCCAGCTGTGATGATGATGAAGATCTGCTTCTGGCCGACCATCAAACATTTCAGCTGATCTGACTTTTTATTCTCAGTTTCTTCTCTTCATACCCTGTGAAGAGAAACATGTCCGGTCCGATCAGGCTGAGCGACGCCATGGCAGAATCTTCATCTGAGGATGATGAGCTGGGAGGCAGAACTGATGTCCTGACTAACATCATCAGCTCAGATCAGATTTTTTTTTTTTTTACGTTAAAAGATGTATTTACATTTCTGTCTCAACATGCTGAAAGTTAACATACAAGTTATTCACGTTTAATCATGTTTATTATAAAAACACAGAAATTCTGATTGAACATGTTTAATACAAAATACAAAAACTAATCAGGCAGCAGGTATCCTAGCCCTGGTTCTGGTCCTAATAGAGTATTTCCTACCCGGTTCTGGTCCTGGTGGATGTTTTCTTTCCTGGTTCTGGTCCTGATAAAAGTATTTCCTACCTGGTTCTGGTCCTGGTGGATGTTTTCTTTCCTGGTTCTGGTCCTGGTGGATGTTTTCTTTCCTGGTTCTGGTCCTGATAAAAGTATTTCCTACCTGGTTCTGGTCCTGGTGGATGTTTTCTTTCCTGGTTCTGGTCCTGGTGGATGTTTTCTTTCCTGGTTCTGGTCCTGATAAAAGTATTTCCTACCTGGTTCTGGTCCTGATAAAAGTATTTCCTACCTGGTTCTGGTCCTGGTGGATGTTTTCTTTCCTGGTTCTGGTCCTGGTGGATGTTTTCTTTCCTGGTTCTGGTCCTGATAAAAGTATTTCCTACCTGGTTCTGGTCCTGATAAAAGTATTTCCTACCTGGTTCTGGTCCTGATAAAAGTATTTCCTACCTGGTTCTGGTCCTGGTGGATGTTTTCTTTCCTGGTTCTGGTCCTGATAAAAGTATTTCCTACCTGGTTCTGGTCCTGATGGAGGTTTTTCTTCCTGGTTCTGATAAATAATCATAGCAGCTCAAAGTTAATAAAAACCAATAAAAAGAATGCAGATCGTGTTTCATCGTATTTAAGTAAATTGTGTTTTTAAATGACTTTGTTGTGAACTTTTTCTGTAAAAATAAATCTGACTTTATTGAATTGATAGTGAAATATTTGATCCAGTGGGTTGAAACGATGGTTAATAGCTGGCTTTAGGGTCACGTTTTGATGGTTCATGTTGTACACAGTAATGGAAAGAAGAGCAGAGACTGGTTTGAATGGTGTGCTTGTTTCCAAAACAAGAGGTAAAACATCGCTTTTATCACGTTGATGACTACATAAACAGATTTAGTTATTATTATTTCTCCTCTTCAGGTCGGGAGTCGTCTGCAGTACTGTAGTCTTTATAAAGCAAATTCCTCTACCCAGTGACTGTACTGGTTTAGCTCAGTGGTTACTTCTTCTCAACTAGTTGTCGAGTTCTCCAGTCCCTCACGGGGCTCAAACCACGAGTGCTGCCCAGTATGTTTTACTCAAACTTCTTTACTTTTCTTCATTTTCTCTCTTTATTCCCCCCGTCATCTGCCTCCTCTGCTGTCTGAGTTACTCTTAAACCTAGAAAATGGTCAAATTTACAGCCACAGTTACAGTAAGCTGACCAGAGAAAACAGCCGTGTGTGAGTGAAACAAAGCTCTGAAACAACAAAAATTTAGTTCCTATTCCTTCAGCTAGACTCTGCCTTTACTGATGAAGGAAAAAACGTTTCAGTAAATGTAAATTCTGGTAATAAACATGAACCCGAGGCTGAAAAACACCAGCAGCCAACAGTGAACCCTGTCGACTGGGACGCACTGTTTACTTAAATTACGTGTCAGGTTTCAGGACTCTACGTTCAGTTCTTCAAATGCATCGTGATAATTAAATACATTTATGTCTTTTAACATTTCACGTTAATGTTGCGCTTGTTGTTTATATCGTGTTTTTTTCTCTCACTTCAATCCGCTTTAAAACATGAAAAAGTTGAATGTGTTGCGTCTTATCTGGAGTGACGTCATGTCCTGTTGCGCATGCGTACCGACGACTAAGCTGGTGTTGACAAACAGCGGAGGAGGGACCACTGCAGCGTAAGTGCATCTTTGTTCAGGCTGGAATAAATTAGCAACAATTTACCGACGTGCGCATGAAGTACTCTTGTCATTTACGAGTATTAGTTTATTACTTGCTATGGAAACTAACCCAACATAGAGAATATAAACTAGTGTGCTTTGTTAAACATCTGTAAAAACCGCTGGGGCCGAGTGGTAAAAAGGTAGAATGTTTGTCAAATACCGATATTTATGCATTCCACTTCCGGTTGAACTCCAAAATACTAAGATGGCCTTATTTTATTTTACTTTGTGGAAATCAAACACATTGAATCTGTAAATTAATTAAAACCTAAATCAAAAGAGGACTTTTAAAACGTGTTATTTAGCAATGTTGTTCCAAATCCGCGGCTTGTTTGTTTGATACTCTTCAAGTTTGTGCTGTAATTTTGAAGGGCTGTTTGTGGAGTTTCCGGTTTCACCCACGGTAATGGTAGTTGCGGCTCGTCCTGCTAGCTAACTCCTTACGTTTTCCAACATTATTCCAGCTTTATTCCTCCACACCTGCACAAATAATGTTAACAGCTATCCAGACACTCAGTTTCGTTTAATTTTAAGCTGATATTTCTTTTAGTTTTGGTCAAACTTGTGAATTGTCTCCGCAGCCTGGCTGTGGGAGTGACTCCTGTACAAGAGCTTCGCCAGAGATGAAGAGGTGCGCTCGTCTTTGTTAACTAATAACAATAAAATAATAATAAATATCCACATACCAGAAGTTAATGTAAGTGTAATTAAACAAAACACGTCTTCTTTGTTGTGTTTTCCTGTTTGCAGCCAACAGAAAAGCCCAGAACCAGACGGAGTTGTTACCGTCAATGAGGAAGGTACATTTTCATCAGGAGTTAAACCCAGTTTACAACTTTTTATTTGTGTTGTAATAACATTTACTGCAAGTATTTTCAGTGTAGATGTTTAATATGATGATGGAATAACCAGATTTTCCCTTAATACAAAGTGATGGATGTTTAAATGTGCTGCTGCTGCTGCTTCAGGGTCTGTTGCCACTGCAGAGGATCCTGCAGCCATCGCCACCATCCAGTCTGCTGCCACCTTCACTGACCAACCTATCAAGTACCTCTTCAAGACGGAAGGAGCTGGAGGCCAGGTAGGCTCATACGCGCTGGTTCAAGTCTGTCTAAATATGCATAAATTACTCAGAAAAGTGGCGTCGGCTTCATCGCTCAGGTGATGCTCTCTGGCGGATGCTGGCTTAAACAGGTGAACACCGGTCGTAAAGTGTGTCTGTCCGTTTGGAAAACCACAAGTTCCCATTTTTACAGGTTTATCTGTAGGTTGTGGCTTTGACAGGCTACTTTAATGTTAGTAAACTGTCATATGTTTCACGCACTTATGGTTTTGCCCCCATTTGATGGTACGCATGCGCTTTAAGCAAAAGTATGCCTTCCTGATGGGAATCCCAAACTGGTAGAACGCCGGTGCCATGCTGGTGTTCTGCTGGTTTGGCCTTCCCTTGTCGGAATAGCGTGTCACAAGTTCACATTTATAGGTTGTTGTGGGAAAGGGTAACGAGTCTGAGGGCAAAACTCGAGGTTCCCTGCCAGACGTGTGATCCAATAAACTCCAAAGTACTTCTGTATCAGCAGCAATACCTTTATTCTCTAATCCACAGTTCCAAAATCACATCCAACGAATGAATAAACAATATACTGACTAAACAGACTCTTATAAAATATGTGATGCACGATTAACAAAAAATTTGACTACCATCAAGCTCACCCCACTTCCTCATCTATTCATCTGAACACAGGTGAGATGGTACATGTCAACCTTTGTGACACACTAATACCTCTTTTCCATTCATATCAGCTTGGCTCAACTTAACTAGTCTCAGTTTGGTCCTGTTTCTTTTCCATTACAGTTTAGTACCAGGTCTAAAATGGGCGGGGTTGGTGTGAAATCACTGTGACGTCAGCGTTGTGCACGGCAAGCTTTATAACAACACAGGACCTAGAGACAATCTGTTACTTGGTCTGCAGCTCGCCGGTCGCTGACCATAAATCATACCCATCTGTTGGAACGACTTCCAGTCTCGTCTGTTTGATCCACTCTGACCTACGTGGTTGACCTGCCGATCGTCACTTTGGAGCTTTTTCAGCTTCTCTCAACACTGCTGAAAACTCCATTGCTAGCCGTAGACATTGAGTCGGAAAGCTCTTGATAGATTTTTTCATTTCATGTCGCTCCATCTAGTTCCCTCTGTATCCTTTCCTCAGCAACCAAAGAAACGTTTCCACCTCAGTGTTCGACCAGGGAACAGACTTTTTACACCATTTTTTGTCACGTAATGTAAAAAACTTGCAAGTTGGAGTCGCTCTTCCAGTGATGTCACTCCCTGGCCCCTGGTTGGCCACGCCCCTGATCAATAGCGGCATGCAGTCTGGCGACATCACACAACCCGACTCAGCTCGCTTAGAACCTGGGCTGAGGAGTTACAAGAAAAAGTACCGGTAAACGGGTACAAAAGCCTCGTGGAAAACCCGAAAAACCGAGCCGAGACGAGTTAAGTTGAGAACAGCTGTTACTGATGGAAAAGGGCCATAACACATCCACCACTTGGATGCTGATGCTGAGCGTCACCTGTCCCACCTCATGAATATTCAAAATATACTATTATGGCTCCTGCATTGGTTTAGTTGTTTAGTGGTTTTGGCTTCTTTATCAAAACAACTACCGATTACACCTAACCCAAGCCGTTTCCCTGACACTAACCCCAAAAGGACATTACAGATGACTTTAATGTTAGTAAACTGTTATAAGCATGATTCACTAAGTTTCACCACTTTCAATGGTACACATGCTCATTAAGCAACGGTTTGCTACTATAATGGGTACGCTAAACCAATAAGACACCAGATTTCTGGCCTGTGGAGTTCTTATGGTGACGAAAAGTGACAAAATACCAATTAATACTTTAATATGCAGTGATGTGGACTTCCATCTGGTTGAGTTCATTTCATAATAGTGGGAAGTATGCAGTTTTGCTCGCAATCAAACACATTAATAACCAATCAGAAGTTGAGTTTGACCTTAGAAAATGGTTCAGAGATCCAGCTGCAGGTTTTCACAGCTAAGTGGACAGAGGAGAATTGGGAATATGCGACCAGATCGAGCATGGCTAATGGTTCATTTGGCAGTCCAGGACAGTCCCACAACTCCTGAATGTTGTGCAGCTTTGTTCCATGTATGAGTTGTGGTGACCTGACTGTATGGTTCTGACATGAGACTGTATGGAAAGTGAATTTTACTGAAGGACCTTCATGATCATTATCATGATTAATTGGGAAATCCGGCACTATAAATCTTAGAAACGGTGCTAGCAGTCACTCACTGTTGTTCCTGCAGTTTATGCTCCATCACAATGATAGAATGATAGTTTTCTGCTCTTGTTTCCAGATCTAACACAAAACCTTGTCTCAGTTCAAAAAATCCATAAAAACCATTATAACAATCAGGGCTGTGACGATATGCTTTTGTCCCGATTTTATTCTGATTGGGTCCCAATTTGATTTAAATTGCAATTCTTATGATTCCTCAATTGCTGATTTTTGTAGATTAAAAACAAAAAAAAAGTACAAAACTTTCTTTTGCTCGTCATTTTTCTTGATTTCAATGAGGAAAAAACAACCCAATAGCCAGATCATCATTCTGCTGCTATAACGTCCAAGAAGACGAATAAAAAGATCAATAAAAACTAAAAAAAATTTCATATTGGATGATTTTTATTAATTTGAAAAAAAATTCTACTTTTTTTAACCAGAAAAAGATCAATTTCTTTTAAAATTGTGAAACAAAAAATCCTGATATTTGATTTGTTTATTCGATTTCCCCAACCCTAATAACAATAATATGATTGGGGGGTTTAATAGAAAATGCATTCATGTCTGTCACATACAACCATCTGGCACTGATTCCTGGAATTTCATGGCTTGGTTTTGACTTAACATGTTTGGCAAAAGGGACAGATCTCTTGTAAATCTCCAACAGAAGAAGTAAAACACGGATGTGTGTGTGTGTGTGTGTGTGTGTTGTCCAGGTGTGGTAATCAGATATCAACCACTCAGCGTTCTGTGTTGTGCTGCAGGTGACCTACAGAGTGATCCAGGTGTCAGATGGCCAGTTGGAGGGTCAGAATGATGGAGCCGCTGCCGTCAGCCTCGTCGCTGGTTTCCCTGCAACTACCCAGACTGTCACGCAGGTGAGACGACACTGATTGGTTGCCAGTTTGTTGATTTTCCACACCAGTTAAAGACATACTACAGAACTTTTCTCCCTATGACGGCTAATCCAGCCTACATCTTGCATCCTACCCAACCTTTTCGCTCTTTCCAGCCATCAGAAGATGATCTGACGACGACTCTTGTTTTGTCTCTTTCTCTCTTTTAATCTTCTTGTGTTTGTATTTTTTGCTGAATCAGCGATGTTGTGTGTTTAACTGGTGTGTGTGAAACTCTGCTGCACCGTCACGCAGCGTCCCGGATGTAAAAGTTGTATAGTGTTGGTTTGTCTGGGAAGCAGCGGCTCTAGAAATACACGATAGATGTCACCGTGTTGTTGAACAAGTCAGAAACGCAGTTTTAAGGTGAGAAAGTTACGTAACTCATCTTTAAAATCACCTCTCAGACAGTTTTTCTAAACTCTGCCCCTGCATGCTGGTTCAGCACCCAGAGAAAAGCTAAAAGAGGATTTCAGCTGTGCATTGTGCATCTGTTGTATTCATACTGAGGTAAAAGGTTCAGCGCAGGTTAAAAAATGTAGTCCACTGAACACATAAAGACGTCAGCAGTAGGAGATTTCGTGAGGTTTGCTAAATGGTGCGTCAACCTGCTGGAAGTTTCCATCAGAAGATGCTAGACTGAGTCTGTAGTGGTTAAACTATGTTAGAACTGGCCCAAAGTGGGAAAAGAAGTTGGATGAATGTTTCCTTGATGTTTCCAGCAACTTGTAACCCTTCCATGTGAATGTGGAGCTGAAATAGAAACCAGTTTTTACATCTACTATTGTCCAGGTTTGGTGAGTCTGTGTGACTCAGCTTTTTGTATCTCATCTGACAGGAGTGGACCCGGTGTGGTCTTCCCATGGGTTCTGTGTTTAAAGTTGGACACCACCTCGGTGAGGTTACCCGTAGGCCGTTCCCACCCTCGCCATCTTGGACATGTTATACTGCCAGGAAAATACAAAAATGGGCGCAGAGATGGAGCTGAGAGGGCGGCTGTGAGGATGGATGATTAACACTCATCAAACTCTGACTTTAGCTAAGAGCTAACCGAGCTAACCTGGAGTTATTAGCTAACGGAGGTACGCGGGCTAAGCTAAGGTTAGCTGGCTGTTAGCCGTTGTGCTACACTTCGCCTTCTAGCAGAGGTAGCAGAAAGTAGTACTCATCCTGGTCCAGAAAGTAAAAGTCCTGTCCGGCAGCTGTTCCAACCAGTCACTAAACGAGCTGAATGTAATGAGCAGAGTTTATTTGCCAGGTAAACCAGCCTGTTAGTGAAAACCATAGACCGTATATGAAAGATGGACGGAGCCTCCAGCAGTTAAAAGTAAAGCCTCTGCGGAAGTGCATAAAACTGCAGTTCCCCTTTCATCCACTAGGGGCTGCAAAACAGAGCAAATCCCCATAGACTCCCATGTTAAAAAGACCAACGTCACAGCAGAAATAAACATGTTTACAGCCTGGTTCAAAAATCCATTTTAGGTTTAATAGGTCAGGTTTACCTTCATGACAACTGTGGGGGGAGTGAATTTTTTTCTAACTCGCCCGTTTAAAAGTAATTTAATCTCAAAATTTGGCATATTTAGGGGCGTGTCCTTTTAATTGACAGGTACCCGATCTCCCGCTTCAAGTCAGAAGAACGTAGAACAACCGCAGTTTTTAGCTGGTTAACAACGTTACTTAGCTTTAGCCCGCTTACCTCCGTTAGCTGGTTAGCTCCCGTTATCTCCAGGTTAGCTCAGTTAGCTCTTAGCTACAAAAAGCTCGGAGTTCGCTCGATGTCAATCATCCGCCATGTGCTCACAGCCCCCCTCTCAGCTCCACCTCTTTGCCCATATTTGTATTTTCCGGGCGAGACGACACACATGCCCCTGCCAAGATGGCGATGGTAGGAACCGCCCACTGAGCTTCAATTCAGCTCTTTAGGAACCTACGGGTGACGTCACGGAGGCTCCGCCCATCTCTCTATGTACAATCTATGGTGAAAACACCTGTTCTAAATGTATAGGTAGATCCAAAAACATGGCAGGACTTTCTGGACCAGGAATTGCCACCTCTGCCTTCTATTCAATGGATATCATGTCAGAAGGACACACCCCTCAATTACTTAGAATAAATAACATCTAAGCAGATGTGTTATCACCCTCCGCCCCTAATTTGATTGTCCCTAATCGCCCCTAAATTATTTTTGTAGCAGGATGTAAGCATGTTAATTTCTGCTGTGAAGTTGGTCTTTTTAACATGGGAGTCTATGAGGATTTGCTCTGTTTTGGAGCCCCTAGTGGATGAAAGGGGAACTGCAGTTTTTGGCACTTTCACAGAGGCTTCACATTTAGAGGTTGCCGCTTGGTTCCTCCTCATGCTGAGACTTTGAGCTTCAGCGAGTTGTTTCAACCACGTCTACATGACCAAATGCATCAAAACAACCTTCAATATTCACGGTTCTGCTGCTTTCAGGCGGTCTTTTCCCAGTCCGAGGCGATGGAGGGCGACGGCAGCACTGAGACGCAGTACACTTACTACCCAGCCACCATTGCAGATGCAACCACTGGCACCATGGTGACCACAGTACAGGCATCAGACACGCTGCTGGGACAGACCACACCAACAGGTCTGTACATCTGTCAGCTGTGACGAGCTGTGTTAGCTCATGACGATGAGTTGCGGGGCTGTTCTCTGCAGCTGACGGTGGCCTTTCTGTTACAGGACAAGTTTATGTGATGATGTCTCCCCAGGAAGTTTTGACAGGATCCAATCAAAGGACAATCGCACCTCGAACTCAGCCATACATCACGTAATTACATTACGCCTGAAAGTAATTAACTAGAAAATCGGCAGGTGGGGTTCGTTTCATGTGATTGTTCCGACTTCCAGGAAGCAGGAGGCGCCTCGGGGCTCCAGGGATGAGAAGCGGCGAGCGCAGCACAACGAAGGTTAGTCCTCGCCTCGGTCGCAGGGTGAAAGGTTATGTCTGAGTGCGGGTGGTAAATCCCAGCGTTGTTCCAACAGTTGAGCGCCGGCGCAGAGACAAGATCAACAACTGGATCGTCCAGCTTTCCAAGGCCATCCCAGACTGCAACATCGACTACACCAAGACGGGTCAGGTGAGTGCTCCAGGTCCAGGTCTTCATATCTCCGGCTGTGTGTGTCAGGAAGGATGGACAGACGGTAGAAGTTCAGTCTGTGTGTTTCGGTCTCAGAGTAAAGGAGGAATCTTATCCAAAGCCTGCGAGTACATCAAGGAGCTCCGACAGAGCAACCTGAAGCTGGGGGAAGACATCGGTGTTCTGGATCGTCTGCGGGCCGACAACCAGCTGCTCAGACAGGAGGTGGGTCACATGCATGCCGAAAACCTGACCAATATCTGGAGACCATGGGTTGATTTTATAATGGGACCCAACTCTTCCAGTGCAAACTGGTCCAGGCCCAGTCAGGGAATGAACAGAACTAGAAGTGCAGGCAACCTCCACTTTATCAATCAAATTCTGTAGCAGCTAAGAAGAGATGAACAGCCATTTCCCATTGAGGAATCCCACCAAGCTTGTGGAAGGAGTGTCTCCTTTACATCACAATTGCTTCACACATGGCTGCTAGTCACCCCTGTTAATGCTAAACCACTGCTCATGCTATCGCAGAATGCTAATTTCCTGGAAATCACTGTCACCTGACCACACCCTTGACCCCTTCCCATTCAAATTGGCGAAAACAAAAGAAATTCTGCCCAATGGTTTGCGAGAGAACCTTGGGAGAAAGGCCAAGACTGGCAGAGTTCATCATAAATGTGTTGGACGTACAACCAACTCCAATTGTTTCCTTGTTGTTGGGTTCATAGACAGCTGCAGCTCATAGCAAACAACTTGATAATCCATACTCCATAGCTCAGGCTGCTGGAGATCCTTTTTATTTGAATCAGATGTTGCTGCAGGTCCGATACCTGGAGGTAGGGCTGGACAATTAATCAGACTTTTATCTCACAGCCCCCCTCTCAGCTCCACCTTTTTGCCCGTATTTGTATTTTCTGGGCGAGACAACAAGAATGCCCCTGCTACGATGGCAATGGTAGGAACCGCCCACCGAGCTTCAATTTCAAATTTCAATTCACCGAGCTTATTTGCAAACCTATGGGTGACGTCACGGAGGCTCCGTCCATCTCTTTATATACAGTCTATAGGATAACAGGATGTGTCATGTCCTGAGTTGATAAGTTCAGTGGTTCTTTTGGTGCCGCTCGAGGTCCAAACGTGTCTTAGTATTTTTATATGTCTGGGCAGCAGTGGGAAATGAGAATAAAAGCAAATTAAAGCCTTTATATGTTATTTATTTTGCAGGCTTATTAGCTCTTAGATTAGCTGCTAATGCTAATGCACCGTGTTGTAGAACAACCAGATGTTTGGAAAATGTATTCCATCAAAGTCAGTCTGTGTGTTTGAGCTGCTCCTGGAGAAAATTTGTATAAATAAACTGCTGATGGGGAGAGACTGCAGCGAAACTTCCTGTTTATATGTGGTGGTCAGGTGATTTCCGCAGGCTTGATGTGGCTGACCCACGTCCTCATTTATATCAGTTATCAGCTGTTCATAAAAGTTTTTCTGGATTTCCTTCTTCAGTTTGTCTCTGTGGGGTAGTCTGGACCGAACGTAGCAGCATTACCTCCACGGGGGTATTCTCATTAATAAAATGATCCAGATGACATAGAGGAATGTGTTGGGACTGATGGGTGGAAACCAGAACTCCATGGAGGTCTGACCCAGTTTCTATGGAAACTCCTCCAGATGATACAGAATGAGATTTAGTGGTGCATGGTCTGCGGTTCCTATGTCTGGACTTCTGATGAGAACACCATGTTCTCCTGGATCCCCTCCCAAACCAGGATCAGGTTCAGCTCTGGACAGTCTATGGATAGAGCCACACATGATGTCTCAGAGGTGCTGGACTGGTTTCAGGTCTGAGGAGAGGCAGAGGATGTCCTGAATGAGAGGGAACCAGGTCTCTGACATGGCTCTGAGGACCTCATCCCATAATGACCATCAGTGTGGTCTTCCAAAGATCTGCCTTCCCAGACCACCACTGATCTACTGCCAAACTGGTCATACTGGAGGATATTGCAGGCAGCAGAACGTCCCTACGGCGTCTCCAGACTGTCTCAGGTCTGTCTAACCTCTGTCTCATGTCCTCCATGTGAACCTGCTCTGATCCATGGAGACCACATGGAGCCAATCAGCTGGTCCGGGCGTTCTCTGACCAATCAGACTGCATGGTGTTGGACCGTTAATCTCAATGTGGACGTGGTGTCCTCATCCCTGGTCCGTCTCCTAGTGTACTGATGGAAATTTGGGGACAAAATCAGGAAATAAACTTGTAAATGTAGATATTTGTGTGTCCGTCGTAGCTGAAGTCTGATCTGATCTTAAACTTCATGTCCTTATCAGGTAGAAGACTGGAAATCCAAGAATCAGATCCTGAGGAACCTTTTGCGACAGCACGGCATTGTGGGATCATCCAGCTCAGACCCCCAGTGAGAGGCCTGTTGACCAGGAGTATCTGAGGACCACCACATATGGGCCAAAAGACTTTAAATGCTTTGAGATACTTATCTTGTCATCAGGTTTGCATGAAATGTTTGTGGGGAGATCCTGAATATTCAAATTCATCTTCTCTGGACTCGATTCAAGATGGTTTATGAAACATTTTAGAGCATTTTAAGTCCTTCACCTCGTAATTACAATCATTTAACATGACAGAAGCCCTCATTGAATGCCTTCCTCCAACATGATTGTTGTCATCCTCCAGTACAGTAAGCTCTGTAAAACACCGCCATCTCTCTGCTTCAGCTCTGCAGTACTGCGCTTCTTCATATCAAATGCACTCTTTTTAACTTCTCCAAATGTATGCATATCTTTTGTCAAGTGTCACTTTGACCTTCTCATACCAAGTTTGTCATGCAAGTCATAGTTTGGGTTTTTTTCTTTGTATTTTTTCTATGTTTCATGAAGGTAATAATGATGACATTGCCGGCATGTAAGTAATTAGATAAATGGGTTGTAACCTAGACTGGATGTCTTTATAATAAAATATAAAATGATGTACTGTATGTCAGATTAATTCTCAGTTGTGTTTATTTAAATTGTAAAGGTGTTCATGCGCTCAGGTATTTTACTCTGAAGGGTCTTACCGGAACTGGTTCCATTTTCGGACGCTTTACGTTCAGGTGTTGCAGAAACTGCAGCGAGGCTTTTCTTTTACAGTTAAAAGACCAGATCAGGACAAACACGTCTCCCAGATGATCTGTATTCTGCTGGTAGCCGGTCACGGCGCAGTTTTAGAGACGCAGATTAAGGTTAGTTTGTCTTGTTTTTCTGCACAACTCGAAACTGTGCAAAGTTCACGTCCTTTAGAAAGCAGCCGCAGAACTGCCTTCAGCAAGTTGGCGTTTTAATCACCGCTATGTTTCTACCTTCGCATTGTGTTGTAGCTTGTCATCAACTACTTTATCCTGATCTGAACCACACTGTGGGGAGATCGGCTCATATATGATCTTGAAATAATGTATAAGTTTATTAAAATGTCACGTTATGTGCATAACCTGCGTCTGTCTAGCGCGCAGTTCTGCGCCGAGCATTACGGTGAGATTAAACTCTGGAAAGTTGAGTTTTTGTCTAAATAAAATATTTTTATCCCTTATTTGTTATGCCGAATCATGGCCAGAAATGCTGTATTTGAGACAGCATATTTAAGCAATTTGATGACATCGTGTATTTACTAAAATTTGGACGTAAACCTAAAATGGTCAACTTGTGCTGTGGAGTTTGGTATCTGTGTCCGAAGCGGCGCAGCAAAGCAGCTCGATGGGGACCCTGACAGTCCAGCAGTGGTTCTGTTTGAAGTGAGAATGAATGAACTAATGCGTATAATTGGTGATATATTTTGTTTTTTCTGCTCAGAATGATGAAACAGGTTTATACAGCCACCTGACAGGGGTACCCAAGGCTTTACTTCCTGGCATTGGAGGGAAGAAGATCCTTGACTTCTGGTGGGAAGCTGTGAACATGTAAGTTGGAGATCATGTCCACATTTCTGTCTGTGCATCTGTATTGTCTTCTGTAACTCATGGATTCTTGTCTTGTCCAGGCGACAGCTCTTTACTGAGGTTTATCTGGTCACTAATGCAGATAAGTGAGTCTCACCGCCAGTTTGATGTGGATGAGATGTTTCCTCACAGCTGAAAGCAGTTTTCATCTCTCCTCCTTCCAGATACAAGCACTATGAGCGCTGGGCCACAGCTAACGACTTCCCAGTGGAAAATGTGGTGAATGATGGCAGCACAACCTTGGAGGACCGGCTTGGGGCCGTGGCGGATCTGGAGCTGGCCGTCCGGAGCCGCAAACTGCAGGATGACATCATGGTGGTATGAAGGGTCTTTCTACTTGATTTCTTCATGTTTTCTGATGCAGATGTTCCGTGTTGTAAGAAAAGCATGTCCTCTGCATGTGAGCAGATTGCAGGAGACATGCTGTGTGCAGACCAGAACTTTGACTTGGCTCAGGTTATTCGCTTCTTCAGGTCAAAGGTGAGATCCTCCAAAGTTTTCACAAGTTAGATCAGCTTCATACCACCATCTCACATAGGTGTATTGAGTTAAAAATGACATACTTTAACAGTGTGATTATTATCTGACACGTTTAATGTCTCTTTCGTAACTGTAAAGGAGTCATCTTATTATTTATTGAAGTAGAAAATAAAGTTCCAGCCTGCATTTCGTAACATTCAGAGTAAAATAAGTTCACCTCCAAACAGGACTCAGCGCAACTTTACTAGAAAATAAATTCCAACACATTTCCAGCTAAAGCTGATGACCGTGTTTTTCTGATGATGGAAATAAAGTTTTTATTATGATGATTTATCAAAGCTCAACAAGGTCCAGCTGAGAGGGAGATCATTAGTGTATTTACAAGAACCTGATCAATCATTGACAGCTCTTTACTGAGGTTTATCTGGTCACTAATGATATCTATGACATCTATCTATAACCCTGATAGATTTTAGTTTGTTTAACTTCAGTTTGACAGAAAACAGAAAAAAAATCATCAAACCAGACTTTTATTTTGGAAAGAAAGAAAAACTTAAATATGCAGAAATGTTAAGATTGGATGTATCAGTTCTTTATGGGACCTGTTCCACAGTAGATCTGGTGCCAGTCTCAGCAATGGACTTGTGCTCCAGTAGATCAGGTACTGGTATCAATACCGGACCAGTTTCCCAGAAGATCCGTTCCCAGTGCCACTAACGCACCTGTGCTCCAGTAGAATGCAGCATCTCTAAGATGATCATAAAGACTGGAATCGTGTGATCAGACTGGTCCTGTGTGGTCTAATTGGCATTCTGCGTATTGTTGTCAGACTCCCGAAATCCAGTCAGGGGCATTTTTATTCTGGAACAGCTGATGCCTTCGTGCTGAAGGACTCGCCAGAAGAATTGCCTCATGATGGACCACGTCGCCTCACGATGGACCGCGTTGCCTCACGATGGACCGCGTCACCTCACGATGGACCGCGTCGTCTCACGATGGACCGCGTCACCTCACGATGGACCGCGTCGTCTCGCGATGGACCGCGTCACCTCGCGATGGACCGCGTGGACCGCGTCGTCTCGCGATGGACCGCGTCACCTCGCGATGGACCGCGTCACTCGCGATGGACCGCGTCGTCTCGCGATGGACCGCGTCGTCTCGCGATGGACCGCGTCGTCTCCCGATGGACCGCGTCGTCTCCCGATGGACCGCGTCGTCTCGCGATGGACCGCGTCGTCTCACGAACGATGGACCGCGTCGTCTCACGAACGATGGACCGCGTCGTCTCGCGAACGATGGACCGCGTCGTCTCGCGAACGATGGACCGCGTCGTCTCGCGAACGATGGACCGCGTTGTCTCGCGAACGATGGACCGCGTTGTCTCGCGATGGACCGCGTCGTCCCACGAACGGTGGACCGCGTCGTCTCGCGATGGACCGCGTCACCTCGCGATGGACCGCGTCGTCTCACGAACGATGGACCGTGTCGTCTCGCGATGGACCGCGTCGTCTCACGAACGATGGACCGCGTCGTCCCACGAACGATGGACCGCGTTGTCTCGCGATGGACCGCGTCGTCCCACGAACGGTGGACCGCGTCGTCTCGCGATGGACCGCGTCACCTCGCGATGGACCGCGTCGTCCCACGATGGACCGCGTCGTGTCACGAAGGACCGCGTCGCCTCACGATGGACCGCGTCACCTCGCGATGGACCGCGTCGTCCCACGATGGACCGCGTCGCCTCACGATGGACCGCGTCGCCTCACGATGGACCGCGTCGCCTCACGATGGACCGCGTCGCCTCGCGATGGACCGCGTCGCCTCACGAAGGACCGCGTCGCCTCACGATGGACCGCGTCACCTCGCGATGGACCGCGTCGTCCCACGATGGACCGCGTCGCCTCACGATGGACCGCGTCGCCTCACGAAGGACCGCGTCGCCTCACGAAGGACCGCATCCTCGCGTCACTGTGGTCTCGTGCAGCCCAGCATCGCAGATTGGATCACAGTCCAGATTTGATGCAATCAGCTGGTTTTGCCTAACTAGGTTATTTATTAGGAACTGGCTGGAACTGGTGTCTCTAGCGTGTCCTGAGATGACGTTGTTGCGAAGAGATATAAATAAAGCTGAACTGAATCTTGAAGTCTTGACTGCTAAATGCAGCATCTGTCTGCTGGATTCTGTGGACTTGGTTAGACCAGGATGAGGCACACATGCAGGAAGATTGGATCTTATTTACGGCTACTCCTGTTATTGATCCATTCATTTCATATTCAGGTGAGACCTCCACGGTGTCTACATTTGGGGAATTTAACCATAAAGAGGAATTAATTTCTTCCAACTGATGATTTGAACAGATGTTTGTCTGCAGAAGAAACTTTGACTGCATTAAAACTAATCCTGTTGTTGCAGCCTGGAGATCTGATCATTTACTACGAGCTGGAGGAAGGAGAGAAGAGCAGCTCCAGGGGCATGGTGGAGGTCTGCCCTGACACCAACAGGTGAGGCTGCTTCTGCTCAGATATTCCACCTCACGGATCTGTTTTTAATCTGCTCTCTGTTCCAGGATAACTGGCTTCCTGGAGAAACCGCAGGACGGGCTGACAGAGTCTCGACTGGCCAGCGTGGTGTTTTACTGCATCCAGAAGGAGACGCTGGTCCACATGTCAGACTTCCTCAGCCTGCAGCCTGACGCCGCCAACAGAACGTTTGGATGGTTCTGGGTTCGTAACGCTGCTCATCCTGAAAAATGGTGAAACAACATTGGAAACAATGAATCTGCTTCTCGTCTCCAGGAGTGGATCATCAATCAGAAACAGCTGGATGTGTTTGGGATGAAGCTTCCTACTGGATTCCAGCTCATTGGACAAGTGGTCTGTATCTGTTTCAGTCAGAGGTAGACTCAGGGGGGTGGAGACTTTTTCATTAGGGTCAGGATATAGCGGCGTACCTCTGTGTGATAACTATGGTCACATCATAGAGAAATAAACATTTTTATTAAATACCTGGCTTTGAAACAAGTTCTGCTGTGCTGTCAGGTTGTGGTAGACTGGATCCTGATGCGGTTACAGGATATATTTCTCCATATTTTCATGCTGTAGCTACTTTAAAACCAGCTAGCATGCTTGGTAGCTTCCTGTTTAAATGATACTGGATCATGTAGCGCAGACTTAGTCAGCGCTAAGCTAATCTTTGAGTATCTTTATGGTTTATTATTAGTTTTAATGTAAAAATCTTTATGAACTCAGTTGATGTGTTGTCCCTAAATACACTCTGAAAACTAAATCTGACATGTGTTCCCCATATTTGCTTAAAGCTAATCTAGTGCTAGCATTGAACTAGATTAGCACTGCTATGTAGCCTCATGCTAACATCAGGTTAACAGTCTTACAGAACAGTAGTTGTACCTGCACAGGTACAAAATCTCTGCTGGAAATGTGCAGGAACATGGAGATATTTTAAAGGAGGAAGAATCTGGAAACAAGGTGTAAAAATACTAGTGTAGTGGAACTGGTGATGCTGGTGTAGCGATACCGGTGATAATGGTATAGTAATACTGGTGTAGCCATACTGGTGATCATGGTGGAGTGATATTGTGATCATGGTATAGTGATACTGGTGTAGAAATACTTGACAATGATGTAACTATTTTGATGTAGTGATATTGGGATAATGGTGTAGCAATAATGGCGTAGCAATACTGGTGTAGCGAAACTGGTGATAATGGTGTAACGATACTGGTGATAATGGTTTAGCAAAACTGGTGTAACAATGCCGGGGATAATCATGTAGTAATACTGGTGTTGAAATACTAGTGATAATATTGTTGTCATATTGTGATAATGGTGTAACGATATTGGTGTAACAATACTGGTTTAGTGATATTGTGATAATGGTATAGGGATACTGGTGTAGCGATATTGTTGACAACAGTGTAACAATTTTTGTGTAGCAGTAGTGTGATAATGGTATAGTCATACTAGTAATAATGGTGTAGCAATACTGGTCTAGTGATGCTAGTAATAATGGTATGGTGATACTGGTGTCAAAATACTAGTGATAATGGTGTAACGATTTTGGTGTAGTGATATTGTGAAAATGGTATAGTGATACTGGTGTAGTAATACTGGTGATAATGGTGTAGTGGTGTTTCTGTCCTCCATCAGTGACTTGTCAATCACTTGAGGTGGACACGGGGTGTCCAATTACTGCCCCCCTCTAGTTCCGCCCCTGTGTTCAGGAAACATATTTATATGATTGCGTTTCTGCGTCAGGGCCTGTCGGATTACACCAAGTGGCTTACTCACTACTCCACCAAGAAGCAAAATAACCTTGCTAAACCAATCACGTGCCGTTCGTATGCCAGGTGAGAAAACATCAATTCACCATTTCTGCCTCTCAGGACTGTTTTCTAAATGTTTTCTGCCTCGCAGGGTTGGATTAATGGGGAATCCATCAGATGGCTTCCATGGGAAAACCATCGCCATGAGCATCTCTAACTTCTGGGCCGAGGTCACTCTGGTGGAGAGTCAGACTCTGGTAACAGCTTTTTGCACAGGAGCTTGAATGCCTCCATCAGGGACGCATGGAGATGAAACTAATGTTCTGTGGCTTTTTAGGTTTTAGTCCCTCATCCTCTCAACGACCCCACAGAGTTTGGCAGCCTACAGGATTTGTTCTGCATCAGCAGGAAGGAGGGGTGAGTATGGGCTGAAATGCAGGACTGTCTCAAGTTCAGCATGTTTACATCTGTTTTTGTTGCTGCTGCAGGTATCTGGGAGGTCTGCGGCTGCTGCAGGCCACATGTAAGAAGTTCTATCAGTTCTGCTCCAAACAAGGGTGAGATCAGCACCACCTCCACCGCACTTCTTTCCCAGCAGAGAGGGCATGCTTCTGAAATATGAGCTTCCTGTAGAGAATGGCACAGTATCAGTTTCCCTACAGATCACTGGAACCTCTGGTGTTATCGTGTTGTTTCCTTCAGACCCCCCCCAGACAAGCCTTACACCCCCACCTTTTATCAGTTCTGATTAACTGGAAACAAATGGATGGATGGATGGAAACTGCTCCCTGTAATCTGTTAAATAATAAACAACCATGACTAAAAAACTAAAATATATCCATCCATCCATCCATCCATTTATCCATCCATCCTTTTGTCAGGGTAACTTTGGGAATGAGTGGAACATTGCACTGGGCGATGTTGGTGGACGTTTTTTGAAGGGTTTTAATATAAAATCCAGGATAAATTAAGAGTCTCTGCAGTAGAAAGTGGAGCTGTAGTTCCTCCTGGAGGGGTTGGGTTACTTAAGGATCCTAGGAACTTAGTTTTGGGTAATTTATGTCCCTGTTTGGGCCACCCAAGATGAACAGGTTCTATGTGAGGGACCAGATCAAGGGCGGCTCACAAAGACCTGTATGTTGTACAAGGTGCAGGTCTCTGGGGACTGTATATAAAAGATGGGAGGAGCCTCTGTGACATCACCCGTAGGTTTAGAAGAGCTGAATTGAAGCTCATTGGACGGTTCCTCCCGCCGCCATCATGGCAGCGTCACATGTAACGTCTCTCCAGGAAGATAAAAATCAGGCAAAGAGGTGGAGCTGAGAGGGGGGCAGTGAGCGTTGGGATGGATGATTGACATCTAGCGAACTCCGAGCTTTCTGTAGCTAAGAGCTATCCAAGCTAACCCAGCGCTAACAGGAGCTAACCAGCTAATGGTGGTCGGTGGGCTGGAGCTAAATCACGCTGTTAACTGGATAAAAATCACAGTAATGCTACATTCTGCCCTCTTGAAGCGGGTTATCGGGTACCTGTCAATCAAAAGGACATGACGTAATTTTGACATGAATTTACTTCTAAACAGAGAAGTTATGTTAAAAACATTCACTCCCCCCACAATTCTCATGAAGATAAACCTGACCAATTAAACCGAAAATGGATTTTTGTACCAGGCTGTAGACATTTAGTTTATTCCTGCTGTGAAGTTGGTCTTTTTAACATGGGAGTCTATGGGGATTTGCTGTTTTGGAGCCCCTAGTGGATGAAGGGGGGAATGCAGTTTTTGGCACTCCCACATAGGCTTCACTTTTTGTCACTGGAGGTTGTTGCTTAACCAGGCCAGATAGAGTGGCTGGGCTGAAAAGTCAATGTGGGTCCTACTAACGATGGGGTCACTACCTGAGGGAGGGACCTATCTGCTGCTTTGTCCATGTTGTACCTGATTCTTGTCAGAGGATCTGCGTTCCAGCCATAAGCAGTGCTACCATGATGACAGAGAGGGTCAGGACACGTACCTGACTGTTGGCTTAAAACGTGTCACTCTAACAGCCGGAGATTTTCTCTTCTAGTTTGAGTTTCTAGCTTTAGGATCACTCCCGACGACATCACTAATGCAACATGTTGCTGTGTTCTCTGCAGCATCGCTTTGACAAAGCAGAACTTCACTCTGAAGTACGACACCAACATTCCTCGGCAAGTGGTGAGAATCTGCCCAGATGTGCAGAAATGAAGCACTTTAATGCCGTATAAAATGTCACTGATGTCATTCTTTCTGTTTTTTAATGAAGGGTCTTGCTGGAAGCAGGTAAATAACTCCAGCATCTCCTTTGTTAGGCAGCTTTTCTCACCTTTAATTTAATAACCTAAGTTTTGTATGTTTTTCTGCTGCAGCGCCATCGTCTCCGCTACTTTGAAGTGTCTGATGGAATTCTACAACATCACAGACAATGTAAGTGTGTTTGATGTGTCCCTCTTTTATTCCTCATGAAAGGTTTCTTTCATTGCTTCTGCTCTGTTTCGTTCTCGTCCTGAAGGATCTGCCCAAACCGATCCGAGCAAACTTCATCCTCAACGTGGAGACGGATGAGCTGTTCATCACCGCAGGGCTGCAGGACAGAGTCGTGCAGGTGAGGAACGTAAACAAGCAGCTTCTGTCAGGACTGACAGCTCAGAACAACACTGACAAGAACTGATTGTTCCTGTGTTTGCAGGTCTATGAAGGATTGATCTACATGGATTTCAGCAGGAAACTGATGGAAGAGCAGGGATACGGTACCGATGATGATTTTATCAAAGTCCATTACAGTAAACAGTAAACAAATAAGTATGATAACAATGCTGTAAAGGTTGTAAAATGTAAATAAAACCAGATTAAGTCATGTACAAACCTCATAATATGAGCTGATGGCAGCAGGATGTGGTCCAGCATGGTGGAACCTGCAAGGTCTTCCCTGAAAGAGACGTTGTCTGGATGGGAGCAGATGTTTCAGCATTGATGGAGCTTCCCAGATGTGGAAGCTGCCCACACCATCGGCACTAATGCAACCCCATCCCATCAGAGATGCAGGCTGATAACAAGCTGGATGCTCCCTCTCCTCTTTAGTCTGCAGGACACGCCGTCCATGCTGTCCACAAACTATTCCACATCTTCATCCAGGTTTCCACTCAGAACATTTTAAATGAGCTTTGGTCCAGAGAAGACGGCGTGTTTCTGGATCCTCTTCACATATGATGGAGCTTTCATCCTCAGTCATGTTACCTGTTGACAGTTAACCTGATTAGTTGCTCCTCCAGTTGTTGCACCAGTTACTTCTCCAGCTTTCTGTTCCAACTTTCTACAGACGTGTTGCTGCATCAGATTCACATCAGCTCATATTTTCCATCAAATGATAAAAGATCTCAGTTTTATCACCTTATATGTTGTTTATCTCCTGCTGATAGGATTCTGCTTTATTTATATTTACAGAGTTCCAACTAATGTGGAAGTGGGGTTGTAACTGATCACATTTACACCTGGACTTTGCAGGTTGTGTGAACGCTGCAGGACCTGTCTGCCTCCGTGTTCTCTGCTTTCTCCTGTCAGACACGGTGATGTGAAGGCTCTGTAATACCGCATGTTCTTATTCTGTGGTTTGTTCTCTGCCAGGTAACTATGTCTCTATGGACATGAGGGACCTCCCACCGTTTTGGCTGGCCTACCTGAGTGATCCCAGCGACTCTGGTCGCATCCACAGCAACATCAGACAGCGTTGGCTCAGTGGTATGACTGGACTCTGCAGCCGCATCTTTTCTCTAAATGGCGATATGAAAATGTTTTTAAAATAATAAGAAAACTACAAATTCATGTGAGATTGTTTACGTTGGTTTAATATGATGGGATGGAACTCTATGAGTGAAATCTTCCAGAAAAATCTTTATTCATCACATAGAGGGATGAAATCAGAATGATGGATGGAAACCAGGGCTACATGGAGGTCTGGATCCAGAGATTAGATCCTGGTCTGACCCAGTTTCTATGGAAACGCCTCCAGATGATGCAGAATAAGAGTTGTGTCCTGCATCAGAAGGAACCAGGTCCTACTGAGGTCTGACATGGGTCCTCCGACCTCATCCCAGTACCTGATGGTCATCAGGGTACATCTGGCTAACACACGGAGGTCTGTGCGGTCCTCCAAGCATCTGCCTCCCCAGACCATCACTGTCCTGCCAAACTGGTCATACTGGAGGATGTTGCAGGCAGCAGAACGTCTCCAGACTGTCTGTCTCATGTTCGTCATGTGAAACTGCTCTGATCAGCTGATCCTGCTGTCCTCTGGCCAATCAGACTGTGAAGCTCCACTGGTTCTCTGATGTCACTTATATGGTAACCAGTAAACATGCACATGCGTGTAGCTTAGTTTATTGGCGAGATTTAACCTAAGTGTGTGAGCCACAGCAGACACCGGCCCTGATGAAAACCTGGTTCAGGGGTACTCGTTCCAGTCCTACGAGAGCCGCAGTTCCGCGGGTTTTCAGTGTTTCCTATTTTAACACACCTGACTAACTAGTGAGTCTCTACGCAGAACCTGATTGGCTGTTGGTTGAATTTAGTCTGAAACAAGTCTGTTGAAGCAGGGATACGTTGACGACCTGCTGGATTGGACTCACACCAGTGCTAGCACCTCTTCCTCTGATCTTCTGGATCAGAGGAAGGATCAGGATCTTCTGCTTTGCTCCTTGTGTTGGAAACTGAAACGCTGCAAATTCAGCTGGAACAAAACGTTTTTTTGTACTTTCACGTGTTTCCGCAGGGGAACCGATGGTCGTCGATGCCATGAAGTCTTTTGCAGAGCTGACTGATCAGGCGAGGTGGGGATCAATTTCACGTGGTCGGTTCCATAAAACATGACACGCAGAGTCTGTTTCCTGCAGCTGCGTTAGAAGCACGAGCTTCTGATAACAAAATGTTTTCCTCCTCAGGTCGGCCATCCAGGACCGAGACTGGAACCGTCTGGCACAGCTGATGGACCACAACTTCGAGCTGCGAAGGTAATCCGATTGTTTGATTGAAGGAGAATCGCTTCTGCTAAATCGAGGGCTGATGTCCTGCAGGTTTTCCATCTATCCCTGCTCCAACACACCTGACTCTAATTAAGCCGTCACTGTGAGAAACTTCATTGGCTGTTGGATCCGACTAATGTGAGTCAGGTGTGTCGGAAAAGGGATACAGGAAAACCTGCAGGACATCGGCCCTTAAGGACCGACTTTAGACACCCCTGTGCTAAAGAGACAAAAGAAAAACTGTATCGTTGCCACTATAGGGATGTAAAAGAACCATATAGCCGCCTCTAAAGGCATGCAGAAGCAGAACTGTACATCTACCTCTAAAGGGATGTGGAAAAAAAAAAAAGTATTACCACCACTTAAGGGATGTATAAGGACAATATCGCCACGGCTAAAGGCATCAGAAGCAGAACTGTACATCTACCACTAAAAGAATGTGGAAAAAGAACCGTATTACCACCACTAAGGGGATGTAAAAAGACCGTATAGCCGTCGCTTAAGGGACGTAGAAACAGAACTGTATCTCTTCCGCTAAAAGAATATGGAAAAAGAACCGTATTACCACCACAAAGGGGATGTCAAAGGACCATATCAAAGGACGTAGCAGAAGAACCGTATTGCTGTCGCTAAAGAGACATAGAAGAAGAAATATATCGTTGCCACTAAGGGGGGATGTAAAAGGACTATATTGCTGCTGCTTAAGGAACGTAGACGCAGAACTGTATCTCTTCCACTAAAAGGACGTAGAAGAACCGTTTTGTTGCCACTAAAGGGACGTAGAAGAAGAACCGTATCATTGCCGCTCAAAGAACGTAGCAGAAGAACCGTATTACCGCCACTAAAGTGGCTTAGAAGCAGAACTGTATCTCTTCTGCTTAAAGGACGTAGAAGAAAAGAAGTATAAGCATAATTACAATAAATAATAAACTTGTATATATTTAAAAATGTAGATATTTGATGTTTTCCTTCATGACTTGCATCATTAAATGGACTTTGAATAAAATAATCAGAAAATTGTTGTTATTGTGGAACTTTTAGGAACATTTGTCCTGTGATGCTACAAAGTTTTCGAGCTCAGTTTGGGGGGGGTTGTGTGTATGTTTTTACATATTTTTTGGGAGTTTTGTTTTTACATTTCCAGTCAGTATAAGTGAAGATATTCTATCATGTGTAGAAACTTATTCTGGTTGCAACTCACACCAATCTAACGCCATCTGCAGGTCTGTCTACACCGATGACTGTCTGGGTCCTGGAAATCTCCGGATGGTGCAGCTGGCGCGGCAGGTGAGGGTTGAGCGCTTCTTGTCCTGCGTCTGTTCTCCACCTTCAGCTGGAGGTGTTAAAGGTTCTGCTTTTTCTCACAGTTTGGCTCAGCGGTGAAGCTACCTGGCAGTGGGGGGGCCGTGGTGGGGCTGTGTCTGGACCAGACCAGACTGGTAAGATGCAGGACGGGGAACCTGTCAAGCCCCATTCGCCATCCATCCATCCATCCATCCATCTATCTTCTGCCGCTTATCCGGGGTCGGGTCGCGGGGGCAGCAGCCTAAGCAGGGAAGCCCAGACTTCCCTCTCCCCAGCCACATTTGCCAACTCTGCGGGGGGGATCCCGAGGCGTTCCCAGGCCAGCCGAGAGATGTAATCCCTCCAGCGTGTCCTGGGTCTTCCCCGGGGTCTCCTCCCAGAGGGACGTGCCTGGAACACCTCACCAGGGAGGTCCAGGAGGCATCCTGACCAGATGCCCGAGCCACCTCAACTGGTTCCTCTCGATGCGAAGGAGCAGCGGCTCTACTCTGATCTCCTCCCGGATGACTGGGCTCTTCACCCTATCTCTAAGGGAGAGCCCGGCCACCCTGCGGAGGAAACTCATTTCAGCCGCCTGTATACGGGATCTCGTTCTTTCGGTCACGACCCACAGCTCATGACCATAGGTGAGGGTAGGAACGTAGATCGACTGGTAAATCGAGAGCTTCGCCTTCTGGCTCAGCTCCTTGTTCACCACGACAGACCGGCACAGAGTCCGCATTACTGCAGACGCCACACCGATCCGTCTGTTGATCTCGCGCTCCATCCTTCCCTCACTCGTGAACAAGACCCCGAGATATTTAAACTCCTCCACTTGAGGCAGGACCTGACTCCCGACCCGGAGAGGGCAATCCACCCTATTCCGGCTGAGGACCATGGTCTCAGATGTTGAGGTGCTGATTCTCATCCCAGCCGCTTCACACTCAGCCGCGAATCGCTCAAGCGAGAGCTGGAGATCACGACCAGATGAAGCCAACAGGACCACGTCATCCGCAAAAAGCAGGGACCCAATCCTGAGGCCACCAAGTCGGATCCCCTCAACACCTCGGCTGCGCCTAGAAATTCTGTCCATATAAGTTATGAACAGAATCGGTGATAAAGGGCGAACATGTCCCGAGTGAGGCGGGGGACATTGAGTCCGAATGGGCTGTGTTCCGTGCCTCTATTGCTGAGGCGGCCAGCCGGAGCTGTGGCTGTAAGGTCGTTGGTGCCTGTTGTGGTGGTAATCCCAGGACTCGTTGGTGGACACCAGCAGTGAGGGATGCCGTCAAGCTGAAGAAGGAGTCCTATCGGGCCTTCTTGGCCTGTGGGACTCTGGAGGCAGCTGATGGGTACCGACAAGCTAAGCGGCATGCGGCTTCAGCTGCTGACCTCAACTCGGGACGTTGTGGGTCAGTGGAGGGAATACTTCGAAGACCTCCTCAATCCTACCAACACGTCTTCCCATGAGGGAGCCCCATTCGGAGTCATGAAATGTTGCTTCAGAAAGACTTTAATGGCTTCAAGTCGCATTTTTCTACTGAAAGAAAAATGTCGATTTTCTTTAAGAAAAGACATTTTTAATGTGGAATAATGTTTCAGGACGGTTATTTTCCACCTAATTTTACTCACTCAACCGTCCTGAAACATGTTTATTTCTGCTGCGGAGGTTGCTGCTTGATGGGAACCCAGGTAGTGAGAATCATAGCCTCAGTTTCCTGTTCTTAGCTGACAGGAGGGGAACCCGGTGTGGTCTTCTGCTGCATTCTGGTCCACACAACTGCTGCTTGTTGGACGCTTTCTCTTCTTCAATGGAAACCCTGGAGATGTTTCCTAGTGAAAATCGCAGTTAATAATCAGACCAACAACCTTAAATCTTTCTTCCTCATTCTGATGCTCAGTTTGAACTTCCAGCATGACTACATGCTGCCATGTGATTGGCTGGTTAGATATTGGTGTAAAGTGGAAGTAGAACAGGTGGAGTTGAGGAAGTGGAGGGTGGGTGTGCCTTAGGAAGAGCTCCGTGGGGAATATAAAAAGTGTGTGTGATTGGAGTAATGATTCAGGTCAGGTTTGTGAGGTGTGACTGATGCAGTGTGTGCTCGGCCCACCAGGTGGAGATGAGGCAAGCTTTCCAGGAGGCAGGCTGCGTGTTCTGCATCATCACGCCATACAATCCATCTGCCATGGCTGTGGGAGGTCAACGCTAACCTCATGCTCCTCCTCACTGCTCGGACAGGACTGTGGGCCTCCATGTGTCTGCTGTAGGACCAGAGGATCACCTGATTGGATCCGTCATGGCAATGAGATGTAACTGAACCAATAACCAGGGTTACCGCTGGTATTATTATTCCATAGTAACCAGATCATAATTTTCAACTTTTAATGTTAAATTATCAACAAAATTTCTGACCAATTTAATATGTTACCCTTGATGCTGTAATTACCTAGAAAGATACCAAATAAACGTACATTTGTATAATAATGTAAATTTTTATAGATTATTTTAATCTAAATTGTAATTATATGAGTGTTTGTAAAGATAAACCATTCGGCTGAATAAAGGATCCACTGAAGGATGTGACTGTGGTGTATTACTGTGATGTGGGACCGTGGATTGAGTAAGCGGATCTAACTCGCAGCTTCTTCCAGAGGGCGGAGTAACACGGCTCTGTGTGTCCGCTTGGCGCAGCTCTCAGCCCCGCTCCGTGTTGATGCTTCTCCCTCCGCCTATTGGAGCTGACGGACTAGCAGGACATCTGCTGCCGAACCGCGTGGGACTCGTAGCGGAGCAGGAGTTGCCGGAGGAAGGAGAACCATGGCTGCCAAAGACGATCTGTACAGTAAAATCATCCCGCGGAGGCTCCGGCAGAACCGGCTGGGTTCGGTGAAAGGCGGCTCCAACCTGGACGTGTTGTTGTCCATGGGCTTCCCCAAACCCAGGGCGTAAGTAGCCTGTCCCAGAGGCTGGATATGTGCGTGTGTGTGCGGGATGGAGGGTTGCATGGAAGTCAACGGTCATCTGAGGTGCAGCTCGCCGCTATGGGAGCACTCTGGCTCGAGGAGGAGAGCGAACGGACCGGTGCAGCATCGGACCGCCCGCAGTTAGCTGCTCCTCCGTTCATAAGGCTGAAAAACACGCCAGATATGCGGGAACAATTAATTTAAACAGCTGGGGAAGTGGCGGAGGAGCTTTTAACCATCAGCTGAGAGGAGAGAAAGAAAAACTAGTTTAAAGAGAATAACAGTAAACATGAGCGTAAGGTTAGATGAAAACCACTTTAAATACCATCATATTTCAGATAATTTACTCTGATTTAATTCATTTTGCAGTCTTCCCACGCTAGAAGCCAGATTTGATCCTAGTTTGCAGTTTTTAGGGAGTTTAGTTGCGTCCTGTTTAGCCATGTTCACGCGCAGCTGTCACCAGGGCTGCGCGTGAGTTAGCGCGAGCCTTGCTCGGTGTCCTGGAAGTCCAAAATGACGGTCGGTTTTAATGTAAAGGTTTAGATTAAGAGCAGTGTGCAGCTGTAATCCAGCTGCGTGTCGCCAGAGCCCGGTGTGGATTGGGGTCTGTGCGCGTGGAGGTGGGGTCATATGGGTCCTGAAACTCGGCCAGATCAGGGAATTCACGTCTGTCCCGTCAGCTGCTGGCTAAACAACGACAATGCGGCTGTTTGTGGCCACAGGGCAGCTGCTGCTTTTACTTTCATCTGGATAAATGAGTTAATGTGTAAAAACTTTGACATAAATTGAAGAAAGCAGCTGCCACACGCAGGGCTGGATTAAAAGTGTAGAGATTCCTGGGCCCAGAGTATTCCAGGGGCCCCCTTCCCCATCAAAACATTGTGAAAATTGTGAATGATACACTGTGGCTGAGAGATGTTAGAAACAACATTTCTAACAATCTCTCAGCCAGTGGTACCAATAGCAACACACTGGACACTGTGGTGTAACTATCTGGGTTTTATGTACATTTTGTTTTATGTCCAAACTGCTGGTATTTTCCCTACATGGGCCCCAAGTGGGCACGGGCCCGGGCCCCTGGGCCTGTGCCCATAATGTCTATTGGATAATCTGGCCTTGGCCACATGTGTGTCAGCTTCCAGCTTTCACAGCACGCGTGCAACGCAGAACCAAAGTTGAGAACCATTAATTGAAATAAAAAAACCAAACATTTTAATTAAAAATATCTCCATGTTTCTGCTCATTACTAGCAGAGATTTGTCCCTGTGTGGGTACAACTAATGTTCTGTAAGGCTGTTAACCTGACGTTAGCACAAAGCCAATAGCAGTGCTAATTAGTTCTACGCTACAAGCTAGTTCTATGCTAGCACGAGATTAGCTTTAAGCTAATGTGGGGAATCAATGCCGTATGTACTTGACAGTGAGTGTATTTCGGAACCATCAACTATGTTTAATAAAATTTTCACATTTCACACTAAGCTATTGCTACATGATCCAGGGCCATTTAAACAAGAAGCTACCAAGAATGCTGTTTGGTTTTGAAATACCTCATCTTCATCTTCATCTTCTGCCGCTTATCCGGGGTCGGGTCGCGGGGGCAGCAGCCTAAGCAGGGAAGCCCAGCCACATTTGCCAACTCTGAGGGGGGGATCCCGAGGCGTTCCCAGGCCAGCCAAGAGATATAATCCCTCCAGCGTGTCCTGGGTCTTCCCCGGGGTCTCCTCCCAGAGGGACGTGCCTGGAACATCTCACCAGGGAGGCGTCCAGGAGGCATCCTGACCAGATGCCCGAGCCACCTCAACTGGTTCCTCTCGATGCGGAGGAGCAGCCACTCTACTCTGAGCCCCTCCCGGATGACCAAGCTCCTCACCCTATCTCTAAGGGTGAGCCTGGCCAACCTGCGGAGGAAACCCATTTCAGCCGCCTGTATACGAGATCTGGTTCTTTCGGTCACGACCCACAGCTCATGACCATAGGTGAGGGTAGGAACGCAGATCGACTGGTAAATCGAGAGCTTCGCCTTCTGGCTCAGCTCCTTCTTCACCACAACAGACCAGCGCAGAGTCCGCATTACTGCAGACGTCGCACCGATCCGTCTGTCGATCTCGCGCTCCATCTTTCCCTCACTCGTGAACAAGACCCCAAAATATTTAAACTCCTCCACTTGAGGCAGGACCTTACTCCCGACCTGGAGAGGGCAATCCACCCTATTCCGGCTAAGGACCATGGTCTCAGATTTGGAGGTGCTGATTCTCATCCCAGCCGCTTCACACTCGGCCGCGAATCGCTCAAGCGAGAGCTGGAGATCACGACCAGATGAAGCCAACAGGACCACGTCATCTGCAAAAAGCAGGGACCCAATCCTGAGGCCACCAAGTCGGATCCCCTCAACACCACGGCTGCGCCTAGAAATTCTGTCCATATAAGTTATGAACAGAATCGGTGATAAAGGGCAGCCTTGGCGGAGTCCAACCCTCACCGGAAACGAATCCGACTTACTACCGGCAATGCGAACCAAGCTCTGACACTTGTCGTATAGGGACCGGACAGCTCGTACAAGGGGGTCCGGTACCCCATACTCCCGGAGTACCCCCCACAGGAGCCCCCGGGGGACACGGTCGAACGCCTTCTCCAGGTCCACAAAGCACATGTAGACTGGTTGGGCAAACTCCCATGCCCCCTCCAGGACCCCAAAGAGGGTATAGAGCTGGTCCACTGTTCCACGACCAGGACGAAAACCACACTGCTCCTCCTCAATCTGGGATTCGACTATTCGGCGGACCCTCCTCTCCAGGACCCCTGAATAGACCTTACCAGGGAGGCTGAGGAGTGTGATTCCCCTGTAATTGGAACACACCCTCCGGTCCCCCTTCTTAAAAAGGGGGACCACCACCCCAGTCTGCCAATCCAGTGGTACTGCCCCCGATGTTCTCGCGATGATGCAGAGGCGTGTCAGCCAGGACAGCCCCACAGCATCCAGAGCCTTAAGGAACTCCGGGCGGATCTCATCCACCCCGGGGCCTTGCTGCCAAGGAGCTTTTTGATCACCTCAGCAACTTCAGCCCCAGAGATAGGAGAGTCCACCCCTGAGTCGACCAGCTCTGCTTCCTCATCGGAAGACGTGTTGGTAGGATTGAGGAGGTCTTTGAAGTATTCCTTCCACCGACCCACTACGTCCCGAGTTGAGGTCAGCAGCTCCCCACCTCCACTGTACACAGTATTGATGGAGCACTGCTTCCCCCTCCTGAGCCGCCGGATGGTGGACCAGAATCTCCTCGAAGCCGTCCGGAAGTCTTTTTCCATGGCCTCGCCGAACTCCTCCCATGCCCGAGTTTTTGCCTCGGCAACAGCCGAAGCCGCATGCCGCTTAGCTTGTCGGTACCCATCAGCTGCCTCCAGAGTCCCACAGGCCAAGAAGGCCCGATAGGACTCCTTCTTCAGCTTGACTGCATCCCTCACTGCTGGTGTCCACCAACGAGTCCTGGGATTACCACCACGACAGGCACCAACGACCTTACAGCCACAGCTCCGGCTGGCCGCCTCAGCAATAGAGGCATGGAACACAGCCCATTCGGACTCAATGTCCCCCGCCTCACTCGGGACATGTTCGAAGCTCTGCTGAAGGTGGGCGTTGAAGCTCGCTCTGACAGGGGACTCAGCCAGACGTTCCCAGCAGACCCTCACAACACTGTGCTTATGCGCCGAACAGCAGTTCAGAGTACCCACCCTTTCTGGAGTCCTTGGAGGGAGTCTGTCATGCTGCCGTGGCAGACGACACATTTCACCTGTTTGACACTTTAATGTGAAATAACCCCAAACTTTGTTAATAGGTTGGGGGCCGTTAGTTTTTTCTTTGTTGTTTAAACAAAGACGCTCCACAAAATGACAATACTGCCCCCAGCAATTCCTGTGGTGCTTTGCGTCATTTGCTTGGTGTTTAGAGTTCTTATACTGTCTGTAAAGCCGTGGTTGGTAAATGGCGTTAAGTTGCCTGGCGCACCGTTTTATTAGCAAAGCCGTTACGGGCGTTTATAACGCGAAATTTCATTGTCAGCGTTGTCAACTTTGTCGACAAATTGTTGCAGCCTTAGTCAGTAAGTTAGCAGAAAAATAATGATCCTCTATGGCTGGAATAAAGCCGAGAAGGTGTTTGTGATGCAGCTGAGGTGGAGGTGGTTTAGTGAGGATAGCAGGTTCATAGTAGCAGGTATAGTTGGAAATGAGGTAAAAGTGTAAATATGTAAATAGTTTCTGTTGTGTTTTTGTTTCAGTGCCAAAAAGAACACATTCACATCAGCCTTTTTCATTGGAGTCCGTTTGTTCTGAAAGTCCGCTTTCTCTGTGGAAGTGTGAATGTGCCAAACAAATTCTGATTCGGACCAAAGAAGCAGACTTGGTCCGCCTACAAACGCAGGTCTCTGGTTGTTTCAAGCGGACCAAATACAGGAAGCAGACTAAAAAAAAAAGTCCCTTCCTGCATTTGGCGTAGCGGTGCATTGTGGGTAAATACATAGAAATGGCATTTTCTTCTTTACCCGGGTCTTGTCCTCTCTTTTGTTAAATACTAGTGCAGTGCCACCTTTGGTGGGAATGGGGATATATTATTGTCAAGGTTTGGCTCGTTTGACCAAAGTGCAGCGTGAACACAATCCGCATGGTCCGCATGGATACACCCACCTACAACTGAGTCCCCAATCGGACCAAGTCTAGTGGACTATCCTGATGTGAATGCACCCTAAGTTTCAAGTTCACCCTAAGTTCAAGGACCAAGACCTGCTTCCAGAGACCGAGTCCGCTTCTTTGGTCAAAATCAGAATTAGTTTGGCGCATTCACATTTCCCCAAACGTAGCGGACTTTCCGAGCAAACAGACTAGGATTCGAATCAAAAAGGCTAAGTGGACATGCCTTTCAATGCAGTTTTAAGATTTCCAGAGGTGTCCCATAGAGATCTGTACTTGGCCCGCTGCTTTCTTCTTTGAATATGAATTAAGTCCTGGTTTTGTGATGCACCAAAAGCATGTTAACAAAAAGATGTTTGCAAGGTCAAGTCTCAAGTTTAACAGATAATATTATGTGATAATATTTAGCTAATTAAAAGAGTAAATAGGCCCTGCAATGGACTGGTGAGCTGTCCAGGGTATACCCTGCCTTTTGCCCAAAAGACTGCTTGGATAGGCTCCAGCTTCTCCACAACTCTTGATTGGATTAAGTGGTTAGGAAAATGAATGAATGAATGAAAGGGTAAATATGTAAATAGTTTGTGTTGTGTGTTTGTTTCAGACATGAGAGAAGGATGTGCATATGAGAAAAGGTTTGGTCACTGTTGATCTGTGTGTTATTTTCTTGTTCTGGTTGCTCTTCATGCTTCTATATCTATTCATACATTTTTGCATTTTTACATCATTTTAGCCTCATATTCTGACAGCTGAGGCTGAAAACATCACGTCTGCATTAAAACATCATGTCTGTATGGGAACATCAAGTTTGTATGGAAACATCAAGTTTGTATGAAAACATCAAGTTTGTATGGAAACATGTTTCCATGGAGACATCACATCTGTTTGGAAACATCATGTCTGTATTAAAACATCAAGTTTGTATGGAAACATCATGTTTCCATGGAAACATCAAGTTTGAATGGAAACATCAAGTTTGAATGGAAACATCAAGTTTGTATGGAAACATCATGTTTCCATGGAAACATCACATCTGTTTGGAAACATCGTGTCTGTATTAAAACATCAAGTTTGTAGGGAAACATCATGTTTCCATGGAAATATCAGGTTTGTATGGAAACATCACGTCTGTTTGGAAACATCATGTCTGTATTAAAACATCAAGTTTGTAGGGAAACATCATGTTTCCATGGAAACATTATTTCTGCAGCCTGACTGGGATTAAAAGTTCTTATATTTTACAGGTTTAGATTAAATAAACCAGGCGGAGCAGATTTAGCAAGAAATGGCTTTTTCATTTGCTGGTCCAAAACTATATGGGACCTGACCCCCACCTCACCCCCTACATTTGACAAATATCCTGTCATTTATTCTTAAAACTCAACCTAAAACCCGTTTTTATTCTGGCATCAGACTGTTTTTATTTCAGTTCTGTGGTTTGTTTTATTTATTGGTTTTATTCTTTTTTTGTTTTATTTTCATCTGTTTATTCTTTTATAATTGCTTATTGTTTTTAAATTGTTTAAATCAACAAATATTTGATCATATATTTATTTTCTCTGTTTATTGGCTGCTCCGCCCAGTCGTGTACTCCACCTTGTTTCAACACTGGTTGAATCAAAGGGCTTTATAAATAAAGTTGTGTTGAGTTTTAAGGATGGATAAACAGCAGACAGACTCAGAGCTGATCAATGATTAAAAATCCAGAATTATCTTTTATGCACTGAGTGTTTAATAATTCATAAGATGTTTGATAGCAGTCAGATAGTCAGACGTTCATTTAGATGACGTATAACTGAAGTAAAAGCATCACATCCCTTCTGCTGGATCCTGCATGTCTCAATCTGTCTGAAAACAGGATCGATTGCGGTCATTGTTCTGCTCTCCAGAGAGAAAACTGATTTCCAGGAAGTCAGGAGCTGCATCTCCGACACGCTAAATGACAGTCTTGTGCATGTCAGGCAAGTCTTAATGTGATGATCAATTATACATGAAGCAGAGTCCTGCTTGTTTCCAGCTGCTCAGGCGTCGCTGTGGCACAAGTCAGGAGATGTCTGAGCGCTTTTCTAAGTGGCACGCAGGTCTGTGATTTTAAGTGGGGGGGCAGTAAGAAGAAAAATAAACTATATTTAATATTAAAGCAGAAAGACGTGTTAAAGTTAAATGTGGAGTTCGTGTTTGAGGAACTCGTATTTTAGTGTTTGACGCTGAGGCAGCGGCTGCACGGCGGCGTGCTGCCTGGCGGGCCTTTCTGTGTGGGGGTTCTATGTTCTTATATACGAGTAGGTTTTCTCCTTCTATGATCCAAAAACATGCATGTTGGGTCAGTTTGTCTCAGTAGGACTGTGTGCTGGACCTGGACACAAGGATCTGCAGTAACTGTCAGGTCAGGGCGATTGCAGATATTTTTGTTCTGGTTCCTAGTCTCTAGTACTGGTTCCTAGTCTATGATTCATAGTCTCTGGTTCCGGTTTTCTGGTTCTTAGTCTCTGGCTTCCAGCCTCTGGTTCTTGGTCTGTGGTTCCTATTCTCTGGTTCTTGGTCTATGGTTCCTGTTCTCTGGTTTTTGGTCTCTGGCTTCTATTATCTGGTTCTTGGTCTGTGGTTCCTTTTCTCTGGTTCTTGGTCTATGGTTACTGTTCTCTGGTTCTTAGTCTCTGGCTTCTAGCCTCTAGTTCTTGGTCAGTGGTTCCTATTCTATGGTTCTTGGTCTGTGGTTTCCTATTCTCTGGTTCTTGGTCTATAGTTCCTGTTCTCTGGTTCTTAGTCTTTGGCTTCTAGCCTCTGGTTCTTGGTTGGTGGTTTCTATTCTCTGGTTCTTGGTCTGTGGTTTCCTATTCTCTGGTTCTTGGTCTATAGTTCCTGTTCTCTGGTTCTTAGTCTTTGGCTTCTAGCCTCTAGTTCTTGGTCTGTGGTTCCTATTCTATGGTTCTTGGTCTGTGGTTCCTATTCTCTGGTTCTTGGTCTATAGTTTCTGTTCTCTGGTTCTTAGTCTTTGGCTTCTAGCCTCTGGTTCTTGGTCTGTGGTTTCTATTCTATGGTTCTTTGTTGGGGTTTCTATTCTCTGGTTTTTGGTTGGTGGTTCCAACTCTGTCGTTCCTGTTCTCTGGTTTTTAGTTTATGGTTCCTGGGGTCTACTTTATGTAGCTGGCGTACATATTAGACCCATCATTCGCTAACTACAATCAACTATTGGGATTTATTAAAACAAACGGCAGTGTGGACCATCAGCTGCTGATAAGCGGGTGGTGGTCCCCCGATGTCCAAGGAGGATGCCCATGTTACACACCTGCAGAGGCGTGCACCAGGGAGGGCATGTGCTACAAAACATGGCACTAAAGGGCAACGTTGCACTACCACCAGCACCTAGTAATGTCCCTGAAGTGCGACTCCTTTCCAGCATGATTGTTTGTTTTAAAATGTCTATTTTTTGTTGTTGTTTGTGAGTCTTGTCTGTGTATCTTTTAAATGGACCATGGATCTGAAAGATGACAATCCTCCATGATCATATTGAACCACATTCCACAGTCGATCACCGTTTCTGTCCGCGTTTCTCGTCTGTCCTTCTTCACTATACTGATGTGCAAACCAACATACAACATGGTGTACAGTAGGGGTCATAGATGAGCCCCATTCCTTTTTATCACACTATTATTCTACTCTGAGTCCGTGTAAGCAGGGAATGAATGCAGACAGACATTCAGAGATTAAACTAAAGTCCTTCACCTGGACCTGTGAGACATCAGGCTCTCTGGTGACACAAAGAAAAAGTCAGTCGCAGTTAACAAACCTTTGGTCGCATGTGCAACTATGATGGGCGCACTTGAAAGCCCTGGTTGTTGAAGTCTACTCCCAGAATATCTAATGTCGGCATCCTAAAAGCCCTGCAGTGAAACTGCAACATGTGGACAGAAAGTACATGTGCAACGCTCAACAACGTGAACATCAGATGAAGTCTTATTACCTCCATCATGGGGGCCCGCATCTGTCTGTTAGCAACTTTACACAAAAACTACTGGTTGGATTTTGTGATGTTTTCTCTGAAAATTAACTTAGATTCCATAAAATTTGGGAATGATGTGGAAGGAATTGTGGAAGTATTGGGTGGAAATGTGCTTCTTGGGGGAAATCTGCGCTCTCCCAGTACTTTTGTAGATCACAAACAGCATAACCAGTCTGTCAGTCTCCATGATGTCTGTGAAACTCTGAGATGACTCTGTTATTAATTGATCTGTAAATCAAGCTGAATTGAATTGAAGGCATCCAATAGAAATCAGTGATGTTAATCACGGTAAGGTAAACGGAGAACTGCAGAGTAATTTATCTCCACCATCAACCCCCACAAATGACAGTAATTACACTACTTTTTAAAAGTCAATTGAGTTTGGTGGTCTTTATAGACCAGGAGGTGACCTGCATCACAGGCCAGCTTAGCATACCCATCATGATGGCAAAGCTTTGCTTAAGGCGCATCATACCATCATGAAACTAAGCACATGAAACGTATGACAGCTAACATCAAAGTCTTCTGTAATGTCTTTTGTGGTTCATTTTAGGGAAACTGCTTGGGTTAGGCATAATTAATTTGCTGTTTCAATCAATAAGCCAAAACCTACAGATTAACCCATAAATGTGAACTAGTCATTCTGACTAGGTATGCCAAACCATCAGAACACAGGCTAAGTGGAGGACTATGCGATGCCTGCTCTACGTATGACCCCACATTTATCACGGCTGGATTTCATATGGAAGACCCGACTGAACCCTGATGTCGTACCTTCCTGCTGTCAAGCATCACATCCACTGAAGCCAAAATAAAACCTTAAAAACTTTATAAAAATCATAAATTCTGCCCAAGTGGCAACCTCTGGTGATAGTGAGTCTGATGTGGAAGTGCCAAATATTGCAGTTCTACCCTCATTCACCAGGGGCTCCAAAACAGAGCAAATCTCCTTAGACTCCCATGTTAAAAAGACCAACTTCATAGCAGAAATAAACATGTTTAGAACCTGGTACAAAAAAGATTTTCGGTTTAATAGGTCAGGTTTACCTTCATGACAACTGGGGGGAGTGAATTTTTTTATAACTCTGTTTAGAAGTATTTTAATCTTGAAATTTGGCATATTTAGTGGTGTGTCCTTTTGATTGACAGGTACCAGATATCCCGCTACAAGAAGGCAGAACATAGCACAACTGTGGTTTTTAGCCTGCTAACAGTGTGATTTAGCTTGAACCCGTTGACCTCTTATAGCTGGTTAGTAGCTCTTGTTAGCTCTAGGTTAGCTCAGTTAGCTCTTAGCTACAGGCAGCTCAGAGTTTGATATCAATCATCCACCATGACACTGAAAGCCCCCCTCTCAGCTTCACCTCTTCGCCCATTTTTGTATTTTCAGGGTGAGACGCCACGTGTGACGCTGCCAAATTGGTGGTGGAAGGAATCACTCAATGAGCCTCAATTCAGCTCTTCAGAAACCTATGCATGACATCACGGAGGCTCCGCCGATCTTTTACACACGGTCTATGGTTCTGTTTTATGTTTTCCATTTTGTGGTGAAAGCTTAAATTCTGGGTGGAAAAAGGCTGCTCAGGTCTTGTCTATTCACTCTCTGTTAGATGGAACTGACTCACAAAGGTTCAGGGTACAGAAAGATGAAAAGTTCATTTGGTTCGAGTGTGTCATCGTCTTACAATAAACCACCTTTGGGTTCACTTCCTTCTGGATCCTTTTCCAATGTGAATTTGGAGTTTAACCTTCATTTTTCCCTGATTGGTCGTAATAAGTGTCAATCATCAGCAGTGGATTGTCAACGCCCCCCTTAAGAGCAGCAATATTACTCCCAGTCCCCCAACCCCCACTGGTCTGTGTATGTTCCCTGGGGGGCAATACCATCCCCCACTGAGAAACACTATTATTTAATGTACATGCATGAACATTTCCACACGCGTGTAGAAATCCTGACCACTTGAACTGTGTCGGCTTATTATACGACCTAAATTAAGAAAATGTGGCACATATGCACCCCCCCCACCTGCCTTCCAGTTTAGGTTTGAGGAATTATTGACTTTATAATCAAACTGGATGCATTTTTCCTCCCAGGTTCATGCTTTGGTCCTTACTGGAGCCTCTGCATGTAACACACGTATGTAGCTTGATGTTTTCTCTGCACACACATGTTGTGGGTTTATCTGTGTGTGTTCTTGTGTTAATATACGCCTACTCACTTCCTGCATAGATAGTGTGTGTGCAGATAAACTATAACACACACCAGCAGAGTGTTGAGGTGTTAACATGTGGAATCCAACACGGCTTCAGATGAGCCTAAGTAGAGAAGAGCTTGGTTTGTGCAGACCTGCAGGAGGAAGATGTGGACATGCCGATGTGAGCATGCTCTGTCCTTCCAGTGGGAAGTTGCTGATTCATGAATTATTGAGTCATTTCCTTGTTTATTTTCTTCTTTTCAGTGAGGGAATGCAGAAGATCTGCAAAGCTGTTTATTAAATATTTATGTCTGAATTTCCATTATCATATTTCAGTGAGGAGCTCGTCCACATCTTATCCTCCCTGCAGCAGGAGGAGCATCCCGGTGTGGATGAAGCTCAGATCATATCAGCTTCATCATGTCCGGAAGCAGGAAAGCACATTATAGAGCCGCTCACATGACTTACCGTCATCATTTTAACTCAAAACAGTGCAACTGTGGAGGAAGAGGGTGGTTTTATTACAAACTACCCACAAACATGTCTTATTTAGAGGAAGTAGCTTCTCTGTAAGGAGGTTTTTTAGTTACACCCACATCCCTCCTTTCAGCTGGTTTATATGCTGCCTGTTGGATTTCCTGCGCTGCTCAGAGGCCACACCTCCTCAACGGCTGGTTGAACATGTAACCAGCCAATCACATGGCTGCTCCTGCCAGGTTGTGTTTAGGACCAGGCTGGTTTGGTTCGGATTCCTCTCCCTCTGCTACGCAAGAGGACAGTTTCACATTAGACTTCACATAAACCTGCTTTAAACATTGAAGAAGAAATACAAAGATGAATAACCGCAGTAGTTCAGGTATGATGATGTCGGTGGGAAGTTCATCATCATCATCATCATCACCATCAGTTTACACATGAAAACATATATTCTTTCAGTAAAAACCATCTTGACTGTTATAGAATGATCCAATATGGGTCACATTAAGTCTGGATGTTTTCCAGGACCCTTTGGGACTGGTTCAGTCTTAAGGTTTTCCAGGATCTTCTGGGTCTGGCTCAGACCCCAGGTTTTCCAGGACTCACCAGGTCTTGATAAGAGTCAAGGTTTTCCAGGACCCTCTGGGACTGGTTTATATTTTCCAGGACTCTTCATCTTCATCTTCTGCCGCTTATCCGGGGTCGGGTCGCGGGGGCAGCAGCCTAAGCAGGGAAGCGCAGACTTCCCTCTCCCCAGCCACATTTGCCAACTCTGCGGGGGGATCCCGAGGCGTTCCCAGGCCAGCTGAGAGATGTAATCCCTCCAGCGTGTCCTGGGTCTTCCCCGGGGTCTCCTCCCAGAGGGACGTGCCTGGAACACCTCACCAGGGAGGTCCAGGAGGCATCCTGACCAGATGCCCGAGCCACCTCAACTGGTTCCTCTCCATGCGGAGGAGCAGCGGCTCTACTCTGATCTCCTCCCGGATGACCGAGCTCCTCACCCTATCTCTAAGGGAGAGCCCGGCCACCCTGCGGAGGAAACTCATTTCAGCCGCCTGTATACGAAATCTCGTTCTTTCAGTCACGACCCACAGCTTATGACCATAGGTGAGGGTAGGAACGTAGATCGACTGGTAAATCGAGAGCTTCGCCTTCTGGCTCAGCTCCTTCTTCACCACAACAGACCAGCGCAGAGTCCGCATTACTGCAGACGCCGCACCGATCCGTCTGTCGATCTCGCGCTCCATCCTTCCCTCACTCGTGAACAAGACCCCGAGATATTTAAACTCCTCCACTTGAGGCAGGACCTGACTCCCGACCTGGAGAGGGCAATCCACCCTATTCCGGCTGAGGACCATGGTCTCAGATTTGGAGGTGCTGATTCCCATCCCAGCCGCTTCACACTCGGCTGCGAATCGCTCAAGTGAGGGCTGGAGATCACGGCCAGAGTTCCTCCAGCCAACATCACAGCTAATCTGTGAGCAGAGTTGTTGTTTTTATTTGTGTAAAGCAGGAAGACCAAGTTGGAAAGGTCATCAGATAAACCGATGCGTCGTTTAATCTCATCCCTAATTCCATGTGGCCTGTGTGTGTGTTCACACACATATTCCTGTTTGTGGGTGTGTTCATGTGTCGTCCTCGGTTGTGCATGTGTTCAGTGATGACGAGGCCATCTGTCCTGACCGTAGCTTTGCCAACTCCCTCCATCGGCTTCTCCGTGTCGGAGCTGCTTCCTGCTCCGTCCTGCAGGAGGAGGAACCAGACCAGATGCAGGGTGTAATGTTTCTAAACATGTTTCTGATGCATTTACTCGTTTTTACTGGCTTTTATTCAGTTTGGTTGTGTTCTGGCTTATAGACGTCGGCAACACCGCTGTCTGGACTTCCAGCTTCAGAGAAAAAAGCTGCATCATGCAACCTGACAAGGAATAAAAACACATTTTCCACATAACCCAGAGCCGTAAAGGCTACACACACACACACACCATGCACACTGAGTAAATAACAGTATGAGAAGTTTTATCCAGTAAAGTTCATGCAGAACTGTGAAGTTTCAGCCTCTTGTTCCTTCGCTGTCTTTCAGTTCCACACGTGTGAACTTTTACATACATGACCGTGGTTGGGCCACTGTGGGTGTGCTGTCACACGGGTTCACCCTTGTGTGAAAATCCTTGTTCCTTTTGTCTCTTTTAACACTTTATTTTCTTGTTTACCACCATTTTAACTGACTTTTACCTTTAACCAATCAGAATTTCCCTTTTTAACCCTTTATAGGGTCATTTTAACCTAAAATTGTCTTTCTGGTGTGTTCCAAGACCTTCATTCTGTTACATTTTTTTTATTTGTTTTATGGTGAAAATGAAAGAAAAACAAACCACAGTGATCAACAATAGTCACTTGCCTGATAAAGAGTTAAAGATGTTATAATGTGAAAACACTGACTCATCAGGCCACAGTCTGATGATCATGTAGATCCTCCACTCATGTCGGTGAAGTTCGGTCAAAAACCTGCATGATGGTTGGAGGTGTTGCTCCTCCCAAGTTGCTGCAACACTTTACCAAGTGAGGGATGTTTCTGAACAGAATTAACATTTGCACAGCTGTAATGTGTTTCTCAAAACGGTACAAACTGCAGAACCTGGCGCAGAACTTGCAGACTTATTAAAGAGAGTTTATTTCTTAAAAGCAAGTATTTATGTCAATGAAACTGTCAGAGAAAACTCACCACTGAAGACTAACAAGTGTTTCTGAATACAAAACAGTCAGATCTCCGAGGCACAATCTGAAGTTGTCCGAGAGTGGAGAATCCTCTTCTCTGACGTTTTGACATTTCTTATGTATGTGATGACTCAGGATCAGTCTTTGGGGCTTAACTTTCCAGCCTTGTTAGTTTACTTCATGCTGACTGATAAGAGCAAAGCAAACAAAACGAAATTAAAACAGAAAATTGAATGAGAAATGCTGCTCTGATATGCTGGAAGAACTGATTGTTGAGTTTGAACTAACAGTTTATGAGGATGCTGAGAGAAAAGCAGCAAAGCAACAGAAAAACTGTAATAAACCTGATGTTGCTGTGTCAGTATGAAGTCGTCCTTGAAATGCGTAAAGTCAGTTCTGATGAGACAGACGTCTCTGTAGCCAACAGAGTCTCTGCTTTCATATGACTCCTTGTCTGTGTGGAGAAATGATCAGAAGCTGTAAGTGGAAATGATGTTCTCTTGTTTTCTATTTGGGGTTTGAACTGCGTTTGAATGTTGATGCTGGTCAAGTCTTTTAGCAGTTTCTCCTGTCATTTTCCTATGATACATGTTAGCATAGCTGCTATGGTACATGGTAGCATTGCTAATAAGCTACATGTTAACATTGCTGGTTTTCTACATGTTAACATTGCTGCTTGGGTACATGTTAGCACACCTGCTACGAAAACATGTTAACACAGCTGCCTTCCTGCATGTAAGTATTGCTGCCATGCTACATGTTAGCATTGCTGCTTTACTGCATGTTAGCATTGCAACGATGCTACCTGTTAACATTGCTGATATGCTACATGTTAACATTGTTGCTTTACTACATGTTAGCATTGCTGTTTAGCTACATGTTAGCACGGCTGACTTACTGTATGATAGCATTGCTGCTATGCTAAATGGTAACATTGTTGTTTTACTGCATGTTACCATTGCTGATATGCTACATGTTAACATTGCTGCTTTACTACATGTTGGCATTGCAGCTACGCTGCATGCTGGCATTGGTGCTTCTGTACAGGGGTTCTGGTGAAGAAGGCGTTAAACAAATGTAACTTTTAGGTTAGTCCAGGAGTTTCATTTCATAATCATGGACACACTGGGAACACGTTCACCTCACGGTTTGTTCTTTCATTGGTTCTTGTAAATTATGATGAGATTGAAACTACTTCAACAGAAAGTCTTAAAAACTCTACACATTTCTTTTCACCTCTGCTTTTCCGTCCCCACTGTTTGCATGAACATGTGTGAATAATAGATGTATAAATCGCCAGTTTGATTGTCATACAATATATAATGTTTGCCGATTCCTTCAGTTTGTTCACAATCCGATTTCACTGGTTGATATTAAAATTACATTACAGCTAACTGTTATTACTATTCATATCAAAATCATATTAAAAGCACCTAGAAAAGCACCCATTTTATTCCTTTGATAAGATATTTAAATCAATTAATTTAAACTTAAGAAAAAGTTTGTATAATAAAGACAGCACTGAAGGCAACTCAAAATACAGAATTTTCAAATTAAAATTTGGTTTGATAAATGGTTATTTTATTCATTTTTTAACAATATTTGCATTTTGGATCAATGTTACAGGCTTATTGACCACCTGATTGATATATCAGGGTAAATCAATGTGCTGTTACACCCATAATAAATATTCAGTGGCTGAATGAAGCTGACCTGAATGTCTAGCCGGAACATCAGGTGTGTTTCTACAGTGACAACCAACTAACGTAAATGAGTTTAGAGGAGAAAGGGCAGTAATGAAGTTCCCATCATGACGTTATTCTTAGGATGAATAAAAGACCTTTTAAAGTTGTAGCTAAAGAAGCGTCTCAGAGAGGTAGAGCCGGCCTAAGACCTCTGCAGGAGAAAACCTGTAGTACGAGACAACAAAGACGTAAGCCATCATATACTTCCTTGTGAAGTAAAAGCATCATGAGTGGAGTTTGTCTCATTTGATAAATGCTGCCAAAGAACTGAACCAGAACCCTGCAGGTCTATGAAATCCTCAACATATCCTGGTGATCCTGACCTGGTTTTGTCCAGACTCTCTGGAACAATGTACAGTAACACAGGAAAGAGATTATCAAGTCGGACGGAAGTTTGGATCCCCCACTGCCTCACACAACACAATGCTGGGTCACCATGGCAACAAGACCTCTGCCTATCCAGCCAGAGCTGATGGAGCTGGTCAGCGCTGCTCGATTGGCTGCTTTTCCAACAGCTCCAATATGTTTTCAGGAATCCCAGCAGGAATTCCTTATTACTTTTTTTTTTTTTTTTTTTTTTTTTACAAGCGATTTAAGTCTTTTATTTGCTGTAAATGATGGAAAAACAGAGAGAAGTTTGATAAACTTTTGATGGCTGACATTCTGCAGGATGATGCAAATCAAAAGTAGAGCAATGTGAAGTCTTGCGGCCTATTTCTGCTCCCTTATGTACGTAAATGTAGGCGTCCGTTTTAGACGTTGTCATTCATCATAATCCTCATACTTCCATGTATTTTATACGTTGCCATGGTTGTTAAGTCAGTTTATCCACTAGTGAGCGGTACAGAGTTCACTTCTACATTTTGACACCAGTTGGTAGCGGTAATGTACCAAGTTCATCAAGTTGTTTACAACCATCTGGAAAAAACAAAAAGAGATGAAGACCGCAAAAGTTTGTTGTTGTTTTCAACTTTTTATCTTGTTTTTTTCCAGATGTCTATTTGGTGGTTTTTGAACCATCTTCTTCCTGTTCCTCTTCCTCTCTGGTTTGTTCCTTTTGCTGGTTGTGTACCAGCTATACAACTGAAAACCGGTTGTATTATTCCCTTTTCTGTGCCAACTAACAGATAGCAAAGCTGCTTGAAAACCACAAACTGTTTATAAAAGATGGGCGGAGCCTCCATGACATCACTCATAGGTTTTTGAAGAGCTTAAGGCTCATTGGGCAGTTCCTACCATTGTTATCTTGGCAGCCTAATTCGTACCATGTCTCCCAGAAAATACAAAAATGGGCAATTAGGGGGGCTGTGATGGATGATTGACGTCTATTGAACTCCAATCTGCCTGTAGCTAAGAGCTAACCTAGCTAACCCAGAGCTAACGGGAGCTAACCAGCTAAGCGCTAAACCTAAATCACACTGTTAGCCGGCTAAAAACCACGATGGTGCTTCATTCTGTCTTCTTGGTGCCGGATATCCGATTCCTGTCAGTCAAAAGGATGCGCCCTAAATTATGCCAAATTTCAAGATTATATAAAAGCTGCAGGCAATGATGAAGTCCCTCACACCTACAGTGCTACTTAGCCCATTTCCACCTGGTGACCTCCCCCATGCTTCTCTCACCCTCACCTACAGCCAGTGTCACATCAGGTGATTTGGGCTTTAAAATGGGTCACATCCTGTCTCCAGTGGGCGGAGCTAATTTGTACTTGAATGACTGGGAAGAACACGTGGTTCAGATGGAACTAGCGTCATATGTATGAAATTTGTTGCATATATGTTGTTTTATGTTGGAGTTATTTCATTCCTTTTCTCATGGCTTTGAGGCTCCGCCGCCCGTACACACCTTGGATCCTGTAAACGGATAACACAACTTTTAATCCCACACGCCTTCTGAGCATCTTGTCGGAATGTTAAAATCCATGGACAGGTTAAGAAAATGGCCAAAAATGGCACTTTTTTCAAAATGGCTGAGTTCCTGTTTCATTTAACGTATAGGTCGGTTAACGTATATATGACGGTTAAAAGTGAAGCTTATGCGGAAGTGCATAAAACTGCAGTTCCCCCTTCATCCGCTAGGGGCTGGCTCTAAAACCGGGCAAATCCCCATAGACTCCCATGTTAAAAAGGCCAACTTCATGGCAGAAATAAACATGTTTACAGCCTGGTTCAAAAATCCATTTTCAGTTTATAGGTCAGGTTTACCTTCATGAGAACTGTGGGGGGAGTGAATTTTTTTCAAACTTGCCCGTTTTAAAGTAATTTAATCTCGAAGTTTGGCAAATTTGACAGGTACCAATCTCTGGCTTCAAGTAAGAAGAACATAGAACAACCGTGGTTTTTAGCCGGTTAACAACGTGACTTAGCTTCAGCCCGCTTACCTCCGTTAGCTGGGTAGCTCCCGTTATCTCGGGGTTAGCTTGGTTAGCTTTTAGCTACAGAAAGCTCGGAGTTCGCTCGATGTCAATCATCAGCCATGACACTCACGGCTGCCCTCTCAGCTCTTCCTCTTTGCCCACGGAGACTCCGTCCATCTCTTTATATACAGTCTATGGTATAGGTCCAAGAGGCTTTTTTGTAGGTCTTAGCAAGAAGCACTTGTGTACCAAATTATATGCATGTCCTCATACAAGCCCTCATTGGAGTGGGCAGGGCTAATCAATTAAAATATTCTGCGGAGCATTATCTGTTTATATTAAGACTTTGTCAACATGTTTCTACATGACTCCGTTAACAGCGTGACTGCCATCAAGGTTGCAAAGTCTGGTTGAGATTTAAAGTTTTCTGGCTAAGTTCCAGGTACTTCCTGTTTCATGGCTTTGGAGCCTTATTCACCATGGGTTGTTTGGCTTAGCAGCTTCAGCTTTTAACAGTGGCATCCTGAAAGGGTCCTACATGTTGTGAAGCAGTTTCAGGTGTTTTAAGTTTATTAGAGAATAATTGCACAATGTTGAAAAAAAAAAGCTCTTCCTGTTGGAAGTGGGCGGGGCTTAAAGCTAAACCAGAAATGGTCCTATCAATCTGTTCATGAAACGGCCCTGAATAATCTATCAAAATTGTGGGATTTAAGTTTATTTATGATGTCAATCCGTCATGGTGAAGTTTTTTTTTTTTTATTTAGTGTGTCACAGGGAAAACTACGGAGTCATTTCAGGGACATTCACAGAAAGAAAAGGACAAAGGAAACTATAGTCACTAAGAGAGCTCAGACCTGCACCAGTGATGTTAGTTCTGAGTTTGAAGCTCAAACTGTAAAATCCTCCATGTTCCTAGTAAAGAATCATTCCTGGAACTGGGAGGTGATCCCGATCGTCCCCAAACCTGATTCCAAGTTCCTTATTCCATTTCTGACACTTCCTGGACATTTCTGTGTATTGTCAGACTTGTAAACAGGAAGTGTGAGGATGCATGCATCTAGAGGACACTGAGCTGTGGGATTTCCCACACTGACAGAGGCTGGCTGTGAGTGGGTGGTGTGTTTCCTTTGAGATGGGGGGGTGGGTGGGGGTCTTCTGTAGAACAGCTGATAAACAGCATGACCTCATCAGAGAGGTTTAAATATGCTGTTATTCATGTTTTGGGTCATGTCGATGTCCTCATGTGGACATGGACGGTGCAGCTGCTGCGATCAGGGCCTGTTTTTACACCTCTTCCATTGCTTTGTGGAAACAGGTGAACCATGATGCCTCTGCAGGTGTCAGACTTTGGAGGGAGGGGCTTTAGTGCATCCTTTCCACATCCAGACCACCGGGTCTGGATCCAAGCGGTGAACCTCTGTATTTTACGCTTCAGATGCTTCTCAGGTTCATGTTTTGCATCTTTTAGAGACGGCTTCTATCTGTGAAAGATGCAAAACATGGGAAAAAAGAGAGACAGCTTCTTTAGGTTTTTATTTTTTAAAGCTGGGATGGAAGGAAGCTGTTTAGGTCCGTTTCACCAACAAATGCTAAAAAAAATTTCAAAATGAAAAATTAAAAAACTGTTTTATTGATTTACTTATTTTCCTTTTAACTCAGGATGAAAGACTCAGACTGGTTCAGTTCACTGGAAAATGAGCTCCACCATCTGAGACAATATTCTCTCATGTTCTTTTTAATTACAGTTGACGGTGCCTTTAAAGCGCCAGCATCCGTATGGTAGGGACAGCCCCCCCATCCCCCACCCCACCCCCACCATCAGACACTTGGCTCTCCTTGTCTCTTCAGTGTCGACTTTACTGGTTTATGAATGTTTTGGTGGTGGTGGATTCAATGCAAAGCGCATCATTATTAGCATTTCAGTGAAGGTATGAGCATCTGGACACCTGCAGCCATGGAAGGAGAGGAGGTCTTGGTGTGGTCCAGTCAGAGTCCAGATCTCATCATGACAGGATGGAGAGGGGTGGGGGTGGGTGGGTCCTGGTGCGGTCCACACCTCAGAGCTGAAGTTCATTAGAAATGCTGTGTGGTTTTTACTGTCTGACATGATAAACGTGTTATTTAGAGACTTCTATTTATTAGATGATACTTTGAGACGTTGGGTCTGTTTTTTTAGATAAAGTCAGAAGACGCAGCGGTTCTTATCGCCGGCTGTCAGTCTGCAACTGTTTCCATTATTTAGACTGTTCGATGCGCTTGCATTTGCTTTGAGGTGCTTAATGTTGAGCTGGAAGGTGAGTGTTAGGCGCTGTGTGATGAACAGGTCTGAGCGCTGATACGTGGGTGTTTAGCACTCTGTTGGGTTGGTTTCTCTTCCTGTCTGAGTCGGTCTAACCGAGAATCTGTACGCTGGAAAACTTGCTTCTTCTGTGGTGAGAATGACACGTTTTTCTCATAGTTCATTAAAGATAAAGACTCTGTTGTGTAGCAGCGGGATGAGACCTCTTCCTCCTCCTCTTCTTCCTCAGCAGAAGCTGATAACAGCTGGAAAGTGTTGTCTTCCACAGCTGCAGCAGCTAGAAGTAGAAAAGGTTTCATGTTTTCTCTTTAGAAACGCACTCAGCAGAACTTTTCCAGTTTGTTTTTTTTTTGTTAGTGATGGGAAAGTCATCACCAGGAGGGATTTTCCTACAGTCGCTTCATTCAGCCTGCATGCTGCATGCTAGCAGGTGGGAAGGGTTTGTGTTGGACTGTTGGTCAAACAGCTGTGCATGTGCCGCTGCATCAGGGGATGGAGGGAGCGGTCGCCACCAACACTCTGTAAACACAGTTTGACTGGAAGTCTGCAGCCATGTTTCTCTTTCTGCTTCCTAAACTGTTTACATTTTATAATGCTGCCAAAACATTTCATCTCATGCAAATACGCCATTAAAGAACTATTTTACTCTTAAAAAATTACGTTTTTTTGGGTTTTTTTTGCTGTTTTTACCTTTTTTCAAATTAACCAGCCTGTAGAAGCTGAAGCTTTTAATCCCAGTCAGCATTCAGACAAATTGTTTCCATGCAGACGTGGTGTTTCCATGCAGACGTGATGTTTCCATGCAGACGTGAAGTTTCCATGCAGACGTGATGTTTCCATGCAGACGTGACGTTTTCATGCAGACGTAACGTTTCCATGCAGACATGAAGTTTTCATGAAGACATTATGTTTCCATGCAGATGTTTCCATGCAGACGGGAAGTTTCCATACAGACATGAAGTTTTCATGCAGACGTGACATTTCCATGCAGACATGAAGTTTTCATGCAGATGTGACATTTCCATGCAGACATGAAGTTTTCATGTAGATGTGACATTTCCATGCAGACATGAAGTTTTCATACAGACTTACGTTTCCATGCAGACATAAAGTTTTCATGTAGATGTGATGTTTCCATGCAGATGTTTCCATGTAGACATTAAGTCTTCATGCAGACGTGATGTTTTCATGCAGACATAAAGTTTCCATGCACACATGATGTTTCCATGCAGATGTTTCCATGTAGACATGTTTCCATGCAGATGCGATGTTTCCATGCAGACGTGATGTTTCCATGCAGACATGAATTTCCATGCAGACAAGATGTTTACATGCAGATGTTTTTATGCAGACATGATGTTTCCATGCAGCCATGATGTTTCCATGCAGACATGATGTTTCCATGTAGACATAATGTTTCCATGCAGACATGATGTTTCCATGCAGACATGATGTTTCCATGTAGACATAATGTTTCCATGCAGACATGATGTTTCCATGCAGACATGATGTTTCCATGTAGACATAATGTTTTCATGCAGATGTTTCCATGCAGATGTGATGTTTCCATGCAGACATGATGTTTCCATGCAGACATGATGTTTTCATGCAGACATGACGTTTCCATGCAGACATGAAGTTTCCATGCAGATGTTTTCATGCAGGCATGATGCTTCCATGGAGACTTGATGTTTCCATGCAGATGTTTTCATGCAGACATGATGTTTACATGTAGACATGATGTTTTCATGCAGATGTTTTCATGCAGACATGATGTTTCCATGTAGACATGATGTTTTCATGCAGATGTTTCCATGCAGACATGAAGTTTCCATGCAGCTGTTTTCATGCAGACATGATGTTTTCATGCAGATGTTTCCATGTAGACATGATGTTTAGATGCAGATGTTTCCATGCAGACTTGACGTTTCCATGCAGACATGATGTTTCCATGTAGACATGATGTTTCCATGCAGACAAGATGTTTCCATGCAGACATGATGTTTCCATGTAGACATGATGTTTTCATGCAGATGTTTCCATGCAGACATGAAGTTTCCATGCAGCTGTTTTCATGCAGACATGATGTTTTCATGCAGATGTTTCCATGTAGACATGATGTTTAGATGCAGATGTTTCCATGCAGACTTGACGTTTCCATGCAGACCTGATGTTTCCATGTAGACATGATGTTTCCATGCAGACAAGATGTTTCCATGCAGACATGATGTTTCCATGTAGACATGATGTTTTCATTCAGATGTTTCCATGCAGATGTGACATTTCCATGTAGACATGATGTTTTCATGCAGATGTTTCCATGTAGACATGATGTTTAGATGCAGATGTTTCCATGCAGACATGATGTTTCCATGCAGACATGAAGTTTCCATGCAGCTGTTTTCATGCAGACATGTTTTCATGCAGATGTTTCCATGTAGACATGATGTTTAGATACAGATGTTTCCATGCAGACTTGACGTTTCCATGCAGACATGATGTTTCCATGTAGACATGATGTTTCCATGCAGACAAGATGTTTCCATGCAGACATGATGTTTCCATGTAGACATGATGTTTTCATGCAGATGTTTCCATGCAGAGATGAAGTTTCCATGCAGCTGTTTTCATGCAGACGTGATGTTTTCATGCAGATGTTTCCATGTAGACATGATGTTTAGATGCAGATGTTTCCATGCAGACTTGACGTTTCCATGCAGACCTGATGTTTCCATGTAGACATGATGTTTCCATGCAGACAAGATGTTTCCATGCAGACATGATTTTTCCATGTAGACATGATGTTTTCATTCAGATGTTTCCATGCAGATGTGACATTTCCATGTAGACATGATGTTTTCATGCAGATGTTTCCATGTAGACATGATGTTTAGATGCAGATGTTTCCATGCAGACATGATGTTTCCATGCAGACATGAAGTTTCCATGCAGCTGTTTTCATGCAGACAAGATGTTTTCATGCAGATGTTTCCATGTAGACATGATGTTTAGATGCAGATGTTTCCATGCAGACTTGACGTTTCCATGCAGACATGATGTTTCCATGTAGACATGATGTTTCCATGCAGACAAGATGTTTCCATGCAGACATGATGTTTCCATGTAGACATGATGTTTTCATGCAGATGTTTCCATGCAGATGTGACATTTCCATGTAGACATGATGTTTTCATGCAGATGTTTCCATGTAGACATGATGTTTAGATGCAGATGTTTCCATGCAGACATGATGTTTCCATGTAGACATGATGTTTCCATGCAGACAAGATGTTTCCATGCAGACATGATGTTTCCATGTAGACATGATGTTTTCATGCAGATGTTTCCATGCAGATGTGACATTTCCATGTAGACATGATGTTTTCATGCAAATGTTTTCAATACAGATGTTTCCATGCAGACATGATGTTTTCATCCAGTTGTTTCCATGCAGACATGATGTTTCCATGCAGACATTTTTTTCCATGCAGATGTTTACATGCAGACATGATGTTTCCACGCAGACGTGATGTTTTAAGCCTCAGCTAAAAGATTATGAGACTAAAATTATTTCAAATGAATGTAATGATAAACACTAACCAGACAAAGAAAACAAAACTTTGTAGAAATAACACACAGATCAACAGTGACCAAGCCTTTTCTCCTCTGCACATCATTTACCTGCTATCCTCACTAAAGCACCTCCACCTCAACATCTTCTTTGCTTTATTCCAGCCATAGAGGATAATTATTTTTCTGCTTTTCTGCTAACTTATTACCATCAATTTAAACTTTCTGATTTGTGGACAGTTTGACAGGAAGTCATGTCCAAGTGAAAATAGAGGTCTCTTAGCAACATAGTAGTGATAGGAATGAAAGTGTTATAAATTATGGTGTTATCATGGATCACTGTGGATTTATCATATGGAGTCTCTGAATGAACTCTATATGTGGTGGCTGGATTGTAAACCTCCTGGATGGGATATAAATGCCTGGAAAACTTCCATAGATCACCCGAAGGGGAAGATATTCACACATTACCATTCCTGATGATAGAACAGAGAGACGTCAGGAAGATCTGATCTGAGCTTTTGCGGTTAAATTCATATTTGTTGATGTTTCCGTATGACATAGGAAGGTTTTAGTTATTCTGCAGTGAAAACTCCCACTGTGGAAATATGAACAGCTCGTTCCAGTGACTATGGAGGATTCTGCAGTACAGTGACAACACCATCATGTTGGAGATGATCTGAGCCATGTGACATGATGCATTATCTTGCTGGACATCTTCACCATGTCTACATGTGTTGTCAGACACGGGTGAAATATTCTGACTGTCACGTGACCTTTGGTTTTTGAGAGCCGGTCTGCGTGTGAATGAGCATCAATCTCATAGATTGTGTCCTTTTTTGGTGGTTTTAGTTGACAGCTTCATTTATGCTGTAGTAGCGACTCCTTTAAGCCACTAACTTCTGCTTAGCACAGTTTCTGTAAAAGTGTGTAGGCTGAAGCACAAAGTTGCACCGTCATCTTGTAGAGTGAGGATTGGTGAGTAGTCGGCCATTGTAGCTTCAGCGAGCCACTTCTCAGTTTCCATCAGACCTAATCCACCATTGCTTTCATCAACAAACCTAACATCAGGCTTCTGGACACATAAACCTAAACTCCTTTTATGACTAAATTAAATTAGCTTCCATCCCAAACAAGCCTTGCAGTGTGTTTACATGGATCCTCCCCAGGTACCCGCTAATTTCTACATGCCATGTGTGACTCAACGTCAAGCTCTTGTAAAAAAGCGACTTCCACAGGAAAAGGAAGTGCAGCATGAGGAAAAAGAAGTAGAGGTTGTTTAGAGCAATGCTAGAACATGCGTTGCACAAGAAGACATGATGCAGTGGAAGACACAAGATGGACATTTACATTTACTACCTATCTACATAGATATATAGATAGTAGGGGTGGGAAAATCAAATGAAAAAAATTGAATACCAGAATTTTTTTGCTTAAAAAATCGTTGTTTTTTTTAATACATAAAAATAATCCTTTATAAAAAAATGTATAAAATTTCATTTTAATTGTTATTATTGATCTTTTTACTTGTCTTCTTGGTCATTGTAGCAGCAGAATGATGGTCTGGTGACTGTCATTGAAGTTTTATTGATTTTCTATACAAGTGAACAAAGAGCAAACATATTACGAGAATAGTAACATAGTTTGACATAAAAGGAAAAATGGCACATTCGAAGGTATTAAACATTGGAAGCAAAGTCATGTGATGTGATAAATGACAGAAAACAACTCCATATTTGGCCTGTTTTTACCTGGACATTGTTTAGCTTAGCAATTAGAGCTTCAAACGATGCAGTCTCCATCATGAGTTTAACCCAATCCTCAATCTGAGGCCTGTGGGGACTCTTCCAGCTTCACAGAATAAGTCTTGCACATCCACAACAGATCCGTCCACCACAAGTCCAAACAGTTCCTTTGGAGATCCAGGAGGCACGAGAGACTGGTCTCCCAGTAGACACAGTTGTGTTGATTTAGGAATAGGTAGTCTAGTTAAATTTTCAGTCTGGCTGCTGCGTTGTTTTTTTCCTAACTGAAATCAAGAAAAGTGACTAGCAAAAAAAGTTGTGTACATGTTTTTTTTTGTCTTTAATCTACAAAAATATGGAAGAATTGTGAGAATTGCAATTTAAATCAAATCGGCACCCAAAAAATCAGAATCGAATTGAATCGGGACAAAAGCATATCGTCAAAAATAGATAGATAGATAGATAGATAGATAGATAGATTTTAACCCTCTCCCCTAACGAGCAGTGTCTGTTTGGTCTGGGGGCTGTTGTCGTGGCGAACACTGCTGTTTGGGTGGCGCGGGGTCCAGCACTGCAGCTTCACGGCTGCGGGGTTGCCCCTTTGCTGCCTGAGAGTTGTGCGGTTGCTGTGGCAGCGGCCCCTATGAGCATGGTGTGGATGGATCCCTAGGTATCGTTTCCTCACATCAGCACCAAGTCAGAATTCACTTAATTAATGTTTTTAGTTGTTTAATTAACTTGCATTTGGTTAAAGAGACAGTATTCAGGGAATGATGTTTTTCGGGGAATGTGTGTGTGTGTGTGTGTGTGTGTGTGTGTGTGTGTGTGTGTGTGTGTGTGTGTGTGTGTGTGTGTGTGTGTGTGGAAAGAGCTTGTGTCTGTATTATTTTTAAATGCCTTGTTATCCACTGTTTGTTTTAATCCTTATGACTTGATTTTATCTTGTAAAGCACTTTGTGTTGCCCGTGGCATGAAAAGTGCTCAAGAAATAAAGTTTTATTTAATTTGATTTGATCATCTTCATTGTCTCTTCTCTGAGATCTCCCATAGTAATGGCTAATCTGGCATAATTTTTGTCCTGTTTCTTCTCTGAGATCTCTCAAGCCAATAAAAGTCAGTGTGATGTTGTCCCTTCTCTCTAACTGTTCTTTCCTCTGTTTTGTTTCTTCTGTTCCTCTGAAAATGTTCTCTTGAGATCTCTTGCATGAATGCCTAGTGAAGCATGTGGAACGTGTTGGCGTGTAGCTGCTAGCGTGTTGTGTGTAGCTGCTAGCGTGTTGCGTTGTGCAGTAAGGTGATGCTGGGCAGTGATATGGTTTCTCATCCTCGCCACGCTGCTAATATGTAACTAGAAATTCAACAACATTAATACACACATGACTTGTTTTTACTAAAAAGATGCAGAAAGATGAAACTTTGGTTTCATTTCAGTCTTGATGAAGCTAAACTCCATTTTTTATTTGCATCTTTGAGATCTGTGGGTCTCGTCAGACCAACATGTTGACCTTCTGTGATCCGACTGAAACAGGAATTTGTTTGTCATGCCGCTCGACCCTCATTCAGGTCATGATGAGGAATGTTTGCTTTTCCGCAGACGGAACATTCTCCATGTTACTCATCTACTTTGCTGCTTTCGGATATTCATCACTTGTTTATGTCTGATGTTTTTCTTCTCCTTCACCACAAAGCTGGGTCTTGTTCTCCTCTAAGTGGAGTCATACTGCCCCAGCTCTGTTGAAGGAAAGTCTTGCTGAAGGACTAATTATGACTTCCTGGATGGCTGGACAAACTTTTCTTGGAAACAAGTTGTAAATAAAGCCACTAGTGTAAAGATTAATGCCCTACATTCTTCCACTGGACAATATTTAGCAGTTTCAGGACACTTTCAGCTTTAGGGTCACAGCCGTCCCTGACAGTTACCAGACAGCTTCTGTGTAACAGCCGAGATCATTATTTTCTTATATTTATTTACCTATTTTTTTTGGTCTTTTTTTTTTTTTTTTTTTTAAATCTCAGAGTAGACAGCAGTATGACATGATGTCTACCAGCAGCGAAGATTCCCCTCTTTGTGTTTTAGTCACCTGACCGCCGTTACTCATCCAGTTCACAGAGAGCTGAAAGCGAGACACGGCAGCTAGAATGAACTCTTTTATGTCAACGTAAGGTCTGGAATGAGCGAGTCTTGCTAAAAATTCCCATCATTACAGCCATATGAGGCCAAAGCTCCCCGGGCACGCGTAAACGATCTCCACTCCTACAAAAAGATTGTACAACGAGAACGTTATTAGTAGCGCTGCTTCTAAATATCATCCATCAAGCAGAAATAAACCTGAGTCGTCTAAAAACAACCCGAAATGTTAGATGAGAAGTTTACTCAATGACTGTTGAAAACTGTTGTTTAAAACTTCTTTATTTATTATTATTGATGCAAAAAGACACGTTTAAAAAGCAGGAAGGACAACCTTTTTTTACACTCAACACGTGGTAACAATAAAAACATCTGTTACTATGGAAATAAACATGGATATAATGTAGAAGTGAATAAATATGTGTTACTGAATTAAAATTTTCCTTTTTTTACTACAAATTTTATATAATTATATATCAACTCAGTTTTAATTAAATATTTTTATTTAATTGATCATTGCTTCCTTTGTGTGTGTATTATAGTGCAGCTTTTGTCGCTGCAGGTTAGAAATAAAAACCTGACAAGATGTAGACGTGCCTGAGTACAGAAATAAATTAATAAAATTTATTCTAAAAATACATAAATTAATTTGGCAACAAACTAATGAAATTACAAAGATTATTAAAGAAATTAATCAATTACTGTAAGGAATTAATAAATAGAATAAATTTCTATAATTAATTGCTAAAAAGCTTTTACTTTTAATTAATTTTGCTGTGATTTGGGGACGTTTGGCTTCATGTTGGATGTTTATCAGGATGAAGCGTTTTTACAGCTCTGCATCCATGTGAAAAAGCATTCATCATGATGAAACAGAAAGGAGGAAACAGATCTGCTTCCAGTTTTCATGGAGATGAACTCTCAGTCGATCAGGGTTGGACCGAGCTGTTTCCTGTCGTATCTCATTAAACTCACATTTTTACTCACATTAACTCAATATAATTCAATTCAGTTCAGCTTTATTTGTATTAGCGCCACTTTACGACAATGTTGTCACCGGGCACTTTACATACACATCATTTCAAGCCAATAAGCAGAGTTCAATGTGAGTAAAAACCAGAAGTGAGACTGCTTTTACCAGCTTTACGGTAAATGTTTACCGTCATGATAACAGAGCGAATGGCCAAAACGTCACATGATCCACTTCTCCTTTCCACTTCTGTCTCAGACGTTTTTCAGTCTGACGACTTGAACCGTGAATGTCACCCAGATGTTCGTCACAAACACTGCTGACATCAGAGGTTTGCATGTCCTTCGTACGCCTACGTTAATCTGCTCGAGTGGTGTCGTTTATACTCCTGTTAAATGGAGAAATTTAGACAGTAAAAATGATCATGTTGACAGTTTTTATTTTTTCAGAAATTTCTCAGTTTGACTGTTGAAGCTGTTTTATTAATTCTGTTTATTTTATTCGACTTTTTATGTTTCATTGGTTTTAGATTTAAAAGTACAAAATTTACATAAGTTTTAATTTTTTACATCCATCTCCCATCCACCCATCCATCCATCCATCCACTAACCATCCATCCATCATTCATCCATTCACCAACCATCCATTCATTTATGTTTCACCCATTCATCCATCCATCCATCATTCATCCATTCATCCATGTTTCACCCATTCACCCATCCATCCATCATTCACCCATCCATCCATCATTCATCCATCCATCCATTCAAACCATCCATCCATTCACCCATCTGTCCGTCCATCATTCATCCAACCATCCATCTTCTATCCATTCACCCATCCATTTTCCGTCCAACCATCCATCCATCTTTCATACATTTACCCATCCATCCATCATTCATCCAACCATCCATCCATCCATCTTTCATCCATACATCCATCCATCATTCATCCATACATCCATCCATCATTCATCCAACCATCCATCCATCTATCCATCCATTCACCCATCCATCCATCATCCATCCACCTTCTTTCCATTCACCCATCCATTTTCCATCCATCCATCTAACTATCTATCCATCTTTTATCCATCCATCCATCATTCATCCAACCATCCACCAACAATTCATCCAGCCATCTTCCATCCATTCACTCATCCATCCATTTTCAATCCAACCATCCATCTATCCATCCAACCATCTATTCATCTTTCATCCATCCATCCAACCATCCATCTATCCATCCATCCATCTTCCATCTTCCATCCATTCACCCATCCATCCATCCATCTTTCATCCAACCATCCATCCATCTGTCCATCCATTCACCCATCCACCCATCCATCCACCTTCTTTCCATTCACCCATCCATTTTCCATCCATCCATCCAACTATCTATCCATCTTTTATTTATCCATCCATCCATCCATTCATCATTCATCCAACCATCCACCAACAATTCATTCAGCCATCTTCCATCCATTCACCCATCCATCCATTTTCAATCCAACCATCCATCTATCCATCCAACCATCTATTCATCTTTCATCCATCCATCCATCCATCCTTCATCCAACCATCCATCAACAATCCATCAACCATCCATTCACCCATCACTCATTCAACCATCCATCCATCCATTAATCCATCCATTCACCCATCCATCCATCAATGATCCATCCATCCATCCATCCATCCAATCACAGACCTGCTGCGTGTTCACATGCTCCAGTCATAAACAAACCATTATGTTCTGTCCTCTACAGGCTGAAAGCCTTGGTGTCAACTGGAGGCCGGAGCGTGCAGGCAGCATGTGACTGGTAAGTTTAAACAGATCCTCATCATGTGAGTGTACATTACAGCGCCGTCTGCTGGACCTTTGCACCACTTTACAGGCTTTACAGCCTTAAATTATGAACACTGTCATAAAAAATTGAAGTTTTCTTTAAGTGCTTCCTCCACGCATCAGAGTAGAATGTTTTTTCTACATTTAACATCAGTTTTAGGCGAGTGTGGCGAGATGTTAAAAGCAGATTCATGAGATCTGCTGCTTTACAAAACCAGCTCATCTGTGAAACCATGTTCTGCCCACTTTAGCCTCTAAATCATTTATATAGAGACAAAATACACTCAGCACAGAGGTCTGCAGCCCTTCAGTGGGTTAATGGGCTTCCTGCAGCCTCAGGAGGTGCAGGTTAAACCAAGAGTATTTCTGCTGTCACTGCTGGAGGCATCACCAGTGTCACCAGTAGAAATGAATAAATAAATAAAAGCAGCCGCTGTTACTTTACCTCAACCGCAGGCGATTTCTGAAAACCTGCATCACTTAGACTGAAAATAAAAGTGTGAGACCAGATGAGAAGCTTTTGTCTTGTGCAGGCTTTTTTCCCACGTGGACGACCCATTTCTAGACGACCCACTGCCCAGGGAGTTCGTCCTCTACCTGCGACCCAGCGGGCCGCTACAGAACCAGCTTTCCCACTTCTGGCAGCAGAGTCGGGTCACCTGTGGCAAAAACAAAGCCCACAACATCTTCCCACACATCACCCTCTGCCAGTTCTTCATGGTGAGTCCAGCTGGACCCAAAAGATCCTTAATCTAAACAGTTTTACACATCTTTCCTAAAAAAAAAAAAATGAAGTCATGCTGTTATTTTCCTGCACTGATCAGATTTTCCTGCAGGTCCCTGAACTAAAACAAATTTAACTTCCTATAATGAAGATGTTTTAATTCCCCTCAGATGACTAAGTTTTATTGTATTCATATGGCAAATAATTATGTCTCTGGTAACAGGAGGCTGGAAAAGTAACTGGTACAAACCAGAAACAACTAATCAGGTTAATTATCAACTGGTCAGTGACATGACTGGGGATAAATTGAGCATTTCAGAGAGGCAGAGTTCCTCAGATGGAAAGATGGACAGAGCTTCACCAGTCTGAGACAAACTGGAGTTAAAAACTGCAAAATAATGTTCCTCAGATTTTGGAGATGCCAGCATCTGCAGTGTAGAATATCATCCACAGATTCCGAAAATCAAGAGGAATCTCTGTATGCTAGATGGCAAAGCTGGATGCTGGTGATTTTCTCATATAAAAGCAGACATTATTCTCTACTGGAAATCACAGCATGGACTCAGGAGGACTTCAAGAAATCCAGTCTGTAAACACAGTTCACCCTGAAATCCACACATGCAGGTTAAAGCTCCATCTTTCAAAGAAGAAGCCACATGTGAGGACCAGGAACAATGCAGAACTTTTACTGGATCTACATGAAACAGTCCTGTACCTCTTCTTTTCCCTCAGTGTTCAGACAACAAAGTGGACGCTTTGTGCGAGGCCCTGCAGGCCACAGTGCAGCAGTGGCGGGGTCGCTTTCCCAGCCCGCTGCCTCTGGAGCTCTACACATCCTCTAACTTCATTGGCCTCTTCGTGGAGGAGCAGGTGGCCGACGTCCTCAAGCAGTTTGCAGCTGACTTCTCCACTGAGGCGGCCAGTAAGGCAGGTAGGAATCATAAGTTGTTAGCTGACTGTCTGCATGGCTTTATGTTGAGGAGCCACCGTGTAATATGTGGAGACCTCACAGCCGTCACCGGCATGGATGGCCTTCAAAGTTGTAAATTAAAGCGTTCACTCAGCTGATGGCCTTAAACGGTGTTAAATGAGGGCAATGAGCAGGTGTCAGATCAGATCAGAGCCGTCACATTTCTGCTTCATGGTGAGAGCCAAGAAAATCATTGAGGTATCTGCTTCCTGTCGAGCAGAGAGAAATGTTTTCTTTCTGCTCTTTATTCAGTGACGCTGAGATGTGATGGAAATTATTCACGTCTTCATCTTTCATCACTCACTCATACAAATTGTCCTAATTCACATCTTTTGAATTAAATTATCCTGTTTGCAAGAACATAAGAATCTGTTTGTATCAGTCATGTGGAATGCAGTTGGCAGTAATATGTTTGTGTAGATTGTCATCCAGGTCTTTGCAGTTTGAGCTTAAATCAAAGGCTTCTGGACTTCTTTTTGTCTTGTCTAAAAGGTTTCTTCAATTCTAAACTGTTAAGAAGGTCCACCATTATAAGCTGTTAAGCTGTATAAGATGTGGCTGTTCACACATCTGGCCATGTTGGTAGTTAGCAGCACTATCGCTCCTTAGCAACTCTGTGGCAAGTTAACAACACTATAAGTGGTTAGCAAAGTGCTGGCTAATTAACAACTTTTGGTTTGTTTGCAGCCCTCTGGGTTGTTAACAATGCTGTGGATTATTAGCAACACTGTGGCTCATTAGCAACGCTGTGCATCTTCCGCAATGCGGTGGCATCATTAGCAATGTTGTGGCACATAAGAAATGCATTGGCTAGTTAGCAACACTACAAGTGGTTATCAAAGGGGTGGCTAGTTAACAACATTGTGGGTTGTTAGCAGCACTTTGGGTTGTATGCTGTGCCTCATTAGCAACGCTGTGGTATCAGTAGCAACGCTGTGACTCATTAGAAATGCAGTGGCTAGTTATCAACACTATAAGTGGTTAGCAAAGTGACGGCTAGTTAACAACATTGTGGGTTGTTAGTAATGCTGTGGATCTTTAGCAACACTGTGGCTCATTGGCAATGCAGTGGCTAGGTAGCAACACTATAAGTGGTTAGCAAAGAGGTGGCTAGTTAACAATGCTGTCGCTTGTTAGCAACACTGTGCCTCATTAGAATTGCAGTGGCTAGTTAGCAACGCTATAAGTGGTTAGCAAATTGGTGGCAAATTAACAACATTGTGGGTTGTGAGCAGCACTCTGGGTTCTTAGCAATGCTGTTGCTTGTTAGCAACACTGTGGCACATTAATAACATTGTGGCTCATTAGAAATGTGGTGGCTAGTTAGCAATACCGTAAGGGGTTTGTAAAGCTGTGGTTGATTAGTAACGCTGTGGGTGGTTACCAGCACTCTGGGTTGTTAGATATAGTGTAGGTTGTTAGAAACACTGTGACTGATTAGCAATGCGGTAGGTCGTTAGCAATGCTGTGGGTTGCTAGCAACACTGTGGTTAATTAGCAACTTGTGGCTCAATAGAAATGCTGTGGCTAGTTAGCATCACTGTAAGTACTTAGCATCACTGTGGGTGGTTAGCAGCATGCTAGGTTGTTGGCAATGCTGTCGGTTGTTAGCATCACTGATTGATTAGCAACACTGTAGGTCGTTAGCAATACTGTGACTGTCTAGCAACCCTGTGGTTAGCACAGCTGTGGATGGTTATCAGCACTTTGGGTGGTTAGTCACACTGTGAGTTGTCAGCAATGTGGGGCTGGTTAGCAACACTTTAAGTTGTGCTTATGTGTGTTCGACAGCCTGGTTTGTAATACAGGTCCAAGACCTGTTGTCCCATTCAAAATTTACATTCAGTCAGAAGACCCGTCAGATGTTGCAACCAAGCATCTTGTCTATCTCTTCCAGACGTCCACGTGGAGGCTCACAAGAAGCAGCTCCATGTGACTCTGGCCTACAACTTCCCCTCGGACCACCTCCCCTCCCTGGAGAAACTGGCGAAGGGCATCGAAGTAAAGCTGGGCTGTGATTGGCTTGCTGTCCTCTTCTCACGGGACATTCGTTTTGCTAATCACGAGGTAGCAGGTACTCAGATGAACACTTGTTTGCAACAGTTGAAATATGGGCCGTAACTGGTTTCTGTCACTGTGCAGACCATGAGGGTCATGTACCCCTACACACCTCAGAACGATGACGAGCTGGAGCTTCTTCCTGGAGATTACATCTTCATGTCCTCCATGGATCAGAGTAGCACCAGCGAGGGATGGGTGTACGGGACCTCGTTGGGCAGCGGGCTGTCTGGTCTGCTGCCGGAGAATTACGTCAGCCTGGCGGATGAGTCCGACACTTGGGTCTTCCACGGGTGAGTGTCACTCAAAACACCATATTGGGTCCTTACACTGAAACAGAGTTAACATCATGTGTCTGTAGGAAGATGATTGATTACTGTTTTTATCCGACCCTGTTCTCCCCTATTATACATGCTTTCAGGAATTTAGGCTCTTTTTCTGGGTAAAAATTGTACTTCAATAAATTAATCCCGTCAATGACCTGATCTTAAATTCAAGATGATGCTCTGCTGTTCAAAGTGTCTAAATATGGATTTAACCCTTAAACCTCAATCAGATCCCGTGAGGTCTGTCTCTTCTACCATCAGGAACAGAAGTGTGTAACTCTGTGATGGATATCTGACCATTGTAGCTGATCTACGGGGGTTTTCCAGCATTTCTATCGGTCCAGGAGGTTCACAATCCAGACACAGCATGTAGTGTTTATTCAGAGAATAATCCCCAATGATCCATGATAACACCCTTATTTAGCACATCTTCATCACTACTATGTTGCTAAGAGACCTCTATTTTCACCTGGACATGGTGATGAAGACACTTCCTGTCAGGCTTTCCACCAATCAGAGAGCTTAAACTGATGGTGATGTCCAATCAGGAGCAGCCAAAGATCAACAAGTGTCTAAATGTGTTTATTTCAGTCCATACCACACTACTGTTTTTCTTGAAATCGCTTGGTAATTCTGAAGTTTCACTTATATGGACTGAGAGGAAGCATAGAATATAGTTAGCACTGTTACAGAGCTTTAATTATTACAGGTACCACAGCATGTGTTCATTTTTATCATTATTTTTACTGAATAAGTCATGTTTAGCTTCATACTCCAGTCTGAAGCTGCATCTTGCAGGTCAACCTCACCGCCCGGCTACGTTTGACTCCAAAGAAACGTGGTCAGACATGAAAGCAGCCTTCAAAATACCCTTCAGCATCATTATTCTAACTTTCCACACATATCAGCTTCCCATCTGATCCAAAAGAGTACGATTCACAAATTTTGCAAAGACCAGATCGGAGCAGTCGGAGGAGTTAGAGGAGGAATCAGACCATTTAACATTTTTCTCATATGTGCCAACTTTTCTTATTTAATGAATTATTCTGGACTGGTGTCATTATAATTTTCATAAAATACTGATCCAAGTCCAGAACTTTGTGTCTATAAACATACTCTGAATCACTGATGCTCTAAAAATATATAAAAATAAAAATTATCCCCTTTTTTTCTGGTATTTTTTATTTTATTTCTTATTATTCTATTGATTATTTACTATTATTTATTTTTAAATTATTTTTTTTATTGTTATTCGTGTATTTAATATGTTTTTTTTTTTTAATCTAGTATTTCTTCATTTTTACTGCATTTATTTAGTTTTTTAATTTAAAGAAGGAAAAAGAAAAACAGATGTGAAGGGGTTACTGTCTTGCTCTGCTGCAGGTCCCACTCGTTCTTCAGCTGCAATCCCAGTGACAAGACTAGTAAAGACAGAGGGGTGTTTGATGGACTGCTGGACAGCCATCGCCCTGACAACCCCGGAGACACACCCACCCTCAGCCTCATCTGCCATCCCATGCAGGTAGTTTGGGGTTTTTATGTGTAAGTGGATCAGAACCGTTGTGGCATCTCGGCCTGCTACTCATCAACCCGTCTGACTTCCAGCAAGTCCTGCGGCTCAGCACTGGTCACCCCCGGCAACCCAAGCGGACGCTTTTGGTCTGCCGGCACGGGGAGAGGATGGATGTGGTGTTTGGGAAGCACTGGTTCTCCCTCTGCTCAGATGGTAAAGGTGAGGATGGGTCCGGTACCTGTGGAGGCTTTCCCAGTTAGACCTGGATCCCTACTGGGTCAAATAACCCAGTGTGTTGCCCTGCAGGTAGATATGTCCGATCCAACCTGAACATGCCTCCCAGTCTGCCTCTGTGGGGAGGACAGAGAGATTATGACATGGACGCTCCCATCACTGTGTTTGGATCCACTCAGGCCCGACTAACCGGTGCGTCCTCATGATCTGAACACACAAACACAACGAGGTGAAAATGGGTCACTCACATGCAGGTGCTGCTTCTGCAGGTGAGGCTCTGCGGGAGAGTAACACGCTGATAGATGTGGTGTACTGCTCGCCGTCTCTGAGATGTGTTCAGACTGCACACAACATCCTGAAAGGTAAAAAACCTGCATCTTCTGCAGCATCATCAGGAGCAGGAGGAGCATCAATCCTTTCATTTGTGCTGCTGGTGGAAGCAGGTCTGCAGCAGGACGGTAAGCTGAAGGTAAGAGTGGAACCTGGTCTGTTCGAGTGGACTAAGTGGGTGTCCGGGACCTCACTGCCTGCATGGATACCCCCCACCGACCTGGCAGCAGCTGACTTCAGCGTGGACACCGCTTACAGGTGAGATCTGCTGGAGCTGAAGGTTGTTGTTAATGTTAGTTTTAACCTTGTGGAGTCGCTTCAGTTTACCTCCCTTACAGGCCACAAGAGGAACATGAAGTCCTCTTCAAAAAACCGTCTATCAACTAGAATTCTGTCCCTCAAAGACCTGTTAGTCCACCTTCAAAAGGTCCACCTCCACTCCACTTATTAGAAGCAACTGTTTGAGGTTGTTAGCTGCATCAAGACACCTGTCCACCTCATACAATTGGTATTACTCCAACTACTAACATGGCCAAGACCAAAGAGAGTCTAAAGTCCAAAAACACGGACGAGTTAAAACAATACGTTTTAATTCATGTTTTTGTTCATATCTTCATCAGCGACATCAGAAATGTTGGAGAAGTCTGTGAAACTGCTTCCATCTCTAAGGACACATTCACATCAGCCTTTTGATTGGAATCTGAGTCCTTTTGCCCGGAAAGTCTGCTTTGTTTGGGGAAATGTGAATGCGCCAAACATATTCTGATTTGAAGTAGACTCGGTCCGCCTTTAAAAACAAGTCTCGGCCTGTTTAAAGCGGCCCAAATACAGGAAGTGGACCTAAAGAAAACAGTCATTTCCTGCATTTGGCGTAGCATTACATTGTGGGTAAATACATAGCGATCGTGTTGAGGGTCCTCTGCCTCGTCTGTTCATACTGCGTCCATTGTTGCGGCGTATTTCTGCAGTATACTTGCAGTTAAACAAAATAAAAACCAAAACAGCAATAATTTCGTCTCCACTTTAGCTCTCAAGTGGAGCAAACAGAGTTATGCGATCTCAGTCTGCATGGATTCACCCCCCTACAACTGAGCCAAGTCCTCCATCGGACCGGGTCTAGCAGACGATCCTGATGACTGCCCCTTAATGGTCCAACTGGAAATGCTACATCTCTGTTTATAAATGCAGTTTGTGTGTGCAGGCCCTTGATTCCAGTCAGTAAGCTCACCGTGCCTGAATCTTACAACAACTACATGAGTCGGAGTTATCAGGTGACCAAGGACATCCTGTCAGACTGCAAAAACACTGGTAGGAGACACTGTCTGCTATCTCAGCTGAATTATTTCTTCCAGTTTCATGTGCTTATGTGCATGGTGTCTGGTTTGGCTCTGCAGGAAACAATGTGCTGATTGTAGCCCACGCATCTTCCTTAGAGGCCTGCACACGGCAGCTGCAGGGCCGCAGCCCACAGAACGCCAAGGACTTCATCCAAGTGGTCCGAAAGGTGCGGTCACTTCATCCCACATTCAGTTCCTAGTATCCATCTGGCTTCATCTGAACTCTGTGAAACATGGCAGAAATGAATTTATTCTGTAAATTAAATCAGAAATGTAACTGACAGATGAAAGACTCCATTTTAAGGCCTGTCATCATATTTATAAAGTCACTCAGGATTGATTTTATTTCACTTTTGCATAAATTAACAGTTTATTCATTTTTTTTCCAAGTAACTTAATATAAACACCATGATCAGGTCCACCTGGTGATCACCAGTCTACGCCATCGAAGTTTAGACGTATTAAAACAATAAACAGTCTGTGTTATCGATCTTAAATACGCATCAGCATGTCGTAGCGGAGCTCTCTGTCGCCCTACAGTGGTCCCAGAGAGTATGTCAGACAGAAATGCTAGTGTGTTTTGAAGATGGAGACACACCATGTTGATCAGGATCTACCGGTTACTATGGTAATATCTGATAGGGCTCCAAATGGTCACAAAGACAGGGATATTGAAGAAAAAACCTATAAATCTTGCCATTTAAAAGCCTTTATATGCTTTTATATGGCAAGATATTTGCTAACTTGTGAATAAATTATGAAGATTTTAAAACAAACTGACAAGGTGGCAAAAACAAACATCAAGCGACGACAATATTGTTGTGATTCTGCAAAAAAAAAGAAAGAAGAGGTGCTGTGTTACGGCCCGGCTCGCTATGGGTAAAGGCCGTAACATAAAATAAAAGCCTTGGTTTTAGGAATTTTACTGAGCCACATGAAAAGGGAAAGAAAATCAATAAAGACCCAACTGAGAGGGGCAGGTGGTGCAGCTTACATCAAACACATAGATGAAACAACCAAACTACTTCAAAACAATATGCAAAAAGCCAACAGAAAAGCACAAAAGGCCTTAAAGGCTCTGCACAACAACAACCAGTCTCAAACTGGGCAACCCGTATCCAGAACACAGCTGCCATGGAATGGATGAGCTGCAGCTTCTTTATACTGGAGTGGAGATGTGTAGAACTGTCATTGGTTCTGAGGGCAGCCACTTATTGATACAGATGAAGGTGGGTTGGCGAGGAGGAGGCGATCCCAGCCAGGTGATACCAGAGTAGATTTCCCATACTTGAATGAGTGGAGTGATCAGAGGAAATTGGTGGCAGCTGTAAGAACTGATCCAGAAAACAGAGAACTTGTTTAGTCCAGTTAACTGAAGCTGGACCACGACCGCTACTGAATGGACTTTAGGATGTACCCAGGACAGTTTGAGGATCTACTTCAGCGGCTAGCTGATAGCTTGAGAAAAACAAGACAATAAGACGCTCGGCCATGGTTGCCATGGTGATACAAAATTTGAATTAAGTAACAGTGACAAAGTGACGCCTGCATTACTCGCGACCAACTCAGGTGACACTGTCAACACACCTCCTCTGATTGGTCGATTATGTATCTGTTAGATAGATGTGAATATTAAGAAAAATCAACCTCATCAATCAACAAAAATGTAAAAATAAAAAAATAAAATAAAAAATGGCTAAATCACAGGAAGAAATTTGGTCACTGATGTGAACGTTCCTGATGATATTGATTCCATAAAAAAGTATTGACATGTGAAATATTCAGACGAAACACTCGATATGTGAAGGTCTTTCGTCAGTTTTATGTGTGTAATGTTCAGATTAACGTGCACAGTTCTTTCTCTCTGAAGGCCAGTCTGGAAGTAACTCCCGCTCCGCTGCTGCTAGCATGGTTGACCACCTTGTTGCTTTATTTAGCAAAACTTTCGAACCTTTAGCATCTCCTTATTTAGAAATAGCAACTAGCAATACATCTAACGACGGTGGATGATGAAGACTTGTAGATATCTGTGGCAGAAGGTATCACTTTGAGGCTCATTTATGTTCCCTTAGTGGTCCCTTCCCTTGCTTTATTAACTTTATTACTTTAGTTAGCATGGTTGTTAGCCGACTTGTCCAGCAGGGGGCAGAGTTCACCTCCGAGTTTCCAACAAACAAGCCAGTGGGTACAGGGGGTCGTGATGATGTCTCAGAAGAGAGTCCAGTTGGCAGAGGTGGTCTGTAAAGCCATTAAACAATACAGCCTCTTCCTCTGGTCACATGACAGTTATACACCCCCCTCCAACACCACCACCAGCATTATTGTCCAAACTGTTTATTGGGACTGCAAAAATGGAACCTGTAGGAAACTTTTTTACTGATTCAGCACCAGGCTGACAAGAAGTGTACCCGCTGTGGGCCTGATCTGCTTCCAGATTGGGCGTGTTGTGTGTCCAGAGATGATGTTCTGCATATCTTGGTTGGAACCAGTGCTTATCTGACTTCCTGTTGTCTTTCTATCATCTCCAACCAGTCTGTCCAGTCTCTTCCAACCTTTCTAAAGCCTGTTCTGTCCAAGAAGTGTTGTGTGATTGGTCTGACTTTGAGGAAAAGCATGAAGTTGACACTTATAATAAACAAATAGTTCTGATGAACAGCTGGATAAGTTGGTGAGAAAGTAGGAACATGTTTTAACAACGTGTTTAAAGACAGAGACATTGTTGCATTCACTGTCTCATCCTGCCACGGTTAAGTTTCACAGTAAATCTTAAGTAATTGGGTTCATAGCAGCAATCCTCGGTGCAGACAAAGCTTCCTGTGGAGGAAAAACCGAACCAAAACCAACGTTTTTCTTCTGGCTTCTCTAGGAGGATGTAACAATCTTAAGCAATCTTTGTTATGAGGAAACGGAGTTATCTGGTGTGACAGTAAGAAACCTTTGTGATGTTAACGCCTCTGCTTGGTTCTCAGATCCCATACCTGGGCTTCTGTTCCTGCGAGGAGCAGGGAGACACGGGGGTCTGGCAGTTGGTGGACCCTCCCATCCTGCCCCTCACACACGGACCAAACCACACCTTCGACTGGAGGGAGGCCCTCATGCAGGAATGATATCTGATCTGAACCACCATCATACTCCTACAGACGGCACTGACACTCCAACCCCACCATTACAAACCTGCAATGAAACCACCCCCCACATCCCCATGGCAGTCTGTGGGAGTATGATGGGTTGGGGGGAGTCCTGGTTGCGGAATCAGCTGCTTCTGAACTATTTTACAGAGGCATCTTTGCTCCTGCGACCGTTAGTGGACACATCAGCAGAGCCTTCAAGTGTCCACCAGGAACTGTCCTGATGCTTCCATAACAACACGTCTCTACGTTAACATCTCTGTTGTGGGACCAGATGAACCGGCAGCATCTTCTGTCGGACCACCTGCACTATTGACAATCAGCAGCATTTTGATTCTGGTCCAGCAGCTTCTTCATACGAGCTCTGATCATATTTAACATGTCTTCCAGTTTTATCTATTTATTTTTAAGCTTTTATTTTTAATGATATGGACAGAAATATAGCAGCATGCAGAAATAAAACATCTGTGTCTCAGGTTGACGGTTTTATCACACGTTTATATGCAGCTCAGAAAACTGCTCATTTATTTACTGTGATGTCATACCTCATGGTTACAGTGATGTCACTTCAGGACCTTGTTGGTTAGGACCTTGGTCACCAGTCAAGACCTTGGTCACCAGTCAGGTCCTTGCTCACCATTCAGGACCTCGCTGGTCAGGACTTCGTTGGTCAGGACCTTGGTCACCAGTCAGGACCTCGCTCACCAGTCAGGACCTCATTGGTCAGGACTTCGTTGGTCAGGACCTTGGTCACCAGTCAGGACCTTGGTCACCAGTCAGGTCCTTGCTCGCTAGTCAGGTCCTCGCTCGCCATTCAGGACCTTGTTGGTCAGGACCTCGCTGGTCAGGACTTTGCTCACCAGTCAGGACTTTTCAGGTCAGGACCTCACTGGTTGGTCAGGACCTCACTGGGCTGGACCTCACAGGTCAGGACCCTGCTGGTTTGGACTTTGCAGCTCACCTGCAGCAGATGTGAACAGGTGTGGGACATTTCCACGCACATTGCTTGGCATCCACAAAGGTGAATATGTTGTCCCTGTAGCTACTGATGTTGTAATAATAACTAATAACATGATACCTGCCAGTAACTAAACTTTTTTTTCCTTTTAAATACAATAACTTGCCAATAACCGATAAATGCCTGAACTGATAAGTTATTATGTTAGTTGTTGGTTATTGGCCTACTATCAAAATTTCTTTGAAAATGTAATGACTGAATTTAAAATAGCCAAAATTTTTTAACTTTTTGGTTGTTATTACATCACTGGTTGCTATAGATCATCATTTAAAATAATTGTTGAGTAAAATTATGGGCAGAAATTTTCATTGAGTGCATTAAGTGTTTCATACAGGTTCTAGTGTTGGCTAACGATGACATCTACAGTAATATTTAGTTTCTGTGCTCTGTGAAATATGACGCCAGTAGCTTTGTCCAACTAACCATCCATCAACCCAGCTATCAATTTTCTTAACCGCTTAGTTCAATCAAAGGTCATGGGGAAGCTAGAGCCTATCCCAGCGATGATTGGGCAAGAGGCAAGGAACACCCTGGACAGGTGGCTGGGTTGTTGTTTTTTTTTTTTAAAAAAAACCTAAATGACATTTTCCTTTGAGGTTGAGAATAAATGTTCTTTTTAACGTCACGTTCATGAGGTTTACCAATGCCATCATGAGCCTAAATGTTCACACTTAGCATACTATGCTTATTGTTACAAGAGGTTTCCACCAGGGGGAACATCAGAAGACTCATGGTGCATGTAGAGGGTTAGCAAAGCAACATGGTGACATAAGAGGAGGATAGTATTTGGTTCATTTTCAAGTTACGGCAAAATAAACATCATTTATTGTAGGTGTTTGTTACGCATGACTAGTTAGCCATATTAACATGCTAGTAAACATAAGTGCTTATCCATGTTAACATACTAATTAGCCATGTAAACATCCTTGTAGACTTGGCTAATTAGCCATATAAACGTGCTAGTAAATATGACGAATTAGCCATGTAAACGTGTTAGTTAACATGGCCGATTAGCCATATAAACGTGCTAGTAAATATGGCAAATTAGCAATGTAAACGTGTTAGTTAACATGGTTGATTAGCCATATAAACGTGCTAGTAAATATGGCAAAATAGCCATGTAAACGTGTCAGTTAACATGGCTGATTAGCCACATAAAAATGGTAGTAAATATGGCGAATAGGTTATGTAAACATGTTGGTTAACATGACTACTTAGCCATGTAGATGTGTTAATAAAAATGGCTAATTAGCCATGTAAACATCAGAGATGTACAATCAGGGTAGGAAGTGCCTACACAGGACAGAAAGGATTAAGTCAAATTGCTCCATTTTAATAATGACCTTTGATATTTTTTCATTGTGGGTTTTTAAAATCGTTTTAATTATTATTTATTTAAACCTGTATTACTTATTAATTTGAAACTGATAGTGTTTGGAGCTTTTTTTTATCGCTAAATGAAAATGACTCAACAGCACCTCCTCTTGACCAGACAGAGAAGCCACAAAACATCCTTTCATCGTATCACGTTTAAGGTGACCGTCTCCACTGAAAGCACCGTGCTGCTATGATTTTCCAATCACAACGATTTGTGTTTGTGCATGTACAGTTAGTTCATTTACATTAAAGGGCAGATGACTACACTGCCCTTTTACATTCCTGCGCTATGCCAGTGGTCTACGTACATTCACAGAGAATTAGTGAATCGATGCTTTTCTTTAAAGCTAGCTGATGGACTCCCCGTCAGGATGACCACGCTAGAGCCTCAAAGAATTCTCACATTATTCTTTTGAGGCAAAGCATAAACTTATACTCCAGATTGCCATGTGTCATGTAAACATGGCTAATGGCAAATATGTTTCATTTGTTTGGCCAATGAACAATATTCTTTATCTTTTAAAAAAAAAAAAAAAAAAAGTAGCATAAATTCAGATAATTTCAAACTTTGTCAACAAATTTGTCTTCTAAACTTTCAATCACGACTACTGTCGATCCTGCTTCATTATATCTGGTAAAACTGGGCCATACACTGTCCCCTGCTGGTTACTTGCAAATTGCAGCTTGTGAACATTATTTTCTACACCGCTGAGTCCAATTCAGGGTTGTGGGGTCTGGACCTGCCTCTGCTAATTGCTGGGACAGGGTGCACCTTTGCCAGGTCACCAGTCCGTCAGTGCTTGTGAACATGTATATGCATTATTAATGGCAAGTATATTCTCCTTTAATTTGTTGACATGATCAAGTCTGATTGTGTTTATTTAAAGACAAGCTAGATTTTAATTTGTGCTAAACTAGATAAACCTAATTCATTGTTGAGAAGCAATGGTAGTTCAAAAAGATGTACAGAAATGGTCCAGAAGCAATAATGATCACATCTTTTTCTAAAAAAAAAAAAAAAGATGGACCTGGATCTGGTTTATTAAAATGGAGGACTGGAGCCTTGATGGTCTTTTGAGGCTGTTGATTCTCTGCATTGTTCATCTCTCTGATTACCTGTAAAAGACTGTATCTCTTGTAGCGGATCAGGGAAAATGATTATATAGATCTAAATATTTGGTAGTCAGCAGATTTGCAGCTTCTCTGTGAAAAACTTGCAGAAATCAGGCCAAGCAGTTCCAGGTTACTCGGACATAGGATTCATTTGTTTTGTGTCTCACTATTGGATCTGGGTTTAGAATACTTTGTGATGGGCATTATGCTCTGTATAAATCCATTTGAACGTCTGACCTGCTGCAAGGTGGTCATACCAGCTTTCAGTAAGCAACAAAGAGTACGTAACTTTCACGCAAATAAGAACTTAACCCTTTCAGCACCAAAGTTTTTAAGACCAAATGTTAATCATGGAGTTTATGATGGCGGTAAAACTACTTAATTTCAGATAGTTGCATCCAGGACACGTTCACTATGACTATACACACATATATATATATATATATATATATATATATATATATATATATATATATATATATATATATATATATATATATATATATATATATATATACATACATATACATCAGTAGATTTAAAATGTATTAGTTATTCATTTCTAAAATGCCCAGTTGTTGCATCAGACTGTCTGATCCACCTGTGATGCTCTCTCTCATGTTTCCATCATCATCATAATGAATATTTGTATCTCCATCTGGACCTCTACTGTGTCTACAGATGTTTTAGTTTTATGTTTTTCAGCCCTTCAGCTTTCCGCCAATTATTATTATCATGGATGGATGCAGTAGGATTTCTGTCACTAAGGGACCAATCATCATCCTCAGGAGGAAAATATTCCCTCCAGATTCAGAGATGCTGGAAGCTGATAATGTTCTTCATCACCATGTTGCTGCTTCCTGTGTAATCTCCACTGCATCACAGTCAATCAGCTTCCTCATCGTCTCTGTATGATGTCTTTCTAACATGATTTCCTCATAAACCATCTCCTCCCTTACCAGCTGAGTAGCATTGAGGATAGACATGTCTGCCATCTAGTTGTGGGAAGTAAGAACAGGTTTCTGGCTGGTGGTGGTTGCAGTTTCATAACTTTGCCACTTAAAGGGTTAAGATGATTTTTTTTTTTTTCATAACAAAACTCTGAAAAATTCTGTATGAGTTGAAAATTTATGGAAAAAGAGCCATGAGAAGGAAAACTGAGTAAAAGCGGAGTTTATTTATTGTCAGAACATATCAGCAAATATGTACAGCAGTTAATTTAAAGTTGTCTGAAATTAAAATATAAACGTGTTGATAATTCAAAATTCTGTGAGCTTTAACTGAAATCTATTTTAGTTTTAAGTTTATGTTTTTGTTCACTATTGTGTTATAAAGAGAGAAAGCTGCATTTTCTTCAAAAGCTTCACTATTTTCATATTCTGTGAACCCTGCGAGAAAAGGAAGGACTAGTTTGTTGATTAGTGGTAAGATTTTTTCTTCTTTAGCAATAATTCAATAAAACAGGTGTGAATATTTATTTGGTTCATAAGCTCAACATCTTGTTTGGTTTTCTGTTTACTGAATAAACGCTTGATCCAGATTTTACAGAATTTGTTTTGAATTTTTTGTATGACCAAGTGTGTGTAGATCTGAGATTATATTTTACGGGATATTTAAAATAAATATAATCCATCGACCCCTGATGAAAGGCTTTAAGATGATTTTGTAATATAATATTTGTGATTCTAAGAGGATCTGTCTTTTAAAAATAGCAGCATCCTAGACTTAGAATTGAAGTAATGGGGTAATAAAAGTGTACCTTCTCTGACCAAGCATCACTGAAAATTATGCTCATTATGAATACACAACTCGAGTTAACAAGTAAGCTAATATGTCCTGTACAACACCTTAACCTTTTTTGGAAATTTAAATAGGTAATCTGTTGTGAGGTCCATTTTGAGACAATTCCAGTTTCATTGTTTACATTTAAAACAAAAAATGAAGACCATTAAACCCTGCAAGTTGCAGGTAAAATCATTCAGATAAAAGAGCTGTGGGTAAGTTAGATAACACGTATTTTAACACTGTTGTCATGGAAAATAGCATGTCATTAAGATTTTAACATTTGTGGTAGTGCTGAAGCAGAGGATAGGCGGCACTATGTATGAAGCTGCTGGTTAGCTTAGCTTGGTTAGCTTGAATTGAAAGATAAATAACAACCTTGGTTTGATCAAATCACAAAAAAATTGGTTAAGAAACCACTGAATTAATGCAAAATATTTCATTTTTACTTTTATTTATTTGTTGTTTTTTTTTTTTTTTTACTAACTTAAAAAAAAGCTATATGAAATAAGATAGCAGCTGTATTTTCTGAAACCCTCACCGTAACTTCATCAAGTAATTTTATTGGCCAGTCATCGATATACTTTTTCCAGTTTTATGCTAGGCTAACTGTTAGTTGATATCCTTACATTAGATTGCAGTTAGACTGTTTAATATTTATCTTTAATTTAATCTATCTTCTTTTTTTTTCTTAAAAGAGACTGTTGGAACACCCTGAATTTCTCCCTCCCATTTATCTTTCTCCCTCCCATTTATCTATCTATCTATCTATCTATCTATCTATCTATCTATCTATCTATCTATCTATCTATCTATCTATCTATCTATCTATCTATCTATCTGTCTGTCTGTCTGTCTGTCTATAAAGGAATTTAGCCATAATTTACGATAAACATAAAAAGAAAAATTATTCGGCTAGTCCACTTAGCTTTGTTTGCCTTATTTCTTTGACAAATAGCTAGCCAAGTGATCCTTCAGCTAGTTATCTTATCTTATTTAGCCTCAGCTAATAGACATACAGCTAACTGCGTCCAAGCTGAGCCTTTGCTTAGCCTTAGCTTGTGTATAAACAATTAACTGACTCCAAGCTGATCCTTTGGCTAGTTAGTTTGACTTAGTCAAATTTAGCTCCTGGATAAACAGCTGAGTCTAAGCTGATTCCTTTAGTATAATCAATTTAGCTTAGTTAGGCATATTGACAAACAGCTAACCAAGTCGAAGTAGATCTATCTGCTAGTTGGCTTAGCTTAGTTAGCCTTAGCTTGCGGACAAACTGCTTATTCTAAGCTGGTCCATCTGCTAGTTAGCTTAGCTTAGTTTTAATTAACTTCTATACAAACATCTAACTGAATCTAAGATGATCCATCTGCTAGTTAGCTTAGCTTAGTTAGCCATAGCTTGCGGACAAACTGCTTATTCTAAGCTGGTCCATCTGCTAGTTAGCTTAGCTTAGTTTTCATTAACTTGTATACAGATAACTAACTAATCTAAGTTGATCCATCTGCTAGTTAGCTTAGCTCAGTTAGCCTTAGCTTGTGGAAAAACTGCTAACATGGTCCAATCGAATCACAACAAACCCATTTTTTTTTTTAAATCATTAGGCAAAAATGACTTGGCAATGTTCAAAATTATTTAATGTTTTTGAAAAGATAAAATCCTTATTAAAAATTAAAAATCTCATTAGCTATTTTAATAGCTTTTTTTTTTTTTATCTGAGCTAAGCATAAAAATTTGAGTAAAAACCTGGTTAAAAGTTAATGTGGAAGCTAGTTAGCTTTGTGTGGACAGCTAGTTTGATTTGATCCATTCACAGCTATTACTATGCAGGCATTGTTGGCAAGGACCAGGCAAGTTTATTTGTATAGCACATTTCATGTTCAAAACCATTCAAAGTGCTTTACAAATAAAATCAAAAGCATTATATATGTTGGAAAGAAAAGACAGTATGAATAGCATAAATCATTCATTAAATTAAAGTAATTAAAAGCACGATCAGTTAACAGTTGCCATGCATAGGTGCATGAGAAAAGAAAAGTTCTTAACCTGGATTTAAACGTGTCTGCATTTGATGAGAGTTTAATCTTCACTGGCCGTTTGTTCCACTTTTTTGCAGCATAACAGCTAAATGCCGCTTCAACATGTTTAGTCTGGTCTCTGGTCTGGACCTAAGTCTTTAGATCTGAGAGCTCTGCTTGGTTTATACGCTCTGAACATATCAGATGTATTCTGGTCCTAAACCGTCCTGGGATTTTTAAACAAACAGGATTTTTAAATCTGTCCTGACTGTGACTGACTGGAAACCAGTGTAAAGATGTTAAACTGGTGTGATGTGTTCAGACCTCTTAGTCCTAGTTAAAGCAGTATCTGGATGAGCTGCAGATGTTTAGTGCTTTAATTTTCTTTGTTTAATTGTCGACAATATTCTCTCATCCAGGTGTGTTTATTTGCTGTAAACAAGACACGGAAAGTCTAAAATATTTAACTTTTGTTTTTGTTTTTTGTTTTCATAAAATATCTAATATTCCTCCATGATAGCGTTATGTGGTTGGAGTAAAACATCTGAAGAAAGCAAGCCAAAGCTGACATTGAGGGCTGAACCATGTCCCAGGTGGACCAAGTGGACCAGGTGGACATAGAGCCTCGAAAATGGCCCATTGCTCCGGACGGCTACATCCCCAACTCTGTGATCAGGAGCTTGATGTGGAAAGAAAAAGAGTTTCTCCAACCAGACGGCTGCCTTCATCAGCTGCATGGACACAACACACATGATCTGGACACACATGATCAAGAACCTGAACGCACGATAATATTCTGGTTCACTGACGGTGAGGAGGAAGAGGAACAAGAAACAGAGGTGGTGAACTCAAAGAAAGAAGAAGAAAAAGATGAAAAAAAGGATAAAAATGTTGTTGACACAAATACAATAGAGGATGAAAAGAAGGAGAAGGAGGAGAAGAAGAATGTGAAAGACCATCAGGCCAAGATGAAGGTTGTTCGGGCAACAACAGAGCATGTGACAGAGACAGAGGACAGGACGGAGAGGACAAAAAGTCTGAGGAAACATCTGGAAACCTCTGATGGACTCGCCACTCTGCCTCTGAAGACAGACCTCCACTCAAGAGACGGTTTGGACAGTTTGAAAGACATGGCCAGCTTCCTGTAAGTGATCAAACTTCCTGTTAGAAAGTTTTCTAGTGAACAAGTAAAAACTTCTGTCAACTTTCAGACCAGCTGTTGATGAGGTCAGACATACACCCCTGAGACATGTTAAGGACAGCATGGAGCCTTCTGACACCATCACAGCTCCACTCCAGTATCTGTCCACACCTGTAAAACATGAGACACCCAGTAAAGGTATAAAAAATTATGTTAACATAATGATTGTTACTTTCACTAATTTAATTTGAACTGTTTTTGTCCTTTTTTACAGACCGGCTGAAGCTTCCAGACAAACGTCGCCAAGTTCCTGTCGTCCCAGAGACAGGTGTGTCCTCACAGCCGTAATAATCATGGTTTGTTCAGACACCTTCATCAGATCCAGCTTCTAGTACTGGGTTGTCCTCCTCGTCACAACCACCTTTTTTCATATTTGGTGTGAATTTGATCCATTTTCACATCAAGCATCAGGTAGTTGATCAACATTCATGATGAGAATCTCCCGTTCCACCTCATCATGATGAGAATCTCCCGTTCCACCTCATCATGATGAGAATCTCCCGTTCCACCTCATCACCATGAGAATCTCCCGTTCCACCATATCACCATGAGAATCTCCCGTTCCACCTCATCATGATGAGAATCTCCCGTTCCACCTCATCACCATGAGAATCTCCCGTTCCACCTCATCATGATGAGAATCTCCCGTTCCACCTCATCACCATGAGAATCTCTCGTTCCACCTCATCATGATGAGAATCTCTCGTTCCACCTCATCACCATGAGAATCTCTCGTTCCACCTCATCATGATGAGAATCTCCCGTTCCACCTCATCACCATGAGAATCTCTCGTTCCACCTCATCATGATGAGAATCTTCCGTTCCACCTCATCATGATGAGAATCTCCCGTTCCACCTCATCATGATGAGAATCTCCCGTTCCACCTCATCATGATGAGAATCTCCCGTTCCACCTCATCATGATGAGAATCTCCCGTTCCACCACATCACCATGAGAATCTCCCGTTCCACCTCATCACGATGAGAATCTCTCGTTCCACCTCATCACCATGAGAATCTCCCGTTCCACCTCATCATGATGAGAATCTCCCGTTCCACCTCATCACCATGAGAATCTCTCGTTCCACCTCATCATGATGAGAATCTCCCGTTCCACCTCATCACCATGAGAATCTCCCGTTCCACCTCATCACCATGAGAATCTCCCGTTCCACCTCATCACCATGAGAATCTCCCGTTCCACCTCATCATGATGAGAATCTCCCGTTCCACCTCATCACCATGAGAATCTCCCGTTCCACCTCATCACCATGAGAATCTCCCGTTCCACCTCATCATGATGAGAATCTCCTGTTCCACCTCATCATGATGAGAATCTCCCGTTCCACCTCATCACCATGAGAATCTCCCGTTCCACCTCATCACCATGAGAATCTCCCGTTCCACCTCATCACCATGAGAATCTCCCGTTCCACCTCATCACCATGAGAATCTCCCGTTCCACCTCATCATGATGAGAATCTCCCGTTCCATCTCATCACCATGAGAATCTCTCGTTCCACCTCATCATGATGAGAATCTCCCGTTCCACCTCATCACCATGAGAATCTCCCGTTCTACCTCATCACCATGAGAATTTCCCAAAGCTGCTCTGCTGGATGTAGATCTGGTGACTGTGGAGGTCGTTGGAGGACAGTGAACTCATCGTCATGGTGGAGATGATGTGAGCTTTGTGACATGGTGCATCATCCTGCTGGAAGTTTCCATCAGAAGATGCTACACTGTGCTCAGAAAGGGATGGACATGGTCATGGAGGGAGATCCTGTTGATCCTGACAGCAGGATGGATCCATGTTGTCATGATGTTTCCAGCAGATTCTGATCCTACCATGTGAATGTGGAGCTGAACTGGAGACTCATCAGACCAGCAACGTTTCTCCATCTTCTATTGTCCAGTTCTGGTGAGTCTGTGTGAATTGTAGCCTCAGTTTCCTGTTCTTACTGACAGGAGGGAACCCGCTGTGGTCTTCTGCTGCATCCTGGTCCAGACAACTGCTGCTGCTGGATGTTTTCTCTTCTTCAGACCTTCTCTGGAAAACCTGGAGATGGTTGTCTGTGGAAATCCCAGTAAATACTCAGACCAACAACCTTAAATCTCATTTTCTCCTCATTCTGATGCTCAGTTTGAACTTCTTCAAGTCGTCTTCATCAGTAGACATGTCTGATTGGCTTGTTGGATGTTATTGTTAACAGGAAGTAGCAAAGGTGGATCTGATGAAGAGGAGGGTTTACTGTTCTTTTAACTGGCTGTGGCATGCTGGGATAGTTTTATATCATGATCTTCAGCAACAAACTATTTTTACAGATCCCAGCGCTGAAGGACTTCCTCCTTTGAAGGCTCCTCCCCCGAGTCCAGAAGATCCTCACCCTGAGCTTGAACAGTCATTAATCGTTGACCCGATCTTCCTCCTGACCTCTGATAAATACACCATCCAGGACAAAACCCAGTTGGCTCTTGATCTCAAAGTTATGGACCTCTACAAGAAGTTTAAAGTTTTCAACACAAGCTCATCACAGAGGAACAAACTGTCTTCCAGAGCTGAGAACTGCCTCCTCCTCTCCTCCGTTCAGACTGACACCCTTCGGTTTAGTCTGAGAGGTGGACTGTATCGGTCCTGGTCCCCCGCTGAGGCGAACTCTGGGAGGCAGAGTGAAGACAGCCCTGCTCAGATACCTGACAACGTCCAGGACAGCTGCAGCGAGCAGATGCCCGAGTGGAGGAAGAAGCTGTACCATCTCATCTCTCAGCAGGGTTTCCGATCTCAGGCGTCTGCTGCGGTGACGGTTAAATGTCCCAGTGGAAAACCACCCCCAGGACGCAGCAGGCCAGTCCAGCCAGTAGCAGCAGTTCATCAGAGGGTGGTCCAGAGCGTCCACATGACCACCGAGCCGGTTCCATCTTACTGCCACCTCATCATCCCCATGGCCTCCCAGCTCAGTTTCCTCACCTCCCGACTCCGAGGGAAGACTCGGTATGGACGGCTGGAGTTTGAGTGGATGAGAGGATCTGAGGAGGAGAAGATGCTGAGCATCACCAGTAAAACCAGTAAAACCAAATGGGAAGCAGAGATCTGATGGTGTTCTCATGCTGGGACCCTCAGCCAGAAACTCAATAAAAACATCAATGAAATAAAAACTCTTATTTCTTTAAAAACTTTCATCATATCTGCAAACATACAGACACGTAAAACCAGTAATGTGGTAAAAACCAAATTATTCTTGAGATTTCACAGGTAACCAGGCTGATAACCTGACATTTTATCTGCTGCTCATTAAAAAAGTTCAGCTGATGATGTGATGATGCAAAAACAGGACAAAGGTTTTTAAGTTCAGAACGACTAAACAGCCGGTTTAGTTGTTTACAAGGAAAGTATTTATTTACATCTCAGCTGATAAACAAAGATTTGAGACAACAAACACTTCAGAGATGGACTAAAGAGAAAGAAATAAAGTTTCCCTGATGACTGAATACTGTGATGAAAACTGAAAAAAAAACTACTTTTATTTCCAAGAAATGCAGCTGTTTGCTTCATTACATCATCAGCTTACAAGTTGTTAATATAATATTTATTTGATATTTAATAAATATTTAATAAATAAAATAAATATTTAATCAATAAAATAAATATTTAATCAATACTAAAAAAAAAAATAAAATAAAATAAAATAATAATAGTAAATATTTAATAAGTATTTATTTAATATTTATAAGTTATCATATTTAAAATGGCCAAACGTGTTACATGATTCTCAGTCAGTTTACAGGAACTGACTGGTTTAAGCCAAACTGGTTTCTGCTCTGCTGTTGTCCAGTTATTCAGATAAAGTTAAACTTAGATAAAGTTATTCAGTAAAAATCCCGTCTGGAAAGTACGACTCTTCTCAGAGTGCGGTTCTTCTTTTTCACAGTTTTTTTTTAATTTTTTTTAAATACAATCTTTTTAGAAGATAACTTGGTCTACATGTGCCTTGTGGACCTGGAGAAGGCATTCGACCGTGTCCCCCGGGGGCTCCTGTGGGGGGTACTCCGGGAGTATGGGGTACCGGACCCCCTTGTACGAGCTGTTCGGTCCCTGTACGACAGGTGTCAGAGCTTGGTTTGCATTGCCGGTAGTAAGTCGGATTCGTTTCCGGTGAGGGTTGGACTCCGCCAAGGCTGCCCTTTATCACCGATTCTGTTCATAACTTATATGGACAGAATTTCTAGGTGCAGCCGAGGTGTTGAGGGGATCCGACTTGGTGCCCTCAGGATTGGGTCTCTGCTTTTTGCAGATGACGTGGTCCTGTTGGCTTCATCTGGTCGTGATCTCCAACTCTCACTTGAGCGATTCGCGGCCGACTGTGAAGCGGCTGGGATGAGAATCAGCACCTCCAAATCTGAGACCATGGTCCTCAGCCGGAATAGGGTGGATTGCCCTCTCCGGGTCGGGGGTCAGGTCCTGCCTCAAGTGGAGGAGTTTAAATATCTCAGGGTCTTGTTCACGAGTGAGGGAAGGATGGAGCGCGAGATCGACAGACGGATCGGTGCGGCGTCTGCAGTAATGCGGACTCTGCGCCGGTCTGTCGTGGTGAAGAAGGAGCTGAGCCAGAAAGCGAAGCTCTCAATTTACCAGTCGATCTACTTTCCTACCCTCACCTATGGGCATGAGCTGTGGGTCGTGACCGAAAGAAGGAGATCTCGTATACAGGCGACTGAAATGAGTTTCCTCCGCAGGGTGGCCGGGCTCTCCCTTAGAGATAGGGTGAGGAGCTCGGTCATCCGGGAGGGGCTCAGAGTAGAGCGGCTGCTCCTCCGCATCGAGAGGAACCAGTTGAGGTGGCTCGGGCATCTGGTCAGGATGCCTCCTGGACCTCCCTGGTGAGGTGTTCCAGGCACGTCCCTCTGGGAGGAGACCCCGGGGAAGACCCAGGACACGCTGGAGGGATTATATCTCTCGGCTGGCCTGGGAACGCCTCGGGATCCCCCCGCAGAGTTGGCAAATGTGGCTGGGGAGAGGGAAGTCTGGGCTTCCCTGCTTAGGCTGCTGCCCCCGCGACCCGACCCCGGATAATTGGTAGAAGATGGATGGATGGACTTAAAGCTTTTCAATTATTTCTGTTTTTATGAGTTTAGATAAAAACTTTTTTTGTTTTTGCATCTGTCAGCTATTTAATGTTCAAATCAAGCCTTTAAATGTAGAATTGAACCACAGAAATCATGAATGATCGAACATGCTGAGAAATTCATTGTTATTTCAACATTAAATCTCTTTAGAGATTAGATTATATTACTGTACATCCAGCTACTCCTCTGTCTTCATTCCTGGCTGGATTCCGACTTTTTATTTCTGTACGAAAAACTGAAAACAATTAACATTTATTTCTTCATTTAACATTTATTTAAAAACAGCTTAATAAAACAGTTTAGTTTCATAACTAGTGTTTTTTTCCTTAAAATAAAAACAAACTGTTGGGGTATAATTTATTATAATTCTCAGCTCTGGATTCTGTGATTCTCCCTTTACTTTAAAAAAAAAAAAAATCTTAATTGTTTTAATTGAAACTTTTTTTTTAATGACATTTAATCAAAAGGTTATTTTCTCTTTTTGCTTGAATGAAAATAAATTTGATGAAATTTCTTCTAATTCTTTATAATTAATTCTAAATATTAGTTAAATATCCATAAGCCCAAAGAGGTTTAAAAAACGTGCTTTCATTAACTGAAGGAAGAAAAACTCTGAACAAGTTTAACTGAACTTTATTGTTCACATATGTAGAAAATAAAAACCATGTTTATTACGAAGGTATTATTCTGATAATTAAATGTAAATAAGAAATAATTTTAGTTCAAACAGAACTTGAAGCTGAAAAACAAATATGTCCGGCGTCACCTTGCACTGATTCAAGGTTTAAATGATAAAATCCAGCAAAAAAGGCCCAAAAAAGAAAAATATGTTCCCAGAAGAACATAAAAAGGCAGAAATCTGCAGATGATTTACAGAAATGGCACAAAGATCCAGGCTGAAGATCAGCAGGACAAAAACATGAAGCAGTTTCACGTCACAGCCTCAGAAATAAAGTCAGAATGAAAAACACACAGTTGAAAAAGTTTTTATCCTCCAGTTAAAGAGATAAAACTTTCTTCTATAAGTTACATGATGACACAGTTTCTGCTTTAACGCCACATTCAGCCTGAAAAGCTTCACAAGCTGCAGGAAGGCGAACATACGCTTATAAAATCTCTTACAGTTCAGATAAATACTGGATTTACTGAAGGTCATAAATCTGACATTTAACTCATCATCCAGACCGTTTATCAGGCTTGGTGTTGGAAGCAGGACGACAGGCGGCTAATGCACGACGGGAAGCTAAAACACAACTCGACCTCACGTCTTAGCCTGTTAGCATAGCTTAGCATGAAACAGTCTGTTATAGAGGTAGCACGTTTTCAGCACGCACCGCGTTCAGCATGCACCGCCTTCAGCAGCATGCACGCCGCCTCCTGAGGAGGAAACGCCGCCTCCTGAGGAGGAAACGCCGCCTCCTGAGGAGGCTGATGATGATGATGATGAAGACTATATTGTATGATGAACATTTTTCTACTGTTTAGCTCACATAGACTGACTTTACTGCAGAATCTGCTGCATCGTGACCGAGACCCTCTTTCCCGTTCCGACCACGTCTGTCTCGTGTCTCAGAGCCATGGAGGCGGTCTCTCTGTGGCTCAGGTGGTTCCTTGAGGTACTGAGTTTTAGAAAAGGCCAGAACCAAAACCTGCCACAGCAGTAGTCGCCTCTGAGCCCAACTTTGGTTGAAGGAGTGTCTGAAACCCCCCGATCATGAAGGAGGAGTTTCTGTTTCTTCCTGAACCAAAGTCGAGTCAGACTCGGTCCGGATCTGGATTATCTGGCGTCGTTGAGCTGCCGGGCCACCGTCAGGATCTTCTTGGCTCCTTTGCTCAGCAGTAAGTCGGCGAGGTCCACACCCAGACGCTCGGCCCGATCCTGGGAAGCTCCCGGGATCTTGGTGGCGGTGACTCCGACTCGCTGGACCAGCTCGTCCACCGGCCTCAAGCTCTGCTGCACATCAGCGTGTTAGCAGACATCTGGACTTAAAACAGGAGACGTGGAAGTGATCCAGGATCTGGGCGGACTCACCTCGTCTCCAGCAGCGATGCTGGTCTGCATGGTGTCCTTCAGACTGTCGGAGCCATCCAGACTGTACACCGCCCCCGTCAGGTAGAGCTGCAGAGACACGTTCAGCTTTCAGACAGATCCTTACAGCGGCTCGTTTACATGTCCAGTAAACCGTCAGAGGAATGTGGATCTGGTCTGCTGCTCCAGGACTGGGACAAAAACCACAATCCGAGGTCTGACTATCCAACGGACTTTCCTGTCCCAGATCCGACGGACCTGCCTGTACCGGATCCGACGGACTTTCTTGTACCGGAACCGACGGACCCGCCTGTCCCGGATCCGACGGACCCGCCTGTCCCGGATCCGACGGACCCGCCTGTCCGGGATCCGACGGACCCGCCTGTCCGGGATCCGACGGACCCGCCTGTCCAGGATCTCTGAATAGACCTTTCCTGGGAAGCCAAGGAGTCTGACATCCCTGTAAATGGAGCAGACCCTTCTTCCTTTCTTAAAGAGGGGGCCACCGCCCCAGTCTGCCAGTCCAGAGGCCAGAAGTACTCTCTCCGACGTCTGTCAACCAAGACATCCCAACAGGATCCAGATCCTAAAGGAACTCTGGGTGGATCTCGTCTACTCGCGGAACCACCGAGGAGCTGTTTCACCGCTTCAGCGCGGAGATATGAGAACCCACCTCTGGTCCTCCAGCTCAGCTTCCTGAAGACGTGTTGATGGTCTGCCTCAGTGACACCGAAGCCACGTCCAGGTTGGCATGGCGACACCCAGCCGCCGCCTCCAGAGTCCCACAAGTCTAAAAGGCCTGATAGGACTTCCCTCCTCCAACCAGTTCAGGGATTACTGGTGTGACTGGTGTGACAGCGATGCCGCCACGGCTCCAGTCAGCAGCCTCAACAACTCGGGTGGAAAACGGTCCACTGGGACTCGATTTCCCCGCCTCACTCAGGACGGTCTGGAAGCTCTGCTGGAGGTGGAAGTTGAAGCTCTCTCTGACGGGAGATGCCTGGCGTTCCCCTCGGACCCTCAACATGGATTTTATTACGTATTAAAAGTGCACAGGCCCCTGGGCGTAGAGTGTTCCAGGGGCCCCTTCCCCACCGCAACACTGTAAAAACTGTGAAACAACATTTCTGACATCTCGCAGCCAGTGGTACCAACAGCAACACACTGGACACTGTGGTGGGACTATCTGACTTATGTACTTTTTGTTTCATGTCCAAACTGCTGGTGTTTGCCCCACTTCGGTCTCACATGGGCCCCATGTGGACATGGACCCCTGGGCCTGTGCCCATAATGCCCATTGGATAATCCGGCCTTGATTGTATGTCTGCCGAGCTGCTGTCCTGCATACGGCCGGCGGAGCCTCCAAACGGACTAAACATGTCTGAAACCGTCAGACTCTGTCCTTACCTGGGAATCCTTCACCTGGGTGTGCACGGCCACCGGAACGCTGCAGCCGCCCTCCTACAGAGCAGAAAAAGCGGAGTGAGCACGGCTTCCAGCCTGCAGGGCGACTAAACGTGTTTCTTACGGACCAGCTGTTTGAGGAAAGCTCGCTCGGCGATGCAGCGCAGCACCGTGTCGGCATCGTGGAGGACGGACACCATCTCCAGGATGTCGGCATCGCTGACTCGAACCTCCACCGCCAGAGCCCCCTGAAAACACACACACACACGATCATTTCCCATGACTCTCTCTCTCTCTCTCTCACACACACACACACACACACACACACACACACACACACACACACACACACACACACACACACACACACACACACACACACACACACAGTTGTGCTCATATGTATTCTTACACTTTCATTAAAGAAAAGGCTGAATTTACAACAGTCACTCAAATAACTAGAGACTTAAAAAAAGAACAATAACTACAAAGTTGCTAAAAAATATAGTTTAGTAATATAAGACACTGTTTTTTCATTTATTTGAGTTGAAGAAAGAAAGAAAAAAACAAACAAACAAATTGGTCCTGGACAAATTAGAGACGTTTCTGTTGAACAGTGGGACAAAATACCTGTCAACAGGTGCAGAAGTCTGACTGAGAAGAACAGAAAACACCTGACTGGAGCGGAAACATTAAAGCATTGTTCAACTAAATATTATTTTATGACTGATGGAATATGTAATAAATTATCTTATTTGTTTGCTTTTTAAAAAATATTTCTATTGAACCAGAATTAGAAAATAATGTCATGATTTTCATGAAATTTTTATTTATTATGACTTTAGTCAATTTCAGGTGATTTTTCAGGCAGCTGTTTTTTTTCCTTCTGAATAAATATGAGCACAACTGTAAACACACACAGAGGTGCTTCCTGGTTTCCCACCTGTCCGACAGCGTACATGCAGTCTTCCGGCTCCAGGATCTATCAGACAGAATGACATGATTAGCCCAGCAGGAGAGTAGAGACCAGCTTGGCGGATCTGAGCGGGTCTTTTCACCATGCTGATCCGGTTCTCCCAGCCCATCCTGACGAGCCCGGCGGCGGCCAGGATGATGGCAGCGAAGTCGTTCTTCTCATCCAGCTTCTTTAGCCGTGTGTTCAGGTTCCCACGCTGGAGCCAGACGTTCAGGAACGTTCAGGAGGAGCGAGAGCTTCCACACTTCCTGCACATTCCTCTCATTTTCAGCTTATCAAACTTTTCCATCGCAGTTTTCAACCTTCGACAAGTTATCGCTCCCTAAACCGGGAATTTTCCTTTGGTACAGAAGCAAAAGCACCGAAAGGAACATGACTGGTAAACTTAACTTTATCTGAACGCGATTCAAAGAAAATCCCAAAAAGTTCGGGACTTCTAGCAAATATTATAAGTTTATTTTCAACATATGAAGCTAATGATCGTATTTATTGTTCCAGTGGGACGGAGAGTCGTTCCTTCTCCTGGTTTTACGGAACATTCTCTGTTCTCAGGCTTGACGCCTCCCTTCTCCAACCTTCTCATTTTGTCTCTTCTCGCTGTAAATGTTCCATCTGCAGCAGTCCTTCTTAATAAATTTTAGGATTTTAAATCATTTTTATCTATTAATTTAACTATTTCTTGATATTTGACTTTGTGAGCCATTGGGAATGTCAGAATGTCTGTTTATGTGTCTGTTTTATTTACAGTCTTCTGTGACACTAAACCTGAAAACGCTGTAGAACAAATCTCCCGACAGGTACAAAGTCACCTGAATCTGAACCTAAATGTTGGACCAAGCTGGAAACTACCGACATCTGAGCTGCTTTCCCTCTTTCCGTCGTTTCCATGAAGATCTCTGGTTGCAGACGCGTTAACCTGCATACCTGTGCAGGTGTGTGTTGCAGAAACCATCTGCAGTTTGACGTTGTGTGTTTAAAGCAGCCGAACAAAACGGCTTTCTACCTCCCTGGAAGCGTTCGCCACACCGGAGGCAGGAAGGATACGATGTCTTTAAACTCCAGGTGAGGAAATCTCTTCTTCAGCTGAGCGGCACGACGAAGCGAACTGGTACCGATCACACTGCAAACACACGCGCACACACACACTGAAATCAAGTCCTTCTTCATCTGGGATGGACTGAAAAGCACTGCGTACCTTTTTTCTGGAAGCGTGTCCAGAGTTTTCCCTGCGTTGGAGGGATGTAGGACCACGGCGTCGTGGGGGTTCTCCCTCCTGGGACAAAGCAGCCAATCAGACACCAGCGGCACAAACATTACCCAAGAATTAACCTTTCATTTTATTGTCTGCAGTCGCTCTGTTTCACCACTTTTATTATATTTTATTCTTATTAGTTGTTTTATGTTGTTGTTTTCTGCATTTTTATGCTTTTCTTTCACCGTCCTGACATGTTCAGCACTTTGTTCAGTTGCTGCGGCTGTTAAAACGCCTGAATTATCCTCGCAGTGAAACTCTCCAGCCACACCGTCTTGTTCTGAAAAGATGGATTGAAGCTCGGTGGGCGGTTCCTACCGTCGCCATTTTGGCAGTGTCACTCCGAGAAAATACAAAAATGGACATAGAAGTAGAGCTGAGAGGGGGGTGTGAGCGTGGAAGATTGACACTCCGACCCGCCTGTAGATAGAGCTAACCCGAAGCTAACAGGAGCTAACCAGCTAACAGATGGAAGCAGGCTAAAGAGCTAAGACAGAGCTTGCAGTGGGATGTCGGGTAGCCGTCAATCAAAAGGACAAGCCCTTAATCAATTTCAGGATTAAATAACTCCTCCAACAGTTGTCATGAAGGTAAACCTGACCTATTAAACCTAAAATAGATTTTTGAACCAGGCTGTAAACATGTTTATTTTGCTGTAAACATGTTTATTTCTGCTGTAAACATGTTTATTTTGCTGTAAACGTGTTTATTTCTGCTGTAAACATGTTTATTTTGCTGTAAACGTGTTTATTTCTGCTGTAAACATGTTTATTTAGCTGTAAACGTGTTTATTTCTGCTGTAAACATGTTTATTTAGCTGTAAACGTGTTTATTTCTGCTGTAAACATGTTTATTTTGCTGTAAACGTGTTTATTTCTGCTGTAAACATGTTTATTTCTGCTGTGAACGTGTTTATTTCTGCTGTAAACATGTTTATTTCTGCTGTGAAGTTAGTCTTTTTAACATGGGAGTCTATGGGGATTTGCTCTGTTTTGGAGCCCCTAGTGGATGAAGGGGGAACTGCAGTTTTATGCACATCGGCTTCACTTTTAACCGCGGCAGGTTGCCGCTTGGTCTGATCTGCACAGAATAGGACTGCAGATGTTTGTGAGGACTCACTTGAGCACGGCTCCGATGGTGAATCCTGGAGGCAGCGTAGTGGGAAGGTCTTTGAGCGAGTGGACCACCAGGTCAACCCTGCGGGTCACACAGGAAGGACATGACTGGGATAAAGACGCCATTCAGCCGTCACATCTGAGGCTGCAGAACATGAAAGCTTTCACATCGGCACACACAGATTTTCTCATTCAGACAGATTCTGCTCCTCCTCATCCTCACATGAAGCCTGACCATTCTCACTAAACTGATGGATGAAGGTGTGAATGTGATGAAGGTTCGAGGCTGTTAAAGGGGAGGTGATGCCGAAACACTCACTCGTTCCTCTCCAGAGCGTTCTCCAACTCTTTAGTGAACAAACTCTTCTCACCAATCTGCATGAAAAGACGGATTTTCTGTTATCAGACTGAGATCCTGCTGCTTGCAGTTTGTGCTCTAATCCTCATTTAAGTCATAAATAACCAGCAGAAAACAGGAATAATAATAATATAAACTTGGATTTTAACATATTGAACATCACCTTGGATAAAGCCGTGTCCAGGATTTTATCCCCTATGGTTGACATGGCAACTGTAAGATGGAAAACATGTGAGTTAGGCAGAATAATTATTTATAAAAACTAATCATTTCCATCATGTAAAACACTGAATGAATCCAGGTTCAGATTCGGCAGCGCTCTGAACATCAACACATCATATCGAGGGGTGGGAAAATCCAATCGAAAAATCAAAAATCTGGATTTTTTTGCTTCACAATTTTAAAATGGATTTTTTTTAAATCTATTTTTTATTTCAAATAAATAAAAATAATCGGATATAAAATTTTTGTCATTTTTATTGTTTTAATTGATCTTTTAACTTGTATTCTTGGGCGTTATAGCATAATTATGGTTGTTTTTTCCTGATTGAAATCAAGAAACATGACGAGCAAATAAAAAAAGTTTTTATCCTTTACTTCTTTATTTATTTATTTTTCTTTTAAATCGACAAAAACAAGCAATACTGAAGAAATGTGAGAATCACAATTTAAATCAAATCCCAAAAAAATCAGAATCGAATCGGGACGAAAGCGGATCGTCACAGGCCTAACCCTATCTAACAGTCATGTGACGCGTTATATGAGCTAATCGAACAGGAAGTTCACGTATGCTTCAGGTTCTCCGATGATTCTCACCGATCTCCAGGTGGACATCGGGGTACAGCTCCCTCAGCTTGTCGGCCACGCTGTCCGTCTGGATGCGAGCCAGCTGCAACAGAAAACAGGCTGAATGTAAGAAAAGGTCTGAGGAGGACGGAGTTATCTGTGAGGATGCAGACCTGCTGCTCTGCATCAGATAATGCTCTGTCAACCGACACCGATCTCAGTTCATGTTTGACTAACAGCCCGACTAAAACAGCGAGGTACGGTACCTGGCTCTTCCGGGTCCCGATCCTGATGACCCGGCTCACTTTCCCCTTTCCATCCTGCAGGACAAAAAACAAAAAACAAAAAAAACACAGCAGCTACGTGAGAATGAGCCTGGAAGCATGTCCCACTTCCACCAGCCCAGCACAGATTCCGGTTTTCCTGCAGGACTTTCTCTGCCCGCCTCACCCTGATGTACTTGTAGGGTCCGTCCTCCATCGTCCTGCTGTGTCTGGGACTGCCTGCTGGGTAAGAAGCTGAGCTGACTGAGGTCATAGAGCCTCCACACGCTAAACAAAGCTCTTTCTCACCCAAGCGCACCGCCTACTCTTCCCTGGAGGATCCCCACCCCAACATATCTCTGGTTCCCAAAGATAAGGGTTTTATTCATGAGTCCGTTACTGAAGGCAGGGATGGGCAGCTAAGGAGGGTCCTGGTTACGAGGCGTGGAGAGACGCTCAGACTTTACTCAGTCAACGGTTTACCCAGGAAACTATTTACATTTAACTAAAGTTCCCACTGATTTGATCTGAAACATGTATAAAATAAATACACAAAGATACACGACATAACAGAATAAAACTACTGAAAACTACTTCGTATTAACTGTACTGTTTATTTAAAACGTTAATAACAATAATAATAGTCCATAAATAAATACCTACATCATAATAAATGGACTAAATGCATGATTTTATCTCAAAAAAGTTTGATCTGATTTTAAATTAATAAATTAAGGGAATATTAATCAGCTCAACATATTTTATTGAGTGATAATAAAGATCAAAACGTGTGAAATGAACACAAAACATTAAACCATGAGAAATTTCCTTTATTTCATATCTTACATTAATCTTTTTGGATAATCTTGATGATTATTATAGTAGAAAACTTATACTGTGTTTGTTTTTAGAGGCAGGTTTAAGTTTAAAATAGCAATTTAATGTTTAATTGCTGAACTTTAAAGGTGTAAGAATGAAATGTTTATTTGTTCAGAAAACCAGCCAACATGTTCCTACAGAGATAAATGATCCACACGGGATGAAAAACAGAGAAATAAGATGGTTTAGGCATACTTGACCTGACTTTATTTAGCTGTTTGCTGTGGGTTTAGGGAGGACAAGGACACGCTGCGTGGGTGTGGGTTCACAATAACATTCACTACTGGGATGGTATCTAACCTGGAGATTATTTAGCCTAATTAACTTAATCTTTACCAGATTACTGACTCATTCAGAGATCAATAAAGTCAACTAAAACGCAACTAGCCTAGCGTTAGCTTCTTCACGCTCAGTCTTGACAGACCGTTTCGCTCCTCTCTATCATCCAATGAGAAGCCGAGTTCGGTGACAGACGCAAGCAGTAGCCAATCACAGCGCCCAGTATTATGACGTGTATGCGGAACTGCTACTGAACGTTTCGTATCAATCACAATTCATCGAGTAGTTTTGATTAAAACTTACCCCAGAGCTCGTTTCTCCCGACATGTCGTTAATAACTTTTCTCTGTCTGTGTTGTAAGAATCAGCACGCTTGTGTTACCGAAGACAGAGTCCATGAAAGCCTGGTTAGTACCCAGAACAGTCCAGCCACCCACATGTGAATGAACACGGTCCTCTGATGTCATTGAATCGCAGCCTAAAGGTCATTTCCTTCTTCCGTCATTAAGGTGACGTGTTCAATTAATAAAACGTGTTAAAAGCAAACTAATTTTAACATAATATCAGCTATATGCTCTGTTAATAATTTCCTGTTTGATATATTTAAATTTGAAGTAGATGCCTGTAACTTCTGTTTTTCCAAGGCTGAAACCATTAAAAACCTTTTTTTTTTTTTTTTAATGAATACTCTGTTGTTTACTTGTTCTGGTCAGACATTCATAGCTGGATTTCTTTAAAAATGAACAATATCCCTTTGTTTACCCATAAGGATAATGTTTATTTTATGGACAACCTGGACACAAGCATATCAGATGTTGTTAATCTCATAATCATGCTGGGTAAATATCACATTCATACCTGTAAATGGAAAAAATGCATTCCATCATTCATTGAGTTTATGAATGGCTTCACCTGTTACTTTAAATCTCTTCAATGTCTGGTCCACAAGAACCTAAAAGCCAAAAAAAAATAAATAAATAAATACTTGTATTGGTATGTCCTTGCTGTTTTAATATTCCTTGTAAGATGTGCTATCCTTTTTTTATAACTTTATTTTTGCCTCTTGTCAATAAAGTTCATTGTTTTTTTTTAAATGAGAAATGTACCGCTTCACACAGCTCTATGCCACTAATAGTGTCACTTTGTTTATTGTTGTCTGTCTGTACCCTGACTTGTGCAATCTTTAATAGTTAAATAATTCATTTAAAAAAAAACAAAAAACAAAAAAAAAAAACGTGTTAAAGCAGCTACAAAAAACAAAAACAGACATGAAAATAAAAGGGGGATCATTAGACAGTGGAGGATCTTTAATCTTGAATTATGCTTCCATCTGCTGGTGTGCATTTTAGGCTTCGTATATTAACATTAACACTCCAGTTTCAGCCTGAGAAGTATGATCCCATAAAGTCAAGTTTGAAATGTTGTCTAAAAAATCTTGATAAAAGTTCAAAATTAAAGACTGTGTGTCCCTCAGTCTCAGTATCCCTCTTTTTTTTTATGTAATTTATTTTAGTTTTGGACAAATTCATTAAGTTATAATGTGTCCTTACCTTAAAGGTCTAGATGGTTACTGCCATCTAGAGGTAAAAAGGAGTATGACAGTAGTAGTGAATGTATGGTGGCCAACAGTGGCCAAACTTCTTCCAGCCAAAAAGATTTTTTCATGTGAGTGGATCTAAAACATGTCTGTATTTTGTTGCTCATCAATAAAGTTCTTTCATTTATTTATTATCCGAACTGCCTAATCCAGTCAAGGGTTGTGGGGGAGCTGGAGACTACTCGAGCAGTCTTTAGGCAAGAGGTGGGGTACACCCTGGATCGGTCACCCGTCCAATCAATAAAGTTATTAATAAATAAACAAAACTGCATTTTTATTTTTCTTCTTCAAAACAGCTCATTGTGTAAGTAAATAAAATGATAAAGAAAAGGACATTTAAGATTTTATTTTCAAAGCATTCCTCAACAAATAGACACCAAAATTTAATTTCAAATAATGTAGCTATGACCTTTTTCATTTCAAAGTCATATCTGCATTATTTGACTCTTAAATAAAATTAATCATAGATAATCCAAACTGCATTTAATTTTCACTTTCAAGACTGATAATTTTATGACAGTCAAAAAGAAAATTAAACGAACATTGCTTTTTGTTTTTTGTTTTTTGTTTTTTTATGCCTGTCCGCAAAAAATGTTGCTGCTAACCCTGAGCGGCGCAAAAGAGTGAATTCAGCGACCACTCTGCTTCTTCAGCCTCCAGTCCGACATGGCTGTACATCTAACAGACAGATGGAGGAAACGGCAACGTCAAGATCATAAAGATTGCAACTGCTTGAAAAAAATTATAAACACGTTGCTGCATCTCCCAGGATGGTTTAGAAAACATGCTAGCAGGTTCAGAATATTGGCAGCCACATGTAAGTTGGAGGATTCAAGTCACACCCACGAACGGTCTGGTCGTGGCCACAGTTTGAGGATCTGCGGCCACTCTGTCAGAGATCCTAACTGTCCAACTTGGAGATTGGTGACTTCTGTTTGGTGTGTAGTAGTGGATGTAAATTGTTATCCAAAACTGTCTGTACCACCTTAAACAAACACATAAAACTGGTTTGATGGGCAGTGTATGTCCCCACATTATCTCTGGATCAACGGTACCTGAACACACATGGACACTTATACCACCCCACATCATCACAGTGGTCATTATGACTTCTCGCATAGCGCTGCCTGAAGTCTGGAGAGTTTCTCTTCTTAACCTTTCCACACTTAATCTTTTTATAGAATTCTTTTCTCAAGGTACTGAAACAATAAAAATGTTTTTTATTATTATTATTATTATTATTATTATTATTATTATTATTATTATTATTATTATTATTATTATTATTATTATTATTATTAACAATCCATCACAGATAAATACAAATACATTTCAAATTAATGATTCTCTGCATGAATTTGGCACAAAGTGACCAGCCACAAAAGCTGCTAGGAAGGATGAGAGATTTGGAAATTTAATACCTAATCCTGACACCCCAACCAGTCACTGATTAATTGCAGAGTCTTTATAAACAGATTGGGGCATATTCTGTCAAATTCTTTACCTGTCTACAACTTTTATTGTGTTGCATCAGTTTCTGCTGTAGAATAGGAAACCTGTTCTACTATGCAGTGAAACAGTAAACATAATTTCTTTTGACATGTATCTGTTAAATAAAGGTTCTAAAAAGAGATAGTTTTTCCTTATTTTTGTTATCATACTATCATACATAATATCAAAACTTCTGAAACTTTATTATGAAAAAAATTCACCTTAAGAATAAAAACACTTTAAATACCAACATTGCTTTTATCTGCCAGTATGTCACAGAACAATCCAGGGTGCTATGTTTTCATATAAACTCATTCTCTTCGTTCATTTATTCATTTGTTCACCCTGAAAACTTCTCCGGCTGTTTTCCTTCTGTGCATGAAACACTAAAGTTGACTTTCATGTTTCCTTTATTCATTATGAGCTTAGCTTAATTGTGACGTTCATACTAGATAAAATATCAAAGGTAAAGTAATATTTTTCACTAATATCAGACAGTGTGTATAGTGTTCTGAGTTAACGTGTCCTGTCTCTGTGGGCCAAATCACACTGCGTGTACAGCAGGCACATGGGCTGGTCAGATACATAACACAACTCTGACTCAAAATAACTAGAGACACTGTGTTAACCTTTAATTAAAACAGCATTTGCAAATGTAAATAATTCATATTTTCTTCCCAGTAGAGGATAAACAGCACTCAGCACTAACAGTCAAAAATTTGGACACACTTTCCCATCTGATTTAAAGGAAAAGTGTGTCCAAACTTTTGACAGATTATGAAACTGAGACGTTTTAGCTTTTGATAGAAATGTGTAACAAGTAGTTCCAGCACTATGTTTAGTATCGCCTCTTCTTCGAACATCTGTCTGTAAACATCTGGGAAGGAGACCAGTTGCTGGAATGTTGTCCCTTACTGGTCTGATGCAGGATTCCAGCTGCTCTACTGGAATTGTTGTTGGATTTCTGCTTCCATGGTGCTCCAAATGTTTGTACTGGTGAAACTGGACTGCAGCAGACCAGTTCTCCTGTTCCACCATGTTGCTGTGATGATGCAGGATGTGGTCCAGCATGGTGGAACCTGCAAGGTCTTCCCTGAAAGAGACGTTGTCTGGATGGGAGCAGATGTTTCAGCATTGATGGAGCTTCCCAGATGTGGAAGCTGCCCACGCCATCGGCACTAATGCAACCCCATCCCATCAGAGATGCAGGCTGATAACAAGCTGGATGCTCCCTCTCCTCTTTAGTCTGCAGGACACGCCGTCCATGCTGTCCACAAACTATTCCACATCTTCATCCAGGTTTCCAGAATACAGAGATTTCTCCTGATTCTCTGAATCTCTAGCTGATATTCTACACTGTAGCTGGTGGGATTTTTCAGCTCTCAGGAACATTCTTCTGATTGTTTACATCCAGTTTGTCTCACTGGTGAAGCCCTGTCCATCTTTCCATCTTACAGACTCTGCCTCTCTGAAATGCTCCTTTTATACCAGTCATGTTACTGACCTCTTGACATTTGAACCGATTAGTTGTCAAATGTTCCACCAGATGTTATTTTCCAGTCTTTTGTTGCTCATGTTCCAGCTGTTTCCAGATGTGGAGCTGCATCAGATTCACAATACGCTCATATTTTCCATCAGATAATAAAATGTCTCATTTTCATCATCTGATATAAAGTTTATCTTCTGCTGGGAAGAAAATGTGACCTGATGAGATTCTGAAAATCATTGTTTTTGGTTTTATATTTTCCAGACTTTAATATGAACACAAAAGTCAGTATTTTGTTAAATATAATCATTCACAACTATGTTTAAATTAATATTTTTGAACATGAAGATAAACATAAAAGTTTAGCTGATGGAGTAAATAAAATACAAAATAAAGCAAAGACCCTCCCCACCTTTAAGACTAGGCTGCAGACTTATCTTTTTGATAAGTCCTATAGCTAGGGATGGTTAGCATCCCTTAGTTATGCTGCTATAGGTTTAGACTGCTGAGGGACATTTCCTGATACACTGAGCTTCTTTCTCTCTCTCTTATTTCCCCCCCAATAACAATAATGTTGCATCATTAACATGTATGTCTCCTGTCTCAGCAGGTGTCCCTGGCCGGGAGTAGCAGTTCCTGTTGTCTGTTGTCTTTCTGTCCTCTTCCCCCCACACAGCAGAGGCAGATGGCTGCCTGTCCTTGAGCCGGGTTCTGCCGGAGGTTTCCTTCCTGTTAAAAGGGAGTTTTTTCCTTCCCACTGTCGCCAGTGTGCTTGCTCAGGATGGGAGATTGAGTTGGAGCTTCCATCTCAATATGTTGGTTTCCTTATAGGCTATTATGAATTGGCTTCATTATGTTTTTTTCCTGTCTGTAAAGCGTCTTGAGATGGCATTGCCGTGATTTGACGCTATATAAATAAAGTTGAATTGAACTGAATTGAATTAAATTGAATGTGGGATGAACTGATGATTGATTAGCTCCTCTGATAGCAGACATAATTCTGCGATTCCTGAACAGAATTTTGTCACTCATGTGAACCCTCCCGTTGACTTGGTAGTGATTACATATGAAAACTTGCTGTGGGAATTATTTGGACAAAATATGCGGAGTCGATGTGTAGATGTTTATTTTAACTTCACAACTTTGCTCATTTATGATTTCAGATGCTATTTATGATGCAACCTTGTTTGCACACTTAAAAACTAGTCTTATAAACTAGAAATGAACAAAACCCATTTAATTCTGACTCCGCAGGTACTTTTAAATGTGCCTTGAGACAACTCTCATTGTGAAGTACTTCTCTGCAAATAAGAATTTATTCCATTTTGAGCTAAAAAAAAAACAAAAAACAAACAAACAAAAAGTGAAACAAATAAAATGTTGAAATAATGTAAAATGAGTTGGGAAAAAAATCATGTGATGAACATTCCTTGATGTAGACATGAACAAGAACAACAACAAAAAAACCCCTCAGAATCAGAATCAGAAAGACTTTTATTGCCATTGTCTTTGAACAATTCAAAGACTAGGAACTTGTTTCGGTGAGAAGATGCTGAATAGTAAAAATAATCATAAAAACACTGAATAATAATATAAAAGTAGAAATACAGCTATTTTACAATTATTTTACAAATAAGGTAAGGCATAAGAACAGGAATTACATTGAAACTTAACCTGGAGCCAATTGAATTGAATTTAAAGCTGCCACGTTAAACTCTGTCAAACATATTTAGGAGAATAAATGCCTGTGAAGGTAAAAGCAGTCCCATCCTTTTAACCTTATTTATGCAGCATGATGACGTGCCAACATGTTGATGCCACGTCACAGGTTTCCACGGTGAGCAAACTAACTACGTCACTGGTTGATTCCCCTTGTATTAAACTGTTTAATTTCTTTGTTGTTGTTCCTTTTTAATTATCATTTTCATGATTACACTTTATAAAAACTGACCCATGTAAAAAACTTTCACGGAAAAAAACAAACAAAAAACGTTTCCACGGTGGGTTGGTCTCGCGCGGCGCTTCCGGTGGAGACGTGGCTCTCCGCTGCTGCCATATTGACGCTAGCTAGCAGGCTAACAGTCACCCAACTTGGAGTCGGCTGGATTCACACCTCGCCTTTCCAGCGTGACGAGAAATACCCCTCACGACAAACACGACAGACCGAAGAGCGTCGTCCAGTGAAGACAGAAATGGTGAGTGACAGGAAAATAGAAACAGTTTTCTTGGTTTTTATCGGGCCTGGTTGTCATCATAACATTGGCTAACCTACCGAGAAGCTAAAGCTAGCTTCCCTCGTCCAAGACGGAAATAAGAAGAAAAGCAGAAATTACTTTTAGATGTTTGTTTAATGCTGACATTCTGTTTAACTGCACGGATGAACCACAAGCTGCCTTTTTAAAGTGTATATTAACTTAAAATGGGACATTGAGAGTGGAGACACTTCTTACGCTCGTTAGCTTAGCATGCTAGTTAGCCGGATGCTAACCAGTAAGACTAACCTCACCTGCTGTCAGGTTGTCTTCTCAGCCATACTGTCACTTCGCTTTAATTCTTACTAATAAATGTTAACTATTGTGTTTAACTTGCAGTCTAGGTTTTGTTAAGAACAACTTCTATTTAATCTCCATCAGTTGCAGTCGTGGCTTAAAGTGTCAACGTGGAATGACTGGAGCTTCTCGTATAAATGTGCAGCTCTGACCTTTTTTTTTTTAATTTTATTTTTTATTTATTTTTATTGAAACAAGAAAATAAATATGCAGTCCTGACTTTTTTTTTTAAATTGAAACAAGAAAATGAATGTGCAGTCCTGACTTTTTTTTATTTTTCATTTTATTTTTTTTCTTGAAACAAGAAAAAAGACTGGTTTAGTATATAACCAATTCAAAGACATTTTGAGATACAATTAAAAAATAAAAAAACTGAGCTTAATAGCCATCTAAGAAAGGGGCTTAGGTTTTAAAATAATGCATAAATTGAATCAATACACATAAGGCCAAAAACCTGTGAATTAATGCATTTCACAGCGCTTTTGAAATTCAATAATTAATTTCTTAATTTAGCAAACAGAGGTTTCATATTTAAAAAGTGGCATTTGTGTATAAAATGTTTAGCTAACAAAATTAAAGAATTATACAAGAGTTCAGTTTTTTTGTCCTCTAATACAAGTGCAGTCATGACCTAAAGTGTCAAAGTGGAATGACTGGAGTTCTTGTATAAATTCATCAAATGATCAGATAATTTCTGTCATGTTTGCATGTAATTGTAATATAAATATAAATATATAATAATGGTAACTTTGTGGAAACATTTGGTATGTGTTTTGCTAACATTTTTAGCATTTCAATTCAATTAAAAGCTAAACTTAAACTCCTTTATTGATCCAGTTTCATCACTATCAGTTCAGGCAAATACTGTCTGCACATATTTAGTAAAATATCTTATAGCCTGTTAAGATCATAAACAAGTTGTTGTTGTTTACTGGTAATTATGTCATAGTTGGAAATTTAGTTGCTGTTGATGTGATTTATTTTAGCCGGTAAATTTATATTTGATCATGTGTAGGTCATCGTTTCTGTCATGTTTTCTCTTTCCAACGCAGATTTAAATTGCGATTGTCACAATTCTCCGATATTGCTGATTTTTGTAGCTTAAAAACAAAAAAATGTATAGAAGTTTTTTTTTGCACATTATCTTTCTTCATTTCAATGAGGAAAAAAAACAACACAGCAGTCAGATCATCACACTGCTGCTATAATGCCCAAGAAGACAAGTCAAAAGATCAATAAAAACAAAAAAGTGACTGAAATTTCATAATGGATTATTTTTAAACAAAAAAAAAAAAAGATTTTAAAATTGTGAAGAAAAAAAATCCTGATTTTCGTTTCGATTTTTTCCCACCCCTATAAAACATCATAAACAAGTTGTTGGTGTATACTGGTAATTAATTGGAAATTTAGATGCTGTTGGTGTGATTTATTTTAGCTGATAAATTTATATTTAGGTTGTCATTTCAGTCACGTTTTCTCTTCCCAACGCAGGTGCTGTTGGCAGCGGCGGTGTGCACCAAGGCCGGCAAGGCCATCGTTTCCCGACAGTTTGTGGAAATGACACGGACACGGATCGAGGGTCTCCTGGCTGCGTTCCCTAAACTGATGAACACGGGCAAGCAGCACACCTTTGTGGAAACAGACAGTGTTCGCTACGTGTACCAGCCGTTGGAAAAACTCTACATGGTCCTCATCACCACCAAGAACAGCAACATTCTGGAGGACCTGGAGACGCTCAGACTTTTCTCCCGCGTGGTAAGAAAAAGCTGCAGTCGTCTTCGGACTGAGCAGTACCAAGTTTGAGCATGTAGGCTGATGTGATGTATGTATGTTTACACAAGACTTTAACTCAAGAAAATCTCATCGTAACGGCTCTTACTGAATATCAGCGTTTTAGTGGTGAATGTTAGATAAATAAAGCTGAAGACATACAGTTGCACTCACATTTATTCATCCCCTTTCATTAAAGAAGGAAAAAAACAGATGCCTGTAAAATAAGCTGAAATTGACTAAAGTAATAATAAATAAAAATTTCATGAAAATCATGACATTATTTTCTAATTCTGGTTCAACAGAAATATTTCTTTTAAAAAAGCAAACAAATAAGATAATTCATTACATATTACATCACTTATATATTCAATTTGAGTGACTGTTGTAAATTCAGCCTTTTCTTTAATGAAAGGGGATGAATACATATGAGCACAACTGTATATATTAGGGCTGGGCGATATGACCTTTTAGTAATATCCTGATATTTTTATGGCATGTCACGATATACGATATATATCTCGATATTTACCTTAGCCTTGAATTAATGCTTTGGTGCATGCAATCACATCAGTAAGATGATTTTGTGTCTACATTAAAACGTAATTGTTCATATTGCATTAAGATATGCTGATTTTAAACATTCATGCCAAAAGGATGAAATTGTAACGAAGCAAACTGATCAAAACCGTATTTATTAAACAGTTAAAGCAGTGGCAGAAACATGTCATTTTAAAACAAAATAAAGTGACTTTGCATGATGTAATAAATGAAAATTCGTGCTCTACGGGGGGACTTTTCAAATGATGAACTATTATAAGGCTTTGCTTTATGGATACGTTTTTGAGTTGTCGTGTATTTTGTTTTATCGCAGAGTTTAGCGTAGAAATCAGTCTTATAATACAGGCAGAATGTCCTCATATCGTCTCCAATAAACGGCTTCAGCCAGCTTTTAATTCAGGATTTTATTCCCACTCCTTTCTGTACTTTCTAGAGACATGAGGAGCTAGATAAATATGCTTGTGTCACACACTGTGGATGAGGTGAGTAAGTGACAGAGGCTGTGAATGTAATCAAATAGAATTAATTATTTTTGCGTGACGTGAAAAACTTTGTAATTTACGTCCCACTCTGTAATCCAGAGCGGGATCAGTGGCGGATTTGGCTGTTCATTGTGACTGTAGGTGGAGTCGTGCAGGTGTCCTCTCTGCTTCTCTGACTGGCTGCAGCTGCAGCCGGAGCGACTGAGTGCTTTAGGACGGGGAGAGACTCTCCTTCTGACAATAACTTTACAATATGCGCTTTAAAGTCAGTCGCCAAAACACCAAGAAAGTCTCCAATAACTCCTGTAAAAGTCGCTAGATTTGTCGCTAGTCACTTTTTACAAAAAAAGTCGCTAGATTTAGCGAGAAAGTCGCCAAGTTGGCAACAGTGGCTACACGCTGCCTCTCATGACGTAGCACGTAGCTCACGTTATGTACGTAACGAGGTGCGCTTGCTTTAACTCTCTGTGCAAAGCGGTGGAGAGAGGAGGAGGAGGGAGGAAACCCCGCCCACAGCTAAAAACAACTGCGTGACAACAGGATACTCGAGTACGATGAATATAGGCATTTTCTATATCGCACAGAGGACCCTAACATATATATATATATATATATATATATATATACATATATATATATATATATATATATATATATACATATATATAAAATAAAGTATAAGCTTCTTCTTGCTTATACTTTATATCATTTTAACGACACAACAGCTCAGAAAAAACTTCTGGTATGCTAACAGCATATTTCACACATGCGTAGTCTTCCAATAAAAAACGGTTGCTCTGGGGATCTTGCATTTGATTTAACGCACTGGGACATTTTCTCCGACTGGTCCGCTCATGTGAAGGGGTGAGGGGTCGTTCCACCTTCAGTTTTTGCTCCTGATCTCTGATGATCTTTTCTTATTCTGGATGTTTATGAATGTTTTAGTCAAAGGAAATAGTTCCTGTCTCCTTCGCAGGCCTACAGGTAGCCTAAAGGAAAATACTGAAATGTTTTATTTGTTTGTGTTTTGACTTTGCTATTTTAAATTGCACAAAGTGAGCGACAGATCAAGGTTTTAGCATTCAAAACTACTTTAATCTCGAGTTGTGAAAGCCAAGATACGAGACATTCATCCTTTCTTTATCTAGAGTAAAATATTCACACTGTCCAGTTGTTGCTGTTTTGTTTTCCATCAAGGTTTTCTACATCAGGTGATTTTCCTGTTTTGTTTCCTGTATTATGTTTCTTATCATTAGTCTTGTGTCATACTTCTCATTGTCAAGAGACAAAGTAAAGACAATCTAAAGACAAAGTAATAAAACATTGTGCGGAAACTTCGCAGCTGATTGCATTATCAAACTTTCTAATGGATTAATTTTTCCTAAATGACCAAGGTTGCTGCTAACTACAGAGCTCTGTGCAGGTTAAAATCTGTTTTGTTTTTTTTTTGTTTTTTTTTTTATGAATAAATCCTCAAAAATTGCAAATTAAAATTATTAAATAAAATCAGTTTATTGATGTAGGTAGATTTGATGAGTTTAAGGCAAAGTATACATAAAAAAATCTATGAATGTGTGACGTCTTCTCATCTTCTGGGACCTGATGACCTGAACGGAGGCTAAATTTGTCCTGTTTGGAAACGTTTTTAATTGGAATTATAAACTCCTTCAGAAGGAACTTTTTCTGACCGAAAATCATCCTGTTTGAGTCAAACCTGGAAAAAGAGCTGAAAAAGATCCTACATGGTTCTGGGTTTATTCTGAAAACGGCAGACATGCAAAATGGAGACGTGTTGGACTGGATGCCGGTACGAGCTACACGGTTATGGATATTTCTGAAAAAGTTTTTCTCTGTATCTAGTTGTTGTTGCACAGCTGTTTTTATAATATAGACACAAAGTTTGTGTAATAACTGTTTGGTTATTGAAAACAACTCAGTATGTTGAGTTCAGGAACATCTCAGTGGTACCAACCAGAAACTAAAAGAGAAAAAATAAATAGCTCATTTAATTATGCTGCTTTCGGCTCACTTCATCTCAGATTGGGTTTATTTCTGTTTTCCTCTTTGTTTCTGATCTGAAGAGGGTAAAATCTATATCTGAGAAGTTGACTGATAAAAGCTATAAATGCGCGTTTCACGTTAAATATGAAATCACCAGGTCAGTTGTTTTTTTGTACTTTAAAAAAAAAAAAAAATTGTATTTATTATTATTATTATTATTATTATTTTATTTTATTTTTATTTAATTTATTTTATATTCATTTTTATTTATTTTTTTCATATTTATTGTACATTTCAGTTCTGCTCTTTGTTTCTCATCTGAATAGAGTAAAATCTATATCTGAGAAGTTGAGCTGTAAACGCTCAGTACTGCAGTGTGTAACCAAGTCAAACAACAGAAGCAGGTTGAACCGACAGTTTTAACAAACAGTTGATCAAGGTGGTGAGAAAGTATAAAAATATTAAATGCATACAGTAAATAAAGGCCCGGACGTCGCCGCATACTAACCTTAACCCTGCTGTGAAAGAAGCTTCACGTTAAATATGAAATAGCCAGGTCAGTTGTTTATTGTACATAAAGACCCCCACCTCACTGCTGTTGCAGATGAAGCTTCTCGTGGAGGATAAATTGACCTAAACAAGCTTTTTTTTTTTTTTTTTTTTTTCCTGTTCTTGTTCCCTCAAACTCACACCTCTAGCTTCTCATGGAGTAGAACAAGATTTCCTGCGCTCTCTCAGCTCTTTCACACTCCAGCGAGCTGCAGCAGAACCAGACATGAAGTTGAGACTGTGGTGTTTGTTTTTCAAAATTAGGTTATTTACAGAGCAGCCTCATGTTTCCTGAGAACTTCACACTCTTGTTATCGTCCGTATATGCACACAAATCTAGACTTGAGGTTCAAATGGATCCATTCATAGGATATAATTTCCATTTGTAACATAAAACCATTATTCTGAAGTGATGGTGCTTTTATTTTTCTGTGACAGTGGACTGGATCATTTACATGTCGTGGAAACCCAGGACCAGATGAAGTTTGGACGTCGGCAGCTGTTGAAAGTTGGCGAACTCTGCGTCCAGCTCGGTTGTTACGCAGCGACTGCTTAGTGCTGCTTTCTGTTGCTTCACCTTCGTTATAAAACCCCTGATTGTCGACTGTGGAGATTCGTTGCACAGCGGTGGAAGTCACTGTTCTCCTGGGAGCGACCTGTTCATTCACATAAGTCGGTAGAGGCAGTCTGCATGCCTGGGTGCTGGATTTATATACACCTCTGGCCTGGAAATGTACTTGTAGTACATCACGGCTGCACCTGAGAACACTAGATCCACTCGCACATGAAAACATTATGTCCTCCGATGGCCAACGTACATTTACTAATGTGTGTGTTATCCCCATCTCTGCCAGTAGATGGCAGTAATTACCACACCTTAGTCAGTGATCTACAACCTGAAGGCTCTGCAGGTTTTAGGGGTTTCCTGCTGCAACACAGTTGATTTTAAGTAATGGATCTCTAAGGAGCTCTGCACAGATCTGCTGATGAGCCATCGAGTTGAGTCAGGTGTGTGGAAGCAGGGAAACGTGGAGAGTCTGCAGGACCTGGTGTACTGGATTTGGGGATCCTTCCTTAAAATAACCAGTTTTATACGAAAGCTTCCTTATCACACAACCGACCTTCATCTTCAATGATCTTCTTTATTTTAACCGTCTGATATGAATCTCTTTCACCAGATCCCAGAATACTGCCGCGTGCTGGAGGAGAGCGAGATTTCAGAGCACTGCTTCGACCTCATCTTCGCCTTCGACGAGATTGTGGCGCTCGGCTACAGAGAGAACGTCAACTTGGCTCAAATCCGCACCTTCACAGAGATGGACTCCCACGAGGAGAAAGTTTTCCGAGCTGTCAGAGAGGTGAGATCGCTGTCGGGAAGATGGGGAGCAGCGTTTTGCTCCTTCTGGTGACCTTAAGGCCAAACCTGTCCACACACACACACACACACACACTGCTCTAAAATCATCTGTCAGAAATGACTTTTTCTGTTTTAATAAATCACTTAAACAAGCTGCTAAAACTCCCAAACATTCAGGGGTGTAGTCCAGGGTATACACGGGTATACACACTTCTTTTTCAGTCAGCAGTGAGTATACACACTTCTAAACCCCCTGCGATGCTGCTTTTACAGCTACAAACGTCCCTAAACATGTCGCTACATTAGCCAGCAGCTAAACTAAGGTTAGCTATGCTACACTGGTGAAGTTGGATTCAGCGATGTTAACTTTAGCCTGAACCTTAGACCATATATGGACGGAGCCTCCGTCGGTTAAAAGTGAAGCCTATGTGGAAGTGCATAAAACTGCAGTTCCTCCTTCATCCACTAGGGGCTGCAAAACAGAGCAAATCCCCATGGACTCCCATGTTAAAAAGACCAACATCACAGCAGAAATAAACATGTTTACGGTCTGGTTAAAAATCCATTTTAGGTTTAATAGGTCAGGTTTACCTTCATGACAACTGTGGGGGGAGTGAATTTTTTTTCTAACTCGCTCGTTTTAAAGTAATTTAATCTCGAAGTTTGGCATATTTAGGGGCGTGTCCTTTTGATTGACAGACATCCCATCTCCCGCTTCAAGTCAGAGGAATGTAGAACAACCGTGGTTTTTAGCCAGTTAACAAAGTGATTTAGCTTTAGATTTTAGCTGTAGCGTTTTAGTAACTAAAATGTGGTTGTTTGTACGACAGACTCAGGAGCGCGAAGCCAAGGCAGAGATGAGGAGGAAGGCCAAGGAGCTGCAGCAGGCGAGGAGGGATGCCGAGCGCTCTGGGAAGAAGGTGCCGGCGTTCGGCGGTTTCGGCAGCATGTCTTCAGGATCCATTATCACAGACACCATTGTCGAACCCGAGAAACCCAAGATCACACCAGCTCCAGTTCGGTACGGAGCCCAGAGCTATACTGGTTCAAACTGGAAAACACGCTGCGGTGGTTGGCGAGCTGAACTTCTTCTTTCTCGTCCAGATCAAGCGGACCAAGCAGAGCTCTGAAACTTGGCGCTAAAGGGAAAGAGGCGGACAACTTTGTTGACCAGCTCAAGTCTGAAGGAGAAACCATCATTCCCACCACAGGGAAGAGAGGCTCGGATGTTTCTAAAGTTCTGCCGCCACCTGTCAACGTGGAGAGGTACAAGTTCGCATCCTTAACCTGCTTCCTGTTTGCTCTGCTCTTACTGGTTTATCCCTCCTCAGAAGCATTCAGACTCCGCAGAATGAACGCTCATGAAAACACGGAAGTGGCTTTTAGTCGGCGAGGACGTGCAACCAGGTTTCTGCTCTGATTTACAATAAATCCAAGTCGAACCTGTCTGAACACAGTCCAATGAAACCAGTAACACCAGCAACGGTGGAGGGAAAGAAAAGCTCAAATATGGCCATGCTGAAGCTGGCCTCTGATTGGTCTATTCTGTTTTACTCTGTTGTAGTTAAGAGTCATTTTATGGGGTTTATTCAGCACCCAAAACATTAAACCAGTTCCTGGTGAAGACGTGGGATTGTTCACGGTCCTAAATCCGTCCTATAAATCACAGGTGTCAAACTGCAGTCCTCGAGGACCGGTGTATCATGCAGGTTTTTGTTGTCTCCATGCTCCAATGCACCTGACCAAAATGAATGAATGGCTTGACAAGATGATGTTGGATCCATATGATTTGAATCAGGTGTGTTGGTGCAGGGAAATAACATAAAACCTTCTGGATACCAGCCCTCGAGGACTGGAGTTTGACACCCCTGCTATAAATGATACTTAGGACTGGATTTATCGAACATGGAGTCCAGTTGTAGCAGGTAATCAGCTGCTGATAAATCCAAAGTTTTGCATCACCTGCTCGTCATACCTGTTCATGGTCCAGAAACAACCAAATGTAACCAGATGTTCAACACCTCCCAGTAGAAGCCGCATGCAAATGAATGTCATCTTCTGAAACGATATGCTTCATAACAAAGAATCGCAGCTCACAGACCAGATGTATCTGCAGCTGGACAGGAACCAGCAGAACCTCCTCCTGGATGATGGGTTTTTATCCTGACCAGTGGGGAAACTGGTTGTTTTTATATGTTCTGTAGAGGTGAAGGAAATTTAGTTTGACTTACACCTTCGCTGTCAATGTCCTTCCTGTTCCCATCATCATTCCCACAGTCCTGATCATTATTCCTAACATCATTCCTCATTTAACTCTGGAGCTCTGCCACCAGGAGGAACTCTGGACATGTTAAACTCAGGTGTGTCCTCTCAGGTGTTTTCTGAAACCAGTTTAAAGCAGGGTGTCCTCGAGGGCCGCTGGCCTGCAGCTCTGAAGCTTGTTCCATCCTCCACGAGAAGCGAGAACTTTTTTCTTGTACTTCATTTTCACATTTCCAACAACTCTTGAAATTTTTATAAAAATCTGTCTGAAACCTTTTGAGATGCTGGGAAAAACATGACCTCCTTGGTGGAGGTAACAACCGGGTTCATCGCACATGAAGCAGACATCGCCCCCCGCAGTGATCCCTCCCTGCTGCAGACCTGCTTCTCCTGGAGGATGGATGGACCTGACGAAAAATAAGTTTTTTCTTGTTCCTGCAGTCTCGAGAGCAAGAACTCAGTTCTTGCTTCTCGTGGAGGATGGAACAAGCTTTAGAGGTTTCCTGCTGCGGCCCACCTGAATCAGATTAATGGCTAAACATGATTGGGCGGAACGAGACAACAAGCTGTTCAGGAGTCATTTAACTTGAATCAGGTGTGTTGGAACTGGAAGACCACTAAAACCTGAAGGATTTCAGCCATCGAGGACTGGAGCTTAAACAATCATAGATGGCCTCCAGGCAGCTGGGTGTTTCTGTGACATTCAGCAGCAGGACCATAGTTCACTTTCCAAACCTGATGTGAAATGAATCCTTGGAGCCCAGTAAGGGCTAGATGTCAGGGTTACATCCACCAATCGTCTCTATTAGAGACAAAGTGGAGCCGGCCAACGAGGACGCCGCTGCTGAAAGCACCTGACAGGAATTTAACCCTGCTGAAGACATGCTGGACTTCGCCTTCAGTTCAGATCTATACAGATGTGCTGAACGTCTGTTTTGTGTAAACATTGGATGCATTGAACAGATTTTCACCGTTCAGGATTTTACGCTGAAGTATTCCCGTGTTTGGCATCACATCGTCTGATCCACTATCAGGAAATGGTGGCCTGCAGAGATGGATCCATGCTGGGTTTTACGTCTTACTGGACCTTGTAGGAATAAATGTCCTCGTCATCATCATGTGGTCTGAAGCCAAACATCTGGCAGGAGTTTATGACTGGGTTTCTACAAAATCCCAGCCAGAGCAGATCAGACCTGCCGTCCAATCGGATTAAAGGAGCCAGTCGTCTTTGCTTAGCTTGAGTATTAACGTGTGTGGATGTGTTTCCTCCTCAGTGTACATCTGCGTGTGGAGGAGAAGATCTCGCTGGCCTGCGGCCGTGACGGCGGCCTACAGAACATGGAAGTGCTGGGTATGGTGACGCTCCGAGTGTCCGATGAGAAAAACGGACGCATCCGCCTCATCATCAACAACAACGACAACAAAGGTTTGCAGCTGCAGGTACGTCAACCACACAGATATGCATGCAGAGAAGGTTGAAGGGAGGCTGGCTCGATGATGAAAAGCAGGTCTGAGGATGTTCTCTGGAGGCGATGCATGTGAAATAAGTTTACACAGCTCAGCATGGGTTTTCAGGACCGGTACGCAGTATTTATATATTTCCTGCTCATTAGCTCTGCTTCCAGACCTAGCTGAGCTGTTCCTCCAGTTTATAACCAGAGCTAGCTGAGTTGTTCCTCTAATTTATGACCAGACCTAGCTGAGCTGTTCCTCCAGTTTATAACCAGAGCTAGCTGAGCTGTTCCTCTAGTTTATAACCAGAGCTAGCTGAGCTGTTCCTCTAGTTTATAACCAGAGCTAGCTGAGCTGTTCCTCCAGTTTATAACCAGAGCTAGCTGAGCTGTTCCTCTAGTTTATAACCAGAGCTAGCTGAGCTGTTCCTCTAGTTTATAACCAGACCTAGCTGAGCTGTTCCTCTAGTTTATAACCAGACCTAGCTGAGCTGTTCCTCTAGTTTATAACCAGAGCTAGCTGAGCTGTTCCTCTAGTTTATAACCAGAGCTAGCTGAGCTGTTCCTCTAGTTTATAACCAGAGCTAGCTGAGCTGTTCCTCTAGTTTATAACCAGAGCTAGCTGAGCTGTTCCTCTAGTTTATAACCAGAGCTAGCTGAGCTGTTCCTCTAGTTTATAACCAGAGCTAGCTGAGCTGTTCCTCCAGTTTATAACCAGAGCTAGCTGAGCTGTTCCTCTAGTTTAAAACTAGAGCTAGCTGAGCTGTTCCTCTAGTTTATAACCAGACCTAGCTGAGCTGTTCCTCTAGTTTATAACCAGACCTAGCTGAGCTGTTCCTCTAGTTTATAACCAGAGCTAGCTGAGCTGTTCCTCTAGTTTATAACCAGAGCTAGCTGAGCTGCTTCTATTGTTCATAACCGGACCTAGCTGAGCTGTTCCTCTAGTTTATAACCAGACCTAGCTGAGCTGTTTCTATTGTTTATAACCAGACCTAGCTGAGCTATTCCTCTAGTTTATAACCAGAGCTAGCTGAGCTGTTCCTCTAGTTTATAACCAGAGCTAGCTGAGCTGTTCCTCTAGTTTATAACCAGAGCTAGCTGAGCTGTTTCTATGGTTTATAACCAGAGCTAGCTGAGCTGTTCCTCTAGTTTATAACCAGAGCTAGCTGAGCTGTTCCTCTAGTTTATAACCAGAGCTAGCTGAACTGCTTCTATTGTTTATAACCAGACCTAGCTGAGCTATTCCTCTAGTTTATAACCAGAGCTAGCTGAGCTGTTCCTCTAGTTTATAACCAGAGCTAGCTGAGCTGTTCCTCTAGTTTATAACCAGAGCTAGCTGAGCTGTTCCTCTAGTTTATAACCAGAGCTAGCTGAGCTGTTCCTCTAGTTTATAACCAGAGCTAGCTGAGCTGCTATATATATGTCTATAATGTCTCTACTAAAAGACAGTTTTTTGTGATTTTTTTTTTTTAAGCAGCTTCCTACAATCTCTTTTTTTCAAATTGTTAAAAGATAATAAACTATATTTTAATTTTACGTCCTGTACATCCCTGATTTAAACTTTAAGCGTTTGTAATGATCATAATACTTTTTAAATATCCAAACCTCAAATGTTTGTAAACATCGTGACTTTCACTGCTCTGTAATCAACGTCAGCATGTTGGAGGACGACAGAGTCTAAAGAAGTGCTGCTCTGTTATGTTAAACAGGAAGCTGTGAACCACAGACTTGAACCAAAGAGAGAAAATCAGTATGCATATTTCCGTCTTAAAAACGTGACTTTCTCTTCTCTTACTGGCAAACATGTTGCTGATAACTGTGTTTTTGTTTCAGACACATCCCAACGTGGACAAGAAGTTATTCACAACGGAGTCTGTGATCGGCCTGAAGAACCCAGAGAAGTCTTTCCCGCTCAACAACGATGTGGGAGTCCTGAAGTGGAGGTTGCAGACCACAGACGAGTCCCTCATACCTCTAACCAGTACGTCACAACAACATTCCCAGTCATCACATCTACATAATTATTGATAGAAAACTTAAATTAACTTCGATCTTCACTCTGAAGAGGCTCATTTACGCATTTTTATATTAGAAATATTCATATGAACGTAATTATAAGTTTCCCAGCAGTTTAACTGAATGTTTTATTTTATTAATGCCAGCTGAAATATTAAAATCTCAGAGTTTGAGTTTGAATTTTGTTTTTTATTGCTAATTTTATTGTTGTGATTTGTATTTATTCCAACATTTATCTATATATTTTTCTCATATCAAATTTGTATTGATTAATTTTATTATTTACTTTTATATTTTCAATGTTTTTTTTGCAACTTTTAAACAAAATTTTATGTATAAATTTATTTCTAATTAAGCTATTCTACAGAAAATTTAGATTAAGTTTACTCGTAAAGGGGGTAAAAAGCATGGTGATGATGATGGTAATTGTGATGAAGCTGGCGCGTAGCTGCCAGGTTCTGTATTTCTGTAACGGCCCGCGGCTGCAGAACCAGAACCGACTCATCCAGATGTTGTCTCCCAGTTAACTGCTGGCCTTCAGAGAGCGGCACCGGCTGTGACGTCAACATCGAGTACGAGCTGCAGGAAGACAGCCTGGAGCTGAACGACGTGGTCATCAGCATCCCCGTACCGTACGTATTCCCCCTCTGCATCCCAGTCTGTGATTTAATACCAGACTGGACCCAGTCTGAGGCCCAGAAGCAGCTCACATTGACGCTCCTGAACATTCAGAAGGTTTGTGTTGTTTTAGTGTTCGCTGTAATAAAAACACTCGTCCATGTGCGCTACGCCCTCAGGTCTGGTGTGGGAGCTCCTGTGATCGGGGATCTGGATGGAGAGTACAAACATGACAGTAAGAGGAACGTCCTGGAGTGGTGCTTACCCGTCATCGATGCCAACAACAAGACCGGCAGCCTGGAGTTCAGCATCGCCGGACAGCCCAACGACTTCTTCCCCATCAACGTGTCCTTTGTGTCCAAACGCAACTACTGTGACATCCAGGTGGGTCAGCGAGCGCATCACAGGATACTAATGAGGAGAAGGTGCAGCTTCACCTGCAGCTGCTTACCTGTTACTCTCACATCTACGTTTCAGCTAATTAAATGTTTCAGTCCTCCGTATGAATCCATTACTGCAGATTCAGTCCAGACTGGTTGTCGATAGGGATGTGACGACATGCTTTTGTCCCAATTGGTTCTGATTTTTTTTTTTTGGTGCCGATTCAATTTAAATTGCGATTCTTACAATTCTTCGATATTGTAGATTTTTGTAGATTAAAAACAAAAAAAAAGTATAAAACTTTTTTTTTTTTTTTTGCACGTCATTTTTCTTTTTTTTTTTTTATGATTCACGTTTCTGTTGCACGGAATCGCTTTGGATTGTTGTTCTTCTTCTGTGGTTGTTATAAAAAGTAAAAGCGAGCCAAGGGAGCGGCGAATGCTGAGATCGCGATCTCCCACATGGGCAGCTAACGCTGAGATCGCGATCTCCCACATGGGCAGCTAACGCTGAGATCGCGATCTCCCACATGGGCAGCTAACGCTGAGATCGCGATCTCCCACATGGGCAGCTAACGCTGAGATCGCGATCTCCCACATGGGCAGCTAACGCTGAGATCGCGATCTCCCACATGGGCAGCTAACGCAGAGTTCGCAACCTTCCACTTTGACAGCCTTAACAGAGCAAAGCTCCACATCCTGTTGGACAGAAAACACATTCATGGTCACTAAAAGCTGCTTTTTTTTTTTTTTTTTTCTCCCCTGCAGGTTACCAAAGTGACTCATGTAGACGGCGACGGCTCCGTTAGATTCTCTTCAGAAACCTCCTTTGTTGTTGACAAATATGTGATCGAATAAAGATTACTGGAGAAAATCAGTAAATTAAAAGAAAAAAAGAAAAAAAATCACCAACCAGTCCAAATCTACGCTACAGAGAGAGATTTCTTGTCTGCCACCCTGTAAACTATTAGACTGTACATGGCTGGGCCTCCGTCATCCTCATGGCGAAGCCCCCCCCCCCACCCCCGTGATGGAGCAGAGGTGTATTTATATGTTTGTATGACAGAGGATCATATATAGAGAGTTAACGCAACAACTACACTGATGCTGTTTGGTGAGCAGAACTGGAACGAGGACTAGAAGTAGAGGATGACTACTGGGATGAAGGAGCTACCTTCATCGTGGGTTAATCAAGAGGACCAGGACCTGACACCCCCCTTTTCCACTCCTCCCTCTGTTTTCTTTTCAGGTTTTCTAACCCAGAACTGTAAATCTGTAGCTGTCAATCATTCTGTAATCGTTTAACTCTGCTTTGATTGATTTGAAACGTAACTTCAGATTTTTTTTCTTGTGAAATATTTTGATTTTTTTAGGGACTTTGCAGATTTCAGCTCATGGATTTATGCTCAGCACAGCGTAAACGTTTTATTTTACTGTAGAATGATTGTTTCCCACTAATCTGCATGTGAGGAGAGCCACCAGTAAAACCAGTTCAGTCATTCATGTTCTTTCACTTTGAACACCAAGATTAGCCACTCCTCGCCTTGTTTTATTCAAAGAAAAAAAAAAAAAGGGACGCCGCGTTTCTCTCTGGTCTGTTTCCGTCCAGAGATCAGAAACCAGGTCCAGCATTGAGGAATGGGGCTGCCAGCAGGGGGCGCAACGGAGCCCCCACTCACCCAGTCATCCTTTACTTACATCCTCCGAGTCCATCAGCATTATTCTACGCAACATTTATCTTTTCTGTTTCCTTTCTTTTGTACTCCCCAGGTTGAGTTTAGCAGTGATTGTGTGGATGTGGGTTGGAAATGAGTCATTTTTAACCTGATGAAGGGGAATCTTAACATTCCAGTGTACAACTAGAAACTGTAATGGAATAAAATGTATTATTGAGAGCGTGAAGCTTCTGCCTGCGTGTGCATGTCGTCATTCTGCAGCTTTCTGTTGAACACGCCGACCTTTACGTATAAGAGCCGCTTGTTCCTGGAACATACAAGGAAACATCCAACGAATAATTCCAGTATCATTACAGGTCTATAATGGGGGGCGACTGAGAAACTACTGGTTCATTTTATATTCAACAGAGGTGGTGATTCCTGGTCCAGAAAGTAAAAGTCCCGCCATCTACCTTTACATTTAGAACAGGTGATTTCATTTACCTGGTAAATAAACTCTGCTCATTAAATTCAGCTGGTTTGGTGGCCGAAACAGCTGCCGGACAGGACGTTTACTTTCTGCCACCTCTGGTATTAAACGTGCGTTTCTAATATCTTCCCCCACAAACTTAAACTCATGATCCGGCTTGTTGTAGAGAATGGATGTATGAAGGGACTTTATCAAGCTGGGAACCAGTTCATGTACAGCAGAAGACCAGCCTAATCCAGTTCCTGCAAGCCGCCTCCACATGAGGAGGAACCGCCCCCTATTGTTGCTGAGCCAATCACGAAGCTGCATGTGACACGCTGGCTCTGTCAGGTTCAACGTGATTGGGTAGGAGTCTTTCCAGTTACCAGCTGACCAGGAGTCCAAACACAAGGATTCACCAGTATGATTTAAAAAAAGAAAACTTTAAGAGTCTGGTGGGATCAGTTCCCATCAGCTTTATAGACAAATCTAACCAGTTTATAATAAATGGCCTCCCGGTTAACAGCATCAAATCTAGATTTCACTTCAATCCTCCATCTGAGCTGAGAAAAACCTGCAGCTGAACCTGAAAAAGAGACCAAGAAGAACCAGAATGGAGACCTGCTGTCCGTGATCCGATACTGTGATGAGCTTCTACATGGAGAATAAAGATCAGAAGGAAGAGTCCAGAGCGTCAAACAACCGAGGAGCTTATAGCAGCGTCACTAAAGGATGGCAGTCTGAGTGCTCAGATGGTTTCACAAGGAACTATCAGATACTTTATGGACTTTTTTGGCACTTGTGGCCTTTATTCAACAGGGGGTCAGAGGTAATGGAGAATGAAATGCAGCAAAGGGTCCCAGTCAGGGCCAACCGCACCGAGGTGATGTTGCCTCAACCAGAAGAGCAACACACCGCTCCATGATTAACAACACGTACATATTCCAGATATGATGGGATGAAACCCTCACTCCTTATGACAAAACTTCCCCACGTTGACTAATCCTAACATCCCGTCTCTGAGATCCAGCATCGCCTTCATCCCGTCTCTTCTCTGAGATCCCTACAGACAGTAAAAGTCAGGATCAGGGTGTGGGTGTGGGTCTGGATCAGGATCAGGGTGTGGGTCTGGATCAGGATCAGGGTGTGGGTGTGGGTCTGGATCAGGATCAGGGTGTGGGTCTGGATCAGGATCAGGGTGTGGGTCTGGATCAGGGTGTGGGTGTGGGTCTGGATCAGGATCAGGGTGTGGGTGTGGGTCTGGATCAGGATCAGGGTGTGGGTCTGGATCAGGATCAGGGTGTGGGTCTGGATCAGGGTGTGGGTGTGGGTCTGGATCAGGATCAGGGTGTGGGTCTGGATCAGGATCAGGGTAGTCAGGTTCAGAAAGCAACAACTGTTCCAGTCAAGTTGATCACAGCAACAGAACAAATAGTAACTTCCCTGAAAACCAGCCGGACCGTCCTTGAGGCTGTTATTGATCAGCAGATGTTATTGAACAGACCCCCCCCCCCCCCCCCCCCACACACACACACACCCTTTGTGTGGAGCTTCTTTACAAACCTCCAGACGACACTCGGAGCATCTGCTCCGTTTGCTGCTTCTAAACCAGGACAGAAGACGTTTACCAGCTGTGAGGACGGAGGTGTGTCCGCTGACAGATGGGGGGACGGTGGGATATGTGGAGGGGGGGGGGTGTCCGGGGTCAGGGGGGGTAAGCAGCAGCCATATTTGGACTGCTGGGTGTTGTTAAAAGAGAAGCGGGGGGGGGGGGGTGTTAATAGCTGCCCTCCAGCCATAAAAACGGAGGGTGTGTCCTTTTTACGGATGAATGAGCTGATAAGCCCTGCAGAGGGTCTCAGAGGAGGGAGGTGGTTTGTGTTAGAGGGGGGGTCCGAGGGGAGGGCAGACATTGTTGTCTCTGGCATGTTTAAACACACAGTCGGCAGATTCCAGCGCAGAGCATCCACTGATCCCGTCTGGATGTTTGGAGTCCAGCGGTAGTTTCACCGAGGGAGGCGTTTGTTTCCTGGATGGAGCCTGGAGAAGCTTTCTGAAACTCAGCCTGAGGTCCCCCCCCCCCCCCCCCCCCTGGATTTCTGAGCTTCCTGCCTCCCTGGATTGAAGAATGATGCTTAAAAAAGTGCGCTTTCAGGTGGGTTCTCCGTGTTTTCTCTTGTTACTTCTCATGTCTCTGGCTTCAGTCCTGGACGTGTAGAAGAAGAGATGATGCTGCTTTCTGAGAGCTGCTGGTGGAACAATCCTGCAGGTCTGTGGGAGAACCTGCAGCTTGTGATGGTTTGTGGCCTCTGCCATGATTACAGCACATGAACAAGAAGAGCTCCAGCTGCTGATGCAGACTTTACACCATAGAAGAAATGTTTCTACATACGAGAAAACATCTGAGTTTCTTCCAGTTCTGCATGCAGCAGAGGCTTTAAGGCTGTTTGGGTTTGTTTCATTTGAACCAGTCAGATGGGAATAGCTCTGTCTTTATTCCAAAAATGTCTTAAATCTGTATGACATGAATAAAAGCAGAATCTCATTAGATCAGATTTTCTTCCCAGTAGAAGATAAACATTGTGTCAGATGATGAAACTGAGACGTTTTATCCAACAAAGTTGGAACAGGAGCAACAAAATGCTGGAAAAGTAACAATCGGAGGAACATCTGACAACTAATCAGGTTAATTATCAACAGGTCAGTAACATGACGGGTATAAAAGGAGCATTTCAGAGAGGTGGAGTCTCTCAGATCGGAAGATAGACAGAGCTTCACCAGTCTGAGACAAACTGGATGTAAACAATCAGAAAAATGCGAAGATCCACCGTCTGCAGTGTGAAAAATTACTACAAATTCAGAGAATCAGAAGGAATCTCTGTATGCCGGGGACCGGGCCAAAGGTCAGAAGTGGTATTGTCCATTTAAAAAGTAAAATGTCTCAGTTTCATCATCTGATAGGTTGTTTTTCTCCTGTTGGGAATGAAATATGACATAAAATTCTGATTTTATTTACATCATGGCTGTTTTTTGGAGGAAATAATGATTCCTGGATTGGTTTTTTTTTTTGTTTTTTTTGCTCTGTAGTTGTTTTAGATAAAAACTTTGCAGGAGGTGCATCAGGGAAGTGAGAGACCATAATCAGGTGAAAACAGCCCCTCTGTTGATTTCTCACCGTTAACTGGCCACCTGTCGGCGTCTTCAGCTGTTCTGGTCGTCCGTTCAGATGTGACGCTTTTACTGAGTCGTGTGTTTGTGAGAAAGTGATTTAGAAAGTAAACCATTGAGCGTGTTTCATTGCTTTATGGACATTTTTTACATCTTGGTAGTTATTTTGTATCCATGTTAACGCTCCTTCTGTGATCCTTTGCTTCTTTTTTTGTCTTTAATTGGAGTGTTACTTTGGATCTTTTCTGTTCATGTGTTCATGTCACATGATTCTGTGACCATGTAGCTTCATGTCCGTGGTGGTTGGTGAGAGAACGTTTTGTCCTGAGAGGAAAGCAGACGCAGGGAGGATATTGGATGAATTCTGTGTCCATATGTGGAATTTCCTGACTGTGCATCAGGTCTGTCCTCACGCTGTCTTGCTAAATTCCCCCCAACGTGCAGCCTCAGCTCCTGGTCATGTGGAGATTTTATGCTTTCTCCACTTCACAGACATGAAACGGCGATACTGCTGGTGACATCTACGTTAGGATGAGATTCATTCATCCCTTGGTGGGGAAAGTTTCTCGTCACAGCAGCATGATGACTGGAAACGACAGGAAGAGATAGCAGACCCCAGCAGCTGTATATAAATGATGGGCGGAGCATCCATGACGTCACCTGTAGATTTCTGAACACATACCTGCCTGTAGCTTAGAGCTAACTGAGCAAACCCGAAGATAACAGAAGCTAACCAGCTAACGGAGGTAAGCGGGCTAAAGCTAAGTCACGTTGTTAACCGGCTAAAAACCGTTGTTCTAAATTGCTCCATTTTTGAAGCGGGAGATCGGGTACCTGTCAATCAAAAGGACACGCCCCTAAATATGCCGAACTTCGAGATTGAATTACTTTTAAATGGGCAAGTTAGAAAAAAATTCACTCTCCCCACAGTTGTCATGAAGGTAAACCTGACCTATTAAAACTAAAATGGATTTTTGAACCAGGCAGTAAACATGTTTATTTCTGCTGTAAACATGTTTATTTCTGCTTTTTTTGCTCGTCATTTTTCTTGATTTCGATAAGGAAATAACACAGTAGCCAGACAATCATTGTGCTGCTATAACGCCCAAGAAGACAAGTAAAAAGATCAATTAAAAAAAAAAAAAATGTTACAAAAAAATGTATAATTGATTATTTTTATTTATTTGAAAAAAGAATAAATTCTTTAACAAAATAATTTTAAAATTGTGAAGCAAAAATTCCTGATTTTTAATTTTTTCAGTTAGATTCCCCACCCGCAGTCTCCAGTCTACAACATGCTACTGGACTTTTGTTCCACGTTCCGTTTTTACTCTCCATCAAAAGACATTAACATGGCAGCAGACTGTGTAGTGGCTTCGTTCTGGTCCTGCAGCAGAGGTGATCACCTCCTGCTCTGACTGCAGCTGGAAGATTCTGGTATGTTCTTCTGGATGGGGGAGAGGCTGACGCAGCAGCTGCTGCGCTAACAGAGAAGAGTAAACAATTCATGCTTTCACATTACTCACCAAAAGTCAACAGAAAAAGTCACTAGACTTGAGACTCACTCTTTCTTTACAGTTGCTAAACGGGTCTGAAAAATCACTAAATGTGGCACCAAAGAGCAACGTTACGTTGTGTATCAGTTTAATTGCTGTACAAGGAAACTGTGCATTAACAAACTTTCTACAAATAACAGTGCATTCACATGAGGATAGTCAGCAAGACTCGGTCTGATTGGGGACTAGGCTCAGTTGTAGGGGGGTATACGTGGAACATTATCGTGTTCATGCTTCAATTTGGTCTTACGAACCAAACCTTAACAATAATATATCCCCATTCCCACCAAAGATGGTGCTGCACTAGTTTTTTATCAAGAGAACAAGAAGAAAACTCTGTTGCGAGTTAAACATGGAGACCAAACTATGGCTGTTTTGGGTTTTTATTGTGTCTTATGCAAGTATACTGTAGAAATCCACTGCAACAATGGACGCAGTATGAACACCAGACGAGGCAGAGGACCCTTAACGCCATCGCTATGGATTTACCCTCAATCCAACACTAAGCAAAATGCAGAAAGTGACTTTTGTTGTAGTTCGCTTCCTGTATTTGGGCCGCATGAAACGGGCCAAGACCTCCGTTTTTGCGGATCGAGTCACTTCTTTGGTCAGAATCAGAATTTATTATATTTCCCCAAACGGAGTGGACTTTCCAAGCAAACACAGTGAATGTGCCCTAAATGCTTTGATTTTTATTTTATTAATTAATCATAAGTAACGCGTTAAAGTCCCAACCCTAGTACAGATAATGAATTAATTCTAATATAATCAGTTAAATTCTGATTTTCTGCATGTCTACAATGCAGAACGTTCAGTTTACAAAGCACTGACTGAAATGGATGGTAAATGGTTTTCTTTATTGATTAGAAATGATGGTTGGAACTGTATTTATTGATCTAACTGCTGCATTTGATGCTGCATATGGGTTTAGTCCAACAGTCATTAAATGGATCGGCAACGACTTATCAGTTTGTTTTTAATGGTTGTTTTTCTGTCCTTTAAAACTTGGAGTGGAGCACCCCAAGGCTGTTGCCTCGGACCTTTGATATTTTCAGCATTTATAAATGACTTGTCCGTGTTTTGGACAAATGTCATTCTACCTTATTTAGAGATGATACAACTGTTCATTTTTCAGCAGACAATATTACTGTGCTAAGGTCCATTTATGCTGGATGCAGAGGACGAATATGCAGACAGACAGGGCCGGATTAAAAGTGCACAGGCCCCTGGGCCCAGAGTGTTTCAGGGGCCCCTTCCCCACCACAACATTATGAACATTGTGAATGATACGCTGTGAAACAACATGTCTAATATCTCTCAGTGGTACCAATTACAATACACTGGATACTGTGGTGTAACTATCTGACTTTAATGTACATTTTGGTTTATGTCCAAACTGCTGGTATTTTCCCTCGTGGACCTCACATGGGCCCCAAGTGGACGTAGGCCCCTGGGCCTGTGCCAAGTGGCAACCTTAAGCAGTTAAAAGTGAAGTCGATGCAGAAGTGCATAAAACTGCAGCTCCCCATTCATCCACTAGGGGCTGCAAAACAGAGCAAACCCCCATAGACTCCCATGTTAAAAAGACCAACATCACAGCAGAAATGAACATGTTTAAAGGAAGAAATAAACATGTTTACAGCAGAAATAAACATGTTTACAGCCTGGTACAAAAATACATTTTAGGTTTAATAGGTCAGGTTTACCTTCATGACAACTGTGGGGGGAGTGAATTTTTTTGTAACTCGCCCGTTTAAAAGTAATTTAATCTCGAAGTTTGGCATATTTAGGGTCGTGTCCTTTTGATTGACAGGTACCAATTTTCGGCTTCAAGTCAGAAGAACAGAGAGCAACCGCGTTTTTAGCCGGAAACAACGTGACTTAGCTTTAGTCTGCTTACCTCCGTTAGCTGGTTAGCTCCCGTTATCTCGAAGTTAGCTCGGTAAGCTTTTAGCGACAGAAAGTTCGCTAGATGTCAATCATCCACCATGACGTTCACAGCCCCCCTCTCAGCTCCACCTCTTTGCTCATTTTTGTATTTTCCGGGCGAGACAACACGCATGACGCTGCCAAGATGGCGACGGTAGGAACCGCCCACCGAGCTTCAATTCAGCTCTTCAGAAACCTACGGCCGACGTCACGGAGGCTCCGCCCATCTCTTTATATACAGTCTATGGCCTGTGTCCATAATGTCCATTGGATAATCCAGCCTTGGCTTGGTCCTGCATTGGTAATACGTATAATTTGGTCCGTTTTCAACGGGCTTAGCTATCCGTCACTAGATGCAGAAAACAAACCGATACATCAGTGCAAGTTTTTTCCACCTGAGACAGCTTGCAAAAATAAGGTCCTCACTCTCACGACATGATTTTGAAATTTTGATCCATGCTTTTGTAACCACACGGCTTGATTATTGTAACGCCCTGTACTGTGGGATCAGTCAGTCCTCTCTCGCACGGCTGCAGCTGGTGCAGAACGCTGCAGCGCGTCTTTTAACTGGATCTCGAAAGTCTGACCATGTTTTACCAATTTTGTCTTCCCTTCACTGGCTCCCTGTCCGTTACAGAATTGATTTTAAGATTCTTTTATTTGTTTTTAAATGCCTGAACGGTCTGGCCCCTCGCTACCTGTCAGACCTGCTGGTGAGGTATTCCCCTACACGTTCTCTGAGGTCCACAGATCAACTTCTGCTTGTGGTTCCTAAGACGAAGCGTAAACTGAGAGGTGACCGAGCTTTTTCTGTTATTGGTCCCAAGTTGTGGAATAAGCTGCCCCTGTACATTAGACAGGCTGAATCGCTTCTTGTTTTTAAGTCTTGTCTGAAGACTCATTTTTTCTCTTTGGCGTTTTACTAATTTAAAGGGTTGTTTTACTATTAACAATGTGCTGATGCCCCAATTATGATGTAAATATGTATGTTTTATTGTTTCTTCTGTACAGCACTTTGGTCAACTTTGTTGTTTTTAACGGTGCTTTATAAATAAACTGGATTGGATTGGATCAGGGGGCAGTGTCGAGCTAAAGTAACCAATCAGAGAAAAAAATGAACAACAGGAGGAAAACCAACCACAAAATAAAAAGTACCTAAAAAAAACATGGAGATGTCAGAACAGAAAGAAACTTTGTGGTTTTCTTCTTTTTCTGGTGTTTTTGGACATATGACGACGTATGAAAACGTTTGAACTGGACGTCCACATTTACGCACGTTAGGAAGCATAAATGGACCTTTAAGCAACACATTCAGTCTGAACTTGATAGGAAGGATGTAACTGAACACAGCGCAGGTTTTTACTAACCTGATGGGGATTCATGATGAGTAAACATCTTCAAAATGTTGCTAAGAAAATGGCTGCTGGTATCTCAGGCATTAGAAGATCTTCCTCATATCCTACAACCTGTAGAGTCGTCAGGACAAAAGCAAAAGGCAAATGTGAAAAATAGCTGAAAAACTATATTATTAACTGACTTTATTTATTAGCAACAGAAATGTTTTTATCATATGTTATCGTATCTTATGTCTATTGTGTTGTTGTCGTGTCTCGTTTGTCATATATTGGTTCTTAAATGGTCTTATTGGTTCAGAGAAAACGGGGATCACACCGTATTGTTATTTGCAACCCTTTGACGACTGCAGACCCCAGGACAGGTTGCTGCACCTGAGCATCAGCTCAGACGAATCAAATCAACAAACAAGCAGATTCATGAGTGAAAGTTAACTGTTTGGGCTCAGCAGCCTGAACATTTACTGGGGTTACTGGAGTTACTGGAACGTAGAGCCATTTTCCAGTTTTACTCAGAGGACAAGAAGCAGAATTGTGTTAAAAAATGCTGGAAATGTAAAACTGACTGGCTCTGTGCCTCCAGTCCCTGTTTGGCTGTTACAGACCTCCGGCTCTGCTGGGGGAAGAGGGGCAGCAACATTAAAGATATAAGATAAGTTGGGGGAAACGAAAGGGTTTAATATTTTACCAACATTTTGTTCACAACCCAACCTTACTGGTTTACACCACAAAATGATACAATAACCAAAGACAACCAACTACAAGTGCCGACAAAAACAACAGCAACAACAACAACAAAACCAAACAATCCCAAGCTTTCCAAAGTGGCAAGCTGTTCCACACCAGAACAACAGCCGCCCTGAATGTTCATCAGAAGCTGGTTTAAATAGGGAAGCTCCAGCCAGCCAGCCAAGGAAGGGGCCAATCACAGGCAGGGGATGGCTCAGTCGGATGTGTCCTGCAGAGCCAGCCAATTTCAGAGGTGGGATAGCTGCTTGTTGGAGTCTTCTTGTAATACATGAGCTGAGGCCTGGGGTCGTAACATTGGCGTGGCAAACAGAGGATGAGTCAGGCCAATGAGGATGATCCTGGATCCTGATCTGGATCCTGGTCTGGATGAGTTGGACTCTTGGACCCTCAAGCTTTAAGAGTCTCAAGCAGAAGATGTTAAAAAACCCTGCATGTCTGGTTTAAAAAGAGGTTTAAAACCTGCGTATTTATTTATTTCATGTCCCATCATCACTGATAATCTTGCCGAAACGAAGCAGTTCGCATCGCAGACACTAGATGGCAGTGCTGCGCTGCTCTCATCTGGAGGTCCATGATGCAGAGAAGATGCCTGAAGCAAAACTCAGTAATCCTTCTCAGACGTTTGTCTCCATGGAAGCGCTGCTGGTCGTCGTCACACAGAACAACCTCTCAGCTGTGACAGGCAGACCGTGACATGAAGCCTGACGTTCGCCAGTCCACGTCCCTGAGCTGGACCTGCTTCAGTCTGCCCCCCCCCCCCCCCCCCGCTCTGTGGAGCAACATGTGGGAGTGTGATCCTCTGGCTGAAAGTGATGACCCATTTCCTCTGGATCTTCATCTTCCTCCTCCTCCCTGCCGGCCTTCAATCGCCAGTTAATTGAATTTCCATCCTGGTATGAGGGGTGTGCAGAGACGTCTCGGCATTTTGTTCACATCCTCCAATCATCTCAGAGAAAGGAGTCAGCGCCATGGAGGCCTTTGATGTTCATAATGAGCTCAGCCCTGCAGCTCGGCTGTGTGTTTCTATAAAGGCGTGAGGATCTGAGTGGGTGCGTGGGTGCAGGGAGGGCAGGACCGAATATGCTTTTCATTAAAGATAAAAGGAAGGAGAGCTTTTATTGTCTGAGACGGCTGTTTACGCTGAGTGTGTGTAGGGATAAAAGAGGAATTTCCCTCCAACCCCCCGGTGATTTGTAGTTACCTGCAGGCAGGTGAAATGAGACCGCGTGCCACGTCAGACTGCTTCCTCCATCCTGGAAGAAAACTGTTCAACGCTGTCAAATGTGTTGAGACAGTCTCATGCGGTGGAACATAACTCCTGCAGTTTAACGTAAAATCCACAACATTTCAACTTTTAGGCAGAAAGATAAAACTTCCTGGCCTTAGAAATGATTCTGACTCGTTTTGATGACACACTGAAGACATTTATACATTCCTGCAGTGTGTGTGTGTGTGTGTGTGTGTGTGTTACATCCCCTGACAAGGATGTGACAAGACAGTGCATGAGGACGATGGTATTTACGCCAAATCAATGACAATAAGACACAATAAGACAGGAGCTACTCTGACAAGCAGAACCGAACTAAATAAACTCTTAATTAACTCATCTACTAAACAGAATTTAACCAGAACCTGGACAACAAGTGCCAACAACCTCAAGCCCGAGTGTGTGTTTACACATTTCACTACATGCAGGAGATGTAAAGGGCACCCAGAACCTACCTAGTCCACATCCTCCCACCATGTGTCTGTTCCTACTGGGTGAAAGAGCAGAGAAGAAGAGTCGGCTTCCAGGTGTGCTGCTTTTAAAAGGCGACTTCAACATGGAAGCAGCCAATGAAAAGCCAGGGTTGTGTGTGTGTGTGTGTGTGTGTGTGTGTGTGTGGGCAAGGCCCCATCTGGTGTTTGACAGGAACAGAAACATTTATCCAGACCTGCATGGATCACCAGTGTCGGCTTTATCACTACACCAGTATAACCAGTATCATCACACCAGTTAGTTTCCTTATTTTTCATCCTTTGAAATGATCTCTACATTTCTTCACATTTCCAGCGGTGACTTTGTCCCTGTGGAAGTAGAACTCCTCATGTTCTTACAGGCTGTTATCATGTTAGCATGAAGCTATGTAGCCGTGCTACTCTAGCTCTATGCTAGCATTAGATTAGCTTCAAGCTAATGTGGGGAAACAATGTCATACTGGGTTTTTATTAGTGTATTTGGGAACCACACCTCATGCTAGTTGATCAAGAGTTCATCATTATTACAGCTAACTTTGATAAATTGCTCCAAAGAAATTTTATTCTTTTGTTTGAATGTATTTGATTGGATTTGTTGAGATGGAGCGCTCTTCCTATAACATGGCTTGGTCTTGTTGCCTTTAAAAAGGACATTTTGTCCAGGTTATTATACCCATTTAAAATGATTCCCAGAATTTGTTTAGATAAGTTAACTGATCAGTAAGTCGGTAGTTTACCTTGTTTATATGGGTAAATAAGAAACCACGTCTGAAAGTAGCATCACTTAGCCATCCTTCCTCAGAGGTTTGGACCTCCCAGACATAACAGTGCTTATCTGGGGTTTATAAATGATCAGATTCTTCACAGATTTCTCCTCACTGTGGCTACATATTAAAAGTGATTCCCTTAATATATTAAAAATAAAATCACTTAAATTAACTTGTTAAAATCCCATTTACTATTAAAGCATGGCGAACCGTACAGAGACTTGAAGGGAGTCTCAGGTCACTTTCATTTTTACACGCATCAGACTTCTAACCTAAATCAAAGATTACTAACCCCTTCGGTTTGGTTTTAGATAAGGTAGCTACCAATAAGGTTTACCGGTTTATTAGTCTGATTTTACTGTAATGGTAAAAACCCGCTATGCTAACAGACTAGAAAAGATGACACCAGATAACCACTTCGGGGGAAAAAAAAAAAAAAAAGGTCAGCTTTAATAACAAATGCTTGCACCTTTCATAAACAACATAAATGACTAGTTACTCGACAACCAGTTTGCTAACCATTCAGTTCACCAGATGACACGTGGCAGGCCTGAGCAGCGTCGGTTCCAAGATGAATGATGCTTCCTCCGGCGCGCTGAATGTTTGTTCCGATGCCACAATCTGTCCAGAAAAAAATCCTCTCCTCACTGATGATCCAGACAATCTCCCGTTGTCACGTGTCCTCTGTGTGGCGAGACAATGTGTGCAGCTCCAGCCATGGCGCCTCCATCACAGCACATGCAGACCGCAGCGATCTTCCACGCTTTACCTGCTATTTTTCCCCCATTCCCTGCTGACACACGATTCGGAATTGTAATGAATTACTGTGAGGACCCGGAAATTCAGCCACACACAAGGAGCTGTAAACAAATAACCAGTTTATTGGTGAATGAGGAATGTGAGATGAGACTAACAGCTGCTCATTCACCTGGATTGTTTGTTTGATCAGAGTCCAGGCTCCAGAGCCAGGATGGAGGCAGGAGGTAACGATTATGGCAAAGTACTTATCCAAGACGAAAGACAAGGCTCAGGGATCCAAAGACAAAGCAAGGGTCTGTGACCAGAAAATCCAAGAAAGTAGAGGTGTCCGTCATGGTCAAGGCAAGGTGGGTAATCCTGGGACGTGAAGCAGTAGGTCGGCAACTGGAGACAATCCGTAGAATGCTGGAAAACAACTAGACATGAATCTGCTGATAAGGGGAATAGATTGGACGGAGTCTAAGTAGGTTGTGAGACATGAAAACCAGGTGAACTGAGTGAAACTGATGAGAACAGCTGAGGCAATTAGGAAGTTTCCATTGATGGATGCCAGCAGATCGGGGAATAAACACGACAGGGATGATGGAGCGAGTTCGTACAGCAGGCGATGGCGCGTGACAGCGTTCAGAAAAGAATGGCACAGGTACTTCTCCAAAGTTCACCTCCACCTTTTCCTCTGTCTTTCTGCTCCTGCTTCCTGTCCTCTCTTTTTCTCCGTCTCCACCCCTTTTTCATTCAGCCAACTAGCCAAGAGAATACTAGCTGAACACCACTTTTCAGCCAATAAAACAAAAGAAAAGTGTCTCTCCAACTTCCTGTGTCCTAAAACTCATTGTCGCGTGACTGCCGGACATAATACAGTGAAATTACTTTGTTTGTACGCAAAGCTCACGTATTAACAAAGTTCTTGATAAACCAATTCCCCATTCATTAGCAGTTTTCTCAAATGATCAATTTAAACCATACCTTATGCTTAAAATGATCCAATTTGAAAACTAATTTAATTAATTCCCTTGTTTCCCAGGGCTACACAGCGATGTGCAATCATCTCGATTTCTCCTCGGCTAGCTAATGCCCCCCATTGTGCCATATCAAATCACAAAACAGCTCACTAAAATAAAAATTTGTGGTGGCACCAAATAGCTGGTGGGCTTGGGGAACCACATGGAGGGCAGCGGCCCTGCTAATTATTAAACGCTGTTAACCTAGTTATATTAACCAGGTTAGTACAGCCTGACTGTATTAGTTACAAATATTGTACATTTCCATATTTTTATTTTAAAATAGGACATTTTGTTTGTTAGAACTAAGAAATAAGAAACGTTTCCACATGTCCCATTTGAAAAGACTCCAGTATCCATGTTTGATGCATAGATTTCGGTTCTGATCGATGTGATGGCTCATTGATTGCTGAATTGCTGCATGGTGGAGAATCAGCAGGGAAGGCTGTTGGTTGTATTGTACAGATCCACATTGCTTGGTTTTTGCTGCTTCTGTGAGCTCTGCTCTTCCATTGAATCATTCTAGGAGAAAATGATTAATAACCTCAAACTGGACCAAATCCTGCTGCTACACAGGGTTGCCAGGTTGGTAACAGTTTCCACCATTTATCTGTGAAAGATGCTGTAAGAATCAGCCTACATGCTGCCTCTGCTGCTGTAAATGTCAAGATGACATATATTTAATATCTAACAATCTTTTCAGCAGCTGACTGATTATTCACCTGTTTGAAAACACACCTGGCATGATTCTCCTAAACTCTGGACTAATTTTACTTGATTTAATTGCTCATATTGAATAATTTGAGTTGTTTAGTAACTCTGGCAGAGAGGTACAAAGAGACATACTTCATGCTAACGCGCTAGCATACAGCTAATTTCTGTGGATTATTCAGCCTGCAGAAATTTCTGGTTTGAACTTCCTGCATCTCAGAGAAAAACAACCATGTGGCTGCAGAATCGAGCTCATCCAGTGACGCTCGCAGGCACAAAACAGCTCGGGATGAAAAAGGCGAGATGAAAGCATCTCAGTACTGATGAACACCTGATCAACCCACGTCGATAGCTTGTGTTTATCCACACACATCCAGCTGGATTAGCTGTCAGGATGAGTTCCTGTTTAAAATCCCAGCTGGATGAGTTAAGCTGACACATGACTTTACTCTTCATAAATCAAGATAAGGCGCAGCCAGCTTTCTGGGAATGTTAGATATGTGCACTTTGTCATAAAAAACCTGGAAAAGCTTTCCTGGATGTGTAAATTTAAGATGTGCCATACAGAAATACATATAATTGTTTAGTTTATTAAACAGAGGCCATGCAGAGCAGCTTTAATTACAAGAAAAAATATGTTTTGTAGCAAATTGTTGCTCTCTCAACTAATTTCTGTCTGCACTTCCTGGTTCTGGCTTGTATTTAAACTTGTATTAAAGTGATGATGCTGACTGGATCCACTCAGACTGGTTGGTGCAGAACTAAACCACCTGGAATGGTTCTGATCTCCATCAGGATCCGTCACAGAAAACCGGAAAAACAAACGCCAGGAATAGTTTTGTGATTTAAAGGTCCAGTGTGTAGAATTACCGCCATCTAGTGGTAAAGATGAGTACAGCATATAAATAATGTACGGTGGCCATCAGTGTCCAAGCTTCTTCCAGATGTATGAGTGGATCCAGCGGCCTCAGGTGTACCACAGGGGACTACATGCCTACTGTCTTCTTCTGTGGTGGTTTTAAGGTGTTGTTTATCGCAAGCGCCTATTAAACAAAGCTTCTGCTATAATTTGTCCATTCAGAGACACCGTAGTAAAATCAGAAGCACCTGCATGTCTGCAGAGCCACAGTAAACAAACATTAACGCTTCATTCTGAGAGAATAAAAACATTTTCTACTAAAAAGAAACAGCTTTTAATGAGAAATTTAATCTTTCTGTCATTGATTGGGGATTTTATTCCATCCATCCCCTTTAAATCCCCTTTTCTTCCTCCTGTGATTGGCGAGTTGGATGTTAAACAGCTACATCTGATTATCGTAAATCTGTAACTAACTCTGCTGAAAGTTTGTTTTCTTCCTTCTGAATAAATGATTTGTATTGAGCTGATTTAATCCAGATGAAAAGCCTGCAACTGGAAGCTTCTGTCTCAGTGTGGCAGGAAAAGGCGTGGACGTGGGGTGAAACGTGCCCACAGTACGTCCAGTGTTGGCGAGAGAAGCTGCCTCTGCTGCTGTTCAGCACCTCGTTTACCTTCCAGGTTTATGCAGGTCTTCATGGACAACACGGCGTTTCTCATGCAGAAGAATGAAAGCCTTGTGTCGCCGTGAGGAGAGGCTGGGTGGAAGCTGGGAGTCTGAGGGAGGGCGAGTGAGCATGTGATGCACAGGAGAGAGAGAGAGAGAGGGAGGGATCAGCAGCAGTCAGACGGAGTGTGTCGGCAGAGTGTTGGCCACATGGCTTCAGACCAGAACCCCAGACCAGTGAGCGAGAGGCTTCCTCTGGATCCCAGCAGTCCCAGTCCATCTCAAGACCAGCAGCACTGAGCTGGTTTCATCCTCTGGTTTTACTGGACGGCCTTGCTGCACCCTCACCTCCATTCCCTTCCCACACACACACACAACTCCACCAGGTAAAGCAAACTCAGATTTAAGATCCAAATGTTTTCTAACACCAGCAGCTTCTTTTACAGGTGTGTGTGTGTGTGTGTGTGATTTATTTAACTCTTTACTGGTCACACCAAGAGAAAAAATGTTTCTTTGGAATTTTAACAAATAGTTAAATAATAATCTAATAAGAGAAAGAGAAAGAAAGCAGGTGTCTGAGATGCACCAGGCAGGTTTTTACTGAAACTCGAGATGTTTTTCACAGCGGTGAAAACACCGCTGGATGTTCAGGTTCTGTACTTCATGACTCATGAAGTGTGAAACTTATTTTAAGCCAGGATGTGGTTACAGCTTTGACCAACAACCTGCCGGCTCCGGTGATGTTTTCTCAGGAAAAAAAAGGGACGTTTATGAGACTTTGCCGGACGTTAGGATGAGCGACAGAAATAGACGTAACAGGTGACGTGTTTCTGGAGGTTTCACAGGAATCTGGTGCCATGTTGAATGTTGTTTCTGCCATTTGATGTTCGTGCACTTTGTCCTGTGCACGTGAACGTGTCCTTGGTTTTTATCAGTGGTGAAGACACAACAGTCCAGATCCAGCTCAGTGGCTGAAGCCAGTTAGACAGACTGGTTTCATGTTGTATTGATTCATTACAAATGTAGCAGAAACAGTAAACGTGTGTTTAAATGGAAGGAAAACATCGTTTCAGCTAACAGCTAATGCTGCTGTTGCTTCGTGTTTGGTGTCTTTCATCAGGAGATGCAGGATGAGGAAACATGTTGGTGATTTAACCACAAGGAGCCGGTGAAAAGCTCCAGTTCTGCTCCCTTAACTACTTCAAAACGTTGTCATACATCTGCATCTTACTTCCAGGCATCTTTTACGTTGCCATGGTTGCGAAGTCAGGTCATCCACTAGGGGGCGGTGCTGAGTTCAGAATTCACTTCCAGGTTCTGACTGGGTCGCGGTAACGCACTGCTAAAAAGTCGTTTACAACTGTCCAAAAACAGCAGAAGAAGAAGAAAACGTCTTCGTTGAGTTTTATATTGACTGGTTTCTGCGTCGTCTTCTTCCTGTTCTCCTTCTTATTCTCTGGTTGCGTGCTCAACTCAACACTGCCCCCTGTGGATTCTGGTGGTATTGATCTGTTTTCTGCATCATGTGACACTTCTAATTCTGGTCTCCAGTCTGGTTCCTCCTCCTCATTCTGGTCTCCAGTCTGGTTCCTCCTCCTCATGCTGGTCTCCAGTCTGGTTCCTCCTCCTCATTCTGGTCTCCAGTCTGGTTCCTCCTCCTCATGCTGGTCTCCAGTCTGGTTCCTCCTCCTCATTCTGGTCTCCAGTCTGGTTCCTCCTCCTCATTCTGGTCTCCAGTCTGGTTCCTCTTCCTCATGCTGGTCTCCAGTCTGGTTCCTCCTCCTCATGCTGGTCTCCAGTCTGGTTCCTCCTCCTCATTCTGGTCTCCAGTCTGGTTCCTCCTCCTCATATTGGTCTCCAGTCTGGTTCCTCCTCCTCATATTGGTCTCCAGTCTGGTTCCTCCTCCTCATGCTGGTCTCCAGTCTGGTTCCTCCTCCTCATATTGGTCTCCAGTCTGGTTCCTCCTCCTCATGCTGGTCTCCAGTCTGGTTCCTCCTCCTCATATTGGTCTCCAGTCTGGTTCCTCCTCCTCATGCTGGTCTCCAGTCTGGTTCCTCCTCCTCATTCTGGTCTCCAGTCTGGTTCCTCCTCCTCATACTGGTCTCCAGTCTGGTTCCTCCTCCTCATACTGGTCTCCAGTCTGGTTCCTTCTCCTCATTCTGGTCTCCAGTCTGGTTCCTCCTCCTCATTCTGGTCTCCAGTCTGGTTCCTCCTCCTCATGCTGGTCTCCAGTCTGGTTCCTCCTCCTCATTCTGGTCTCCAGTCTGGTTCCTCCTCCTCATGCTGGTCTCCAGTCTGGTTCCTCCTCCTCATTCTAGTCTCCAGTCTGGTTCCTCCTCCTCATGCTGGTCTCCAGTCTGGTTCCTCCTCCTCATGCTGGTCTCCAGTCTGGTTCCTCCTCCTCATGCTGGTCTCCAGTCTGGTTCCTCCTCCTCATGCTGGTCTCCAGTCTGGTTCCTCCTCCTCATGCTGGTCTCCAGTCTGGTTCCTCCTCCTCATTCTGGTCTCCAGTCTGGTTCCTCCTCCTCATTCTGGTCTCCAGTCTGGTTCCTTCTCCTCATTCTGGTCTCCAGTCTGGTTCCTCCTCCTCATGCTGGTCTCCAGTCTGGTTCCTTCTCCTCATTCTGGTCTCCAGTCTGGTTCCTCCTCCTCATTCTGGTCTCCAGTCTGGTTCCTCCTCCTCATTCTGGTCTCCAGTCTGGTTCCTCCTCCTCATGCTGGTCTCCAGTCTGGTTCCTCCTCCTCATGCTGGTCTCCAGTCTGGTTCCTCCTCCTCATGCTGGTCTCCAGTCTGGTTCCTCCTCCTCATTCTGGTCTCCAGTCTGGTTCCTCCTCCTCATACTGGTCTCCAGTCTGGTTCCTCCTCCTCATTCTGGTCTCCAGTCTGGTTCCTCCTCCTCATTCTAGTCTCCAGTCTGGTTCCTCCTCCTCATGCTGGTCTCCAGTCTGGTTCCTCCTTCTTATTCTGGTCTCCAGTCTGGTTCCTCCTCCTCATTCTAGTCTCCAGTCTGGTTCCTCCTCCTCATTCTGGTCTCCAGTCTGGTTCCTCCTCCTCATGCTGGTCTCCAGTCTGGTTCCTCCTCCTCATTCTGGTCTCCAGTCTGGTTCCTCCTCATGCTGGTCTCCAGTCTGGTTCCTCCTCATTCTGGTCTCCAGTCTGGTTCCTCCTCCTCATTCTGGTCTCCAGTCTGGTTCCTCCTCCTCATGCTGGTCTCCAGTCTGGTTCCTCTTCCTCATACTGGTCTCCAGTCTGGTTCCTCCTCCTCATGCTGGTCTCCAGTCTGGTTCCTCCTCCTCATGCTGGTCTCCAGTCTGGTTCCTCCTCCTCATGCTGGTCTCCAGTCTGGTTCCTCCTCATGCTGGTCTCCAGTCTGGTTCCTCCTCATGCTGGTCTCCAGTCTGGTTCCTCTTCCTCATACTGGTCTCCAGTCTGGTTCCTCCTCCTCATGCTGGTCTCCAGTCTGGTTCCTCCTCCTCATGCTGGTCTCCAGTCTGGTTCCTCCTCATGCTGGTCTCCAGTCTGGTTCCTCCTCATGCTGGTCTCCAGTCTGGTTCCTCCTCATGCTGGTCTCCAGTCTGGTTCCTCCTCCTCATGCTGGTCTCCAGTCTGGTTCCTCCTCCTCATTCTGGTCTCCAGTCTGGTTCCTCCTCCTCATTCTGGTCTGCAGTCTGGTTCCTCCTCCTCATGCTGGTCTCCAGTCTGGTTCCTCCTCCTCATGCTGGTCTCCAGTCTGGTTCCTCCTCCTCATACTGGTCTCCAGTCTGGTTCCTCCTCCTCATTCTGGTCTCCAGTCTGGTTCCTCCTCCTCATTCTGGTCTCCAGTCTGGTTCCTCCTCCTCATGCTGGTCTCCAGTCTGGTTCCTCCTCCTCATACTGGTCTCCAGTCTGGTTCCTCCTCCTCATTCTGGTCTCCAGTCTGGTTCCTCCTCCTCATACTGGTCTCCAGTCTGGTTCCTCCTCCTCATGCTGGTCTCCAGTCTGGTTCCTCCTCCTCTTACTGGTCTCCAGTCTGGTTCCTCCTCCTCATGCTGGTCTCCAGTCTGGTTCCTCCTCCTCATGCTGGTCTCCAGTCTGGTTCCTCCTCTTCATGCTGGTCTCCAGTCTGGTTCCTCCTCCTCATTCTGGTCTCCAGTCTGGTTCCTCCTCATGCTGGTCTCCAGTCTGGTTCCTCCTCATGCTGGTCTCCAGTCTGGTTCCTCCTCCTCATGCTGGTCTCCAGTCTGGTTCCTCCTCCTCATGCTGGTCTCCAGTCTGGTTCCTCCTCCTCATTCTGGTCTCCAGTCTGGTTCCTCCTCCTCATACTGGTCTCCAGTCTGGTTCCTCCTCCTCATGCTGGTCTCCAGTCTGGTTCCTCCTCCTCATTCTGGTCTCCAGTCTGGTTCCTCCTCCTCATTCTGGTCTCCAGTCTGGTTCCTCCTCCTCATACTGGTCTCCAGTCTGGTTCCTCCTCCTCATACTGGTCTCCAGTCTGGTTCCTCCTCCTCATTCTGGTCTCCAGTCTGGTTCCTCCTCCTCATACTGGTCTCCAGTCTGGTTCCTCCTCCTCATGCTGGTCTCCAGTCTGGTTCCTCCTCCTCATTCTGGTCTCCAGTCTGGTTCCTCCTCCTCATTCTGGTCTCCAGTCTGGTTCCTCCTCCTCATGCTGGTCTCCAGTCTGGTTCCTCCTCCTCATTCTGGTCTCCAGTCTGGTTCCTCCTCCTCATGCTGGTCTCCAGTCTGGTTCCTCCTCCTCATACTGGTCTCCAGTCTGGTTCCTCCTCCTCATTCTGGTCTCCAGTCTGGTTCCTCCTCCTCATGCTGGTCTCCAGTCTGGTTCCTCCTCATGCTGGTCTCCAGTCTGGTTCCTCCTCATGCTGGTCTCCAGTCTGGTTCCTCCTCATGCTGGTCTCCAGTCTGGTTCCTCCTCCTCATGCTGGTCTCCAGTCTGGTTCCTCCTCCTCATGCTGGTCTCCAGTCTGGTTCCTCCTCCTCATACTGGTCTCCAGTCTGGTTCCTCCTCCTCATACTGGTCTCCAGTCTGGTTCCTCCTCCTCATACTGGTCCATGTTCTGGAGCAACTGGACCTGTGGGAACGTTCCACATCCTGAACTCTGCTTCTCGTCCGGCTCCATATGACGGAGAATTAAACAGCATTACTGGGAAACTCCACCAGACACTGGTTTTCTCATGTTTTCTGATGAATCGATGATCTTCAGGCAGACTTTAGTGTTTGTTGTGTGATGTCCTCAGGCTGGCCATCTCCCAGCTGTCCCTCCGTCCTGCTGGTTTTCATGCCCAACCTGCAGGTTTTCCATCAGTAATGTCAGGACGGGTCGCCTGCCTGCAGCTGGGTGTGAAGTGGACAAACATGACGACATGCAGCTGGAAACCAGTTCATGTTGCATGAAGCTAGCGTGGTGTGATTTCCTCACGCTGCATGCAGCTTCTTACTGCTGTTATTCCGCGTGTTGCAGGAAACTTTTATATAAAATGATATTAAACAGACTGAGTCAGGCTGCTGGATCAGTTTCACTATAAATGAGTCATTTTTTTGTTTTTAACTGGAAATAAATGTCACTTTTTTCCAGTTTCCCCAGTGAGCCCTCTCTGTTGTGCTGGTGCGCCCTCCCCCGTTCCACACTGGCTGCTTTATGGGACCCACACAGGGTTTCCTCTTGTTGGAACCCCCCAACCGAAGCAGAGCTGCATTTTTCTGCTTCCTGGCAGAGAAAACGGTTCCCAAACTGCAGCAGCTCTCCTGCTAGTGATAATAAATCCTTTGTTCTGCGAGTTCATTCTGCTGAGAGAATAATCAGGCCGGCACAGAGACACTCCCCCCCCCAGTTCACCCCTCTCACCCGCCTCACCCCTACAAACATCCACCAGACTCCCTGGTGCTTCATGTCTCCTCTGGGAACTCCTGCTGCTGCTAACGATGCTGCCGACCTTGGATCTAATCAGGCATGATTTATTTAGAGGTCTGTAATAATATTCATATCATATTAATGTGTTTTTACTGGCTAATAAAGGTACAGTTAAAGATCTGGAGGAGATTCATGGAGAAGATGATGCATTTCATGCATCAGAAGCATAAACCAGAGTCTGGTTGGGGTGGTAGGCGACCTTATTGTGAATTCTGGACTGGTGTGTCCTACGGATCCGGTCTGTGTGCTACAGACCGCCCACTCTGTCAGGTGCACCAGTTCAATAACTCGCCAACACCAGTAGACGATTAGCATCACATTGTGGCAGCTCAGTGCAGACGTTTGGGTAAATTTGACCCAACAGGGTGTAAAACGGCAGCTAAACGTGTCCGCATGGTGGTTTACATGGGAACCCTGGTCCAGAGGTCTGGCACGCATGAGCAGGTCTGAATTCTTCGTTTCGTTGTAGAGATGGTCCATCTATACCAGGAACTGAGCCTGTTTTAAAGGCGCTGAGCAGGAAAAGACCCAACCTGGGTCCGTCTGAGCCCCGCCAGCAGACAGCAGAGAGGCGACGCTGCAAAGCGAAACCCAGGTGGACGAAAAGATTCATTTTTCATCATCTAACAGTTAACCTTTTAGCAAAATCTATGAGGAATGTTGTCGAACCAAAGTGGGATCCGACCCGACGGCGGTCCTGACGCAGAGGACGACCCGGTTCCGGAAGTTTCTGTCCTCGTCGTGTCCTCCTGTCCGACGCTGTTTACACATCACAGGATTATTTACAACATCTGCCCAGCAGCTTGCAGACATGCACATCACGACAAACACAAGCATGCCACCCAGTTTTCCCACAGGAGTTGCCATGGTAACGGCGTTTTTTGGCAGAGGCAGCTGTCTGGTGATGAGCTCATGGTGTTTTGGCGGCTCCCCCTGGCCTAGTTGGACTCGGTAAAGACGAGAAGACGCTGGGACGGGAAGAGGTAAACAGGAAGTGATCCAGCTGTGGGGACGGAAAGGGAACTGAGGTCCATGTTGCCATGGAGACGGCTCATCCTGTCCAGATGATGTCCGCGTTTCCAGTGGCTGAACCGGAAGTTGACTGAGTGTTTCCAGAAGCCGCGGGACAATACAGAGACACAGAGAGACGTTTGACTGCTCTGTGGATCGGTTTCCATGACTCAGAGGGATATCCCACCTCTACCTCCCCTCTCCTCCACCTCCCCCTTCACCTCCTCAGCGCCTCTCACTTCTTTCACAGTTTACGCCTGCCCCGTTCGGACCGAGCTGTTTAACGTTCTGGTGGATTTAAATCTTGTTGGATGAGCTGACGGGAAGATAATCTCACTTCAGAGAGAGAGAGAGAGAGAGAGAGAGAGAGAGGTGGGTGAGCGATACTGAAGCTGAATGGGGTTGCTCTGCTGACATCTTCGCTGTTCCACCAGCGCAGAGGGATCAACTCACATGTTGATTATTTACTATGTTATTACTGATTAGTTTCCTGTCATTAATGGGATTTATTTTATTGTTTATTATTCCAGCAGCACGCGCGTCTCAGAGCAGCAAGAAAATATTATATTTCACTAAAATCAGGTTTTAAAGCTGCAGAATGAATTTAAAAAAAATCACAGATTAATGACAGAAAAATATCATTAAAAACCTGGTTTCTACTGGTTTCTAATGACTTTTAGAACTACTATTATGTTTTCATTCTCTCAGAATGAAGCGTTTATATCTCCTCGCCGTGGCTCTATACATGCAGGTGCCTCTATTTTTACTACGGTGTCTCTGAATGGACAAAAGGGCTCTTAAACTGCAGCAGCAGCAGCTTTGTGGGATGGGAGCGAGAGCACCGTTTGGGATAAGTAACGCCTTAAAAGCACCATAGAAGAAGACAGTACTCATGTAGTCACCTGTAGTCTGCACCTGAGGCGTCGGGATCCACTCACACATGAAAATATCTTACATTTTAACAAGAGTAGCTTTTTATGGTTTGGCTGCATCTATATCTGATAATTATAGGTAGAGTTGAGATCAATCAGATCTGATTCATGGATCAGATAACGATCTAAACTCCTTGATCCACCTCCGATTTACAGATAAGAAGTAATACGCAGGTTGCTGCAGAATCAATTCATGACACATTTCCACTGAAACTCATGTAGATAAATAATGAAACATGATTTGGTTTTTGACTCAGAGTTTCTCTGCATCATCAGCGTTCCTGTAGTCATGCAGAGTCAGTTCTCTATGTAGGTTCTGAGGTCCAGTACGAAGCCAGCAGCGTTCCCAGTCCTCCTCCTGAGGATTACAGCTGTTGAAAGAGTCTCTTTGTCCTCGCAGAGCTGGAATTCCTGACCTGCCCCACGTCTTTTGGAAAGTCCGACTCCTGGTTGTCCTGTAGAAGGTGGAACAAGCTGCACAGAGAAATGTTCTGTTTCTCCTACAACTCTTTAGCCTGTTTATGTAAAACTCAGAGGCAACGGATCTGCGTATTTCATTATTAATCAGACATTTCTGAACAAAACATTCAGATTTTTTATTTACTTTCTGTTAAAACTTTACCTCCTTTTCCTTGAAAGATTCATTTAGTTAGATTTTTATTTTCAACATCACTGAATGCATCTTTCATGTTTACATTCTGATTTACCCTCATTTAATGTTAATGCTTTAATGTTTCTCAGTCCTGGTCGTTCAGGGACCTCCTGTTCTCTGCAGGTTTTAGAGTAGGACTCTACACATAAAACATCTAAAACCTGCAGGACCCTGGTCTTCGAGGACTGGAGCATGTGATCCCTATTGTATGGATGTAGTGTAATGTCTGCATATTTTAGAGCAGGGCCAGTCAATCCAGTCCTATGAGGGTCCACTAGGAGGTTTGCTGCTCCAACACACCCGACTCAAATCATATGGATCCAACAGCCAATAAGGATCTGCACAAGGACTCATTAATTTGTGTCAGCTGTGTTGGAGCAGGAAACATGAAAATATAAGGGGAATATAGAAAACTTGCAGGAAACCAGCAATGGTAGAAAACCTGGAGGAAATATGGGAAACTAGAAAGAAACATTCATAACTGGGAGGGAAAAAGAAAAAGACGCAGGAAACATGAAGAAAACTTGGAGAACTAGCAGAAACCTGGAAAACCTGCCGGAAAACATTGAAAACTGCAGGAAAAAATAGAAAATCCTGCAGCAAAACATGGAAAAACCTGACAGAAAACATGAAAAACTTGCAGGAAAACATGGAAACCCTGCCGGAAAACATGGAAACCCTGCAGGAAAACATGGAAACCCTGCAGGAAAACATGGAAACCCTGCCGGAAAACATGGAAACCCTGCAGGAAAACATGGAAACCCTGCAGGAAAACATGGAAAATCCTGAAGGAAAACATTGAAAACCTGCAGGAAAACATGGAAAACTGCAGGAAAACATGGAAACCCTGCAGGAAAACCTACAGGATGCCAGGAAACATGGAAAACCTGCCAGAAAACATGGGAAACCTGCAGGATTCCGTCTCTTCCAAGGCTGAAATGAGAATCCCTGTTTTAGAGGTTTTCAGACCAAGAACCTGATTCAGATTAACTGAACTGCTCACCATTTCATAGTGAACCTGGTGATGACACATTTATTTAAGTCAGTTGTTTTAAAGTTGGAAACCTTTAAAAGTGTTCCTGAAGACCAGGACTGGGAAAGACCTGTCCACGTTCTAAACAGTAGAGTTACAGGACAGAAGGTCTGTATAATCATACTATAACTAGAAGAAGTCCAGGTCCAAATGGAGGGCGACAAAATATGCTAAATCCTGAAAAACTACTAAGTAGGTCATACATCCAGTCAGTTCTGGTCCAGATCCAAATGACAAAACTTCCCACCAATCAGCGAGCTTAAACTGACGGTAACGTCCAATCAGGAGCAGCCAAAGATCAACAACTGATGAGCAAAGCAGGAAAATAATGATCCTCTATGGCTGGAATAAAGCCAAGAAGATGTTTGGGATGCAGCTGAGGTGGAGGTGCTGCAGTGAGGATAGCAGGTAGATAGTAGCAGGAAGATGTGGAAGTATGGAACTTGTAGCAGTAGTCAGTACAGATGAACTTTCCCAGACATCCCACAGAGATCTGTACTCGGCCCACTTCTTTTTCTTTTAATATGAATGAATTCCTGGTTTTCTGATGCAGCAACATGTGTTAACAAAAAACCTGTTTGCAAGTTGAATTCTCACATTCAGCAAAAACTATCAGAAGTACTGCTGATCTGTGTGTTATTTCTACAAACTTCTAGTTGCTCCTCATGCTGCTATATCTATTCATACATTCATTTTCCGTCATTTTAACCTCATAACCTGACAGCTGAGGCTGAAAACATCACGTCTGCGCGGAAACATCATGTTTGCAGGCTGACTGGGAAGCAGCAGCTTCTACAGGATGATTCCCAAGCAGACCAGGAATAACAACGGTGGCGTATTAATGGTGAATATTGGGTTAGATTTGGTGACGTTGTGGGAACAGTTATGTTGGGTTTAATGCTTATTTATTGTTGGTTTCCCCATCTGTTCTCTGGATTCTCTCACGCCCAGAAACACTTCAGCTGGAAACTCTGAGCTAAAAACTGAGTTAAAAAGCAGCAAAAAGTTACTTTTAAACGATTTTCTGTGGAAAAACGAAGCGTGCTTTCCACCGAGCGGGTATTTCCCCTCCTGCAGGGCTGCCAGGCAGCTTCGTCTTCTCCTGGCTGCACTTCAGTCAGCACTTTGCTTTGGATGATGACAGCGTGGACGCTCAGAGGCGTCTTTTCTATCACTGGAAACAATAATCAGATAATTGCTGCTCTGCAGAAAGACTGGTGTGTTTACGTCGCATTTGTACCTGTAATCACTTGAGGAAAGTCACCTGCTCATCATTCAGCTGCGTCAGCAGTCCAACCTGAAGAACAGACATATTTTTCTCCTTCCTCTCATGTATCTCAGGGTGTTGTGTATACATGAATGTGTGTGTTCCTGCTACCCACCAGACGACTCTTTTAGCCGCCTGCTGATGATGGCGTCCCTCCAATGAAGCCGCGTTTCGTGCCAGAATCCAGAACGTGTGTTTACTCCCCCCTCCAGGCTGCGAGGGATGCTCTGCTATCTCACTCTGCATACATTTCCATGTTAATGTGTGGAAACACATCATGAACTTTCATCATGCAGCTCAATAAATATGAATGAGTTTGATTTAGAAAACGCCTTCATAAAGTTTGTTGTTTTCCAGCTCGGAGCAGTTTGTTGTTTCCAAAGCAAATCCCATTTACACGCGGCGCCATCCCAAAGCAAATCCTGCATCACTGAGACCGGACAGATCCGACTCAAGGCGGCAGACCCCAACCCGTCCATGAAGGGCTTCTTTCCCTTCCAGGTGTGTTTAGTGTCGTCTCATCCAATAAAAATGTGACAAAGTGGGAAAAGCGCCGTCATTTGTCACAAAAACAGTTTGATTTATTGATATTTTTATCTTCTTTGCTCAGCAGACAGACTTTGTCTTGGTTTAGTGTTGTATTTCCGTAAGGTTAAAATACATATCAAATACTTAGTTTAATGACTTACTCAGCATGCCTTGTGTTGCAGCACCAAAGGGAGGAAATGCTGCTCATTTCCTGTTTTTAATGAGTTGTACTCAGTTGTCACTGGACTGAACTAAGTATTGGTGGTTTGCTACAAGAATTGTTGAACTTTCTTTGTTGGTCATGTATCATGCCTGATGTCAGTGGATGGAGAAACTGTTTGAAGGGTCAGCTGGTGTCACTGAGGAAGCATGACTTGATGACTTTCAGTTAATTTAGTGTGCTTACCTGGAAAGTGGCAGGTGCTGGGGAGGCCAGTTTGGGATTAGGGTGTGAGGCATTTCGTCTGTCCGCGGGCGCTCAGATCGATGTAGCATGTTATATTACATGTTATATTACTGTAGGTATGTTTGATTTCAGTCATGTTTAGCTGGTAAAAGGTGAATGTTATATTATCTTTCCTTTGTGATTTTCTAGTTGTTTTCTGTTGCAGGACCTCTGCCTACCGCCATGTGTTCGCCACTCTGGCAACACAACCTGTAACTAAAAACAAGACGTTTTTGTTTGTTTCCATCGGGTTCAGGTTGCTAGGTTACGGTTAGATCCACCTGCTCCACCTCCTGTTACACCAGCCAATCAGATGTCAGCATGCAGTCACGTAGACGTGGAGGAGAAGTTCACTTTGAGCATCAGAACGAGGAAGACGGAGGATAGGAGTGTGAAGCTGACATGGTCGCCGTTGTAGCTCCAAATCAGCTAGAAACATCATGAAGACATGGATCCATCATGGTGTCAGGCTGCTGCTGGGATGGTGTGTGTGTGTGTGTGTGTGTGTGTGTGTGTGTGTGTGTGTGTGTGTGTGTGGGTCTTAGTACCAACGTGGCATGGTTTGACCGCCTCAGCCTGCCTGAGTATTGTTGCTGACCATGTCCATTAGCGTCTCCTGGTTGGTTCTTCTGCTGTAACGTAGGAACGGCATCATGTGACCACCGATCTCTGTGTTTGTACGACTCTTTCAGCACCAGAGATCCACCATGAGTTTTATATTTATTCAGTCATTTAGTCATTATCCTAACCGCTTAGTCCGATGAAGGGTCGCGGGGAAGCTGGAGCCTATCCCAGCTGTCTTTGGGCGAAAGGCAGGATACACCCTGGACAGCTCGCCAGTCCATCGCAGGGCCAAATTTTTATTTTTAATTATGTTTTATTAATTTCAAACAACTTGCAAGAAATGAAAGTTTATTAATTAAAAACCAGTAAAAGCTGATCAGGATGACCAGCATGAGGACACGCGAGCAGAGAAACGAGAGTTTGTATGAAGCCTCATCAGCAGGTATCCATTCATTATAATTTGTCTCATTTGCTGCTCTGCACGTGGTTTTTAGCAAATTTCGGCCAAATTTTTGTACTTTATTTGGAAAAAGACAAAGCAACATGCCAGCAGGTCTGTTGCGTTTTAGACCTGAACATCTGCGGCACCGTTAACCCACACATGCCATCAGACTTGTGTTTGTTTTCATGTCTATTTCTGAGTCATATATTTACTCTGAACTGATTCAGAGTCTCACGCCGAGTCTGTAGATGCAGAACGTTGCTGCAGAAGACAGAATAATTAGCTACAAACAGAAATAAAAGGGACGTCCGCCTGCTGAAAACCCGGAGAAGTGGGAGCAGATGCTGCAGCACTGGGTCTGACTTGTGTTTATGCGAGAGGGTAGAGCTGACCTTGGTCCAAACGGCTAACAGGAAGTGGTGCCTGGCTGGTTTGCTGTTCAGGAAGTCTACTTATAGTGACTCAGACAGCTGGATGAAGAGTTTGTACGTCTTCTTCTTCCTTTATCTCTCTGATTTCCTGCAGCTGCTGCTCGTCTCTCCTGCGTTTCTGCAGTTTGTGACGTTAACTTTCAGCATCAGAGCTGAGACCAGAAGCTTGTTTCAGCAGCTCTGAAACACCCCGGCTGGACGCCACCACGCAGAGCCGCTCAGGATGGGGCTGTAACGCCTGGATGTGCCATGTTTGATGCAGGGAGGAACCTCGGTCTGCATGCTGGAGAAAAGTAGTGGGACATGAAACATGGCTTGCTTCCAGAACCCATCTGGATCAACACATCCCGAGAAATTCCTGAAATTCCGAGAGGTTGGTGCAAAGTAGAGGCGGTAGACGGCTCAGAGGTTAGAAACCTCTCAGAAACTGTTTTCTGCCTTGGTACAGACACACAGTGAAATTAGATTGATCTGTCCACACAGACTGCTTTTGTCCAGAATAGTCTGGTGTTCAGGTGAATCAGGTGCGCATTGACGAATAATATCTTTTTATCGCTGTTAATTTGCAGGTATGTTGAGTACCATGTGATGCGTTTGGATTAATGTTATGTAAAAGTCATCCACTGGGGGGCAAAAACATCATCATATTGTATAAAACAAGGTTTTAAACAAAGTTTTTACCATGAAGTGATGCAACAGGTCTCAGAAACTGTATGAATCCATCCGTTAGGTGTTGAATAAGTAACTTTATAAGCAGGAATGACTCAGCTAACCATTGGACAAATAATGCTTCCCATCATCCACTTCTACAGACTACAGGCCTTTGCACACCCGGACTGATGCAAATAAACGACACAAAATTGTGAATAATAGGAAGAAGAGATGTCTTAAGTCTGTGGAAAAGTTGGAGGACCTGCTTTAGCAGCTAGCTACTTGCTTTAAACAGCAGAGAAGAAATAATAAGTGATGAAAGAAAGTTTGAATGAAATAGCAGCGAAAATGAAGCCTCCAGAGCTGCAACCAGAGATCAGTCAACACGTCTTCTCTGATTGGTCGATTCAATAGCTGTCGGATGCGAATATTAAGAGAAATCTTCCCCAGTTCTAAAAAATAAAACTCACAAAATCACTGGGCAAAACGTTGTCACTGATGTGAACATTCACATTGATTTGACATTTGCTACATTTACATGGGAGATTTAATTCCTGTTGAATAAAAGTTAATTCCGCTTTAAACTGATGAAAAATGACCATGTAAACACTTAATTCCTAATGCAAATTTCTATTCAGAATTAAACTTAATTTCGATGTGTCTGGTTTATTCGCATTTTAATTCCCAACTATTTAATTCCTCTGTCGTGTAAACCTTCATTCCGCTCTAATTTAATTCTGGTCGTTCTGAGCATGCTCGTTACCTTGTCCTGTCCCGATGGAGGCGTTGTTTTGCCTCCCGTGTTCGGTGGTCTGTCTTTCTTCTCCTTCTCAGTTGCTGCAGAAAGTGAAGTAGTATGCTGGTGTTGAGCTGCTACTTCACATTTATAATAAAAATTGCAGTGAAACTGGTTCTTATTATGTAGTTTTTAAAAGTTACGACTGAAAAGACGAGAAGCAGGGAGCCAACTTTGTTTATTTCTGGTACACGTCATACATCACGTCCACTGTCCAATCAGAACCCTTCCCAACCCGCCGCTCTAAAGAGGAATTAAGTGAGGACGTGTTTCATGTAAATCTTCATTCTGAATTCTTATTTTCATGTAAACTCGTAGGAGAATATGCTAATTCCGAATTATTAAATTCCGAATTTTTCATTCCGATCATGTAACCATAGTGATTGACTTGATTAAAAATATTACCATGTGAATTATTTGGACGAAATACTCGGAGTAGGTGCGTAAAGGCCTTCAGGTTAAACTGTCTCTTATTAGACAGTGGGGGGAGGATAAAGCTTTTCCTTTTCTTCAAGGTGCTCTTGGGTTCTTTTTGTTGTTTTTATCTTCAATTCAATTCAATTCAATTCAACTTTATTTATATACGGCAACGCCATCTCAAGACGCTTTACAGACAGAGGGGAAAACATAATGAAGGCCAATTCATAATAGTTTATATAAGGAAACCAACAGATTGAGTTGAGTCCAACTCAATCTCCCATCCTGAGCAAGCACACTGGCGACAGTGGGAAGGAAAAAACTCCCTTTTAACAGGAAGGAAACCTCCGGCAGAACCCGGCTCAGGACAGGCAGCCATCTGCCTCTGCTGTGTGGGGGGAAGAGGACAGAGAGACAACAGACAACAGGAACTGCTACTCCTGGCCAGGGAGACCTGCTGAGACAGGAGATAAAAGAGGGGGGGATAAAAGAGAGAGATAAAGAGAAAAAGAAAGAAGCTCAGTGTATCAGGAAATGTCCCTCAGCAGTCTAAACCTATAGCAGTATAACTAAGGGATGCTAACCATCCCTAGTTATAGGACTTATCAAAAAGATAAGTCTTCAGCCTAGTCTTAAAGGTGGGGAGGGTGTCTGCTTCCCTAACACTAACTGGGAGCTTATTCCATAAGAGAGGGGCCTGATAACCAAAGGCTCTGCCTCCTGCTCGGCTCTTTGAGACTCTAGGAACCACAAGTAAGCCTGCAGTCTGCGAACGAAGTACTCTGCTTGGTATATAAGGAACAATGAGGTCTTTGATATATAGTGGTGCCTGGTTGTGGAGGGCTTTATATGTAAGGAGAAGGATTTTAAATTCTATTCTAGATTTAACAGGCAGCCAATGAAGAGAGGCTAAAACTGGAGAAATATGATCTCTCCTGCTGGTTCTGGTCAGGACTCTGGCTGCAGAATTCTGGATCAGCTGAAGGGTTTTCAGGGCATATTTAGGACAGCCCAGTAATAGAGAGTTACAGTAATCTAGTCTCGAAGTAACAAAAGCATGAACCAGTTTTTCTGCATCACTCTGAGACAGAATGTCCCTAATTTTGGCTATATTACATAAATGAAAGAAGGCTGTTTTAGTAACCTGCTTAATATGTGGACCAAAGGACAGGTCAGGGTCAAATATTACTCCAAGGTTTCTCACTGTAGCACTGGAAGCTAAAGTAATGCTATCCAGGTTCATTACAAAACCGGAAAATTTAGCTCTGAGTTTTTCAGATCCAACGAGAATTACTTAATTATTATCTTATTTACATTGTATGATCATGTCTAAAAAAGAACCATGTTCCTTCCTGAAACAGAAGGGTTCAGGCCCTTCAGAAGCTTTATGTTTTATTCAGAACAACTCTCACCAGCTTCATCCAGGCAGGTCGGATCAGGTGTGGAAATAAATTGGCTGGAAAATAGATGCAGTTTCTGCAGGTGAGACGTGTATGATCTCATTCGAAAAATGCTGAAGTGTGAGGTGTGTTACAAACACACCTGGCTGCTTTATGGAAGTTCAGTCGACGCTGTATATGTGTATATGTATATATCAGGATTTGTTTCTTATATTCTGTTTGCAACAAAAGAAGAGTTTTCTTTGGCTGTAGACTGGATATGATTACTAAAACACACCTGGCTTAGCGCTGTAGCGGTGTAAACTAACAAAGCCATTAGACACGGTCAGTTATTTATAAATGAAAAACAATCTGATGATGGAGGATGTGACTGGTCTTCAGCTTCACCACCATCACAAACAGCCTGTGGCTGAGAAAGATGCTTTATCTTTTCATCTTGTGTTTCTCATGAGAGTCTGGATCACAAGGTTGACGAACATTCTGCATGAGGAGCGCTAAATAAAACTGGTTTATGCATCTACAGCAGTTACTCTTAACCATGAGGCTGCAGGACAGCAGAAGTTGTCGACCAAGCAAAATAAATTTTACTATCATTCATGTAAAGCACAGATGCAGTGCTGCTTCCTACTGCTTGTGAGCACTAATGTTTCATTTAGTTATACAAATTCCAATGAGCAGAAGAAGACAGTCAGCTAGCCGCTAGCTGTTCGTCTGTACAAAAAGTTATGAGGAAATATTTAAAATAAAGAAATAAAGACAAACATGGTCCAAAGCTCCATTAAAAAGAAAAGATTTTGTGCAAGAGCAATCAGACAGTCTTCTTTTGTAATAAGGTAGAGCCGAGTGGTCTGTATAGAGTGTTAGCTAATGCTAGCTAGCGTTAGCTAACACTATCCATCATGAAGCCTCCTCACTGCAGCATCTAGAAACCAAACATGGTTTGTTAAATAAATAAATTGTTCAGTTAAATTTTTTCTTTTTTTTTTTTCCACTTAAGTCTTTATTAATTTTTTTAGAAATAAAATATAAACATATACAGAAGGCAAACCAGTGCCCCTTCGATGCATAGATTTACATTGTGTAAAATAACACAACATTAAAGGAGAACAAACACACAAAGTGAGAGCAACAAAAAAAAAAAAAAAAAAAAAAAGGAAAAGACAGCAACCAGTATTCGAATATACAGGTATATACGAAGAATCGCAATAAATCGAATCGGCACCCATACATTTTTCTTCCTTTTTTCTTCCCTTCTCCTTCTTTTCCTCTTTTTTTCCCCTTTTCCCTTCTCCCTTTTCCTTCCCTTTCTTTTCTTCCCTTTTTTTCTTTCCTTCCTTCTTTCCCCTTTTTCTCCCTTTTTCTTCTTTTCTCTTTTTCCTTTTTTCCCTTCTCCTTCCCTTCTTTTCCCCTTTTTTTCTTCCTTTTCTCCTTTTTTTCTTTTTCTCTTTCCCTTTCCCTTCTTTTCTCTTTTCTTTTCTTTTTCTCTTTCTCTTTCTCTCCCCCTCTTTTTTTCTTTTTAAAATGTGTTCTTTGAAATTTTGTAGGCAATCCATTTGTCCCATTTTTCATGAAATTCACCCTCTTTAAGTCTCAAGACATAAGTCATTTTCTCCATGGTGAAAATCTCCTGAACGACCTCCATCCACTGAGTATGGCTGGGCGGTTCAGGTTTTAGCCATCGCCGTGTTATTGCTTTTCTTGCGGCTGTCAATAATATTTTTACTAAATACTGGTCATCCTTATTTACAACATCAGAGAGATAGTCAAGATACAATGTAATGAATGTCAAAGGAATGGGGTATTTTAACATCTCGCACAAGGTTACGTGAACAGATGTCCAAAACAATTTAATCTGTGAACAATCCCAGAAGATATGAGTATGATTAGCACCTATAGTGCCACACTGCCTCCAACACATTTGCTGACAGGATAATTGTTTACTTTTAATAGATGGCGTAATAAAGAACCGAATAAAGTTTTTCCAATTAAACTCTCTCCATTTTAAAGAATTTGTAGAAGACTGAGACAGTTAAATTTTTTTAACCTAAATATTTAAAGTAACTACAAATTTAATTTAAAATGTATTTAATTGAAACATTTTTACTATTTTGAATGTATTTTATCAGCACCATTTTACTCAAAGTATTGATTTTGTTCCATGAATTATCAACCTGTTATGTGTCTTATTGCATGTGTAGTTTCACATACATGTGAAATATAAATGTCTTTTAGTTGACCATATTTCTGCAAGTGGATTTGGTTTGACGACAAATTAAAATGAGTGAGATTAATTCAACCAGTTCAGTGTCAATGTTTGAAAGGGCTGAAGACCACTTTGTACTGGAATAGTTGGGCTCCACTGCAAAAATAAATAAAATAATAAATATGTATGTATGTATATATATATATATATATATATATACGTGTGTGTGTGTGTGTGTGTGTCAGAGTAGTAGCTTAATGTCACAATCTACCACATCAGTCATGGCAGTGTTTTAACCTGATAGTCCAGGTATGTCTGGCAGGCAGTTGATGATGAAGAGATGAATAAGAGCTACATAATCAGAATGAGTCAGACTGAATAATCACAATCGCTTTTTAGTCAAAATGGCTTAGAGAGTTTAAAACAAAACCTCCCAGGACTGCATGAAGCTGCATGAACTCCTTCCTCATTGAGCCAACATGGATATATGCCCCTGAGCTCCAGCCACACTCCAACCTCAGTATTTATTAAAGACTCAGCAGCCACATGCAGCTGGAAACAAACATTGACTTTCTGTCCAGAAAAGTCAACCACCCATGTGGTTGCACTCATCCAGAGATCTGACTCTGCATGGGTGCAGCCACCACCTGAGAAAAGTCTGCTTCCTGTCGACTGCAGAGCCGTGTCCAGCAGATGCAGAAGTCCTGCAGAAATGGTTGGAATTACAAGCTGCTGTTTGGGAAAGATGCTGTCACAGTCAGATACCGAAACACATCAACTCATTCAGCGTGTGCTAACTTTCCACCCAGATAGTACTCAGGACTGGTCGGTTCTGGTCATACACCGTATATGAAAGATGGACGGAGCCTCCGGCAGTTAAAAGTGAAGCCTATGCGGAAGTGCATAAAACTGCAGTTCCTCCTTCATCCACTAGGGGCTGCAAAACAGAGCAAATCCCCATAGACTCCTATGTTAAAAAGACCAACTTCACAGCAGAAATAAACATGTTTACAGCCTGGTTCATAAATCCATTTCAGGTTTAATAGTTCAGGTTTACCTTCATGACAACTATGGGGGGGGGGTGAAATTTTTTCTAACTCGCTCGTTTAAAAGTAATTTAATCTTGAATTTTGGCATATTTAGGGGCGTGTCTTTTTGATTGACAGGTACCCGATCTCCCGCTTAAAGTAAGAAGAACGTAGAACAACCGCAGTTTTTAGCTGGTTAACAACGTGACTTTAGCCTGCTTACCTCCGTTAGCTGGTTAACTCCTGTATCTCTGGGTTAGCTCTTAGCTACAGGAAGCTCAGAGTTTGCTCGATGTCAATCATCCACCATGACGCTCACAGCGCCCCTCTCAGCTCCACCTCTTTGTCCATATTTGTATTTTCCGGGCGAGATGACGCGCATGCCCCTGCCAAGATGGTGATGGTAGGAACCGCCCACCGAGCTTCAATTCAGCTCTTCAGAAACCTATGGGTGACGTCACGGAGACTCTGTCCATCTTTTTATGTGAAGTATATGGTTCTGGTTCCACCAAACAGTCTTTAAAGAACATCTGGCTGTCAGACTTTGTATTTCTAAGGCTGAAGGTGGTGCTGTGCAGATTCTAGGCAGACATCTTCAGCTGATGTGTTGATGGATGCTTGTACTTGTGAGGCAACTCATGAAAACGAGAAACAAACATGGACCTGTGAACTGGAAAAAAGCTAACTCTTTAGCTCAGATGGACTTGTAAATGTCTTTCTGGCTGTTGGTTCAGAACGCAGCTCAAAAATATCACCAACAATTTGCAAAAGTGGAACTGAGTGGTCAGTTTGTTGCCTCCAACATGCCTGCCAGCTTTAGAAGGAAGCCTGCTGCTTTTATTCACGTTCGGTCATTTTGCTGAATGAATGGAGCAGATTTCTGTTCCAATGAGAAACCTGACAGCAGAAGGAAAGGCTCTACTCTGCATGCTGTGATGGTATTTGGTTCTCTCTGGTGAATGAGGCCTGAGTCAAGCGATGGATTCTGTTTTAAGGAAGAAGCCACAGAAATGCAGTAAAGTGGAGCTGTGGGAGGAAGGGAGGCTCTTTCGTAGCTTCCCTTCCAGACGGACAACATGCTCATATAACCCTCAAACCTGAAAATAATAACATGCAAATGAGTCTTTCAGCTTTATTTACACTCTTCACGTGGTTATCATAAACTCACTGAGTGAGACAAGATAATTAAAGCTCTTTAAAAGCATAAAAAGTCTAAGTTTATGCAGAGACGTGGCCAGACAAGCAGAGATGAGAGGGGATTTATAGGCTGTTTAACATGTGTGAAGCCACAGACTGAAAACAGATACAGCCTTCATGTTTTACTGTTTGATGTTTAAAATGTAAATAAAACTCAAATCTCATGAGGTCATATTTTCTTCCCAGTAGAAGATAAACATCATATCAGATGATGAAACTGGTACGTGCTAATTGTGAATCTGATGCAGCAAGATGTCTGTAACAAGCTGGAACATGAGCAACAAAAAAAATGAGCTGGAAAAGCAACTGGTACAAATCAGAAGCAACTGGGAGAGCATTTGACAATTAATCTAGTTAATTATCAACAGGTCAGTAACGTGACTGGTTTAACTGGGAACTGGTCAGTAACATGACTGAGTATAAAAGAGCATTTCAGAGAGGCAGAGTCTCTCAGATGGAAAGATTGACAGAGCTTCACCAGTCTGGGACAAGCTGGATCTAAAAACTGGAATAATGTCACAAAAAATTCCTCAGACTTTGAAGACGTCAACATCTACAGTTTATAATAACATCAGAAGATTCAGAGAACCAGGAGGAATCCCTGTATGCTTGGGACATGGTCAGATGCTGGTAATGAATCTGAAATTATTCTCTACTAGAAACCAGTGCATGGACTCCAAAGCTCATTTAAAATGTTCTGAGTGGAAACCTGGATGAAGATGTGGAATAGTTTGTGGACAGCATGGACGGCGTGTCCTGCAGACTAAAGAGGAGAGGGAGCATCCAGCTTGTTATCAGCCTGCATCTCTGATGGGATGGGGTTGCATTAGTGCCGATGGCGTGGGCAGCTTCCACATCTGGGAAGCTCCATCAATGCTGAAACATCTGCTCCCATCCAGACAACGTCTCTTTCAGGGAAGACCTTGCAGGTTCCACCATGCTGGACCACATCCTGCATCATCACAGCAGCATGGTGGAGCTGGAGTACTGGTCTGCTCCTTTTAAGTCATTATACTCTGTTTTTAATTAATATTTTACACCTTGTCCTGAAATTTTTTAAAACTAGGGTTGTACCTGGATCAGTTGTTGCTGTAAGGAATTCATTTGCTTGGTGGATATGGCAGAAAACATCCCAAGCTGCTCTGAGATTCTTCACTGTGCAGCTTCTGGTCCATCTCAGGTCCTTTTTCAACCACGGTTACATTTTTCTGTTTTTCTGCAGTTAGAGGATAAATTACTTAAAGCTGTGTTGGAACCAGACAGGCAGATGTTGCTGCACGTTATATGTTTGCAAAGAGAACAATTCAGAATGAAAATGGCAGATTTTATATCCAAATCATTTTTTTTTTATTTGATCACATGTCATCTCATTACATTGTAAATGTTGTTAAACACAGTAAAACCTGCATCATGACGGTATTCTGGTGGATAAAACACCATTTTTGGTGACAGATCCTTTATAGATGCTGTTTAGTCAAACTTGTTTCTGAATGTTGGTCCATAATAAAGTAAATATACCAGTAGACATCAGATGTCTTAATTCTAGGACAGGTTGTAATTTATATTATTCCTTATCCTCCAGTCTACTGTTATCTAGCAGGCAGGAATTCATCCTCCCTAGCGTCTATAGATTTACATTCCAGTTCGCCTCCCTTGCTTGGAAAATGTCCTCATGTGTGAGGTATCCATGCCTGCTCATGGGAACAATGCCAGCCTTTCTGTCCTGGTATGAGAACATGGAGAGCTGTTTGTGGGTGTGCATCAGAGGAAGAATAGCTGCTGTTGTCTCCCAGTCTGATGCGGTGGGAACCAACACCCATAATGTTCAAAGAGCAGCATAACTTTTAAATTTTGCTGTTGAACATTAAATTTAACAACAAATCTGAAAATGTTGAAAAGTAAGTCATATCTTATTATACACTACAATAAAGGGAACACTAAAGTAACACGTTGTAGATCTGAATGAATGAGATTTTTTTATTAAATACTTCCATAGTTGAATGTGCTGAAAACAAAATCACACAAAAATTGTCAATGAAAATTAAATGTATCAACCCATGGAGGTCTGGATTTGGAGTTATACTCAAAATGAAAGTAGAAAAACACACTACCTGCTGATCCAACTTTGATGTAATGTCCTTTAAACAAGTCAAAATGAGGCTCAGTAGTGTGTGTGGCCTCCGTGTGCCTGTATGACCTCCCTACAACGCCTGGGCATGCTCCTGATGAGGCGGTGGATGTTCTCCTGAGGGATCTCCTCCCAGACCTGGACTAAAGCATCCGCCAACTCCTGGACAGTCTGTGGTGCAACTTGGTGTTGGTGGATGGAGCGAGACATGATGTCCCAGATGTGCTCAGCTGGATTCAGGTCTGGGGAACGGGCGGGCCGGTCCATAACATCAATGCCTTCATGTTGCAGGAACTGCTGACACACTCCAGCCACATGAGGTCTAGCATTGTCTTGCATTAGGAGGAACCCAGGGCCAACCGCACCAGCATATGGTCCCACAAGGGGTCTGAGGATCTCATCTCGGTACCTAATGGCAGTCAGGCTACCTCTGGCGAGCACATGGAGGGCTGTGCAGCCCTCCAAAGAAATGCCACCCCACACCATTACTGACCCACTGCCAAACCGGTCCTGCTGGAGGATGTTGCAGGCAGCAGAACGTTCTCCACGGCGTCTCCAGACTCTGTCACGTCTGTCACATGTGCTCAGTGTGAACCTGCTTTCATCTGTGAAGAGCTCAGGGCGCCAGTGGTGAATTTGCCAATCTTAGTGTTCTCTGGCAAATGCCAAACGTCCTGCACGGTGTTGGACTGTAAGCACAACCCCCACCTGTGGACGTCGGGCCCTCATACCACCCTCATGGAGTCTTTCTGACTGTTGGAGCAGACACATGCACATTTGTGTCCTGCTGGAGCTCATTCTGCAGGACTCTGGCAGTGCTCCTCCTGTTCCTCCCTGCACAAAGAGGGAGGTAGCGGTCCTGCTGGGTTGTTGCCCTCCCACGGCCTCCTCCACGTCTCCTGATGTACTGGCCTGTCTCCTGGTAGCCCCTCTATGCTCTGGATACTACGCTGACAGACACACCAAACCTTCTTGCCACAGCTGCATTGATGTACCATCCTGGATGAGCTGCACTACCTGAACCACTTGTGTGAGTTGTAGACTCCGTCTCATGCTACCACTAAAGTGAAAGCACCGCCAGCATTCAAAAGTGACCAAACCATCAGCCAGAAAGCATCGGAACTGAGAATTGGTCTGTGGTCACCACCTGCAGAACCACTCCTTGGGTGTGTCTTGCCAATTGCCTACAATTTCCACCTGTTGTCTATTCCATTTGCACAACAGTATGTGAGATTGATTGTCAATCAGTGTTGCTTCCTAAGAGGACAGTTCCATTTCACAGAAGTGTGGTTGACTTGGAGTTACATTGTGTTGTTTAAGTGTTCACTTTATTTTTTTTAGAGCAGTGTATATGATGCAAGGGATGATATCAGATGTATGTGCGTGTGTTTGTGCGTTGTGAGAAATTAACCAAACAAAAACTATAATTGGGACAATATGAATGGATTCAGTTTGACTTTATTTCAGATTCAGGAACAAGCACAAAAACATATTTTAAAGCTCTGTAACAAGGTTTTATCTATTCATCAGAATGCATCCGTCCCTAAGAACCATTGACTCTGTGAAAGATGAGCGGAGCCTCCATGACGTCACCCATAGGTTTCTGTAGCGCTGAATTAAAGCTAATTGGGCGGTTCCTACCATCACCATCTTGGCAGCGTCACACATGTCGTCTCTTCCAGGGATGGATGGGGGATGGATGATTGATATCTATCAAACTCAGATGTGCTTGTAGCTAAAAGCTAACTGAACTAACCCGAAGCTAACAGAAGCTAACTATCTAACAGAAGTAGGCGAGCTGCAGCTGTTCAATGGCTAAACTCCGCGGTTGCTCTACGTTCTGCTTTCGGGTACCTGTCAATCCAATGGACATGTGCCTAATTATTTGGGCTGTGACAATATGCTTTTGTCCCGATTCAATTCGATTCCGATTTTTTTGGGTGCCAATTCAATTTATTGCTATTCTCAAAATTCTTTGATATTGCTGATTTTCGTTGTTTAAAAATCCCAAAAAATTTATAAAACCTTTTTTTGCGAGTAATTTCTCTTGATTTCAGTTAGGAGAAAACAACACAGTCACCAGACCATCATTCTGCTACTATACTGGCCAAGAAGACAAGTAAAAAGGTCAATAAAACCAATAAAAATGAAAAAAATCTATAGTAGATTAATTTTATTTCATTGAAAAAAGAAAATAGATTTTTTTAACAAAAAAAAAAATCGATTTTAAAATTGTGAAACAAAAAAATCCAGATTTTTGATTTTTCGATTCGATTTCTCCACCCCTACTAATTATGCTGAATTTCATGATTGAATTACTTCTAAACTGATGAGTTATAAAAAAAATAAATAAATAAAAAAAATTCACTCCCCCCCACAGTTGTGTAGGTAAACCTACACTATGATTCGGGATATCAGGTACCTGTCAATCAAAAGGACACGCCCCTGATTGTACCAAATTTCGAGATGAAATGACTTCCAAACAGTAACTTCCCCCCACAGTTGTCATGAAGGTAAACCTGAACTATTAAACATAAAATGTCTTTTGTACCAAGCTGTAAACATGTTTATTTCTGCGGTGAAGTTGGTCTTTTTAACATGGGAGTCTATGGGGCTTTACTCTGTTTTGGAGCCCCTAGTGGATGAAGGGGGAACTGCAAATTTTGACACTTTCACATAGGCTTCACTTTTAACCGCTAGAGGTTATAATTTCCGGAAAACTATTTTCTCTTAAGCTCCTCCCACCATCCACCACCAAGTGGACAACATGTTCCAAGAGATCTAATTGGTCAGGAGGTGATGCTTTTACACTGGCTGGTCTCTAATCCAGAACGCAATCCGCTTCGGAGCAGGTTAGCTGTTCAGCGCAAGTTACCATGGTGATTTACCCCATAAGGAGTGAACCTGCTACAGAAAACTCTGGGTTAACGCTGATATTATGTCAAAAGAGAAAAACCAGCTTCTTTTTTCTCTGAATGGAAAATATAACAAATATGAAGGCCTACTTTTAAATAATGATATGGTCAAATTAAAAAACAGAGTTTTTTTTTCATTATATCCTAAATTATGAAAAACTAATAAAGTAATGTATTTTTTTTGTTATTTTGTATTTACTAAATTTTGTCAGTAAAGTGAATGAAAACAAACCTGTAATATGTTTAATCGAATTTAGTGACTCTGCAAGTTAAAAACTGATTTATTTTCTACTGTGACATCCTGAAAACAGACTGACATCATGTTATTCGCAGATTAAACTTCTGTCTGATGTTCCTGCTTGTAGAAAATGTCGGATATTTACATTTTAAACAATTAAAAAGCTGCTTTTTACCTGATTCAACATGTTCAAAACTTTTCTTTTCTTCTTGTCCTTCCCCTGATTGTCCTCATAATCCCACACACGTCTGTCTTTCTGCACGTCTGTCCGTCTGCAGCAAGCTGTCAGTCAGGAATGTAAGTCTTAGTTAGGAGCAGGCAGCAACAGGTCGGACCTCCTGAATGGTGCTTTTGAATCCGCAGCTTTTCAGCCGAACATTTAGACAAGTTTGCGTCTTTCCGGAAGCGTCCCAGCTGCTACTGACAGCAAGTCGGTGGGTTTTCAGGTGTCCTGGTCTGAAAAGCTCCTGCTGAGAGGATTTAGTTTCAGTCCAGGAGCAGCTCTTTGCCATGGAGGCGATATACTTGCTGGACAACTGGAGGAAGGTAGAAATCCTTCTCATTACAGATTTTTATTTCTAATTATTTCTGGTTGTTGTATTAGTTCCTGTCTGAGGCTCCTGTGAGCATCATTTCATGCGGCAGCAGTGTGTTGTTGTCCTGAAGGCAGAGAAGATCCCACTAGATCCCAGATGATCCCATAAGACACATTCATCCTGTTTTGTGTCTGCAAACACCTGGATCATCAGCGTGGGATCGGTCTCCAACCTCTCCTGGGTGTTTTTATGAATCAGCTTCTCACATCTCTCGACTGCAAACTTTTGTCACATTTAGTGGCGTTTGCGGATCTGTGGCCGCTTCACATCTGAGCTCACAGAGTGGAGATGATGAGTCTGTTTAGTGCTGACTGGGTGGAAAATCCCCAAACTGACATGAGTAAGAAGGAAGGCGCTGTGTGGGATTGGTGCAGATTGTGTGTGTGTGGTTCTCCGAGCATGATTCACACCAAGCTGGACGAATATGTCACCATGGAGGAGAATCCCTGAGGGTCCGGTCTCATTGTCGTCATGTAATTTTCAGAAAGCAGATATGAGGAGAAGAAGAAGGATTTAGAGATGAAGTCAGACATGATGATTGGTATCTGTGTCTCTCCTCCTTCCCCTCAGGATCTTCATGTGTCGCAGGGACACGGCTCCGCGGACATGGACCACCTGAACAGCAACATGCCTAAATGTGGACGTCAAACCCACCAGGTGTTACAGGTAGGTGTGTGTGTGTGTGTGTGTGTGTGTGTGCGTGTGTGTGTGTGTGTGTGTGTGTGAACACTGGAATCAGATTATTAAATATGTTAGTAAATGTTAAATAAGGTTTCTACTGGTTAATTAACCCTTAAAACTACAAAATATCTTCATCTTTTCTCCTTTCCCATGTTTTTCTTTCCATTCACCCATTGTTCCCAGTGCATGATGCTTTACTGGTCCCAGTTTGACGTTATCTAGGTCTGATGGTTTACTGGTCCCAGTCTAACGATATCCAGGTCTGATGGTTTACTGGTCCCAGGTTAACGTTATCCAGGTCTGTTGGTTTACTGGTCCCAGTTTAACGTTATCCAGGTCTAATGGTTCACTGGTCCCAGTTTGACGTTATCTAGGTCTGATGGTTTACTGGTCCCAGTCTAACGATATCCAGGTCTGATGGTTTACTGGTCCCAGGTTAACGTTATCCAGGTCTGTTGGTTTACTGGTCCCAGTTTAACGTTATCCAGGTCTAATGGTTCACTGGTCCCAGTTTGACGTTATCTAGGGCTGATGGTTTACTGGTCCCAGTCTAACGATATCCAGGTCTGATGGTTTACTGGTCCCAGGTTAACGTTATCCAGGTCTGTTGGTTTACTGGTCCCAGTTTAACATTATCCAGGTCTAATGGTTCACTGGTCCCAGTTTGACGTTATCTAGGTCTGATGGTTTACTGGTCCCAGTCTAACGATATCCAGGTCTGATGGTTTACTGGTCCCAGGTTAACGTTATCCAGGTCTGTTGGTTTACTGGTCCCAGTTTAACGTTATCCAGGTCTAATGGTTCACTGGTCCCAGTTTGACGTTATCTAGGGCTGATGGTTTACTGGTCCCAGTCTAACGATATCCAGGTCTGATGGTTCACTGGTCCCAGTTTAACGTTATCCAGGTCTGTTGGTTTACTAGTCCCAGTTTAACGTTATCCAGGTCTAATGGTTCACTGGTCCCAGTTTGACGTTATCCAGGTCTGTTGGTTTACTAGTCCCAGTTTAACATTATCTAGGTCTGTTGGTTTACTGGTCCCAGTTTAACGTTTCCAGTCTGATGGAGTTTACATTATTTTAGTACAAAGGGGACAGCAAGCTAATATATATGCTGCTATTATGCTAAACTCGATTCTAACATAGATGCTAACTTCAATGCTAACTTCGATGCTACCTTAAATGCTAACATAGATAACAACATTGATGCTAACATAGATGCTAACTTAGATGCTAACATAGTTGTTAATATTGATGCTAACTTTGATGCTAAAATAGATACTAACATAGATGTTAAATTAGATGCTAACTTAGATGCTAACATAGTTGCTCATATTGATGATAACATTAGATGCTAAATTAGATGTTAACATAGTTGCTAACATTGATGCTAACATTGAGAGCGTTCATATAAGTGACTCGCTGTGTCAGGACCAGATCTGGCCAATAAAACACCACCCGTAATCCACGTCCAATCCAGCAACTGACATCTGGTCCACATCTGGTCCACACAATCCTGACCAGTGGATTTTTTAATCTCATGTCTTCACTTTTCTTGTCATATGAAGAATTTATGCTCCTTTTTCTCGTCTTGTGTTAGTCTCAGCAAACCTGAACTCATGTGAAGCACCACAGATTTAATCATGTTCATATTATCAGTTTCACTTCTGCAAACTCAGTTCCATCCAGTTAAGTCAAGTTTATAACAACTAAAGTCAGCTAGCTAGATTTTAGTGTGTGTGTGTGTGTGAAGAAAACTCAGCAGCCTCTACAGACAAAACTGGACATACGTCATGAATGTTCCCTGTACGTTATTTGTCTCCAGTTCTCTTCTTGTGATTACTAACTTTCAGCACATCACTGGCTGATGTCGGCGCATCAGATAGTGATGTCACCATGGCGATCTGCTGAAGCCGGCGTGTGAAGCGGCTGCAGGTGGGGTCAGGCAGCACAGCGCTGACAGCATATGTCAGTATGCTGTAAAGCCAGTAATTACACAGAGCCGGGGATTGGATGTTTCCCACCTGCTGCCTGGGACAATCCTATCAGGCTTTAAGAGGAGGCATGTGTGTGTGTGTGTGTGTGTGTGTGTTTGTTCATGAGATTTAAAAGAAGCAAGAAAGAGACGGTGCAGCATGGTGGGATTAAATCTCCTGATTCCAGTAGAGAAACTGGGACAGCCCTGCAGGACCCATTTAAATGACGATGCTGCGTTAGGAAAGACGGATGTTTCTAGAAACACACACAGCGAGAGCTACATATGCGTTAGATGCTGCTGCATGAGAAGACGCTGCAGGCTGCACCACATGAGAGCAGCACAACACAGCAAATAAACCCAGCACGCATCCTGCAGCAGTGACCTTCCCACTCCTCCCATCGCTTCCAGTCAGCCTCCCAGAACTTCACAGCAAGCCAGTCTCTGTCTCAGCAATCCTCTTAGGCCTGACCCCACTCCACCGGCCGACCACCAATCAGATAATCCTATTAGGACTCACGCAGCCGACAAACTAAAGGCAGGTTGTAAATAAAAACCTGAACGTTTAAAAGCAGGAGAAAAGCGTTAAAATCCCAACCGTCTGTTGAACGCCTGAGTCAGACACACACACACACACACACACACACACACACACACTCACACACTCACACAATGCTTTTCTATACAGGCTCAAACACCGATGCATCCACACACACAGCTGACACCTGTAAGTGAGGTTGTCAGTACCGTAGGGCAAGTAACCACACCTGCTTTCACAAGCTCACACCGCTTCCTCATGGGTCCCTGAGCAGCATCTGTTTGCCATCGTTAGAGGCCACAAAGAGTCTCTGCATGCTGCTCTGGCGCCTCTACTGGTGGCTCGCATGCATGGCAGTGCAACGGGCTGGAAAGAGTCGTATCTTTACAGCTAGTGAGCACGTTTCCCACCTGCAGATCAGCATGTTGACATGTTTGTGAAGTATTCAGCACTAGCTGTGTTTCCATCACACCTAGAACTGTAAAAAAAATTAAATGATGCAATAAAAAAAAAAATAAAAAAAAACGCTAATGGAAACTCGGAAAAAAAAAGTCTCAGATATCGCTAAAAGTTCTCTCATGAGGTGGTTTTTCAGACATTTTGATATAGAAATATATTGTTAAGTGTAATGGGAAATGTAAGTGTTTATATGTAAATGTAAATGTAATGTAAGTATTTTTTTGCATTTATGTGTCCTTAGGTGTGACGTGGGAGTCATGACACGTTTATTTTCTGTAAAGATAGCACGGTGTGGAACAAACAACAAATTTTAGAGTTTTAGAAAAGAAAACGAGGAAGAAAAGCTTCAAAAAGCCGTAGCAAATTCTTCACAGCAAGTAGTGCTACATGGCTACTTTGTATAAACCACAATTTTCGTAAACTCTCGAGAGAGTAACAAGATTTTACGAGACTTGAGGTTAATGCGTTCAATGGAAACACCCACAAATCACTATTGTTTGTCAAAGCTTACAAATATCACTGAATTTTGCAAGTAATTAAATGTCTGTAAGTCTGTAAATGTCATCAGACATGTCTGCAGTCAGCCTCATCACTGACATTCACAATGAAACAAAGTCAAAAAGCGTCAGCTTGGCGCCAGAATCATCATTAAACTGATTAACTTTGCTGTAAACAGAAACGTGTTTAATGACATTTAAAAATATAAATATAAGTTGTTGCTTTATTTAAACTCTGCAGGAGCAGAGTTCATCCAGAACAAGTTTTCACCAAGAGGTCATCTTTCTGTAAAGGGGGCGTGGTTATGTGGGGCGTGGTTACGGGGGCGTGGTTATGGGGGTGGAGCTGTGGTGGAACTGGTCTTGAACACAGTTCTCTACAAGACCAGCAGACTGCTTCCATCCTATCCACTTGTTTTTGTTTACATACTTGACTGAGGTGCAGATGTTCTCCTATCTCCTAGTCCAAACTGGAACTCATACTGGGACTCATACTGGGACTTATACTGGGACTGATGCTGGGACTGATACTTGCTAGTATCTGGTTTTCTCTTACCTTCAGTCCATGGAAGGTTCTGCAATATTTCTCTGCTCCATCTCAGATTGGAACTGATAGAAAACCTGATGGTTTGACGTCCTTGGCCCAGAACAATGACTCATCATGAAAGTGAAGCAGCGGTTCTGCAGCTTGGTGGCTGATCAGGACAATCAGTGTTCCCTCTGGGCCTGCCTGGCCCACCAGAACCACCAAAACAATTGTGGAACATTTCTGACGTGTTCCTGAAGCATCATCATCATTCTTCGCTTCCCCCAAACTACACAGCTGTTTTATCTTGGAAACCCAGTCAGTCCAGAGCAGAGGACTGTTCAGTCAAATCCTAAAACCTAAATCTCCACTGGAACCAGAACCTGGAATGAGCTTTTCCTTCCTGGTACTGATCCTTATGGAGGTTTTCCTTCCTGGTTCTGATCCTTATGGAGGTTTTCCTTCCTGGTTCTGATCCTGATGGAGGTTTTCCTTCCTGGTTCTGGTCCTGATGGAGGTTTTCCTTCCTGGTTCTGGTCCTGATGCAGGTTTTCCTTCCTGGTTCTGGTCCTTATGGAGATTTTCCTTCCTGGTTCTGGTCCTGATGGAGGTTTTCCTTCCTGGTTCTGGTCCTTATGGAGATTTTCCTTCCTGGTTCTGGTCCTGATGCAGGTTTTCCTTCCTGGTTCTGGTCCTGATGCAGGTTTTCCTTCCTGGTTCTGGTCCTTATGGAGATTTTCCTTCCTGGTTCTGGTCCTGATGGAGGTTTTCCTTCCTGGTTCTGGTCCCGATGGAGGTTTTCCTTCCTGGTTCTGGTCCCGATGGAGGTTTTCCTTCCTGGTTCTGGTCCTGATGGAGGTTTTTCTTCCTGGTTCTGGTCCTGATGGAGGTTTTCCTTTCTGGTTCTAGTCTTGGTAGAGGTTTTCCTACCTGGTTCTGGTCCTGATGCAGGTTTTCCTTCCTGGTTCTGGTCCTTATGGAGGTTTTCCTTTCTGGTTCTAGTCTTGGTAGAGGTTTTCCTACCTGGTTCTGGTCCCGATGGAGGTTTTCCTGTCAGGTCATGATGGAGAACTGAATCAAAGGGCGATTCTGCTGGTCTTTCAACAAACTGGACTAAAGTGGATTATGATCAGTCTGAATGGACTGGATTAGAACTGGATTACAGTGAACTGGATTACCAGGACTGGACTGGGACCTGTAGCTGGTGTTCTACATGTCATGTTGAGGTGAATGAGTTTCATATAAAACAGCTGCAGCTTCTCAGGACATACAACAGTTTCATATCAAACTGGATCCATTCGGGGAAACTTGTTCCATCCGTCCAAACATCAGATGTTTTTGGAAAATAAGAAGAAGTTATTGATACACTACGACATACTCCTCATGTGCCCGAACGTCCAGGACGCGGTGCAGCAGGACCACCAAACATCCTGCAGCCATGCTCAGACTTCTCTCTGCAGAAACAGGAGGACCAAATGACTAAAAAGCCAAATTTGCTGCGCTGAAAGTGATCATCACACGTCGGCTTGCTGAAGGCCCTCCAGGAGCTTCTTGTTTCTTAATTTCAGACTGCCGTTGCTATGGCAACATCCCTTCCCCCTTGCTGCTCCGACAGCACTTTGGGAAGCTTCGGGCTGAGCTTGCAGTGTGTAAACAGAGCAGGCAGCAGTGGAAACAGCATCCCGCCGTAGGTGTAACGCCACGTCCTCGCATGTTCCTGTCACGCAGAGCCAATTAGTCCAGCTAATGGCTGGGAAAAGATTTCCTGTTGTGTCCCGATCACAGCCAGCCAGACAGAGCCGAGCGAGCTGAGAAGACAGCCCGTCCCACCTCCAGTCGGTGCAGAAATGTCCCACTGCAAAGCTGACAGGTGCTGAGGCTGATTTCAGTCTGTAAAAACAGGTGTTTACTGATGTTACAGATGCTTTTAGCATCCGCATCACTGCTACGTTTAAACTATATCAGTAAGATATTCATGCAGGATGTTCACTTGTTTGCAGAGCACTCCACTGGATCTGATTGAGACTGGGAAGGGGCTGAAGTTCCAAGCAGAGCGCCCCCACCTGGTGAGCCTGGGCAGTGGACGACTGAGTACAGCCATCACCCTGCTGCCGCTGCCCGAGGGTGAGAAACCGGCCTCCTCGCCATCCTGACAGAGCTGAAGTGTACTCTATCATTCCTGACATCTGGCAGCTTTCAGCTTCTGCTTTGCTTGTTAGTGTGATGAATGTGTCTCTGTGTGTCCACCGCAACGGGCTCCTGGACGTTTCTCAGGCTGAGAAAGTGTGTGGGAGTTAGTTACACTTACCTGAGACATTTTATAAGATCCTGACGTCTAAATGTTCATCATCTGAACACAGAAACGTCTGCCTGCTTGTATCTGTGCCTCTCAGGATCGCTTTCATGCTAAACCGTCTGACCAGCCGCCTCCCAGCATGTAACACCAACATTAAAATCATCTGTCTGAGGACAGATTTAGGACCATTCTGCTACAGATGATTGGTCAGCTTCAGATCAGGGTGTTGCAGTAGTCAGTAGTCTGGGTCTTTTTTAGGCCTAAATGGAATCCAAATAAAAGAATAAGAATTTGTAGGTAAGTCTGGATGTAGGTAAGCTGATAAATGAATATGTACAGTATACGGTCTGACAGAGTGTGTACAGTACATAAACATGTACATAAATACAGATATAAATACTGAGAATGTCTGTAATCAGAGCGGAAGACGATGTGTTAATGTCAGGAAATGTGTTCCTGGGGAGGAATAAATGAAGATGGCAGAGTTAGGCTCAACCAAAAGAGCAACGGAAGCATTTTCAGGATGAATATCTGTATTTCTGTAGAGATGCAGCTGCAGCTCTACACCGCCATCAGATCACAGATCAGTACATGAACACAATGACCAACAGAAGCAGATCAAAAGCAGGTTGTACCTCAGACAGTTCAGGTGGAGGAGCTCTGACTGTTTGTGTTGTGTCATCTGATTTCAGGCCGGACTACTCTGGGTCACGGTCCCGTGGACGTCAGCATCCAGGGTCCCGGGGTGGCCGCCCAACACTGCTTCATAGAGAACCAGTCTGGACTGATCACGCTGCATCCATGTGGGAACCTTTGTGCTGTCGATGGGCTGCAGGTCAAACAACCAACCCGCCTGTCACAAGGTAGGAGTCTGCTCCGGTTTCTGAAAACCATCAGTCTAAATCTGGACAAACACAGAGGTGTAAATATCACTCTGCATCTCACACACACGCTCACAATGCCTGTAAGGCCCGACGATCAATAAAAATGTTGCACGATCGATTGAAGAGCTGCCAGCTGCTGCAGTAATCAGTTAATGGAGTGTTCTCAGAGAAGCAGATGCAGGTGGAGGTTTGGGTAAAGGTAGAGGTGCAGATGCAGGTATGAGTGCAGGTGGTGTTTATTAGATGTGAATCAGGACTTTGTGGGATTGATGAGGTAAACATGATACCATGATATTTCACAGAAAGCAGTTTGCTGAGGCTCAAGCTGTGACAACATGCAACTGTTTGAGAACATTTTCTGCACATTTCCTGTTAATGATCAGACAGATTTGGAAGATTTATGTTTCAAGTGTTTGTTTTAAATAACTGGACAACGTCTTGATGATGATGCTAATCCTGACTTTTGTTTTGAGCTGTATTGAACTCAGATATGACAAATGACTGACCGATCATCATTTACTAGGCTGGTTCTATAAATATCCAACAACATTCTGCATATTTTCCCCCAAACCTGCTCAGGACTGGAAGCCACGACTTAGAAACAGCTGGAAAAAGTAGGAACAGGGGCAACAAAAGGCTGAAAAAGTAACTGGTACAAATCAGAACTAACTGGAGGAGCATTTGACAACTAATCAGGTTAATTATCATCAGGTCAGTAACATGACGGGTATAAAAAGAGCATTTCAGAGAGGCAGAGTCTCTCAGATGGAAAGATGGACAGAACTTCACCAGTCTGAGACAAACTGGATCCTAACTAATCCTTACATTCAGAAAAATATGAAAATCCTACCAGCTACAATGCAGAATGTATAATCTACAGATTCAGAGAATGAGGAGGAATCTCTGTATGCTTGGGATAAGGCTGGATGCTGGTGATCTTCTGCCTTAACAGCAGACATGATTCTCTACTGGAAACCAGTGCATGGACTCAGGAAGCTTCCAGAAACCAGTGTGAACCCAGTTCAGGCTGAAATCCACACATGCAGGTTAAAGCTCCATCATATGTGAAGAGGATCCAGAAACACGCCGTCTTCTCTGGACCAAAGCTCATTTAAAATGTTCTGAGTGGAAACCTGGATGAAGATGTGGAATAGTTTGTGGACAGCATGGACGGCGTGTCCTGCAGACTAAAGAGGAGAGGGAGCATCCAGCTTGTTATCAGCCTGCATCTCTGATGGGATGGGGTTGCATTAGTGCCGATGGCGTGGGCAGCTTCCACATCTGGGAGGTCACGTTAACTAACCTACTAACTCCGGTTTGTTTTTATTGCCATGAATGAAAAATGCAGTGAGTTCAGGTTATTGAACATAAATGGTTAACAATCATCTGGAAAAGTAAAGTCTGAACAGTAGAATCATGTTTATGTAAAAACATCGTCCAAGTGGCTCATTATACATGATCCTTAAATATTAGTTATAAATGAGAGGAGATGCTCATCAGCGCAAGTTAAGAGAACTTTACTCAGCTCTGTGTTGCTCTGCATGATGTTTGCAAATAAAAAGCTGATGAAAATGTAAAGAGAAGCATCAGGTTCCTGTAAATAATCCATGTGGAGTCTCCTGTGTCCTGTGTTGTCTGTCAGCGGGTGCCTCTGTCTTGTGGTATTTGGACCTGGATTCTGGCAGAGTAACCTGAGCAGGGACACAGAGCTATTTATACTGCCCCCCCTCTGTGTACCCCAGACAGAAGCAACCTTAAACTAGGAGAGGATGGCAGGGGGTCAGGTTGAAGAATGAGATAAACGGCTGCTAATGAGCAGGAGGAAGAACTGTGTGGTTAAGCAGACTCTGTTATTGCTCTACATGCTGATACAGATCTGATTTACAGCAGGAAACAGATTAGACTCGCCACTCCCTGTTGTTCTGCACCTTATATGACTAATACATAACCAGTATTCCCCAGCAGACAAGACAGGCATTGTTGTCAGGACACATCATGGCTGCAGAGTGCTCAAATGTCAGCAGTAATCTGATTCTATATGCTTTATCTTTAGATGAATATTCTGCACCGTGTGATGGACTCCAGCCTGCCAGAAAGTCATTTTAATTCATGCAGCAACAAGTTGGTTTCCTGCAGAATAAAGGAAGAGCTGGAGAAGCTCCTGGTGGTAATCCTGATGGATTTACTGCTTGTTTAAAGAGAGTGAGTGTAAAGCTGAGCCGGGTTTGTTCAGAGCAGGATGGAAAGACTGTTTTCAGACTGTTTCAGGTGGTTCAGGTTAAAATCTCCCCCAAATGTTAGCAGGTTTTTGTTTAACAACAGAAAAATGATCCAGAACAGGAGCGAGGTCGAACAGAAACACCACAGATCAAATATATTATTATCTGTTATCTGGTGTATTTAATATGTTTTCATCTGGATTTGATTCAGTTAGTTTTTAATTGACTCAGGGAGGAGTCAATTAAAAGGCTTACCTGTCTGTCTCACCTGTTAGCTTTGTGTTTACCTGTCTCACTTGTTAGTTTTGGGTTTACCTGTCTCACTTGTTAGTTTTGGGTTTACCTGTCTATGTCGCCTGTTAGCTTTGTGTTTACTTGCCTGTCTCAACGGTTAGCTTTGTGTTTACCTGCCTGTCTCAACGGTTAGCTTTGTGTTTACCTGCCTGTCTCACCTGTTAGCTGTGTGTTTACCTGCTTGTCTCACCTGTTAGCTTTGTGTTTACCTGCCTGTCTCATCTGTTAGCTTTGTGTTTATCTATCTGTCTCATCTGTTAGCTTTGTGTTTACTTGCCTGTCTCATGTGTTAGCTTTGTGTTTACCTGCTTGTCTCATCTGTTAGCTTTGTGTTTACCTGCCTGTCTCATCTGTTAGCTTTGTGTTTATCTATCTGTCTCATCTGTTAGCTTTGTGTTTACCTGTCTCATGTGTTAGCTTTGTGTTTACCTGCTTGTCTCATCTGTTAGCTTTGTGTTTACCTGCCTGTCTCATCTGTTAGCTTTGTGTTTATCTATCTGTCTCATCTGTTAGCTTTGTGTTTACCTGTCTGTCTCACATGTTAGCTGTGTGTTTACCTGCCTGTCTCACCTGTTAGCTGTGTGTTTACCTGCTTGTCTCACCTGTTAGCTTTGTGTTTACCTGCCTGTCTCATCTGTTAGCTTTGTGTTTATCTATCTGTCTCATCTGTTAGCTTTGTGTTTACTTGTCTGTCTCATGTGTTAGCTTTGTGTTTACCTGCTTGTCTCATCTGTTAGCTTTGTGTTTACCTGCCTGTCTCATCTGTTAGCTTTGTGTTTATCTATCTGTCTCATCTGTTAGCTTTGTGTTTACCTGTCTGTCTCATGTGTTAGCTTTGTGTTTACCTGCTTGTCTCATCTGTTAGCTTTGTGTTTACCTGCCTGTCTCATCTGTTAGCTTTGTGTTTATCTATCGGTCTCATCTGTTAGCTTTGTGTTTACCTGTCTGTCTCACATGTTAGCTGTGTGTTTACCTGCCTGTCTCACCTGTTAGCTTTGTGTTTACCTTTCTCACTTGTTAGTTTTGGGTTTACCTGTCTATGTCACCTGTTAGCTTTGTGTTTACTTGTCTGTTTCAACGGTTAGCTTTGTGATTACCTGCCTGTCTCACCTGTTAGCTTGGTGTTTACCTGCTTGTCTCACTTGTTAGCTTTGTGTTTATCTGACTGTCTCACCTTTTAGCTCTGTGTTTACCTGCCTGTCTCACCTGTTAGCTTTGTGTTTATCTGCCTGTCTCACCTGTTAGCTTCGTGTTTATCTGCCGGATAAATGTTAGCTTGTGTCAGAAGTTATTGCCAATAGTTTTCCAGCTGACTGGCTCAGCAGGGAACAGGAAGTGAAATAAGGCAAAGATGCTCAGGTGTAAAAAGGAATGAGATGGAGGTTGTTGTCTTAAGTATTGGAGAGGGATGGAGGAAGGTTCTGCTCTGGTCCTGAAACAGATTAACCAAATAACTAAATGTAAAATAAACATCCAACCATTTAAAGTAATGTCAGGCTTTAGACCAACAGGTGACACACATGTGGAACGTACATTTTTACAAATAACCAAGACTTCCACTGAGTACTGCCAGAACATCGCCCCCAAGAGACGGCAAAATGCAACAAAATAGAAAATTGCTATTTCCTCATATAGCCAATCAATTGATAAATTAACCAACAACCTTCTTCATTTAAAGAAATACTACTTTCTTTCACATTAAAAAAATATTTTTACCCATCAAGTCCCCCAGACTAAAAACATACAAGTCACACATGTAAACAACATAAACACACTTACAATTGTACATAATTGGATGTATCCATGGCTGTAGCCCTCCCCATGTTTCCTCACTGGGAAACTAAAACACTTGAGGTTTAAAGAAAATATTAAGCTGAGATAAAAAAGAAAAAAAACCCAAACATATTTAGGAGGTTCGTATTTGGTCAAGGTTGAGATTACATCAGAAACCCAGCCACAGCTGGATCATATATGCTAATGCTGCAAAACCAAATATGCTGTGATTTTCATCACTGTTGAACCTGTTGGGCTTTATTTCCATGACATTTGTTTTTACGAAATAAAAGGAATATTTTTAAGTTTCAACAAAAAACCATTGCAATTTACAGGTGTTTCCATTGAACAGTATTCAGCGCATGAGCCTCAGTTCTCATAAAATCTTGTCCAGTTGACGAGATTTTACGAGAACTGCATATTATGCAATATCGCCACATAACGTTATTTTGGGGTTTTTCTACTATCTGTGGAGAATTTGCTTTGGCCTTTTGAAACTTTTTCCCTTACTTTCTTTTGTAAAACTCTGAAATTCGCTGTTTGTTTCATACCGCACTATCTGTTTTACCGGAAATGAACTGGTCATGACCTGCTACATCATGTCACAGAAATGCAAAAAAAAAAAAAAAAAAGTGTTTCCATTACACTTTTGCAATATATTTCTTTATTAAAATGTCTGAAAAAGGATCCAGTTTGAAAAATCTAACTGGTTTCTCCGCCCTCCAGTTGCCAGTGATTGACAGGCAACTAGTTTGATTGGGATGTGAAGTCACTAGGTTTGGAAACACCAATCAAACTGGTTCCTACTGCCCTCTAGTTGCATATCAATCACTTGTGGTGGCCTCTGGGGCTTCCAGTCAGACATCTGATGGGGTCAGTGCCACCTTGGCCCCCCTCTAGCTCTGGTCCTGGTTGGAAACCATATAAAACACAGGAATGATGATCACTGCAGACGCTGATGCTTCCCCAGGGAGCTGTTCTGATAAATATCCAGCAACACTTCAGGATGAACCTTTGTTCCCTATCGATCAAGATCAGATTAGACTCAGCTGGTTTGATATTACCATAATCAATAGGTAAACTGATGATTTATATTGTGGCTTCCTTCCAGAGCTCCTCCTTCCTGCATCCAACTGGATACTCTTCTCGCTGTCATGACTCAGGATCTCCTCCTGCTCCTCCTCCTCCTTGACAGTCCTGCCTCTGACTGTGAACCAGCTGTTTCATGCAGGATCACCAGAGAGAGGAGAGACAAGCGTTGGGGGGGGAGGAGGAGACAATGGTCAGAGATTACAAAGACTGTAAAGTCCCGCACTGGTTTGAATGAACTGGGATCCACCAACGCACCAGTGGATGAGCTCGCAGGCAGCTCCCTTTGTGGATTTAAGATTTCTGCAGAATATATTAGTCTTCGGGGTTATAGGATTATCATAACAAAGGCGCGTCTGGACAAAAAAGTCCATAAACAATAACTCGTAGAAACGGACAAAACACGTGGTTTTATAGATGAAGCGGAGGCAATGAAGGAGAAGAGCTCCATTCATACGACCTAAAGTAAGTTAACTGATTTAAAGCTTTAAGGTTATATGCTGTCCTGTGATGGGTAGATTGGGTTTTATATAAGCGATCAGATGATAAATGTAGTTTACTGAAGCCACTAGTTGCTCATATGCTCCTATTCGCTACCTCGCCAAATTCAGTTTAAAATTGTGGTATACAACATATTTTATTCGTATTTTAGGAAATTTTACTTTTAAAAACATCATTTACAGCGTTTAATAATTCTCAAGGGAGTAATGTTGAATTCGGCGTACATTTAGTGGAGATTATTTTTAAATATGTTATTTTATTAATCCTTATTAATCCCACTTAAAGATAGCAGAGTGGTTGCTAGCTGCGCTAGCTGGAAAGAAAAGTGTGCAGGAAAAAAACTTTATTTTTTGCTTTCATAAAAAACCTTTAGGGTTAAATTTTTAGCCGAATTTCTGTACTTATCCCTGTTAAATGGATGAGTAGTTGTGGTCGTGGTTAAGATAATATTTAGTTTCACACAAAGCGGAATTTTAAAATGCGTGAATTGCTGGACAGAGTTTGGTCTGTCGTCCAGGGACACGCTACATGAACACCTGCTGCAGGAGCTGACTCCCAGCTTCCTCTAACTGCCCCCATGCAAGCTTTATTTATAAACTACAAACATATACAGGTCTGCCAGATCTGCAGACACCCCCATCCAGTCTGGCATGAGCAGACCCACTGTGTCTACTGTTTCACTGCTATTCCTGGTCCAATGTGACCCAACCATACAGATAACTGGAGAGAATAAAGCTTCATTTTCTTCTGCCTTTTCTGAGGCTTTTAAACCCATCAGCTCACATTAGACAAGCATATGGCCCCAGGCCCAAAACCAGTCTGCCAGAGGGTCCAGTCTGGCCCGCAGGAACTTTTCTAATGAAAGAAAATGTTGTGAGACTCTAATTCTTTAGTTCAGGCAGTTAGGATGCTACAAGTAAAGGAGAATTAAAAATAAAAGACTGACAAAGCATGCACCATAAAAAGTAGAAATAAATGTCACAATTTCACAAATAAAACTAGTTAAAATGTGTTCAAATGAAATGTCAAAAATAAAATCTACAAGTCATTCAAATCTATGTCATTATATGCATCACAGTTCAGGTCAAAGCTCTTCTTTAAGTAGCTGTAATATTGTAATAAAAGTAAAAGTAATCTAGTAAAAGTAACTGTAATCTGTAGGGTGTCCAGGTAAAGTTTTGTGTGTTGCAACATTGCAACGACCGGATAATAACATTTTTCGTCTTTTCTGTCTTTCTAACTTCATGTGTGACTTCAGTTTGTATGATGAGGTGGTCAGGATTACTACACGCATGTGGGAATGTACATGTATGTACATTTAAAATAACTTCTGGGTCTCATTATCCTGTGAAATAATGGATCTTTCCTGACATTAAAGGTTTGCTGGTTTTATGGATCCATACTGACCTGGAAGCTAAAATGACGTGTAAATAGTGATAAATTAATATGAATATAAATCTTTAATATAAAAACATAGACTAAATATGGAATATTAATTAAAAAGTGTATATTTAATCATTTTTATCACATTTAGAAATAAAAAATAATTACATGTAAAAGACATTTATTTAATATGTGTAAAATATGAATATAAAAATACTTCAATGGGAAATATATCAATGTGTATTTGAGGAAAATATTTAAAATCTTATTTTCTCCAGACATGTCAGGTTCTATGATATTTTCTAAAAAGAAAGTAAACATCCTTATGAAGCACTTTTACTAAAATGAAGAGTAGTTTGTATTGTTTCCAGGTTATTGTGCTGCTGGTCCGGTCCACTTTGGACCAGATTATTCTGCATGTGGAACCTGATGCTGCGCCATCAAACCAACGGCCTTCTTGTTTCCATTCCCTTTACAACAGCGGTGCCCCTCCCTCTGAACCACCGCTGTTCCTAAACATCTGTCATGTGAAACACATTACGCCCCCCCAATCCATTGTAAAAAAAAAAAAAAAAGGATGTGAGGAGTCAAAGAGAAAGTAGCCCCCCCTGTAGAGGGGTGTCCTGGTGGGTTCTAAGCTCAGCTGCTGACCCCATGGGTAATAATGCTGATGCATGTTGGTCTTGATGAACATCCTCTGGCTGCGTTCTGTAAGAGGACATTCTGGTTTAATGCTGGGAATATTCCAGCATCTCGTTATGCAGCTGCAGCAAAGATTCATCTGACTGTTGTACTTCTCAGAAGTCTGAGCAGGTTGGTGGGCGAGGTGTTTGGATCATACGGCAGGTCGGGGGGGGAGGTGTCCAGATAATACAGCAGGTCCGGGGGGCGAGGTGTTTGGATCTTACGGCAGGTTGGGGGGCGAGGTGTTTGGATCATACGGCAGGTTGGGGGGCGAGGTGTTTGGATCATACAGCAGGTCGGGGGGCGAGGTGTTTGGATCATACGGCAGGTCGGGGGGGGGGGAGGTGTTCAGATAATACAGCAGGTCCGGGGGGCGAGGTGTTTGGATCATACGGCAGGTTGGGGGGCGAGGTGTTTGGATCATACGGCAGGTTGGGGGGCGAGGTGTTTGGATCATACGGCAGGTCGGGGGGCGAGGTGTTTGGATCATACAGCAGGTCGGGGGGCGAGGTGTTTGGATCATACAGCAGGTCGGGGGGCGAGGTGTTTGGATCATACAGCAGGTCGGGGGGCGAGGTGTTTGGATCATACAACAGGTCGGGGGGCGAGGTGTTTGGATCATACAGCAGGTCGGGGGGCAAGGTGTTTGGATCATACAGCAGGTCGGGGGGCGAGGTGTTTGGATCATACAGCAGGTCGGGGGGCGAGGTGTTTGGATCATACAGCAGGTCAGGAGGGGAGGTGTCCAGATAATACTGCAGGTCAGTGTGCGAGGTGTTTGGATCATACGGCAGGTTGGGGGGGGGGGGGGTGTCCAGATAATACAGCAGGTCCGGGGGGTGAGGTGTTTGGATCATACCGCAGGTCAGTGGGTGAGGTGTCCAGATCATACGGCAGGTCGGGGGGCGAGGTTGGATCATACGGCAGGTCGGGGGGCAAGGGTGGATCATACGGCAGTACGGGGGGCGAGGTTGGATCATACGGCAGGTCGGGGGGCAAGGGTGGATCATATGGCAGTACGGGGGGCGAGGTGTCCGGATCATACGGCAGGTCGGGGGGCAAGGGTGGATCATAAGGCAGTACGGGGGGCGAGGTGTCCGGATCATACGGCTGGTCGGTGGGCGAGGTGTCCGGATCATACGGCAGGTCGGTGGCCGAGGTGTCCGGATCATACGGCAGGTCGGTGGCCGAGGTGTCCGGATCATACGGCGGGTCGGTGGTCGAGGTGTCCGGATCATACGGTAGGTCAGTGGCCGAGGTGTCAGGATCATACGGCAGGTCGATGGCCGAGGTGTCCGGATCATACAGCTGGTCGGTGAACGAGGTGTTTGGATCATACGGCAGGTCGGGGGGCAAGGTGTCCGGATCATACGGCTGGTCGGTGGGCGAGGTGTCCGGATCATACGGCAGGTCGGTGGCCGAGGTGTCCGGATCATACGGCAGGTCGGTGGCCGAGGTGTCCGGATCATACGGCGGGTCGGTGGGCGAGGTGTCCGGATCATACGGTAGGTCAGTGGCCGAGGTGTCAGGATCATACGGCAGGTCGATGGCCGAGGTGTCCGGATCATACGGCTGGTCGGTGGACGAGGTGTTTGGATCATACGGCAGGTCGGGGGGCAAGGTGTCCGGATCATACGGCAGGTCGATGGCCGAGGTGTCCGGATCATACGGCTGGTCGGTGGACGAGGTGTTTGGATCATACGGCAGGTCGGGGGGCGAGGTGTCCGGATCATACGGCAGGTCGGGGGGCAAGGTGTCCGGATCATATGGCAGGCTGGGGGGCGAGGTGTTTGGATCATACGGCAGGCTGGGGGGCGAGGTGTCCGGATCATACGGCAGGTCGGGGGGCGAGGTGTCCGGATCATACGGCAGGTCGGTGGCTGAGGTGTCCGGATCATACGGCTGGTCGGTGGGCGAGGTGTTTGGATCATACGGCAGGTCGGTGGGCGAGGTGTTTGGATCATACGGCAGGTCGGTGGGCGAGGTGTTTGGATCATACGGCAGGTCGGGGGGCGAGGTGTTTGGATCATACGGCTGGTCGGTGGCTGAGGTGTCCGGATCATACGGCAGGTCGGGGGGCGAGGTGTTTGCATCATACGGCAGGTCGGTGGGCGAGGTGTTTGGATCATACGGCAGGTCGGGGGGCGAGGTGTTTGGATCATACGGCTGGTCGGGGTGCGAGGTGTTTGGATCATACGGCTGGTCGGGGTGCGAGGTGTTTGGATCATACGGCTGGTCGGGGGGCGAGGTGTTTGGATCATACGGCTGGTCGGGGTGCGAGGTGTTTGGATCATACGGCTGGTCGGGGGGGCGAGGTGTTTGGATCATATGGCTGGTCGGGGGGCGAGGTGTTTGGATCATACGGCTGGTCGGGGTGCGAGGTGTTTGGATCATACGGCTGGTCGGGGGGCGAGGTGTTTGGATCATACGGCTGGTCGGGGTGCGAGGTGTTTGGATCATACGGCTGGTCGGGGTGCGAGGTGTTTGGATCATACGGCTGGTCGGGGGGCGAGGTGTTTGGATCATACGGCTGGTCGGGGGGCGAGGTGTTTGGATCATACGGCTGGTCGGGGGGGCGAGGTGTTTGGATCATATGGCTGGTCGGGGGGCGAGGTGTTTGGATCATACGGCTGGTCGGGGGGCGAGGTGTCTGGATTTTCCATCTCTGGCTGGACTTTTCCAGCTCTCCACCCTGAAGAACCCAGTGTAGTTTTGCAGATTCCACATCATTTCATTAAATCTCAGTGGATCAACATGCAGTTTGCTTGACAACGTGCAGAACGTTGAACAACATGACAGCTGGAGAAAGTATCGGTGCACTAGTACATGCAATAAATCACCTGCTGATCATATTGTTTGGTTCTGTATGGATTGATCTTTGTGGCCATCTGCCTCAGGGAGCATGTTGGGCGGCCGGGGGGGAGGATATGGAGCAGAGGTAGGCAGTCAGGGGGCATGCTGAACAGCTGGGTGGGAGGCGAACATCTGCTGAATGAGCTGTAACCTGCCATTTTGTTGTTATGGAGACGGCAGCTGTCGCCTGCAGGAGGAAGCATCTGGTCTGGGAGCAGATTAGGACGGAGGTTGCTGACGTTGACGCCCACAAGGAGCCAGTCGTGCAGAAACTCTAATGTTGGTTCTGCAGGAAGCTCAAAAAACAGGATCAGGAGTCGGCCCACCTCATCTGGGCTTTTAAATGTGTTAAAGGAATCGGAAGCAATAGATTTATTTCAGAGCAGGCCAGAAATTCCACCTTTTATTGATTAATTGAGTGTAACTCCTGCATGTGAGCAGCTTCAGGCGGAAGCCGCTGCCAGCAGGATCTGCGGGAGTCCGACTCCTTCCTCTGGATCATCACTTCCTACAAGCTTTCATTTGATCAGGTGGTTTCTGCGCATGATGGGAATGCAGGGTTAGACCTCCTCCTCCTGCTGTGTGCATGCCAGCTCCCTGACTGCCTCTGGTATGTATGACCCCCCCCGGGCTTGTCGGATGGTGGTCATTGATTAACCGCTGAGTTGACTGGCTGACCTCTGCTGAACTGTAAAGCAACTGTCAGCCACAGCTGAGACCATCCTTTTGTCCCCCTGTTGGCTTAAAGATGAACACAAACTCTATATTTCCTGAGGATCTCATCAAAGGGGAGCGTGTTCACATGGTGAACAGGATTGGTCCAAGCACAGGAACTCCATTAAACAAAATATGATTTCAACAAGTTAATCCCAGTAACTGTGAAGATTCTCTGTATTCAGATATTGTGATCAAATGCATCACAGAGCTGCATAAGAGGATCCAATACAACTTTAATTATAAAGCACTTTTAAAACGACAAAGTTGCCCAAACATGATCCCAGGTTCAACAACCAGGACAAACGTAGCGCCAAAAGGAAAAATAATATAAAATTACTAGTAACATTTACACAATAAAACAGGATGAAATAAAACATAAAAAGAAGTAAACAACTCAAGCTGTGTTTAAAAACAAATTAAAAAAGATGAGGAAGTGAAAACAGTAGGAGACCTCGCCTGTTTACGGCGCATCGGCAGTAAATAACAAAGTTTGAGACCAACACCTGAAAAGGATCGGTCCCCCCAGTGGTGTAGTTTAACGCATACGCGCGTACACAGCGTATACCCACTTCTTTTTCAGTCAGCATAGAGTACACCCACTTCTAAACCTCTAAGCTCCCTGTGACGCTGCTTTCACAGTTACAAACGTCCCTACACATGTAGCTACGTTGCCCAGCAGCTCAGCTAAGGTTACCGATGCGACACTGGTGCAGTTCACCATCAGCTTGGTTAACTTTAGCTTGAACATAGACATGATACAGATATATGTACATAAGTCTATGAGCCTGTCTCTCACCAGCTCTATGTGCCAGTATTGGTTTAGTCATTTCATAACTTCCTTCCTGAAACCGAAGAGCAGAAATTATGTGACCATGAGTTAATATACTGGTGGATTTTTGGAGTAAACTAAATAGAGTAGTCTTAAATGTCACTTTTTATGAAACACTGTTTTTCTGGGCTATTTTCTTTTTGTTTGGTTTGTTTTAAAACAAGGGTGCAAAAATGTAGAGTATACCCACTTCTTGAGGGACCACTACACCACTGGGTCCCGCCCATGGATTTCATCTTGGATTTCGGGGCAACTAACGTGGGGTGATCTGCTGACCTGAGAGAGCAAAAGTCCAGGGTGTCGGACTGGAGCAGTTGGATCGTAACTAGAACTGCTTCTGTACGATGAATGACTATAGATGATGTGCTGTATGAGCCACCGTAGCGTCTCCGTCCTCCCTGCTGCTGGCAGAAACGTCCAGAGTCATGAGCCTGGCTGGTTACAATGTGCTGCTGCAGATATATTTATATAGACCCGCAGCTCTTCGTCACATGCACATTTGAACAAACTCTGGATGAACTCATCCTGCTACAATGTGAAGCGTTCTCACTCTGACCACCTCTGCTGCGCTGATCTAATCTTCTGGGAAAACTACTTCAGGCTGAGCTGACACGCTGGAAAGATTGAGTGTGGTCATAATGGGGAGGGGAAAAACACACGGATATTCCAGTTGATGGAACGTTTTGATGCTTTTCCAGCTTTTCCAGTCTTGCAGAGCGGGAACCTGGAAGGTGTGATGTCATATAAACTGTGCTTTTACGTTCTCCATTCACAGGGGTTTATTGCTGCTCGGGTATCAGGTCATTTGTTAAATTATCCCTATTTTCTTTAGATTTTTGCCTTTTTATTTGTTGAAGTCATATTTTTTGCCATTTTTGTGCAGATAGCCTCTCTAGAATTAGAAATTGGGAATGAAAATACCACCGTCGGCTCATGAAAAACTGTTTAATTACTGATTGTTGACTATTTAACTCCCAATAGGTTTTTAAAAAATTAAGTTTTCAATAAAAAATGTCAAACATACTGGTTTCAGGTTATTTTAAGATTTGCATCCTGTTTCCCCTGGTGGACACCTGTCACACTACAACGGTTCAGGGTTTTTGCACAGCGATTAACGCCTCATATGCAAATTATTTTCTTTGTTAACGGGACAAATAAAGACTTCAGATAAAAAAGCAGACAACATTTCAGATGAATTTACATCGTTGTTGGAATTTCTGACCATTTGATCTTAAAATGGATCCAATATGTAGCATTATTTAAGATGGAGAGACGCCACTCAGTAAAACGTCGTTATTCATCAGGAAGTTTCATAAGTTGGACTATTTTCTGTCCTCCATGGTTTTTGTCTCAGCTTTATTTATGGGAAATTAGTCTGTGATGATGTTTGAAGACGTGATTTCACAGCTGATTGTTGATGTCACATGATGTTGACATGACTGCAGGCAGGAAGTACGACTGTGAGGCTCAGCAGGCGTGAAACCCGAATTGGATGCTGTGGAGCGTAAGAATAAGTGGCGCTTCCTTGTGATTTGCTAATTGCACCATTATAAATCTTGGTTTGGATTGAGAACGGTGGATGGTTCAGCTGATACCGAGCAAAGCCGTCCTCATCTGGACCCCTCTGCATCCTCTCTGATCTCCACTTTGTGCTCTTTAATCTACTTAGTTGGATCCTGTTGTTTTACGAGAAGTGATGATGGTGTCCTTGTGGGAAGGTGGTGCTGATCTCTAAGTGTCCTCCTTCCAGACCTGAGCCAGATGGAAGCGGTGTGCATGTAGATGATGTGACGTAATGGACAGCAGATTGTGCGGGAAGGTTTCGGGCATTTGTCAAGGACTTGGCTGAAAGTTGCTGTTCTTGCAAGATTACTCAGGTTGATGAAGCCACTGATGCTCCTGGAGAGTCACTCAGTGAGATTGTTTCTGTGGGAAAGAACACTCAGGGAATCAATCTAAAAAATTTGCTTGTGTTTTATTTTTCCATGCCTACATTCGCCCCTCTCTCTTTGACTCCGCTGTCTTTGTACCTAATGACTTGATGGATCTGTGATCATGAGGCTCAAAGTGCCTCATGTTTTCCTGCAGGAGACTTGGAAGCTCAGCCCTCGATTAAGTTTCTACCGCAGCTTGTTTTGCTGAGCTCAGCCGTTGACGTGTTTGTGAACCGCTGGCTCTGGAAGAACACCCACATACTTTACCCGGATCATAGGGTTCCTTCAGAGGAGAGAAGAAAAGACAAAGATCAGAGATGAAAACTAGTTTACTCAACATCCACTACATTACAATGAGGATCTCTCGTTCCACAACATCACAATGAGAATCTCCCGTTCCACCTCATCACGATGAGAATCTCCTGTTCCACCTCATCATGATGAGAATCTCCCGTTCCACCTAATCACCATGAGAATCTTCCGTTCCACCTCATCATGATGAGAATCTCCCGTTCCACATCATCACCATGAGAATCTCCCGTTCCACCTCATCACGATGAGAATCTCCCGTTCCACCTCATCATGATGAGAATCTCCCGTTCCACATCATCACCATGAGAATCTCCCGTTCCACCTCATCACGATGAGAATCTCCCGTTCCACCTCATCATGAGAATCTCCCGTTCCACCTCATCATGATGAGAATCTCCCGTTCCACATCATCACCATGAGAATCTCCCGTTCCACCTCATCACGATGAGAATCTCCCGTTCCACAACATCACAATGGGAATCTCCCGTTCCACAACATCACCATGAGAATCTCCCGTTCCACCTCATCATGATGAGAATCTCCCGTTCCACCTCATCACCATGAGAATCTCCCGTTCCACAACATCACAATGAGGATCTCTCGTTCCACAACATCACAATGAGAATCTCCCGTTCCACCTCATCACCATGAGAATCTTCCGTTCCACCTCATCATGATGAGAATCTCCCGTTCCACCTCATCATGATGAGAATCTCCCGTTCCACATCATCACCATGAGAATCTCCCGTTCCACCTCATCACGATGAGAATCTCCCGTTCCACAACATCACAATGGGAATCTCCCGTTCCACAACATCGCCATGAGAATCTCCCGTTCCACCTCATCATGATGAGAATCTCCCGTTCCACCTCATCATGATGAGAATCTCCCGTTCCACCTCATCATGATGAGAATCTCCCGTTCCACCTCATCATGATGAGAATCTCCCGTTCCACCTCATCATGATGAGAATCTCCCGTTCCACCTCATCATGATGAGAATCTCCCGTTCCACCTCATCATGATGAGAATCTCCCGTTCCACCACATCACCATGTGAATCTCCCTTTCCACCTCATCATGATGAGAATCTCCCGTTCCACCTCATCATGATGAGAATCTCCCGTTCCACCTCATCATGATGAGAATCTCCCGTTCCACAGCATCACCATGAGAATCTCCCGTTCCACCTCATCATGATGAGAATCTCCCGTTCCACCTAATCACCATGAGAATCTCCCGTTCCACCACATCATGATGAGAATCTCCCGTTCCACAACATCATGATGAGAATCTCTCATTCCACCTCATCATGATGAGAATCTCCCGTTCCACCTAATCACCATGAGAATCTCCCGTTCCACCTTATCATGATGAAAGTCTCCCGTTCCACCACATCATGATGAGAATCTCCTGTTCCACCACATCACCATGAGAATCTCCCGTTCCACCTAATCACCATGAGAATCTTCCGTTCCACCTCATGATGAGAATCTCCTGTTCCACCACATCACCATGAGAATCTCCCGTTCCACCTCATCATGATGAGAATCTCCCGTTCCACAACATCATGACGAGAATCTCCCGTTCCACAGCATCACCATGAGAATCTCCCGTTCCACCTCATCATGATGAGAATCTCCCGTTCCACCACATCACCATGAGAATCTCCCGTTCCACCACATCACCATGAGAATCTCCCGTTCCACCTTATCATGATGAAAGTCTCCCGTTCCACCACATCATGATGAGAATCTTCCGTTCCACCACATCATGATGAGAATCTCCCGTTCCACCTAATCACCATGAGAATCTCCCGTTCCACCACATCATGATGAGAATCTTCCGTTCCACCACATCATGATGAGAATCTCCCGTTCCACCTAATCACCATGAGAATCTCCCGTTCCACCACATCATGATGAGAATCTTCCGTTCCACCTCATCATGATGAGAATCTCCCGTTCCACAGCATCACCATGAGAATCTCCTGTTCCACAACATCATGATGAGAATCTCCCGTTCCACCTCATCATGATGAGAATCTCCCGTTCCACCTCATGATGAGAATCTCCCGTTCCACCTCATCATGATGAGAATCTCCCGTTCCACCTCATGATGAGAATCTCCCGTTCCACCTCATCATGATGAGAATCTCCCGTTCCAAAGCATCACCATGAGAATCTCCCGTTCCACCTCATCATGATGAGAATCTCCCGTTCCACCTCATCATGATGAGAATCTCCCGTTCCAAAGCATCACCATGAGAATCTCCCGTTCCACCTCATCATGATGAGAATCTCCCGTTCCACCACATTGAACACAGAAAAAAGAAGCGTGTTTTCACTCCTGCCTGCTGATACAACCAACGCCGTACCTGTGCGGCGGTGTGTTAGTGTGAATAGTTTTGGTTAGAAATTACATACATGTTAAACCCCCTAATAAAGCGAAGGATGGCGATAATCTGATAAAAACTGCCTTTTGTTCTATTTCTGGCCCAGTGACTATTTGACACTATACCATTGCCATAACAGAACCATAAGTGCCCAAAGTAGTCCGGATTGGGCCCGAACATGTCTGCTATCTGGCTTTTCGGATAGAGATACAGCTGCTTTCCTCTTAAATCTTTTCCCTTTGATCGTCTTTGTGAATGTGTGATGACAAATGGCTGATATGGTGTATGAAATGTTCTGGTGGTCATAATGGAGTCAGATCTGCTGGCATTCGACCATGAAGCTGGTGTCCGAGTCATTCTGGTCATTCTGATGTGCACTGTTCTGCCTGGATGTTTCATAGGAGCGTAATCACAAGGTATATTATATTGATTAGATGTTTGCTGGTATCACAGGTTCGTGCGCACTGTGGTTCAGGTTTGATTGGATCAAGATGCAGTGGTTGATATGAGACCATTTCATGTCAGTGGTTTTATCTCATTAAACTGGCCTGAAGAAGCAGAAGAAATCTGTAAATGTTGCCTTAATTAAACATCCAGAAACACTTTAGAAACAAGAACTATGCCTTTGATTTCTCATATACCAGATTGCATTGGATCATATTGACCTATGTCTTTTCCTGCCTCACATCTCCATTTGCCCCCAAAATGTTCTTTAAACTGAGGTGAGTTGGTTGCAAGCGTGAAAGCATCATATTTAAATGCCAGAGACCACCCTCTCTGTTGCAGGGGAAGTTGATCACCGGAGCGCATCCCCTCCTTCACCTTTGGGTTCATGTTTCCAAGACAACCTGGTTGATAAGAACCCTGGTTAGCAGATCAGGAGAGAACCAGACATCTTTACATTAGGCCCTAAACAAAGGGTTTAGTGCTTTGGTTAATTGTTTACATGGTCTGGGTTTGGCTGGTCTCTGGTCTGGTAAAGCGGTCCACCCAGCTGTCTGTCTGATATGAGAGGCATGTCTGAAGCAGGTCTGTTCAGTGTTGGAGATAAGAAGGGAAAAAGTGCATTTTTAGGGTGGAGGTTGGAGTTGGAGACGGTAAACATGGCTGATAGTTGGGTGAGCTGCAGGCAAACTCCCGTCATCTTCCCACCATCAGGAAGATTTTACTGGGTGGTCTCGCAGGTGGAAATGTCTGTCATTCTTCTATATGTTTGTGTTTCACACAAACCCAGTTCTTCCATTAAATAACCTTTCAGAGCTGTAATTGGCAAATGAAGCAGAGCAGTATCTTTTTGTCAACACTGTGCGGCTGCTGTGTAATGAATCCCTTCATGATTTATTAGCTTAACCCCCTCCGCCCTCTTCAGTGAGTATGATACATGGCCCGTTTAGCACATCCCGTATCGCTGACCCATTCCAGTGACCTGAATAAATGTTCCTCCTCTCACTGGACCATAAATCTGCTCTTTAGTCTGGAAGTCGGGTGGTTGTCTGTCGTCTCACAGATGTGGCTCCTCGCGGTGGGAGGATCCACCATCATAAGTATCTGTGCTCTGTTAAACTGACAAGCATAAATTGGCATTAAGAGACTGTCAGTAATTGGTTTTACAATCAGTTTTTGAGTCAAAGCTTGTGGATTGATTGGGAGAACATCACACTGGCTATGCTTGATGGCTCAACTGTTAATTAGAAAACTGATAAAGGTCAGATTTTTATAAAGTAATTCTTATGTTTAAGTGAGGTATCTGGATCATTTGAGAAGGGAATGTTTGGTGTATTTGTCTGAAACAGTTCTTTAGATTAGACCATGGCCTACGTGGACTTGTAAATGTGGTCAACATTCCCGTCGACAAGGCCTCTCTGGCTGCAGGACAAAAACTTTAAACAGTTCTGGCTCTACATGTTACAGGCATGCAGGTTGATACCAAAAAGATACTGAGCACAGAGGAAAACCTCTACATGGAAGTTGTGTTAAAGAGTAACTTGTAGAGATTCCACTATTTTACTGTCCTGCACTGAAAGAATACAAAGACTCACAGATTTACACATCTTTTTCCTTACCCATTTTGTCCCATTCCTCCCATCCTATCCCTCCCATCCCATGCCACACCATCCCCATTCCGTCTATATCATACCACCATCCCATCCCATCCCATCCCATCCCCATTCCGTCCATATTGTACCACCATCCCATCCCCATTCCGTCCATACCATACCACACCATCCTCATTCCATCCATATCATACCATACCTTACAATACCATACCATAACTTACCATCCCATCCCCATTCCGTCCATATCATACCATTACTTACCATCCCATCCCCATTCTGTCCATATCATACCACCATCCCATCCCATCCCCATTCCGTCCATATCGTACCACCATACCATCCCATCCCCATTCCATCCATATCATACCATACATACCATACCTTACAATACCATACCATAACTTACCATCCCATCCCCATTCCGTCCATATAGTACCACCATACCATACCATGCCATGCCATACCATACCATACCATACCATACCATACCATACCATACCATACCATACCATACCATACCATACCATCGCCATTCCGTCCATATCATACCATACATAATATACCATAACTTAGCATACCAGTCCATCCCATCCCCATCCATCCATATCATCCCATCATCCCATCCCATTCTTGTCCATTTTCAACTTTAGCCTCTCTAATAATGCAGTTTCTGCTGCAGGTTTACTGGTGCATCAGTAAAAATGATCCTACCTTTAAAAGTTTCCTGTTGCTGGTTTACTGGTGCAGCAGTGAAAACGGTCCCCCTTCAAATGTTGTTAAAACTATTTAAACTGATGTTTTAGGTACGAGATAAACTGGATGACGTCTGGATGTTTTTTCTCATATATGAGGACAGTTTTTAGTATCTACAGGCAGTAAAATCTGTCTTGTTAATAGAAAGCATTTACGAGTGGCATCCTGTGACTCCTGTGGTATTTTCCTCACCAGCGCGGTACCAGAGAGCTGGATGGTACACGCTTGCCACTGCTTCTGAATGAGCATGTGTTTCTGTGTGTATGAACCATGTGTTCTGTTTTGCTGAGTCATGATGTGCCGATCCCGTGTTCCCTCTTCATCATCAGCAACCACACACACAGTGGTGCAGGACGTTGCTGAGATGCAGGGTCAGCCTCCCTTGTGGCAGCAGAAAAGTCAGTCAGCGAGAGCTGCCAGAAGCAGTTTGTGAGAAGGCATGAGGAAGAGGAGGAGTGAAGTCCTCCCTCATCCCGTCCTGCAGCCTCTGTGGCCTGGATGTCCACACATGGCAGCAGGAAACCACACTGCAGCATGCTGTCAGTGTTTAGAGTGATTTGCATTCAGCCACAGTTCCTCAGTGTGGAACAGTCGTTTGTTGAGTCACGTACATGCAGTTTCAGATGAGAAGCTCAAGGCTTTATCTCACAACAGCACTCTGGAATTTCAGCTTTAACATGTTTAAAACTGAGAGAAAACATTTATACACGTTGAAACAGAAAGGGATGTAAACTTGGAGCTTTTTCACATAATGCATCTACAAATCCTGCCGTGCAGGAAACAAAGCCCACACAGAAAGCGTGTACTTGTATTCCATCCATCCATCCATCCATTTTACATTATTATTTTTCTTTTGCAATTTTTTTAAATGTGTTCTTTTTCTTTCCATCAAAATTTTTAAAAATTATTTTATATGATATTTACAGTTGTGCTCATATTTATTCATCCCCTTTCATTAAAGAAGGAAAAAAACAGCTGCCTGCAAAATAAGCTGAAATTGACTAAAGTTATAATAAATAAAAATTTTATGAAAATCATTACATTATTTTTAAATTCTGATTCAATAGAAATATTTTTTTTTTAAAAAAGCAAAGAAATTTGATAATTTATCACATATTACATCACTCATAAAGTAATATTTAGTTGAACAATCCTTTAATGTTTCCGCTCCAGTCAGGTGTTTTCTGTTCCTCTCTGTCAGACTTCTGCACCTGTTGACACGTATTTTGTCCCACTGTTCAACAGAAAAGTCTCTAATTTCTCCAGGACCAATTTGTTTTGTTTTTTTTGTTTTTTTTTAAATTCTTCAACTCAATTAAATGAAAAAACAGTGTCTTATATTACTAAATTATAATTTTGCAAATTTTTAGTTATTGTTCCTTCTTTAAGTCTCCAGTTATTTGAGTGACTGTTGTAAATTCAGCTTTTCCTTTAATGAAAGAATATGAATAGATATGAGCACAACTGCATTTACTTTAGAATGTGTGCTATGTGTTGTCCTGCTCAGTAAACAGGTCTCAGTTTGCGACAGACTCTTCTTCTGCGTGAGCTATGATGTAGCCGTTGGTGTTGCATACGTGTCCCATTAAGCCATGTTGTCTTAATGAGTGATGTCTGTGGAAGAGGCTGACTTTATCTTCATCGCGCTAACAAACGTCTGGTGTATGAGTGTGTGCTGTAAGGAAAGCTGCTGGCTGGATCCAGAAAAACCAGGAGATAAGTCCTGGTTTGGGATGACTGCTGAGGATGGAAAGCATGAACACTCATGTGGCTCCACACACACATCTTTAGCAACTTGATGACTCAACTCAGCATTTTTTTGTTTCTCTCCTTCATCACCAAATAACGTCAAACGATTTAAACTGTGGAAAATCCTGACCAAAATGATGCCCAGATGGTTTAATGACTACTGGAGGGAATGCAGAAGCTCTTATACCAGTGGAAAAGAAATACTAAAGCACATAAGCAAAGTTGTGCATGTGGACTAATACAGGCATGTGGGATTTACTGCACCAGTAATTTAGTGGTATTAAGTATCACCACGGTACTTAATATTAGAAGGACTAAGGGATTTTTATTTTGCGCTGGGATTTTAGGCCTTTTCCACACAAACACTGCCAGCTCATTCCCAGTAATGGAGCCGATTCAGGAATAATCTCCTTGAGTTTTAACTCAGAGGTCAGTGTAAACAGGAAGTAGGGTGTCGGACTAAACATCAGGAACAAGGTAACCGAGATCGGCCGGTTAGCAGAGGATTGTCTAGTGTTCCATTTTGCAGAAGCTTTTTTCTTCTCTCACTGTTCAGTAAACTGAATTAGCTCATGAATGTAATCCAAAAAAGGAATAAAGAGGATTCAGTTTTGAGGAAATACACCAGGAGAAAAACTATATCTGCAAATTGAGAGACAAGACCGAGTTTCTGTACAGTCGTCATAAGAAGAGCAGCAACTTTTCAACATCAGGTTCAGCCATTTGGGTTGTTAGGGCAGATAACCACCCAACCAAATGGGACCAATGCATTTAGTCATGTAGTCCATCTGACACGCTGGCAATTGTACATCAATGTACTGGTTGTTTTAAACATGCAACATGGCCAATTCATTAAGAAAAAAAAATCAGGATCTCATTGGAGGATTGGCAGTAGTTAGGGAGATCTCAGAGAAGAGACGGGACGAAGACGATGCAGGACCAGCTGACGTTAGACGAGATCTCAGAGAAGAGACGGGACGAAGACGATGCAGGACCAGCTGACGTTAGACGAGATCTCAGAGAAGAGACGGGACGAAGACGATGCAGGACCAGCTGACGTTAGACGAGATCTCAGGGAAGAGACGGGACGAAGACGATGCAGGACCAGCTGACGTTAGACGAGATCTCAGGGAAGAGACGGGACGAAGACGATGCAGGACCAGCTGACGTTAGACGAGATCTCAGAGAAGAGACGGGACGAAGACGATGCAGGACCAGCTGACGTTAGACGAGATCTCAGGGAAGAGACGGGACGAAGACGATGCAGGACCAGCTGACGTTAGACGAGATCTCAGAGAAGAAACGGGACGAAGACGATGCAGGACCAGCTGACGTTAGACGAGATCTCAGAGAAGAGACGGGACGAAGACGATGCAGGACCAGCTGACGTTAGACGAGATCTCAGAGAAGAGACGGGACGAAGACGATGCAGGACCAGCTGACGTTAGACGAGATCTCAGGGAAGAGACGGGACGAAGACGATGCAGGACCAGCTGACGTTAGACGAGATCTCAGGGAAGAGACGGGACGAAGACGATGCAGGACCAGCTGACGTTAGACGAGATCTCAGAGAAGAGACGGGACGAAGACGATGCAGGACCAGCTGACGTTAGACGAGATCTCAGGGAAGAGACGGGACGAAGACGATGCAGAATCAGCTGACGTTAGACGAGATCTCAGGGAAGAGACGGGACGAAGACGATGCAGGACCAGCTGACGTTAGACGAGATCTCAGGGAAGAGACGGGACGAAGACGATGCAGGACCAGCTGACGTTAGACGAGATCTCAGGGAAGAGACGGGACGAAGACGATGCAGGACCAGCTGACGTTAGACGAGATCTCAGGGAAGAGACGGGACGAAGACGATGCAGGACCAGCTGACGTTAGACGAGATCTCAGAGAAGAGACGGGACGAAGACGATGCAGGACCAGCTGACGTTAGACGAGATCTCAGAGAAGAGACGGGACGAAGACGATGCAGGACCAGCTGACGTTAGACGAGATCTCAGAGAAGAGACGGGACGAAGACGATGCAGAATCAGCTGACGTTAGACGAGATCTCAGGGAAGAGACGGGACGAAGAAGATGTAGGATCCGCTGACGTTAGACGAGATCTCAGAGAAGAGACGGGACGAAGACGATGCAGGACCAGCTGACGTTAGACGAGATCTCAGGGAAGAGACGGGACGAAGAAGATGTAGGATCAGCTGACGTTAGACGAGATCTCAGGGAAGAGACGGGACGAAGACGATGCAGGACCAGCTGACGTTAGACGAGATCTCAGGGAAGAGACGGGACGAAGACGATGCAGGACCAGCTGACGTTAGACGAGATCTCAGGGAAGAGACGGGACGAAGACGATGCAGGACCAGCTGACGTTAGACGAGATCTCAGGGAAGAGACGGGACGAAGACGATGCAGGACCAGCTGACGTTAGACGAGATCTCAGAGAAGAGACGGGACGAAGACGATGCAGAATCAGCTGACGTTAGACGAGATCTCAGGGAAGAGACGGGACGAAGACGATGCAGGACCAGCTGACGTTAGACGAGATCTCAGAGAAGAGACGGGACGAAGACGATGCAGGACCAGCTGACGTTAGACGAGATCTCAGAGAAGAGACGGGACGAAGACGATGCAGAATCAGCTGACGTTAGACGAGATCTCAGGGAAGAGACGGGACGAAGAAGATGTAGGATCCGCTGACGTTAGACGAGATCTCAGGGAAGAGACGGGACGAAGACGATGCAGGACCAGCTGACGTTAGACGAGATCTCAGAGAAGAGACGGGACGAAGACGATGCAAAATCAGCTGACGTTAGACGAGATCTCAGGGAAGAGACGGGACGAAGACGATGCAGAATCAGCTGACGTTAGACGAGATCTCAGGGAAGAGACGGGACGAAGACGATGCAGAATCAGCTGACGTTAGACGAGATCTCAGGGAAGAGACGGGACGAAGACGATGCAGGACCAGCTGACGTTAGACGAGATCTCAGAGAAGAGACGGGACGAAGACGATGCAGGACCAGCTGACGTTAGACGAGATCTCAGGGAAGAGACGGGACGAAGACGATGTAGGACCAGCTGACGTTAGACGAGATCTCAGAGAAGAGACGGGACGAAGACGATGCAGGACCAGCTGACGTTAGACGAGATCTCAGAGAAGAGACGGGACGAAGAAGATGTAGGATCCGCTGACGTTAGACGAGATCTCAGAGAAGAAACGGGACGAAGACGATGCAGGACCAGCTGACGTTAGACGAGATCTCAGAGAAGAGACGGGACGAAGACGATGCAGGACCAGCTGACGTTAGACGAGATCTCAGAGAAGAGACGGGACGAAGACGATGCAGGACCAGCTGACGTTAGACGAGATCTCAGGGAAGAGACGGGACGAAGACGATGCAGGACCAGCTGACGTTAGACGAGATCTCAGAGAAGAAACGGGACGAAGACGATGCAGGACCAGCTGACGTTAGACGAGATCTCAGAGAAGAGACGGGACGAAGACGATGCAGGATTTTTAGAGGTGTATGATTGAACCGATGTCCAACAGGCTTTAAACATGCTCATGTGTTTGTACAACTACACTTCCTGACACAAAGTTGCTATGATGTAAAAAACCTGAAGGAAACCTGAAGGTGTGACATCGTCCCACTTCCTGATGTTCCAGTTTCCAGAGTTGCTACCTGGAATAAAGATGAGACTGTTTCTGACCTCCTGGTGTCAGCAGGTGTTCTCCTCCCAGCCTGTTTCTGTACGTCTGTTTAGAATAAAAGGCTTTGCTGTGCATCATCTCAGCCTCCGATGTGATGGAGAGCTTTCTGTCTCCGGGCCTGGTGACCGGAAGGGATCTTATCTCCCACGTCCCTCTGTCCTGAACCTCCCTCTTTAATCTCAGCAGGACACAATGGCTCTAAATGGAGAAAGCCATAAACAAGTGTTTGCTTATCCGTCGCTGAGCTCACGGCACATGAAAGGGCTGAATTTGTTCTGGCCGTGACGTGTTGTGACATTTAAAACCGGATGATAAGGGCATGATATGACCATGGATGCTGGGTGTGTTATTCTGATGACTGGGCAGTGTGTAAAAGCTGCTGTGAGATGCAGGCGGTCGGGTTTGGTACATTTAGCTCGGTCTCTAAACATCTGACGAACCCTTTTAAATGTATCATTTGTTATTGTAAGTCTTGGTCTGGCATCACGTTATTTACTGTGGGCTGAGATTTTAACTCTTATCTCCTTAATTAGATGTGCTTCCTGTAGGCAGAGGGTATCAGGGGGAAGCCCATCAGATTATTTAAGTGTGTAAACCAGCAGCCTTTCATCTGCTCAAACCGAATTTTCCTTATCAAAGACGATATTTGCTCTCCTGTTTCTTGCCTGCTGTTCCTTTGTTGCTGTTATATTCTACCCAGATCTTTATGGGGTTAATCCATGTGTGAAATGTTGGTTTTTTTTTGCTTCCTGAAACACTAACTGCAGGTGATTCAACCAGTCAACGTTACCTCAGTGAAACATTAGTGTGTTTGCAGAACTGGAACAGGTTTGTGAAGTCCTGCCTCGTTGTTCTACCTGTTTACTTCTTATAAATGCAGGTGGTGTTTTTTTTTCCTGAATTGTGATGGATTGAACACGGTGTTGGAAACATTCATCAGAGATCCGTCAGGCTATTGGAGTACAGCAGGTGGGTCAAACTCCAGCAGGTTTCCCTGCACCAACACACCTGATTCAAATCAAATGGGTCCAACCGCTTCTTGTCAACACATGTATGAAATTCTGTCAGGTGTGTTGGAGCTGGGAAACAACAAAAACCTGCAGGACACCGGCCCTTGAGGACTGGAGTTTGACATCTGTGGAGTACATGTTGGAGATGATCTGAGCTCTGGGACATGGTCCATGATCCCGCTGGATCAGAAGATGGGTTTATTCTGCACATCTTGGTTGGAACCATAGACTGTATATAAAAAGATGGGCGGAGCCTCTGTGATGTCACCCGTAGGTTTCTGAAGAGCTGAATTGAAGCTCGGTGGGCGGTTCCTACCATCACCATTTTGGCAGGGGCATGCGTGTCGTCTCGCCTGGAAAATACAAATATGGGCAAAGAGGTGGAGCTGAGAGGGGGGCTGTAAGTGTCAAGGTGGATGATTGACATCGAGCGAACTCTGAGCTTTCTGTAGCTAGAAGCTAACCGAGCTAACCCCGAGATAATGGGAGCTAACCAGCTAACGGAGGTAAGCGGGCTAAAGCTAAGTCACGTCGTTAACTGACTAAAAACCGCGGTTGTTCTACGTTCTTCTGACTTGAAGTGGGAGATCGGGCACCTGTCAATCAAAAGGACACGCCCCTAAATATGCCGAACTTCGAGATTAAATTACTTTTAAACGGGCGAGTTAGAAAAAAATTCACTCCTCCCACAGTTGTCATGAAGGTAAACCCTCCCTATTAAACTGAAAATGGATTTTTGTACCAGGCTGTAAACATGTTTATTTCTGCTGTAAACATGTTTATTTCTGCTGTAAACATGTTTATTTCTGCTGTGAAGTTGGCCTTTTTAACATGGGAGTCTATGGGGATTTTCTCTGTTTTGCAGCCCCTAGTGGATGAAGGGGGAACTGCAGTTTTATGCACTTCCGCATAGGCTTCACTTTTAACCGCCGGAGGTTGCCAACATCAACATCTGGATGTTTTCTCTTCTTCAGACCGTCTCTGTGTGAGAATCCCAGTAAACACTTGGACCAACAACATTAAATCTCATTTCTTCCTCATTCTGACGCTCAGTTTGAACTTCAGCAAGTCGTCTTCACCGTGTCTACAAGGTGCCGTGTGATTGGCTGGTCAGACTGGTGATGGGCGGAAATGCTTTCAGACTTTCCTCATCATCACAGAGTCAGACTCATCACTTCACACGTGCCGACGCGTCCTTCATGCTTTGTGTTGGTGGTGAAACCGGTGTGTGCTGAGTCAGCACTGCTTCTGCAGAACATCTTATTTGCTTCATTTTCCCCTATGTGTCTCCAGACGACCATTTCAGGCTAAAATATGATGGAAAACGGCACTTTGAGGAGGTTTTCATCAGTTTATCTTCCTGCTCAGTGTTTCAGTCCTGATGGTTTCTGTCTTTAGGAATATAAACCGCGAATTCCACCAACCATGCGGCGGCTTCACCTTCAGGAGCTTGCAGGAGTGGCTTTCCACCCAGATGCACATTTAGAAATGGAAAATATGGATTAATGACTGCAGACTTGACTCCTCCTCAGTGTTTGCCGTCTGAACGCCAAGTTAAGCCACTTATCTGCTGGCTGCACCGTCATGTTTAGCTTTAGATGCTCATTCATTGGACGCATTCTGGGTCCAAGTAGCCTTTGTTTGAGAACTTTGCAGGAAATAGGACTTTTTTTTAGTGTTCCTCCGTAGTTCCTGCCGTTGGAATGAAATAAAAACGGAGATGTTCATGCTTCCTGCGACCCTGACTTGGATTAAGTGGTTAGGATAATGAATGAATGAATGTTTGTGCTTCTTTCCAGGCTGCATGCTGTGTTTTGGCCAGTCGGCCTTCTTCCGCTTCAACCACCCTGAGGAGGCCTTCAGGATGAAGAGCATGATGCCGCAGGGAGGAGGCGTTTCCACTGGAGACTACACGCTGTGTGCAGGTACTCCGTTCTACTGTGCAGCAACACTTCCAGATCAGCTGAGAGGCGGTGGGAGGTAGAAAGAAAAGCATACTGGTCTTCTTCCTGGCAAAGAGAGACATTTTATCTGGTTTTATCTCAGGTTTATGGAGTCCCACCTGTGTTTGGAGTCAGGGTTGTGTTTAACGTCTGTCACTCAGCAGGGTGAAGGGTCATCCTCTAAACGTTTGACCCTCTGCAGCTTCCGTACTGAGACATTTCCCTGGTGAAGTTGCAGCTCGGTCTGTGAGGATAAGCAGCTCAGGTTTCACAGGTGTTTGTGAACTCACATCTTTCTGTGTTTATCAGCTGGACGGCTTTAGCATGGTAAATATGAAGGAATCCTCCTGATCTGCAGGTATGAAACCATGTTTTCTGTCTTTAGATCAGACAGAGGAAGTGTTAAACTGTTAGCGGCTGCCCCGTGTTGCCAGCAGAGTCCCAGTATACCCAGCTGGACCTGAATGGTTTTATTGCTCCATGTCTACAGGAAGCTGCTTGTGTTGATTCCCTCAGCTGTAAGCAAACCGTCTTCTTGCTCTCGGCCGGACCAGCATCTCTCACTGCTGACGCTGCCTTCCATCGGGGGATAAGTTTAGCCTGCTGCCTGCTGCGAACTTCCTAAGCCAGTAATGAAAGCCTTCCGTTGTTTAGAAACCTACTCATTATGCATTCCTGTGTTGCACTGGGATGCACACGGCTTATGCCACTCCCATGATAAACCCAGTATGTGTCCAATCAGATGGCTTTAAACTGGTTATCTGCATGTGAACTCTAGGAACAGGGTCATGGTGGAGGCCAAACCCAGAATGTTTCCCGCTTTTCTGTCTAAATTTAGAAGCTTTTCTCCTGTTCCGTCTCACTTTGGGACTAAAACCTTAAAACAGTCTTTATTGAACTGAACAGCCTTTGATGGAGATGAATTATGCCTGCATTTCGTACATTTCTACTCATGTGAGCCTGTCTCAAACCTGTTGCAGACATATTTTACCCCCCCACCCCATGCTGCTCATGTAAAGCTACAGCTGGAGTTACAGGCTCTTTTTACAAAGACTATTTATAATCCTCCACCTCACGTCGCTCTGCTATAACTGCACCCTCCCTTCCCCAGTTTCCTCTCCTGCCCCCCCACCCACCCTCAGAGCCCACCCATCAGTCCTATGTTCCTCCTCAATAGTGGGTTTTTATTTCCATGTGAGCTGTCTGCTCTACATGTCTGATAGGAATGATGCTCTGAAAAGATGAATCAACAAGTTAAGAGATATAAATTTATAGTTAAAGCTGTTAAACATGTTGATCTGAAGTCGTTATTAAACGGTGTAGAAAGAAAACTGCTTGGTAACTAATCTAAACTCTGTTTATTTCCTCTGATTTGTGGTAGTTTAGGGTTAGTTCGTTAGCAGCTGTGTTAGTTGGTAGTAAAGAGTTAGTTGGAACCAAACCCACTGGTTTGATACCTTCTCCTACTGGTGTATTCAGGCTTCCTCCAGTGAAGGTGATGCTGCACGCTGAAAGCAGTCAGTGTTGCTAGTCTGTGACGTGCCGCGTTAAGCTGCTGGAAAGTTTCTCAGGTTGGAAAGGGAAGTTATGAGTGGTTTCTCAGGCTGCAGGGCAGCAGCAGCTCCAGGAATGTGCACAATAAATGTCACTGTGCCACGAAAATGAGTCAGAAACGTTAGAGTGCAGAAAGTTACACGGTTTTACTTTAAAAGGGAAATGAACAGTTTCCAGCAGTGTAGGATTTACTGCCAAGAAACATTCTTACAACTAAGAACTAATCTCCAAAATCTGATTTCATTACTTTTTTATTTTTATTTCCTGCCACATAGTTTCTATCTTATTAACCTTTTTCATCTCATGAAATCTAGATAACTGGGAATATATTTTATAAATTAAAAGATCATTTTAAGACTTTCTCTCCTCAGAGGAGCAGTCCAGGCCTTGATAATAAAAAGTAATAAAAAGGCGCAGTATTTTATCTATTTAAATTTCTTTGTTGTTATGACAGTAAAATGTCCCCACAGCTTCCAGTTCGTTGCCATTTGTAAACCTTTCTTTTCCCGTCTCAGCTATAACAGATAAAAAGTTTAGATTTAATAAGAAAAGACAAGAAAAATCCATAAAAGTCTTTACGTCACCCCAGAACGGAGGAGCGTAAAGTTAGCCAGGACACCGGAAGTAACGCAGCCGTACCGCCACAATAAACCGAAGTAACGCGAGTTAGAGAGCGCTGTTCTTGTCTGAGCTGTTTATGTAAACCAGTAAATAATGATAACTGTATACAACCATGGTTACATACATTTATGCCACGTATTTTATTCCCTGATTAATTTTTTAAGTAAAATAAACTATTATTTTGAAGAGATGAATCCGGAAACTCCCCTTCTTAATGCGTGGGGTTGTACTGTAGGTAGCGGCGGTGCTCAGCACCCCAACCCCGGCTCAGAGAGACCAGGTCTGGGTTGCTTCTCCACAGCTTCCCCGGTGTGTTACCGGAGCCTGTCACGGCCAGGCTCCGTCACACCCGGTCTGATACCGGTGTCTGGAGGATGTGGGCCTCAGCTGTGTGCCATGTAGCTGGAGAACCGCTCTGAAACAGGGTCGCAGTTGTGTTCCTTCATGTGAGTAACCCGGTCACACACCGAACTCCATTAACGATCCGACGGACTCATTCTCGCGTCCCGGTCGAGGAGGGGACATAAGCCGTAGGACACTGATAACTACCTGCCTCTATTCAGGTGAATTAGTCTGTAAATTCCGCTTGAATCCGATCAGATAATTGGCCATTTTCTGGCTTATCCATAATTTATTTCCTGAGGTCATAACGTGACAGTGTGTTCTCATGAAAGACGCCTCATGAGATGACAAATGCACCAAATGTGCCTATTTAAGCTCACAATTGTTAACGGAATATACGCCGAATTAAAGATGCCATTAAATAAAAGATAATTAGCCAAGCTTTTGTTTATGAGAGTCTGAGTTTTACCGGGAGGTACGTAAACGTTGACTTGTCAGATTTTTAATGCAAGTTTGGCATGTCGTACCCGGAGCGGTGGTCTGTATCCATGACATCATTGCATGAGCTTTCCCTGAGCAAAGCGTTGCTTTTATTCATGTCCCCCCCACCCCCTTTGTGTTGTACACCGTGGGAGTGGACATGACAGTGACATTTAAACGGGCTTTGTCGGTGAGACATGACACCAGATATCTGAAATTCTGTTTAATATGCATGAAGGTGCGTTCAGGTGCGGTGGTCCGGCTGTCACGAGGGCCAGAAGAAGCTGCTCCCAGCTCAGCTGATGCATTATTTCTGAGGCTTCTATATTTTATAGCAGTTTTGCTACCAGGACATCCTCTGACATCATCTTTCCACAGAGACCTCTCTGTTTTCTGTTGGTTTGCTTCATCTCTCCTGCCTTTTATCAGCAGCAGTGTTTCAGTGCTGCTGCCATCCTCCTCTTCCTCTTTAAAATGAAAACTGTCACTTTGAACAGATGTGGTTCAGCATGGATGTGTGCACTGATGCCTGCCTGGCAAGCATGCTGGTCAATGTCCCACGTGGATCTGCCTTCCTTTTGGAGAACTACCATGTTGACATGAGTGGCAGATGAGATTAGATCAGGTGGCTTGTGTTGTGTTTGGGTGACATGGTAATTATCAGGTTATGTAGGCACATTCCCCTCATGCTGATCCAGCATCCCAGAGCCGTTTGTTTCCTTGTGTCCTTTCCTCACCATGAATGTCTCATCTGTCCTCTTCACCAACCTAGTTTGTACTTTCTTATATTTCTGTGGTGTGTCAATGATTTAAAAAAAAAAAAAAAAAAAAAAAATTATATATATATATATATATATATATATATATATATATATATATATAAATAAAAGTTATTTTTGTTTTTATTTAAATGTTCTGTTCATTTGAATCTGGTTCAGTTTATGATTACTTAAATTTATTGTTTTATTCTATATTTTATATTCAAATTTCTGAATTTGCTTCAGTTTATTTAATTGTTTTGCCTTTTGTTTTTAATTTTTGTTTATTTTTAAAATGTATTTTGATTTATTAAATTGTTTTATTTTCTTTGAATCTATTTTATTTTTTATTCTGTTGAATTTTTTTAATTTAATTTTCTTTAATATTAATATTGACAATATATATTGTTCCATTATAAATACCTCTAATAAAGTTTAATAAAACTATTTTTAATTCTTTTATACATATTTTTTAAACTTCTACAATTTACTTGAGTTTGTTGATTCTATTTAATTATATTGAATAAACTATTGGATTATTTTTTTTAAAAATAATTTTATTAATATATTTTAGTTGATTTTTTTCCAGTTTTAATCTTATTATAATTTTTTTCTTTTCAATTTTCTCAATTACATTTTTTTAAGTGTGTTATATTTTTATTTAATATTTTTAGATATTTTACAATATAAATTATTTTATTAAAGTATGTTTTGTTGCTGATGTCCAACAAAAAACAGACTTTTTAAATTCATGCAAAAATAATCCAAACTGTTCTAAATTAAGCAAAAAGTATGAAAAACCTCACCACCAATGCCAGCTTTCAAAGATAAATCCTGATTTTTTTTATCTGCAGCATCATCAGATAAAATCGGGATTCCAGATGTTTTCTGGGAAACTGGGCTTTGCTTGGTTCCCATGGAAACATTTAGAAGTGGCAGAATATCCTGTAGCTTCTTCCAGACCACAAATAAAAAGATCTTTTAGAGAAAACCACTGTAGAAGTGATTAAAGTTTCATGTTTTGGAGCTCAGATTGAATCAGTGTGTTCTTTTATGTTTGGTGGTTTTTAATGGAGTTACGGTGTTGGGAACGAAGCAGATGAAACGCTTCTGCATCATGACCTTTAGCTTCAGTCTGGAGAACCATCGCTGGCAGATCTAAGCCTTATGAGCTTCCTGTTGCAATGGGAACCTCCCTGGCTAACCCATTAATGATGCTTTATGGTACACCAGTTCACCAGGCCAGAGAGAACCAATCAGACCAGTCAAACACCAGTCAGACCAGTCAAACACCAGTCAGACCAGTCAAACACCAGTCAGACACCAGTCAGACCAATCAGACACCAGTCAGACCAATCAAACACCAGTCAGACCAATCAGACACCAGTCAGACACCAGTCAGACCAGTGATAAACTGAACCGTTTGGTGGTGGGATCCTGTTTACCACATGATAAAACATGAAATGACTTTGAAAGGATGAAAGTTGTGACGTTTGTTCTCCGTCTTCTCCTCCATCAGACACGGAAAGTTTGGTCAATGGGAATCACCAGACCAGTCCAGTCCAGTCTCCTCCAGCTGCTGGAGGGAGAGTCCAGTCTGAGCACAGTGCCATCGTCAGCTCCATTGAGAAGGACCTCCAGGAGATCATGGACTCCTTAGCCATGGAAGACCCCCGGCCTTCTTCCTCTGAGACCAGAAAGCCCCCAGGAGGCCAGTCCATCCCCCACTCCCCCATGTCTCCTGTGGTCAATGGCGGGGGCAAGTATCTGCTGTCCCCGCCCACCAGCCCGGGCGCCATGTCTGTGGGGTCCAGCTACGAGAACACGTCCCCTCCTTTCTCCCCCCTCTCGTCCCCGTCGGCTGCCAGCAGCGGGAGCTTTACCAGCCCGTCTCCCAGTGGAGGACCCCCGGACCAGAGCTCCTCTCTGCCACCAGTGCCTGTACGCTCCTCCAGCTACAACTTCACCACCCAGCCTCCACCCATACCTCAGCCACGGACCTTACTGCCTAACTTCAGCAGCTCTGGGCTGGGCCCCAAGGTCCAGGAAAGCCCCAGACTGCCGCGCAAAGTCTTAACGGAGGCTCCGCCCAGTCCCAAGCCGAGCCGCAGAGGACTGGTCCAGGACGGGTCTGAGAGCCCCCGCCAGAACCCCCTCCTGTCCTCCACTGAGTCTCTCAGCAGTAGAAACATTGTGCCAAGCAGCCCCAGAATCACCCCCAAGTTCCCAGTCTGTCCCTCCCAGTCTCCCTCCAGCCCCAGGACCAAGACCACCACAGTGCTGCAGGACAGGCCGGCCAGCCCCTTCAGGGAGCCCCCCGTTCTGACTGATCGCTCCCTCACCGCCAGCCCCCCCAGGCAGCTTTCCCAACCCACCAGACCCTTCCAGCCCCCGCTGGACCCCATTGTCCACATCATCCAGGGGTCTCCCCTCCATCCACGTTCGCTGCAGCCCCCCGAGAGTCCTCGTAGCGCCAGGAGGAACGTGGAGCTGAATGGCGGCAGCATGAGAGAGCTGCCTCCTCTGAGCCCCTCGTTGGGGCGGCGGGGGGTCCCAGTTCTCCCGGGAGCGCTGCCAGGGACCGCCCCCACACTGAGGTGTCTGGAAAGCCCTTCCGGTTTGGGAAAGCCTGTCCTGGAGAGTCCCAGACTGCGGCGTAAAGCTGGATGTGCATCAGAGGAGGCGGCGTGCGGCAGGGGGGTGCGAGCTCGCAGCCCGTCTCCGACCTCCATGGCGATGGAGGGCGGCGTACGGAAAGCGAGCTTTGGGAACTCTCTATCGCCGGCTTACAGCCTGGGGTCCCTGTCCAGTTCGTCCCCAGTAGCCAGTCCCAGGACCCAGCGGAAGATGTGCTCAGCGAGACCGCATCCCGGCATGAGAGAGAGGAAGAACAGCATCACGGAGATCAGCGACAACGAGGACGAGCTGCTGGAGTACCATCGGCGGCAGAGAGAGGAGCGGCTCCGGGAGCAGGAGATGGAGAGACTGGTGAGTGATGGAAACCAGTTCCCTTCCCCAGTAGGTCCGTTTTAACCCGCAGATCTTTAGAATCCTGATTAGTTTCAGCAGGCTGGAAGGTAAAGGGATTGTTCCCGATGCTGTTAATCTGACCATAACTAGTACTCTGGACCGCGTCCGTCCATCAAAACCAAGCTGTCTCCCTGACAACAGAACCGCCGCCATGTTGCAGCTTCACTTCCTGAAACTTCTTGTCCATTTTTAACTTCAGAATCTCCAATAATGTAGTTTCTACTGCAGGTTTACTGGTGCAGCAGCCAATACGGTCCCCCCCACCAGCTGCCTGCTGTTCGATCTATCTATCTGTCTATCTGTCTATCTATCTATCTATCTATCTATCTGTCTATCTGTCTATCTGTCTATCTATCTATCTGTCTATCTATCTATCTGTCTATCTGTCTATCTGTCTATCTGTCTATCTATCTATCTATCTATCTATCTATCTGTCTATCTGTCTATCTATCTATCTATCTATCTATCTGTCTATCTGTCTATCTGTCTATCTATCTGTCTATCTGTCTATCTATCTATCTATCTATCTATCTGTCTATCTGTCTATCTATCTATCTATCTATCTATCTGTCTATCTGTCTATCTATCTATCTATCTATCTATGGTTTGTCATATGTCGGGTATTTTCTGGCATATTATAGACGTAGAAATGAATTATTAACCCTGCAGTGAGTGAATAATGAATCTAGCAGATGCAGCCTCCAGTCGACTGAGTCTGAATGGTTGTACGCATATATTCCTGTTAGATTTAAACTCTTAATATTTGCTATGAACCACTTCTGACATTTGATCTTTTTAAATCTGATTAAATCATTTTATTAATTTGTTAGTTTTTATTTACTTTCATTTATGTTTCAAGCCATGTATGTTGTTCCTGAATCACTGTTTTAGTTTGATGAACTGTTAACGAAGCGAGGTGTGAGGCGGGTCAGAATAAGCTCGGTAACGTGTCTGTAGCGTGTCCTGAGGCTTGCCGTGTTTGCTGTAGGAGAGTCCTGCCTCTTTCACCATCTTGTCTGCAGCTCGGCTGCACTGCCGATGACATGTGATGTCGGGGCGCCCAGATGAGCCCATAGCAACCGCATTGTTTGTTGTGTCCCGACCCGGCGGAAGGGGGGCGAAGGAGCGGTGCTAAACGTCTTGAACTTGTCTGCCAGCCTGAATGAAACTGTGGAGACATGGTCCTTTTAGCAAAGCGTTTTTATGTGTTTGTGCCTGCAGGAGAAGCTTTGTCTGCGTGTAATTACAGACTAGGAGTTTCAGAAAGAAAAGGCCGAGTAGAAGCAGCCCAGCTGGATGGACCTGCCCTCTGTCTCCGACTGCCAGGTCCTCCTGTGGAGACTCAGCAGTAAAACTGGACCTTTTTAACCCTTAACAGACCGAGTCCTGAAGTCTAGATCACATGACTAATGATAGATGTGGAGTTAAAGTGGTGTTAGGGGCGTTTCATTGATCATCAGTAAGCTGAGGACTGAGACAACATGTAGGGGTCTAATGTGACTCGTGCAGCTGGAAACTTCAGGGGAGCTGTGTTACAAGCTAACATGAGGAAAAAGCATCTTCCCCTGCTGCTCTATGGGAAAAATATACCATCCTCATTCCCTTTCAGACCTATACACACAGGAAGGACACACAAAATCATCCCAACTCGGTGCATCAGAACAAACCCTCGACCTGTCTCCATCCAGCAACGTGACGTTCTTAGTCACTGATGCCGAACAGAAGAAGTTAAACTGAATAAATGAGAGATAAAAACACGACGTACTTCCTCACAGCTATTTATCTGCTGGCAAATTTAGACCGAAGATGTTTTTTTTACCTGATAGGAAAACTACACCAGCGTGTTCCAAAATATAATTTCAATCAGAAGAGGAATCATCCTGTTTTTATTTACATTTGCAATAAAATGGCTCCTTAATAATCATTGAAAAAGGATTTATTGTCTCTGAACTGCAATCAGACGCTGCTGACGAGTTTTTTCCACGTCTCCACTGGGATTTTTCCCTCTTTATCTCATGTGATGAGCTCCACTGTAGTGTGTGTGTCCTCAGTGTTCACGTGTCTCATCACTTCTGTTGGATGAAGATGATGATGATGATGATGAGGAGTATCTTGATTAGGATGTCTGACACACTGGCTGAACAACCCTCCCGAATGCATGATGTTCCCACCACCATGCTTGAACGTGGGGGCGACGATCTCTGGGCTGAATGGTTCTTGTCTTTTACGTTAAGTGAAGGCTCGATACACGGTTACATGTGACCGTAAAACAGTTGTTTTTATCCAAATGTTGAGCTGCTGTTAAACGCTCTGAGGCTCTGTACCGGACCATGACCTGGTAGACTGGTACCTCCGTTATAGAGCTGTCCTTCCCAGACTGGGGGTTCAGGATCGTTTCAGATGTAAATAATAATTATTTACCCAAACATGAGGCTTTGGAAGATGGATACTACTTCCAGATTAGAAACCTTTTGCAGCCTAGACGTCCTAGTTTAGTTCTGGTTCCTGCAGTGGAAACGCAGACTCAGTGCCAATAAAGCAGAATAATGCAGTGAAGTCGCAGTGATTCACTTCTGTCCAGTTATGATGTAAAATTAGTTGTTGGACACAAAAAAAAAAAAAAAATTAGAGGCTTTATAATAAATTAATCTTAATTAATAGCATTTTAGTCACATATTTAGCCCAACAAGCAACATTTATTTTATTTAAATGCTTTGTAGTGTACATGTTTCAGCCATTTTAGTAATATGATTTTACAGTAATATCTGACAGTAAACAATATGCAGCAGCGGTGATGACCTCCTGCTCTGACTGCAGCTTGAAGCTGTGTGAAGACACACAGTTGTGCTCATATTTATTCATCCCCTTTCATTAAAGAAGGAAAAAAAACAGCTGCCTGTAAAATAAGCTGAAATTGACTAAAGTAATAATAAATAAAAAATTTATGAAAATCATGACATTATTTTCTAATTCTGGTTCAATAGAAATTTTTTTTTTTTTAAAAGCAAACAAATAAGATAATTTATTACATATTACATCACTTATAAAGTAATATTTAGTTAATAATCCTTTAATGTTTCCACTCCAGTCAGGTGTTTTCTGTTCCTCTCAGTCAGACTTCTGCACCTGTTGACACGTATTTTGTCCCACTGTTCAACAGAAAAGTCTCTAATTTTTCCAGGACACATTTGTTTTTTTTCTGTCTTCAACTCAAATAAATGAAAAAACAGTGTCTTATGTTACTAAATGATATTTTTTGCAAATTTTTATTTATTGTTCCTTTTTTTAAGTCTCCAATTATTTGAGTGACTGTTGTAAATTCAGCTTTTTCTTTAATGAAAGGGGATGAATACATATGAGCACAATTGTAGTTTCTGGTATTTTCTTCTGGAAGTGGGCGGGATTACGCAGCAGCTTCTGCTTAACATGGAGCATAAACATAAACTATATGTGCTTCACGTTCCTCACCAAAAGTCTTCAGTTTCCCCAGAAGAAGTCACGGGACAATTTAATACGTTTGTTTCTTTAGAGTCCAAGACTGTTATGAGACATGTTTATTCCTGCTGTAAACATATTTATTTCTGCTGTAAACATGTTTATTCCTGCTGTAAACATGTTTATTTCTGCTGTAAACATATTTATTTCTGCTGTAAACATGTTTATTCCTGCTGTAAACATGTTTATTTCTGCTGTAAACATGTTTATTTCTGCTGTAAACATGTTTATTTCTGCTGTAAACATGTTTATTCCTGCTGTAAACATGTTTATTCCTGCTGTAAACATGTTTATTTCTGCTGTAAACATGTTTATTTCTGCTGTAAACATGTTTATTCCTGCTGTAAACATGTTTATTTCTGCTGTAAACATGTTTATTCCTGCTGTAAACATGTTTATTCCTGCTGTAAACATGTTTATTTCTGCTGTAAACCTGTTTATTCCTGCTGTAAACCTGTTTATTCCTGCTGTAAACATGTTTATTTCTGCTGTAAACATGTTTATTTCTGCTGTAAACATGTTTATTCCTGCTGTAAACATGTTTATTTCTGCTGTGAAGTTGGTCTTTTTAACATGGGAGTCTATGGGGAATTGCTCTGTTTTGCAGCCCCTAGTGGATGAAGGAGGAACTGCAGTTTTATGCACTTCCACACAGGCTTCACTTTTTACCGCCGGAGGCTCCGTCCATCTTTCATATACGATCTATGGTGAGGATGCCGGCTCTGTATGCTAGCAGGGTGTGGAGCTGCAGGGCCTGTAATTAGTCACAGTCGACTCACTGCCATGACAGATTGTTTTTCTTGCCCGTAAGCGTATGTGTTTAAAGCTTTTCATACACAGTCTGCTACTCATTTACACAACTGATTACACAAAAACAAAGTTATGTGAAGAGTCTCAGACGAGCGTGTGCTTCACATTTTTACGTTTTCACTCAGAAAGTCCTCAGGACAGAAGATCCAGCTCTTCTGAAGGCTGAAAACCACTTCATGGTCCTTGTGCTAAGCTGTGTTGTTATGAAATCTGAGGACCCTTCAGCTGAGTGTCGTCAGGTTTTTACCGCTCTCTTGCTGAGGCGCTGACCTCCTGATGTTTTAAAAGAGCCGACGACCACGTGGGTGACGGGGATGATAGTCTTACAGCGCTGCAGTCACAGAATAATATGTCTTAATTTACTGAGCTTGATGATAAACCTCAGCAAGTTAAAAAAAAAAAAAAAACCTGAGATAAAGAGACAAACTGAAAACTGTCCAGCCTGCAGGGAAGTCTGAGACCAGGACCAAGCTGTCCAGCCTGCAGGGAAGTCTGAGACCAGGTCCAAGCTGTCCAGCCTGCAGGGAAGTCTGAGACCAGGTCCAAGCTGTCCAGCCTGCAGGGAAGTCTGAGACCAGGTCCAAGCTGTCCAGCCTGCAGGGAAGTCTGAGACCAGGTCCAAGCTGTCCAGCCTGGCACCTCCTGCTCCATATGGCCATCTGAATGGCTCGCTGTGCTGCCAGACGCTACATCTGAACCCGTCTCGCCACACGTGTGTCTTGTATCCACCGTTTTTCCTGTCAGGAGGCGTTAAGAGGCTGCAGCTGCTGCAGAAGCCAACAAGCTTCTGTCTCAGCCCAGACGCTGACATACGATTGTGTTACTGAGTTTATGGTCCTGAGCAGAGATGTGTCTCTGCTGGATGTTGGGAAGAGTAACACAGCAAATCTTGGTGAATTCTGCACAATCTCTGTCACATCTCAGGGTTAGCTGATGTGCTTTACGTGTTTCTGATTGGTAGCGACGTGCGAGAGACACGCTGCATCCTCCATGTGTAATACGACCCTTTGGCAGAGTTCAGGTTGGTGTGGAGCTGGTTAACCTGCTGCTGCGCTCGTGTGAAACCATTTTATTCATCACAATAAACGTAAATAAGAAAATAAATCCACTTTTAATGCAGCTTTCTTTTTACGAATGATGCATTTGAAGTCCAAACAATCCCAAAAATGCTGTAAAATCTTTCCGTAAGAGTTTTTTCCAGCGCTGACATGAGAGTTTTGGAGCGTACCGTCCTCTCCTCTCTGTCATATGTTTTCCTCTGATATGTTCCCGCTCTTTCCTTCTTGCTTCTTTATTTTCCATCCCAGCTTGACGTCACATCTCTGCTGCTTCTGTCTCCCAACATTAGCAGACCAAATATACCTGTGGGGGGGTTAAAACGCGACCCATATGAACCAGCAATCTCGCTGAGCTGGACTAAATATATCCAGCTACTGTGTTACGCCAAACCTGCCAGATATATCCAGCTCCTCCTCTGCTCCTCCTCCTCCTCCTCCCCTCAGGTTGGACGGTGCAGCTCTTACTCTCGCTGAAAGAACATTTATTTAAAGTAAATACGGAGACTCCTGGACAGGCTCGTTGGCAGGTTGGTGTCTCAGTTTACCGTTGGAGACATATTACTGACGTTTTAATCTATCTTTTGTTTTGAACCAAACAGAAACTGGAAAGAAACTGGAGAGAGCTCGTCATTAACCAGTAGCTGTGATGTGTCCTTAACTGGGACAGGAATACATCTGCAGGAATCCACTCGCTAGACGGTTCCAGCTGATGTTCCACATCCTCTTCCGAAAGCAGGAGCCGGATCAGGATGCAGCCTGTGGTTCCTTACACCTCCACTAGAGGGGGTCGTCTTACTGTCCGTATGCACTCTAAACATCCAGCTGCACATCTGGATCCGTCTGTAGCTGTTAGATTCAGCTCTGATATGAGTTCATCTGTAGATAAATAAAACTCCCTCGGATTTATGACCGAGGGACTTCATCAGGTCCACCGTCTAGTACCGAGTCGTCCTCTTCATCAGGTCCACCGTCTAGTACCGAGTCGTCCTCTTCATCAGGTCCACCGTCTAGTACCGAGTCGTCCTCTTCATCAGGTCCACCGTCTAGTACCGAGTCGTCCTCTTCATCAGGTCCACCGTCTAGTACCGAGTCGTCCTCTTCATCGGGTCCACCGTCTAGTACCGAGTCGTCCTCTTCATCAGGTCCACCGTCTAGTACCGAGTCGTCCTCTTCATCGGGTCCACCGTCTAGTACCGAGTCGTCCTCTTCATCAGGTCCACCGTCTAGTACCGAGTCGTCCTCTTCATCGGGTCCACCGTCTAGTACCGAGTCGTCCTCTTCATCAGGTCCACCGTCTAGTACCGAGTCGTCCTCTTCATCGGGTCCACCGTCTAGTACCGAGTCGTCCTCTTCATCGGGTCCACCGTCTAGTACCGAGTCGTCCTCTTCATCGGGTCCACCGTCTAGTACCGAGTCGTCCTCTTCATCGGGTCCACCGTCTAGTACCGAGTCGTCCTCTTCATCGGGTCCACCGTCTAGTACCGAGTCGTCCTCTTGGTCGGGTCCACCGTCTAGTACCGAGTCGTCCTCTTGGTCGGGTCCACCGTCTAGTACCGAGTCGTCCTGTTCGTCGGGTCCACCGTCTAGTACCGAGTCGTCCTCTTGGTCGGGTCCACCGTCTAGTACCGAGTCGTCCTCTTGGTCGGGTCCACCGTGTAGTACCGAGTCGTCCTGTTCGTCAGGTCCACCGTCTAGTACCGAGTCGTCCTCTTCGTCGGGTCCACCGTCTAGTACCGAGTCGTCCTGTTCGTCAGGTCCACCGTCTAGTACCGAGTCGTCCTCTTGGTCGGGTCCACCGTCTAGTACCGAGTCGTCCTGTTCGTCGGGTCCACCGTCTAGTACCGAGTCGTCCTGTTCGTCGGGTCCACCGTCTAGTACCGAGTCGTCCTCTTGGTCGGGTCCACCGTCTAGTACCGAGTCGTCCTCTTGGTCGGGTCCACCGTCTAGTACCGAGTCGTCCTCTTGGTCGGGTCCACCGTCTAGTACCGAGTCGTCCTCTTGGTCGGGTCCACCGTCTAGTACCGAGTCGTCCTCTTGGTCGGGTCCACCGTCTAGTACCAAATCACCAGAATCCACTTCATACTCATTATTCCTGAACATTCTAACGGTTTTCCAGCCTCACAGAGGAATAAACATCCGACACGTTAATGAGTCAGTCCTCCATCTGGTCCTCCATCTGGTCCACACTGCTGACCAGTACACTGTAATGGGATTTACCACTCGTATCTGAACTTGGCATCAACTGAAGTGCAAGCACTCGTTCTGGCTTTGACCCGGCGGTGGTCAGTAGCTGTGATATTTGACATGTTGCCGTGGTGACGTGTCATGTTGCTTCATGTCCTGCGTGTTGCCACAGAAAGACGCCCTGATGTCTCCAGCGTCACGGCGTTGCTGCAGATTTACTGCTGGCTGCCTCCCAGCACCCTGAGACCACAGAGAGAACAACTGTTTGTCTTCAGGCAGCTTTCTCTCATCTTTCTAGATGCTTATTACCACCTTAAAGGCTTCTTTTATCATTAGGCCGCTTGAAAGAGGAGAAATCCCCACAAAGTTTGTCTTTAGGAGGAGAAATGTTGCAGACTTTGTGTGAAACTGCATCCGAGCTGTTTCTGCTGCTGTTATCTCCAGCTGCTGACTTTGGCAGTCGCTCTTCATGCGTTTATTTCCAGTAAAGCCACTTCATGCAGTATAAAGTTCTGCCCTGCGGGTAAAGTTAGTCCTCTCGGCTTTTCTTAGAAGCCCCCAGCAGGCCGCCTCCCACCGCGGGAGCTGCGATTCATAACCACCTCTCACAAGACCTGGGGAAGGTCTAGAGGAAAGGGGAGGGAGTTAAGGCTGCTCTGCATCTGTCCCAACGCAGCACAGCTGCTCGGGAAGCCAGCACAGGCTGCGGAGGGAACACCTCTAGGTCCTGGTGGGGTTGTAATCCAGATGGACCGCAGGACTGTACCAGTTCCGGGCCGGGGTCCCGGCAGGGAGCAGGCCCTGCTGTATCTGCTGGCTCTGGCTGAGGATAAGCCCATCTTTCTCAACAGTGTGAGCGCTCTTATGAAGGTAACCGATGCTGCTGCTGCTGCTAATATTACCCAAGCTGTGAGTTTAAATAGCGCGTGGTGATGTTTCAGTGGCTGGTTTGGGTGAGATCTGGACCGCTCTGAGGCCTGCATGTGATGCAGAGTCCTGCAGTCCTGAACAAGAGCGCTTTCATCCACTTTCCGCTGCAGTGTTTACAACTGGAAGCGAAGAGCGGTCTGGTTTCTCTGCGCACTAACACGACCTGCTGCTGTCTGACCAGCTGCTCATTTAAAACACAATTTCATCTTTCATGCCCAGATTTCTGCTGGTTACTGTCTGTAGATGGAGCTAACGTCCAGGCCGGATCTTCATCAGTGCATGAAACGTTTTAAAAGGAAACAGCGTGAGGCGTTTATGTTCTGCACAACAAACCAGATGCTGCAGAAAAATCAGCTTTTTTCCTTCTTACCAACGTTTGGTGCCACATTAGTAGTTTCAGCAGGAGAACTAGCAGAATGCGAGGAAGTTAACTAAAGACTCTAAAGATTTTTATAAAACTGTTTCTGAATTTGTCTCCTGGAGGATGAAGTGAAACCTGGACTTTCTACAACCTGCATTGTTTGATAGTAGAGAAGAAGTCCTGAGAAGGATCATTTACTCAATACAGAGGTTTATAAAAACCTGCTGATCAATGACCCCCTCTGCCCACTGGTTTCTATCCCAGTTAGAAGGAATGCTGGTAATGCTGGTCTGCAGCAGGCGGCTGGTTTTCTGATGTTTGTAGTTTCTCTGGTTCTCAGACTGGACAGTCCTGGTGTTTCCAGTCCTGATGTCCCAGCTGAGCAGCTGCTGCTGCTCGCTACACGTTAGATTTAAAGAAATGACTTTATGGCATTTTCATTTTCTATTTTATTTACTTTTTATGTTAATTATTTCAGTATTTTATAAATTAAAAAGATTTCTGCATTTTATGTATAGAACATTCCTTCAATTTTTTTCTGAAAGATTCTACTGGACTGGAGCCTTTATTTATCTATATTCTATTTGATTTATTTCTTTATTTTTTATTTATTTATTTATATTTTATTTATTTTTCATTTATTTATTTACTTATATTTTATTTATCACATCAAATCAAAGATACTTTATGAATCCCCGAAGGGAAATTTATGTATGTATTCTTAATTCATTTCTTTATTTTTTTTATTTCTTTATTTATATTTATTTATTTTTATTTATATTTTATTTATTTATATTTTATACATTTTTGATAATTTGTAATTAGACATTATTTTAAATGTATAAAATAAAGTAAAATTGTCAATAATTTCTAACATAACTTATTTTAAATATTTAATAGAGATTATTAAAAGCTCTTGGAGCCAGTATCCTTAATCCAGGCAGGAAGTATTGATCAAACATGAATTCAGTAATCATTAAAGAAAATTTTAGCGTGTAAAATGTCTTATTTTAGGTATTTATAGTTATTCAGTTTATGTGAAGTCAGGATGTGATGTCATTTCGTACTGAACTCTGGATTATCAGCAAACATTTGGTGGATTCATTTATTAGATATGAGTTTTTACACCTTTGCTGTTCCTGCTGTTGGAGAAACCGAGTAAATAGAATCAGTAGAAAATAATCTGCTGCTTCCAGAGACGTCGTTATCAAATGAAGTGGTTTTATTTGTTCTTATCTTGACTGAGACGCACCAAGAAGGGCTGGACCTGCGGATGATCTGAAGATTCTGAGATCTGAGAGTTGAACAGGTTAAACCACACCTGTCCCAACACGGACAGGTGTGGAATCCCACCTGAACCAGCAGTCGGGTCAGATGCTGCTACGCTAACATGCTGAGCATCTGGAAGTGTAACACACAGTGATGTGCTGGCGGCGGCCGTGTGTGTGTGTGTGTGTGTGTGTGTGTGTGTTTGTGTGGGGGTGACACAAACGTGGACGACCCCCCCCCTTTATGGTGGCTTTCATGCTTGAAGAAATAAAAGGAGCTCCAGAAATAAAAGTGAAGCAGGATCGTCTTCATCTTCCTCCTCTGGGACCTGAATGTGGTGAAATCTCTAAGGATTAGAGTTTGATCATGAATGGGCTTCATTTTGCAGACTCCCCCCCCCCCCCCCCCACCCCCACCCCCACCACCACCACCACCACCACCCCGCCTGCAGATATATGTGGAGAATAAAGCTTTGTTGAACTTTTCCTGATAACTGGGAAATTACTATGCGTGCGAGTTTTCTGTTTACGCCTGTGACGTAGGCAAGTGCTGCAGAAACCAGCGTGGCTTAAAGAAGGTGGCGGGGGGGGTTCCCCGAGGGCTTCTGAGGAAGAGGAGGAGAAGAGGAAGAGGGATAAAAACATGCTTTGCTGACTCTCAGGAGGAGGGAGGAGGAAGAGGAGGAGATGCTGGGAGGATGAAAATAAAGAAAGTGGGGAGTGAAATAAGGCGTCTAAACAGAACCCTTTTCAGCATATAAAGTTTGAGTTTGAACATGTCCCAGTCTGGCCTGGATCTGCTGGGAATGTGGGGAATGGTGTCTGGGAAAGGGGAAGGCTCCAGATTGGCCAATTTATGGGAACTTGAGCATTCCTCGGTTGGTAGGAACTCAGGATTTAAAGGGTCTGTATAGCAGTCTGCAGATCTGACAACCTGCTGTAAAACTTAGGTTTGTTTTGTTGTTTGTCTCGATGCAATTTAAGATCAAACCAGAGAACATAAACATTAAACCAGTACGTTTAATTTGCTGAATTCCCACAGACGATGAAATAAAGTGCCTTGCTCCCCCAGTAGACCAAAATCGGCTTAGCCTGCTTAACATAAAATATGTTCACACAAACCACTTGTTCTGTAGCAGTCTGAGGTTTGCATCAACAGTCTGAGCTTTAAAACAAGCTAACACGTGATAGCATGATGATTTTTATGTGGCTAACAAACTTAACTTCTCTCTAGCAAAGCTCAGACTACAACCTCTTAAACATTTGCAGACAAACAGTCTTTCATTTTCCAGGGTAAAATTGGTTTTTATTAGCATGTTCTTCTCACTAGCCTGAAGCATTGCTGTGTTTAATTGTTGTTAATCATTTTAATGTAAATATTAGCAAGAAAAGTCCAATTTGTGTTCATTTTTGTTAGAGGGAGTTATTTATCTTTATCTCGCAATTAGCAGTGCACCACTAAGTTAGCCAAAAAAACAAAACAAACAGATAAAACATAGCATTGCAGACTTAGCATTGCTTGTTATTTGGCTAACAAGCTTAGCTTGTCAGATTCTGCCAGAAATTAGTAACTGCAATACATATGTTCAGTGTTTGTATTGGTTAGCATTAGTTAGCTAAGTGTTTGCTTTGGTTGGAAAGCTTTGGTATTGTTTGGTTAGCATTAATTAGCTAAGTGTTTGTAGTAGCTATCTAAGTCTTTGTATTTGTTAGCATTGGTTAGCTAAACACTTAGTTAGCACATGCCATCATTTTTTAATGTTAACATTTAGCAAAACAAAAAGCCAAACGTGTGCATCACAGTAAGTTTTTTTTCATTTTTATCTCAAAATAAGTAATGCATAGCTAAGCTTAAAAAACATTGCTTACCTAGCATTGCTAACTATATCCGTTGCTGAGCATCTCATTAAGATGTAATTTGATTGTATAAATTTAAGCAAAAGTCCAGTATAGGTTTGATTAATACACTTAATGAGTTAAATTAAAAGTATTGCTAATTTAGCATTGCTGCGTTAGCTTTTAGCTTTAGCGGCTGTGAGTTTGTGCTGGTTTATGACTGATGAGCTGTAAATGATAAAAAGCAGACTGCTAAAGTCTGAATATTACATATAATAAGATGTACGATGACGCTAACCGCTTTGGTCTGGATGAGATATGCTGTCTTTAGCACCAGACCATAATATCTTGTTGGTGGGTTCTGCATTTGTTACCTGGATCCTGTCAGGGCGTTTTAGTGGAGGGGCCAGTTGTTATGGTAACTTCAGGAATAGTGGGTGTTAACCGGCTTTTAAAGGCCAGTATTTGTCCATGTGTCCCTGGAAGCAGCTGTGTTAGCTTGAATCTTTCATTTCAGAGGGCTTCTGTTTCTCACGCTGTCCATCATCAGTGAGTACAGCCACATCTTCCTCTGAAATCTGGATTTTTATGGCTTGTTGAGGAAACTTTCTCCACTTTTAACACACTGAATTCTTTAACCAGCCGAATCTGAGACCTGCCAGTAGGAGAGCCTCATCTCGGCTTTCATGCTGGAGCAGATTTCTGTCGAGGAAAACAGAATAAAGGGTATGAATTAGCGTGTGATCTAAGTAATCATCCGGTAGACACGTTTAGGAGCCTCAGGGCCTTCATCAAAAGGCTGAGTCATCACATGTAGTGGGAGGACTGGTGGAATTATAGCCCTGGATCTTAAGCACAGTGTCTTTTCTTTCACGCCCCCTACTCATGTAATTACAGGTTGGAGGCAGTACAGCTTCTGGTCATGCAGATGCAGACCACTTGGTAGGGAAGCTGTGAAAGCTGCTGAGTCTGCTGCAGACATGAACAAAGGTCACCTCGTTGTGCTGGGGGTGGTCTGACCCTCATAGAGACAGCTGGACCACCAGTCCAGAGAGGACGGTGCTGGCTGGTGACTGGACGTGTTGCTTTGCTTTCTGTTTCTTTCATCTGCTGAACTTTACCTTATTTAACATATCAAATAATAACAGAATCATTGTTTGTTTACTTCATATGTTTTAAGCAGAAATAATTCACGTATAAAAGCAGACGAACAATTTGAATTTCCCTCTGGGAATTAATAAAGACCTGTCCATCCATCTGCTCACCCGTCCGTCCATCCATCCATCCACTCATCCACTCATCTGCTCACCCCTCCATCCATCCATCCATCTGCTCACCCACCCATCCATCCATCCATCCATCCATCCACCCATCTGCTCACCCCTCCATCCATCCATCCATCTGCTCACCCACCCCTCCATCCATCCATCCATCTGCTCACCCACCCATCCATCCATCCATCCATCCATCCATCTGCTCACCCCTCCATCCATCCATCCATCCACCCACCCATCTGCTCACCCCTCCATCCATCCATCCATCCATTCTTCCATCCATCCATCCATCTGCTCACCCACCCATCCATCCATCCATCCATCCATCTGCTCACCCCTCCATCCATCCATCCATCCATCCATCCATCCATCTGCTCACCCCTCCATCCATCCATCCATCCATCCATTCTTCCATCCATCCATCCATCTGCTCACCCACCCATCCATCCACCCATCCATCCATCCATCTGCTCACCCATCCATCCATCCATCAATTCTTCCATCCATCCATCTGCTCACCCATCCATCCATCCATCTATCCATCCATCCATTCTTCCATCCATCCATCTGCTCACCCATCCACCCACCCATCCATTCTTCCATCCATCCATCCTGAATACCACGTAGCCTAAATTTGCAGAGTAAGATTGAGTGATTGATTGTATCGAACACTTTTTACCAATGAAAACTCCAGCTACATATTTTTCTGATCCTTGATGATTCTTTATGATGCTTCAGCTGTGTTTTCACACATCTATCTGTGATGGATGTAAAACCTTTGTTCAGCTGGAGTTTATCAGGTTGAAGTGATGATGAATGTTTGATCACGAGTCTGTTCAGCTTCAGGATGTGACGGATCTAATCGGGATTATTTTCTCTTAGCATGTCAGCGTTTTCCATTACATACGTGTTCATTCTGAAGTTGCAGGATGTTCTCTATTCAGTGGGAACATGTCCAGGTGGACAATGTCTCTGTCCTCTGTGAGTCTCCTTTCTGCTTCCTGTCATCGTCTGTGATCTATAGCAGGAACTTGTTGTTTTATAACTACAGGAGGACGCTTCTGCTGACACCTGCAGGGCAGCGATACCTGATTAATGCTGGTCCCAGTTCAGCTGTCTGTCTGTACATCTGATTTACCTTCCTGCCTTCAATCCTCTTCTGGTTAAATGTCCACAGGAGAGGCAGCGGCTGGAGACCATCCTGAACCTCTGTGCTGAATACAACAAAGGGGAGACCACCGGGCTGGACCCTCTGGGCTCCGGGAGGACTGGTTTCCCTGGGAGTATTGTGGAGGGTTCAGGAAGGAGACCGTCTGTGGAGAACGTCCTAGTGGGGACGTTGTCCTCGGCGACGCTTCGGCTGGCTCAGCGACAGCGGGAGAGCGACGAGGAGAACCTGAAGGAGGAGTGTAGCAGCACAGAGAGCACCCATCAGGAGGTGAGGACGTCAGCTTCGGCACTGCATAACGGCGAGCAACAGGTCAGACAGAACTCCTGCTTCCTACGACCTCTGCATGCTGTCGCGACCCAGCATGTGCATGGCTTTGCTATGGGGGTCTTATTGGGGTCCACGGGAAGGATGTAGCAACATTAAAGCTGGGCTGCATGTCGGATCCGACTGTTCCCCATGGATGCATGTGATGTGTAACAAGGACCGCTGTTTATGGGAGAACTAACATGGAATTCTGTCAGTGGAAAGTTTTTCTTCACACTTCCTCTTTTAACTAACCAGACTCCCCCCCCCCCCCTCTACTGCAGCATGAGGACTCGTCCAGTGCATCCGGAGCTGGGCGCTCGGAGCTGGCTTACCTGGAGGATGAGAGGGTTCGTGTTCTGGCTCGGATCGATGAGCTGAAAACCCGGCTCACAGAGCTGGAGCAGCAGCTTCAGGAGTCCAAACAAGAGGTAGAGAAGATCCGTCTGGATGTAGAGATGAGACGCTTAAGCTCTGCTTCTGATATTCAGGTTTTGTACTTTATCTTTCAGGCTGAGATGGAGCGTGCCTTGCTGCAGGGCGAAAGGCAGGCAGAGCTCGACCAGATAGAAACAGAGACGGATATCATCACTCAGCTGCAGCATAAGCTGGACGAGCTGGAGAGCGCCATCCAGAGGGAGAAAGACAAGGTTTGCCTCGTCAGTCAGAGCACAAACTAACCTTCACAACATGTGGCTTCTCTACTTTGTGCTGATGAGGCGGACATTAAGAAGTGTCTTTGTTTTATGTCTCTAAATGTCCATGTGTGTCTAGGAAAGAGCTAATGTTGAGGCTGAGCGGCGGGTCCTGCAGAGACTGCAGGAAGGCTACGCTGAGCTGAAGAACCAGCTTCATAACTGTCCAGAGTCCCTGCGGGAACAACTGCAGGAACAGCTCAAAAGGGTGGGTAGAAGCTCCAAGACCCCTGGGCTCAGTGCACAGCATTGTGGGTAAATGCAACTAAAACATAAATGTCTGGAACGATACATGTTTCTGGATTGGAGAAACATCTCACGGTGGGACGTGGAAAAAGTCTTATGCTAAAGTTCTGCTAAAAACCTGATCAATCCAGATCACTATGATCTAATCCAGATCCATATGTTACTGACGATGACAAAAGTTCTGCATTTACCAATAAATGAACAAGTTTTTTTTCTTCGTTGGTTATCTTGTTGTCTACTTTGGTAGTTCATGGTGCAGCGCCTCGTCTGGTGGAGACAGGACACGTTATTAAAAAGTCTGATTGGTTGACATTATGATCCACCACAGTTACGCCGTAGATGTCGTTGGGTCTCTGCGTACCTGTTTCTGTAGATGTCGTTTGGTCCCTGCGTACCTGTTTCTGTAGATGTCGTTGGGTCTCTGTGTACCTGTTTCTGTAGATGTCGTTGGGTCTCTGCGTACCTGTTGCTGTAGATGTCGTTTGGTCCCTGCGTACCTGTTTCTGTAGATGTCGTTGGGTCTCTGCGTACCTGTTTCTGTAGATGTCGTTGGGTCTCTGCGTACCTGTTTCTGTAGACGTCGTTGGGTCTCCGCGTACCTGTTTCTGTAGACGTCGTTGGGTCTCTGCGTACCTGTTTCTGTAGATGTCGTTGGGTCTCTGCGTACCTGTTTCTGTAGATGTCGTTGGGTCTCTGTGTACCTGTTTCTGTAGATGTCGTTGGGTCTCTGCGTACCTGTTTCTGTAGATGTCGTTGGGTCTCTGCGTACCTGTTTCTGTAGACGTCGTTGGGTCTCCGCGTACCTGTTTCTGTAGACGTCGTTGGGTCTCTGCGTACCTGTTTCTGTAGATGTCGTTGGGTCTCTGCGTACCTGTTTCTGTAGATGTCGTTGGGTCTCTGCGTACCTGTTTCTGTAGACGTCGTTGGGTCTCTGCGTACCTGTTTCTGTAGATGTCGTTGGGTCTCTGCGTACCTGTTTCTGTAGATGTCGTTTGGTCCCTGCGTACCTGTTTCTGTAGATGTCGTTGGGTCTCTGCGTACCTGTTTCTGTAGATGTCGTTGGGTCTCTGCGTACCTGTTTCTGTAGACGTCGTTGGGTCTCTGCGTACCTGTTTCTGTAGACGTCGTTGGGTCTCTGTGTACCTGTTTCTGTAGATGTCGTTGGGTCTCTGCGTACCTGTTTCTGTAGATGTCGTTGGGTCTCTGCGTACCTGTTTCTGTAGATGTCGTTGGGTCTCTGCGTACCTGTTTCTGTAGATGTCGTTGGGTCTCTGTGTACCTGTTTCTGTAGATGTCGTTGGGTCTCTGTGTACCTGTTTCTGTAGATGTCGTTGGGGGTCTGCGTACCTGTTTCTGTAGATGTCGTTGGGTCTCTGCGTACCTGTTTCTGTAGATGTCGTTGGGTCTCTGCGTACCTGTTTCTGTAGATGTCGTTGGGTCTCTGCGTACCTGTTTCTGTAGACGTCGTTGGGTCTCTGCGTACCTGTTTCTGTAGATGTCGTTGGGTCTCTGTGTACCTGTTTCTGTAGATGTCGTTGGGGGTCTGTGTACCTGTTTCTGTAGACGTCGTTGGGTCTCTGCGTACCTGTTTCTGTAGATGTCGTTGGGTCTCTGCGTACCTGTTTCTGAAGATGTCGTTGGGTCTCTGCGTACCTGTTTCTGTAGATGTCGTTGGGTCTCTGCGTACCTGTTTCTGTAGATGTCGTTGGGTCTCTGCGTACCTGTTTCTGTAGATGTCGTTGGGTCTCTGCGTACCTGTTTCTGTAGATGTCGTTGGGTCTCTGCGTACCTGTTTCTGTAGATGTCGTTTGGTCCCTGCGTACCTGTTTCTGTAGATGTCGTTGGGTCTCTGCGTACCTGTTTCTGTAGATGTCGTTGGGTCTCTGCGTACCTGTTTCTGTAGACGTCGTTGGGTCTCTGCGTACCTGTTTCTGTAGATGTCGTTGGGTCTCTGTGTACCTGTTTCTGTAGATGTCGTTGGGGGTCTGTGTACCTGTTTCTGTAGACGTCGTTGGGTCTCTGCGTACCTGTTTCTGTAGATGTCGTTGGGTCTCTGCGTACCTGTTTCTGAAGATGTCGTTGGGTCTCTGCGTACCTGTTTCTGTAGATGTCGTTGGGTCTCTGCGTACCTGTTTCTGTAGATGTCGTTGGGGGTCTGCGTACCTGTTTCTGTAGATGTCGTTGGGTCTCTGCGTACCTGTTTCTGTAGATGTCGTTGGGTCTCTGCGTACCTGTTTCTGTAGATGTCGTTGGGTCTCTGCGTACCTGTTTCTGTAGATGTCGTTGGGTCTCTGCGTACCTGTTTCTGTAGACGTCGTTGGGTCTCTGCGTACCTGTTTCTGTAGATGTCGTTGGGTCTCTGTGTACCTGTTTCTGTAGATGTCGTTGGGGGTCTGTGTACCTGTTTCTGTAGACGTCGTTGGGTCTCTGCGTACCTGTTTCTGTAGATGTCGTTGGGTCTCTGCGTACCTGTTTCTGAAGATGTCGTTGGGTCTCTGCGTACCTGTTTCTGTAGATGTCGTTGGGTCTCTGCGTACCTGTTTCTGTAGATGTCGTTGGGTCTCTGCGTACCTGTTTCTGTAGATGTCGTTGGGTCTCTGCGTACCTGTTTCTGTAGATGTCGTTGGGTCTCTGCGTACCTGTTTCTGTAGATGTCGTTGGGTCTCTGCGTACCTGTTTCTGTAGATGTCGTTGGGTCTCTGCGTACCTGTTTCTGTAGATGTCGTTGGGTCTCTGCGTACCTGTTTCTGTAGATGTCGTTGGGTCTCTGCGTACCTGTTTCTGTAGATGTCGTTGGGTCTCTGCGTACCTGTTTCTGTAGACGTCGTTGGGTCTCTGCGTACCTGTTTCTGTAGATGTCGTTGGGTCTCTGCGTACCTGTTTCTGTAGACGTCGTTGGGTCTCTGCGTACCTGTTTCTGTAGATGTCGTTGGGTCTCTGTGTACCTGTTTCTGTAGATGTCGTTGGGGGTCTGTGTACCTGTTTCTGTAGACGTCGTTGGGTCTCTGCGTACCTGTTTCTGTAGATGTCGTTGGGTCTCTGCGTACCTGTTTCTGTAGATGTCGTTGGGTCTCTGCGTACCTGTTTCTGTAGATGTCGTTGGGTCTCTGCGTACCTGTTTCTGTAGATGTCGTTGGGGGTCTGCGTACCTGTTTCTGTAGATGTCGTTGGGTCTCTGCGTACCTGTTTCTGTAGATGTCGTTGGGTCTCTGCGTACCTGTTTCTGTAGACGTCGTTGGGTCTCTGCGTACCTGTTTCTGTAGATGTCGTTGGGTCTCTGCGTACCTGTTTCTGTAGACGTCGTTGGGTCTCTGCGTACCTGTTTCTGTAGATGTCGTTGGGTCTCTGTGTACCTGTTTCTGTAGATGTCGTTGGGGGTCTGTGTACCTGTTTCTGTAGACGTCGTTGGGTCTCTGCGTACCTGTTTCTGTAGATGTCGTTGGGTCTCTGCGTACCTGTTTCTGTAGATGTCGTTGGGTCTCTGCGTACCTGTTTCTGAAGATGTCGTTGGGTCTCTGCGTACCTGTTTCTGTAGACGTCGTTGGGGGTCTGTGTACCTGTTTCTGTAGACGTCGTTGGGTCTCTGCGTACCTGTTTCTGTAGACGTCGTTGGGTCTCTGCGTACCTGTTTCTGTAGATGTCGTTGGGGGTCTGTGTACCTGTTTCTGTAGACGTCGTTGGGTCTCTGCGTACCTGTTTCTGTAGATGTCGTTGGGTCTCTGCGTACCTGTTTCTGTAGATGTCGTTGGGTCTCTGCGTACCTGTTTCTGTAGATGTCGTTGGGTCTCTGCGTACCTGTTTCTGTAGATGTCGTTGGGTCTCTGCGTACCTGTTTCTGTAGATGTCGTTGGGTCTCTGCGTACCTGTTTCTGTAGACGTCGTTGGGTCTCTGCGTACCTGTTTCTGTAGATGTCGTTGGGTCTCTGCGTACCTGTTTCTGTAGACGTCGTTGGGTCTCTGCGTACCTGTTTCTGTAGATGTCGTTGGGTCTCTGTGTACCTGTTTCTGTAGATGTCGTTGGGGGTCTGTGTACCTGTTTCTGTAGACGTCGTTGGGTCTCTGCGTACCTGTTTCTGTAGATGTCGTTGGGTCTCTGCGTACCTGTTTCTGAAGATGTCGTTGGGTCTCTGCGTACCTGTTTCTGTAGATGTCGTTGGGTCTCTGCGTACCTGTTTCTGTAGATGTCGTTGGGTCTCTGCGTACCTGTTTCTGTAGATGTCGTTGGGTCTCTGCGTACCTGTTTCTGTGGATGTCGTTGGGTCTCTGCGTACCTGTTTCTGTAGATGTCGTTGGGTCTCCGCGTACCTGTTTCTGTAGACGTCGTTGGGTCTCCGCGTACCTGTTTCTGTAGACGTCGTTGGGTCTCTGCGTACCTGTTTCTGTAGATGTCGTTGGGTCTCTGCGTACCTGTTTCTGTAGACGTCGTTGCGTCTCCGCGTACCTGTTTCTTTAGACGTCGTTGGGTCTCTGCGTACCTGTTTCTGTAGATGTCGTTGGGTCTCTGCGTACCTGTTTCTGTAGACGTCGTTGGGTCTCTGCGTACCTGTTTCTGTAGATGTCGTTGGGTCTCTGCGTACCTGTTTCTGTAGATGTCGTTGGGTCTCTGTGTACCTGTTTCTGTAGATGTCGTTGGGTCTCTGCGTACCTGTTTCTGTAGACGTCGTTGGGTCTCTGCGTACCTGTTTCTGTAGACGTCGTTGGGTCTCTGTGTACCTGTTTCTGTAGACGTCGTTGGGTCTCTGTGTACCTGTTTCTGTAGACGTCGTTGGGTCTCTGTGTACCTGTTTCTGTAGACGTCGTTGGGTCTCTGTGTACCTGTTTCTGTAGACGTCGTTGGGTCTCTGTGTACCTGTTTCTGTAGACGTCGTTGGGTCTCTGTGTACCTCTCCGTCCTGCCGGGATGCTGAGGAGCTTCAGGAAGCTGAAGTAAACATAGTAAAACCTAAAACATTGATGTATATTCATCGAGTAAAGATTTACAGCTGCAGGTCTGAAAGCTGCCTGGAAGCCACAGTGCGTTTAGCGTTGAGCTGTTTTTGGAGCTGCAGTTTTTTCTCCTGTGTCTGACTCTTGTGTTGTTATGGCGACTGTCAGGATGGAGAGGCGCTGGAAGCGGGAACCAAAAAGTTTGAGGACCTGGAGTTCCAGCAGCTGGAGAGAGAAAGCAGTTTGGAGGAGGAACGGGAGACCATGAGCCAGCAGCTGCTCCAGGAGAGGGCGGAGTACCACAGTAATGTGGCCAAGAGGAAGGTAAGGAAGAGTATGGTCTGACCTCTGAAACATCCACCATCGGTTTCATCCCTTCTCCAACGCACCTGAACCAGGTGAATGTCTCGTTACCAGGATTTGGTAGAGTTGAATGACATGCAGAAAAAGGAGTTCAGCCATTTGATTCAGGTGTGTTGGAGTAGGGATGCATCTAAAAATTGCAGGATGGTAGATCTCCCCCTTATTTAATGATTGTGATCAATTAAAATAACATTTTGACCTAAAATTTGAAAAAAGTCCACATTTTTCTGTATTTTACTACAAATATGAACTCTCATTTTACACATCATAAACCTGATTTTTTTTTAAAAACATGAGTACCTAGCCTCTTTTTTATTTTATTTTATTTTATTTTAATAGCATAGATCTATAAAAACAGCTCAAATTAAATTCCAGTCATCTGAAAGTGAAAAATCCAGTATTTCACTTGATGATCTGAGTCACTTTTTTTTTGCCCTTATTTTAAAATGTACATACGTGTTCATTTCCACATGTGTGTAGTTACCCTGACCACCTGATGTCACATCTGTTCCACTTAACGCATTGTTGTTTTACAGTTGGGACATAGATCCATCAAGATTTCCTTTAACCAGATGTTAAATAATACAGTTGTCTGCTTTGTTATTATTATTATTATTAGTAGTAGTAGTAGTAGTAGTGTTCATATTTATGTTCATATTTATATTCATATTCATATTATTATTATTATTATTATTATTATTATTATTATTATTATTATTATTATTATTATCCATTTATTATTATTAATATTAGTAGTAGTAGTAGTAGTAGTAGTAGTGTTCATATTTATGTTCATATTTATATTCATATTCATATTCATATTATTATTATTATTATTATTATCCATTTATTATTATTATTATTATTATTATTATCCATTTATTATTATTATTATTCATTTATTATTATTATCATACTAATAATAAAAATAATAAAATAATAATAGTAGTATTTTTAGGACTTTTAATATTAATTATTATATTATTGTATTTAAATGGTATTTGTATAATTTTTATTTCTGTTTTTCTAATTCTTGTTGAGCCTCTCTGTAACTGGCCCACATTCAGATGATTAACAGTGTTTTTCTACACGACTGCAGTCTTGTTCTGCATATCTGCTGTTTCTGAAACACAGGAATCTTATAAAGACCTGAAGGTTAGAAGTTTTCCTTCAGATTTGTTCCTCAGAAGTTTCCCCCTCATCATCCGAGTGTTTTTCCAGAAAGGAGTTTGGGTGTGTGTAAAACTGGAGGTATTGATGCCGGTGTGAAGCAGATCTGGCCTGTCTGTGTTCGCAGGAGAAGGTTTCTGCTCTGGAGAACCAGGCCAGCCAGCTGGGCCTTCAGGCGTCTCAGGAGTGTGAGCGACTGGCCAAAGACCGGACGCTAACGCTGCAAATGCTCCAGAAGGTAGACAAGACTCTGCTGTGTGAGGAGAGGGAAGAAAAACTGTGGTCTGAAGATGAAAATGTGTTTTCCAGGAGAAGGAGCGACTGTCCGCTCTGGAGAAGCGATACCACACCCTGACAGGAGGGAAGAGCTTCCCCAGGTCCTCCTCCGCGCTTCGGGAGGTGAGTTTTAACCCTCGGATGTCTTCCGCTTTAACTGAAAGAAGATGAACGTTTTTCTAACGGTTAAGTCACGAAGCTCAGACAGGATTCTGAAGTCCACCAGAGGACGGTGAGACCGGACCTGTTTGACCTGTTGGCTTTGCATTCCTGACCTGTCGACACAGGAAGCGCTCCGTATCGGTCAGGCTGCTGGCTCCTCCCAGCGCTCCTTCTGCAGAGCCTCTCCATACTTCCATCCTTCCCCTCCCTGTCAGGTGTTCCCCAGCAGCCCCCCTGAGGTAACCAACCAGCCATAGCCCCGCCCCTCCTCACATAACCCCGCCCTTCATTGCATAACCACGCCCCTGTTCACATAACCCCACCCTCATCCCCTAACTCCGCCCCCTGTCACTGTCATGACGTTTGCACTGAAGCAGAAGTCAAGTCTGAACAGTTTTATGCTACTGGTCTGTGATCTGGTGATGCTGTGTGAGATGCACCAAGTTTCTGCTGTAGTACGCACGTTGAACGCATCATGTTTCTGTTGTCGAACGCACACCGAACGCACCATGTTTCTGTTGTCGAACGCACACCGAACGCACCATGTTTCTGTTGTCGAACGCACACCGAACGCAGCATGTTTCTGTTGTCGAACGCACACCGAACGCACCATGTTTCTGTTGTCAAACGCACACCGAACGCAGCATGTTTCTGTTGTTGAACGCACACCGAACGCACCATGTTTCTGTTGTCAAACGCACACCGAACGCACCATGTTTCTGTTGTCAAACGCACACCGAACGCACCATGTTTCTGTTGTCAAACGCACACCGAACGCACCATGTTTCTGTTGTCAAACGCACACCGAACGCACCATGTTTCTGTTGTTGAACGCACACCGAACGGACCATGTTTCTGTTGTCGAACGGACCATGTTTCAGTTGTCGAACGCACACCGAACGCAGCATGTTTCTGTTGTCGAACGCACACCGAACGCACCATGTTTCTGTTGTCGAACGGACCATGTTTCAGTTGTCAAACGCACACCGAACGCACCATGTTTCTGTTGTCGAACGCACACCGAACGCACCATGTTTCTGTTGTCGAACGCACACCGAACGCAGCATATTTCTGTTGGCGAACGCACCATGTTTCTGTTGGCGAACGCACACCGAACGCAGCATATTTCTGTTGTCGAACGCACACCGAACGCAGCATATTTCTGTTGTCGAACGCACACCGAACGGACCATGTTTCTGTTGTCGAACGCACACCGAACGCAGCATGTTTCTGTTGTCGAACGCACACCGAACGCACCATGTTGCTGTTGTCAAACGCACACCGAACGCATCTCAGCTGATGTTCTGCAGCACATCAAGCCGTCAGACGTGCACGTGCGCTGGCGACCGCCTGCGTGCGATGTGTTTGCTGCTCGCAGTGACGTGTCTGTTTCCGCTGAACTGGTTTCTTCTGTCTGTTTTTACTGGAAATAACTGGAAAATAACAGAAATATTCATTTAAACAACTGTAATAAAACATTCACTGAACAAAAAGACACAAAACCCAAAAGAGTCGAGTCTTTGTGTAAAACGTGAATAAAAACAGAAAAAACACCAGATGATCAAACTGAAACTTTACTTTCTGTTTTTATTATTTTACACAAATATTTTGTGATTAACTTTGTCTTTAGGGTGGAGGAAGAGGTGGTTGTCTCCATGTCAGTTGTGTGTGTGTGTGTGTGTGTTTCCTTCCTTCCTCCTCTCCTCCACAGTTCAGAATATCTTTAAACCTTTTCCTCCTGCTGCTCCTCTTCTCCGAACCTCCTCTTTGTGTGTGTCTCCTTCTGGAAGCAGTATGTGACGGTGGGCCAGTTAAACCAGATGTATGGGATGCCGAAGGTGGAGTCGTCTCCTACCTCCCCGCTTCACCAGCCCCTGCACTCTGGAGCGGTAGACCCCACCTTCTCCTTCCTCCCCTCTCCACTTGGCTCCTCCCTCTCTCTGTCTGGAGAGGTGTGTTGGCCTTCCTCCTTCTTCTTCTATTACTTCCACCTCCTTATTCTACTAATACTACTTCTCCATTAGTACTTCTTCTACCATTAATGCTTTTTTCTTCACCTTCAACTTCTTCTTCTCCTCTCTTCCTCTACTCCTTCTGTTCCTCCTCCTTCCTTCTGTCTTTTCCCTCCTCCTCTAGTCAGCTGACGTTAGGAGTATTTTATGTACTAGATTACTATTATATACTCATTTCTGCAGGGCAGGTAGAGTAAATGTAATATAGTTGTTTCTTGGATTATAAAAAATCTTCCCGCCTCCAGCTTTATGTTTTCATCTCAAACGGTCAAACTGTGACTTCAGACCTGAGTAACTGAACTGAACCTGGACGTTTTCATGCCAAACAGATTCATTTTCCTGCTTTTTAAGTCTTTGTGCAGCAGCAGCAAAGTTTCAGCCCTGAAAGAGGGAGATGTTTAGTGTTGGTGTGTGAAAGTGGGTCATTGCTGTGGCAGCGTGGAATAAAAGCCCGCATGCAGGCAGGATGGAGGCTGCAGGCTAAACGGCGCTCTGCAACTAGAATGTGTTGAATACAATTAGGAATATTTTCCAAGTAAAGCTTAATTACAGCTTTTCAGGGTGAAACAAACATTTCTCTCCTCTCTCTGCTGTCTGTGAATGCTTTCTAATTTCCTTTGTCTTCTTGTTTTCCTTCATCTCCTCCTTCTTCCTTCCCTCCGCCACTCCTCCAGCACCCGTTGGAGGCTGGCAAGCCTCGCCTCCCCAAGCTAGACTTAGAGCAGTGGTACCAGGAGCTGATGGCTGCTTCCAGCCCGCTCTGCCCCCCCCCTCTGCCGGCCAAGGCGCTGTCAGGCCGCAGAGCTGTTCTGCAGGTACATGCTCCTCTTTTTCCTCTGCAACCTGCTGTAAAGAAAACGATGTGTGTTGGAGTGACTTAACACGCATGAAGTTGTTTCTACACTGATCTACACTAATGTCTGAACATAGAGCTGCAGCGTCCAGTAGATCTACATGAACGTCTGAATGTAAGGCTGCGGCGTCCAGTAGATCTACACGAACATCTGAAGGTAGAGCTGCGGCGTCCAGTAGATCTACACGAACGTCTGAACGTAAAGCCGCAGCATCCAGTAGATCTACACGAATGTCTGAACGTAAGGCTGCCACGTCCAGTAGATCTACACGAACGTCTTAATGTAAGGCAGCGGCGTCCAGTAGATCTAAACGAATGTCATAACGTAGAGCTGCAGCATCTAATATATCTACACGAACGTCTGAATGTAGAGCCGCGCCGTCCAGTAGATCTACATGAATGTCTGAACGTAAGGCTACGGCGTCCAGTAGATCTACACGAATGTCTGAACGTAAGGCTACGGCGTCCAGTAGATCTATACAAAAATCTGAACGTAAGGTTGCGGTGTCCAGTAGATCTACACGACTGTGTGAACGTAGAGCTACGGCGTGCAGTAGATCTACACAAACGTCTGAACATAGAGCTGCGGCGTCCAGTAGATCTACACGAACGTCTGAACGTAGAGCGGCAGCGTCTAGTAGATCTACAGGAATGTAGAGCCGCGGCTGTAAAGAACAGGATGTGTATTGGAGTGACTTGACATGTTGTTCGTGAAAAGAGCGTTTCTGTCCCATCAGCAGACCAGTTTACCCAGTATAGTCAGCACACACCTTCACAAGTCAGGCGCATGAAGCAGCGCTGTGTTCCTCTCAGGAAAAACCTCCACTCTCAGCGCACACACACACACACACACACACACACACCAGCTCTTCCTGCACGAGTCCGGCTCGGACCGGTCTGGATCAGAACCTCTTCAGGACCAGAGGCGTGGGGGGGCTCCTCCAGTGCCGTAAAGCGCTAATGCTGACTAACCTTATGTTGAGTTACTGTGGACCAAACCGGGGCGTGAACCTGTTCCAGCATTACCGCTCCAGACTAAACCAGGCTTTGTTCAGATCCGTCCGGATCAGCAAAGACCTCAACCGGATCTCTTCACACCACATATTTTCTGTGTGCACATCATTCCCCTGCTTTCTGCAGACCTGGACCACATCAGACCAGGTCCTGACTCAGGATGGTATGGGCTGCGATACCCTGCAGAGCATGAAGAGTCATCAACACTTTCTGATGTTTAAAAACTTTGTTAAAAGTGAGCAGTAGTGTGTTTAATGGGCTGTGCGGTGGTTTGGATCTGCGGTCTGAAACGCAGCATCCCCAACATGATGGTTCCCTGCATGCACACACCAGCATGCTCAGACTGGTTCAGGTGAGGGGGGAGAGCTCTGCTCTAGTGCTGCCAGCAGGGGGCTGTGTGCTGTTTTTAAAGTCCTGATTCAGCTCTAAGTTATTTCACCATAATCAGCCTTATGTACCGTCACATGCAGTTGTGCTCATATTTATTCAGAAAGATGGAAAATAACCAGCTGCCTGTAAAATTAGCTGAAATTGACTAAAGTAATAATAAATAAAAATTTTATGAAAATCATGGCATTATTTTCTAATTCTGGTTCAATAGAAATATTTTTTTTTAAGAAAAACCCAACAAATAAGATAATTTATTACATATTCCATCAGTCATAAAATAATATTAAGTTGAACAATCCTTTAATGTTTCCGCTCCAGTCAGGTGTTTTCTGTTCCTCTCAGTCAGACTTCTGCACCTGTTGGCAGGTATTTTGTCCCACTGTTCAACAGAAAAATGCTCTGATTTGTCCAGGACCAATTTGTTTGTTTGTTTGTTTTTTCTTGCTTAATCTCAATTAAATGAAAAAACAGTGTCTTATATTCCTAAACTATATTTTTGCACATTTTTATTTATTGTTCCTTTTTTAGGTCTCCAGTTATTTGAGTGACTGTTGTAAATTCAGCCTTTTCTTTAATGAATCTGCCTGTTCTTGTGAATGTCTTGGTCTTCAGGTGTTTCGCTCTAAACTGGACAGCGACCCCGGTCTGTGTCTCCATCAGCCCCGGTCCGGGTCGGCATCTCCTCTGCAGCACGGAGCAGCAACGCTGGGACGCAACACCAGCTCTAAGGTACAGCAGCAGCTCCTTTCCTCCAGCAGCCAGCCGGCTTCATGACTTAGAGCTTGAGGTTTCTTTGTGTGACCCTGCAGAGCCCCCTGCTGGCGGTCAGCAGCACCGGGAGTCTGCCCAGGAACCTGGCTGCAACCCTGCAAGACATCGAGACCAAGAGGCAGCTGGCTCTGCAGCAGAAAGGTAACCGGCTGGTTCTTACTCATCTTATTGTCCTGTCTTCAGAGGAGGCGTCAACACTGAACTGTACCAGAGACACATTTTCCACTGAAGCGGATCTGAACTAAATGCCAAACGAGTCTCCTGGGGACAGTCGGGCTTATCCCAGCAGCAGAAACACTGATCACAACAGAAACTTTTTCTAACACATCGCTGATATGATGGTGATTAAAAGCACAGCGGTTTGTTTTGGGGCAGAAACAAACAAATAAGACTCATATTTACTGTAAAATCTGTGACTGAACTCTGCGTAATAACTCTTTACTTACCGTAGTTACAGCAAATCTTTCTGCCTGTTTCTTCCCCGTCCGTGAATAACTCTCCCGCCTTGTTTTAATACTTTTCCTTTTTACATCTCATAAAACATGTTTTCCTGCAGTGTTTAGAGCAATTTCAGCTTTTGTTCTCGTTTTTTACCCATTTTACCACCATTTGGGACCCGAAACGATCAAACCTCAGATTAACTCTCCATCTTGACTTGTGTTCACTTTTTCTAAAGTAAAGAGAATTTTTTTTATTACAGAGTACTTGTGTGTGTGTTGACGCTGGCGTGATGGGATCATGTAACATCTCCAACGCACCTGAACTGGAATTTTCAGATCAGAAATTCTCCCAGTTTGACATTAATGGACAATAAAAAAGTTATATGATGGTTTTAATTTGATTTCTTTTAATTTTCAGAGTTTTAAACCAATTAATGAACACTATCATGTCTTCAGCTTACCACTAGAGGGATTACTAGGACCAGTGCTCCTACGATACAGCATCCATGTGTTCTATTTGTCCATGTTGACGTGTTGTGCTCCTAAAATCCAGTTAAAGTGCAGCTAAAACATCTAAAACCAGACTTTAATGGTGAAACGGAGCGGCTGCCTCCTCCCTCGGTGCTGCCATGTTGTGACTAAGTGGATCAGAGCGAAGCGTCTGGACTTTTATATGCAGCTCAGTCAGATGCCACCCACGACTCCCGGCTTTAAAAACCCGAGCTGGTCAAACGTGTCTTCAGTTCAGGGTTTCTCATGTCTGTCTGTTCCTGACCGGCTGCGCCGCAGAGCCCCGGACCGGCTGCGCCGCAGAGCCCCGGACCGGCTGACTTGAGCTAGACGTTTATGTTGGCGTGTGACTCGTTAACAGAAAGCAACAGACCAAAGTCGGTTTCCAACCTGAAAATCCTGCAGCTGATCCGGCCTGACGGCTCCCGTCGGTTGGTTCATCCATCCTGCGTAACGTTTACACAACCTGACGGCTGTTAATTTCAGACCCTGTCTTCATCCGTCTCTTCTCTCTCTGCCGTGTCATTAACTCCCCCCACCCCCAAAATCTCTTTTCATCTTTTCTTCGTCTGTGACATCCAGTCTTCTTTATTCTTCCATCAATTTTCCATGAACAGCTGCTGCTGGAGAATAAATCTTGCATGTTGAGGGAAGAGCGGAGCTGCTTCCAGTTGGGTTTTTACTTTATGTTGGACCTGATGACTGTTTCATCCACAGAGCTTCTCGGCCGGCGCACATACGTGTGTGTGTGTGTGTGTGTGTGTGTGTGCGTGTGTGTGGTGCATGGGCTTTGGGGTGTTGGAGATCCACACCAGAAATGATGACATCTCTTGGTCTTCCTCCTCTCAGGCCAGCAGGTGATAGAGGAGCAGCGCCGCCGACTGGCCGAGCTCAAACAGCGAGCTGCAGCGGAGGCTCAGTGCCAGTGGGAGGCGCTCCATGGCTCCCAGCCCCACCTGCTAACATCTTCCTCCTCGTCGCCCTCCTACTCACCCGTCATGGCGTACAGCCCCATGCTGGGCCCCCATCCTCTGGTTCACCACTCCATCCTGCACCACCAGCCTCCATCTGGAGAGCAGCCGTACGACACCCTGAGCCTGGAGAGCTCCGACAGCATGGACACCAGCGTGTCCACCGGGAACAACTCAGCCTGCTCGCCCGACAACATGTCCAGGTGTGTATGACGCAGAAACACACACACACACACACACACACACACACACGGTGGACACTTCTGCTTCACGTAAAAGAGCAGCAGTCTGCATATCGCATTTCTAATGACTCCTGATCAGTTTAACCCTTAAAACTCTGCATCATTTTCTGGTGTTTCTGCTCCGCCTCGTTTTATTTTATTGAAACCTGTAAAAGGTGACGCTTTAATCCCAGTTAGCATGCAGACATGATGTTTCCATACAGACGTGATGTTTCCATGCAGACGTGACGTTTCCATGCAGAGATGACGTTTCCATGCAGACGTGATGTTTCCATGGAGACGTGATGTTTCCATGCAGACGTGACGTTTCCATGCAGACAACATGCAGACGTGACGTTTCCATGCAGAGATGACGTTTCCATGGAGACGTGATGTTTCCATGCAGACAACATGCAGACATGACGTGACGTTTCCATGCAGACGTGATGTTTCCATGGAGACGTGACGTTTCCATGCAGACAACATGCAGACGTGACGTTTCCATGCAGAGATGACGTTTCCATGCAGACGTGATGTTTCCATGCAGACGTGACGTGACGTTTCCATGCAGACCTGACTTTTCCATGGAGACGTGACGTTTCCATGCAGACGTGAATTTTCCATGGAGACGTGATGTTTCCATGCAGACGTGATGTTTCCATAGAGACACAATGTTTTCAGTCTCAGCTGTCAGATTATGAGGTTAGTAGTATTAATAGTAGATATAGAAGCTTAAAACCAGGATTTCATCATATTAATAGAAAAAGAAGCGGGCTGAGTACAGATCCCTGTGAGACTCCTCTGGGAATGTTAAAAGTGCATCAGACCTATTGGAACTGCAACAGAAACTATTTACGTATCTACTTTTTCCTTTTTTCCACTTCTTCCTGCTACTATCTACCTGCTATCCTCACTAAAGCACGTCCACCTCAGCTGCATCCCAAACGTCTTCTTGGCTTTATTCCAGCCATAGAGGATCATTATTTTCCTGCTTTTCTCATCACTTGTTGATCTTTGGCTGCTCCTGATTGGACGTTACCGTCAGTTTAAGCTCTCTGATTGGTGGAAAGTCTGACAGGAAGTGTCTTCATCATCATGTCCAGGTGAAAATAGAGGTCTCTTAGCAACATGGTAGTGATGGTGATGAAGATGTGATAAATAATGGTGGATTTACTTTCTAGAGTCTCTGAATAAACATTTTAGACCTGGATCTGCTGGAGGTTTAAGGGTTAAAGTTCAGGTTGACTATGCTGGTGTGCTGAAGTGTGTTACCTCGTCTTCAGCAGAGACGCTGCAGAGGGAAGGAAGGAGTGATTAATGAGCTCATTAACGCCACGCTGCATGCTGATGAAAAGCTCTAATGTCACTTTTCTTCAGACGAACTGTTTCCCAGTTACTTCAGCAGGATGTGAAGTGATGAGCTCTCTCTGTGTTTGACACCAGTGTTGGAGGAATGGACACGCTGAAGATTGAAGAGATGGAGAAAATGCTGAAGGAAGCACAACTGGAGAAAGCCAGACTTATTGAATCACGGGTAAGATGGCGATCCTGAATCCATCTGCAGACTGATGAGTCCGATACACACTTCTCATCCATAACTTTGACCTGAACATGAATCAGAAAACTAAAGGTTTACCATGGCAACCTGACAATGGGATCTATCTTTTATTGGTCAGCTGCAGCTTTTTCTCCGAGACGTTTTTACTGACGAGACTCTTTCTGAAAAGTCTGACGACTTAACAGTGTGTTGATCATGTGACAGCGGCATATCTGTTATGACTAATGATAACAATAATAACAACATTAACATGACAATTATAAAATAATAGTATAATTATAATAATAATAATAATAATAATCACAATAATAAATAATATAAAAAATGGTTTTATAATAATAAATGATATAAAAATAACAATCATATAAAATAAAATAGTAGAATAATAACAATAATAATCATAATAATAATAATAAATAACTAAAAAATGGTATCATAATAATAGCAATAATAATAATAATAATATAAAATAAAATGGTTTCATAATAATAATAAATACAATAATAATAAATAATATAACATAAAGTTTTGTAATAATATTAATAATAATAATAATAAGGGCTGCACGGTGGAATAGTGGTTAGCACTCACATCAAGAAGGTCACTGGTTTGATCCTTGGCTGGGGCAAGGCTTCAATAGTGGCCTTTCTGTGTGGAGTTTGCATGTTCTTCCCATGTATGCGTGGGTTCTCTCCAGGTACTCCGGCTTCCTCCCACCATCCAAAGACATGCATGATAGGTTAATTGGTTACTCTAAATTGCCCACAGGAGTGAGTGTGAGCATGAGTGGTTGTTTGTCTCTGTGTGGCCCTGCGATGGACTGGCGAGCTGTCCAGGGTGTACCCTGCCTTTCACCCAAGGCCAGCTGGGATCGGCTCCAGCTTCCCCACAACCCTGAATTGGATTAAGCATTTAGAAAATAAATGAATGAATTAATAATAATAAATAATAATAATATAAAAATAAAATGGGATCATGATAATAATGATAAAGTTGATAGTATTTTACTGGCAATGTCAGTGTCAATTCTATCTTAGATATAGAATAAATTATAAATCCAATTTATTATAATGAGAAAAATTATTAAAACAGATAAAAATCTGTTTATTATTATAAACTAGTTTCTGGTTAAAATCCAGTGTAACCAGTTAATCCAGTATAACCCAGTCCTATCCAGTTTAAATCATTTTAGCTTATTTTATTTAAATTAAATAGTTTTTATTGGACTTGGACATAGAGCTGCGGCGTCCAGTAGATCTACTGAATGTCTGAACGTAGAGCTGCGGCGTCCAGTAGATCTACTGAATGTCTGAACGTAGAGCCGCGGCGTCCAGTAGATCTACTGAATGTCTGAACGTAGAGCCGCGGCGTCCAGTAGATCTACTGAATGTCTGAACGTAGAGCCGCGGCGTCCAGTAGATCTACTGAATGTCTGAACGTAGAGCCGCGGCGTCCAGTAGATCTACTGAATGTCTGAACGTAGAGCCGCGGCGTCCAGTAGATCTACTGAATGTCTGAACGTAGAGCCGCGGCGTCCAGTAGATCTACTGAATGTCTGAACGTAAAGCCGCGGCGTCCAGTAGATCTACTGAATGTCTGAACGTAGAGCCGCGGCGTCCAGTAGATCTACTGAATGTCTGAACGTAGAGCCGCGGCGTCCAGTAGTTCTACTGAATGTCTGAACGTAGAGCCGCGGCGTCCAGTAGATCTACTGAACGTCTGAACGTAGAGCCGCGGCGTCCAGTAGATCTACTGAACGTCTGAACGTAGAGCCGCGGCGTCCAGTAGATCTGCTGAACGTCTGAACGTAGAGCCGCGGCATCCAGTAGATCTACTGAACGTCTGAACGTAGAGCCGCGGCGTCCAGTAGATCTACTGAACGTCTGAACGTAGAGCCGCGGCGTCCAGTAGATCTACTGAATGTCTGAACGTAGAGCCGCGGCGTCCAGTAGATCTACTGAATGTCTGAACGTAGAGCTGCGGCGTCCAGTAGATCTACACAAATGTCTGAACGTAGAGCTGCAGCAGCAGAAGATGTTCGCTCGGCTGAGCTCCGACAGATCAAACACATATCTAAAGGAAGTTCTGCTCCCGCAGGAGCGAGAGAGCCTGGCTCGCCGTCAGATGCTAGAGGAGGAGAGGAGGAGGAGGGAAGATGCGGAGAAGAGGCTGCAGGATGAAACGCTGCACCGGCAGCAGCTCGTGGAGAAGGAGGTGAAGATGAGGTCTAAGAACTTCTCCCAGGTGGGTGCAGTGAGACGAGTGGAATCTTTTCAGTGGGAAAGGAGGCGATAAGCGCGTTTCTGTCCACCAGGCCCGTCCCATGACCCGGTACCTCCCCATCAGGAAGGAGGAGTTTGACCTGCGCTCCCACGTGGAGTCGTCGGGCCACAGCGTGGAAACGTGCTACCACGTCATCCTCACCGAGAAGATGTGCAAGGGCTACCTGGTGAAGATGGGAGGAAAGATCAAGTCCTGGAAGAAACGCTGGTTTGTGTTCGACCGCCTCAAACGGACCTTCTCCTACTACGTCGGTAAGAATCTCTGTGTGGTTACACAGCCAGCCAATCATATGGCAGCATGGACCCACACCAAACACAGCCTTACTGAAGTCCTTTACTGTTTTTTTTTTTTTTTCATTTTCCGCCTGACTTCGTATAACTATCGATCCCTCCATGTGGCGTCATGTTGTTTATTCCAACATGACGCCACATGGAGGGATCGATAGTTATACGGGTAGAAAACCAAAAAGGAAATTGAATGTCACAGAATTTAATTTATAAAAGAAACACAGATCGACAACGTGGAAGCGTTTTCATTTATAAATAAGTTTCTCTCAGGCCTTGGCCGTCAGGAGGAAAACATCCCAACATCTAACATAAACACAAATAAAACTATTTATATTTTTCTCCACTTGTTTTTTCCTCTCACTTCTTCTGTCTCTTGTTCTACTGTTGGAAACAGTTTCTGTCTGGAGCCAGACAGAGGCTACATCACCCATCTCTCACTCCCAGGAGATGGACTGTTGGACCCGCCTGGTTTTTCTATTTCTTTTAACTTTATTACTTTGTTTTCCACACTGGAAGATAACCATTTCAACTCCTGCTGATCTTTGGCCGCTCGGATCTGAGCATCTTATTGGTCGAGAGACTGTCAGGAAGTCGTCACTGTTTACATAGAGCTTCACTGTGGAGATCCACTAACATCATTTACACGTTTTTAACCACAAAATGTAATAAATCATAAAGTTATCACGACAGATTTCACGTACACAGTTCCCAGAAAAAAAACCCGCTGCACCTAATGGCTGGATCGAAACCTTGAAAGGGTGGAATTGTCCAGATAGATCACCCAAAGAGTGTGTTTGTGATGGAAATGATCCCCATTAGGTTTCATTGTGTTGTTCCTAAGATGTTTCGCATCGTGTTGACGCTGTCGCGTTCGATGCGCCGCGTCCAGGCCGAGTGGCGAGAGTTAAACGTGGCGTGACTGTTGGTAGAAAGACAGTAGGAAGCAAGATGTCTCTGAGGCTACACTTCACACACACTCACCAAAGCTGGACAATAGAAGATGGAGAATGTGGTTTCCATTTCAGCTCCACATTCAGGCGGCAGGATCAGGATCGTCTGAAGGAGACCTGGTCTCCATCAGATGGACGGGAAGCTGCGCGGGTCAAAATTCATTCAGCTCTCCTCCAGATTTTCATCAGGAGAGAACAGATCACACACATTCATGATCAAAACTTCTGGGTTTTACACTGAATTCCTGAGATTCTCTCCGTGTTTTCCGATCTGACTGAAATGATTGGAGTTTATTAAATCTTTACCACGGAGATCAGTGTTCTCTCTTTGAACGTGGGGAACTGGGAAAGGTGGGCGACATCGCCCCACAACGCTTCTGCTGGATATTCTGCTGTTCTCCTGCAGTCCTTCCTGGATTCTCCATGTGTCATTTCATTCACACACAACGTGAAACCTGCATGTTTTACACGTCATCCCATGTTTATTCAGATGCTAATCCGTGCTTTTAGTCCTGGGATGCATCACTCGGCGTGTGTGTTGGCGGCTCAGGAAAGCTGTGGAAACATTCTGTGGATGACTGACAGGCAGGTGATGCATCCTGCAGACCTCGAGCAGAACGAGTGCTGGTGTAATTCGATACGGTGCCTCGAGCCGTGGGACTCTCGTTCTCCGTCGGGTCTTTGAAGTCCTCAGAAGGTTCCGCTCAAAGCTGCTTAAAGTGCACCTGGTTGAAAGTGATCCAGGGCGAGGAGGCGTGCAGAGATTACTCTGCCAGCTCTTTGAGCAGGCTGATTGAGATGCAGCGCTCGGCCTCCTCTCCTGACCTTGAACGCAGCGCAACGAGAGGCAACGAGCGAGTCGGGGAGCGCCGCTAATTCCCGCTAATCAACCTCCAGCAGGATGAGATGCAAATTCAGGGCTGTTTGAATGCTAAAGAGGTCATTAGCAGATAATAGCTGCACGTTAAAAAGAAAAGTGTTGTTCCTGGAAATGAGGCGCTGCGTTTCTACCTACTACTCTTTAAGTTGGCTGCTGTTTGTGCCTGGAGGAGTGTTGAGTTCCCCACCGGTTCCTTACTGCAGTTCTGCAGTGGCTGATGAAACAAACTGCAATCTTGTACCAGAGTAGCGTAAGAATGCAGTCAAGTCTGAAAATACAATGAGAGCTCCACAGCTTTAGAAACACGGGAGGAAAAAATGCTGCGCTTGTCTTTTCCCATCCATCATCGCAGACCAGAAACGGCTCACAGTTTTTCCACTCGGTCCAGGTCGTGTGGAGGAGGTTTGGTAGGAAGGAAGTCCGATAAGCCAGTGTTTGACCAAACTTTATTCTTTCCCTCCCGACAGACAAACACGAGACGAAGCTGAAGGGTGTGATCTACTTCCAGGCGATAGAAGAAGTGTACTACGACCACCTGCGCAGCGCCACCAAGGTAAGCTGCTGACGCGTCATGAATACCCCAACTGCACAACGCCACCACCGTTAAGGCAGGTACACAGGATAAAAGTCACATTTTTGTCGCCATCTCCTCCCTACGAACAAAGCCAGCAGGGGTCTTTTTGTCAAAGGTCCCGTGTGTTCGCTCCGCTCCGAAGGTCTCGGAAAAAGATGGAAAATAACTAATATTTTTAATATTCGCAACAAGAAATCCTTTCTTCTGTGTGTGTGGCGCTCCAAAAGGAACAGAGCGTGCTCATTGTGTAGGAAACCACCTTAAATGATAGTAAAGCAGCTGTCAGAGACAGTAACGGTGTTATGATGGGGAAAAGTAATCATGTATGTTTTTCTTTAAAGGAAGTAACTTCTGACCCAAACATCGGCCTAATGTGAGTAACATCGGAGGATTTCTGGGGTCATCATAATGAGATTGGCCTCAACAGAAACCAGACACTAGGTGTGTTTCCATTACATATATCACCTAGAATTCTGCGAAAACTAAATATCGCCATTAAAAAAAAGGCTAATGGAAACACCTACATTACAAAAAAAAAACAAAAAAACCGCTAAAACGTTTTTACACTCCTGTGAGGTGGTTTTTCAGATGTTTCGATATATAAAGTGTAATGGAAACCTTTTTTTTGCATTTGCATGTCCCCAAACGTGACATTGGAGTCACGACCAGTTTATTTCCGGTAAAGATGGCACGGTACGGAACAAATAACAGTAAATTTCAGAGTTTTCGAAAAGAAATGAGGGAGAAAAGCTTTGAAAATCTGTAGCAAATCCTCCGTAGCAAGTCGAAAACCCCAAAATAACAAGATTTTACAAGACTTTTGAGGCTAATACGGTTAACGTCGTTCACTGGAAACACCCGTAAATCGCAGTTGTTGTTGAAACTTCGTATTATATTCGTATTAAACTTCGTAATATCGTATTTATTTTGCCAAAAAAAAAAGTAATGAAATTGCAGCTACTGTAACTGTAGGAGTTTCACTGCTGCAGCACAAGTCTGCTAATTACCCATTGATTAGAGTCAGGTGCATTGCAGCAGGGAAACTGCTAAGACCTGCAGGACTGCTGCCCTCGAGGACCGGAGTTGCCCTCCTTTGATTATTAATAGTTTTGTTTTTTCTAATTGTCATGGACAGAGACTGTTTATTTTACAGATTTAGCGCCCCTACTGGCCAAAAGTTTCACGGTAACGCCGTCATTCCCATCACTTCCTGGTCATCCGCCATGTATGTTTACACCAAAGTCATGTTTTGACTACGCAACATTTGAAATATTGCGCACGGAGAAGCCGATACTCAATGAAGAATCGGTTAAATTGCTCTTCTGTCACAGAAAGGAGTTTTCAACCTCAACTTGACCAGAGTATGTATCCACCTGTCTAAACCGAGCGTGTTCAGACACATTCCCTGTTTCTGTCCCAGTGATCCCAGTTTAAACCAGTCCCCAACTTCAACAACTTAGAAAGTCCTTTTTAAAACATTTTTCTGTTTTTAACCAAGTTGTGTTTCAGTTTGGTAAACCTCATGTGTAGTTTTTACCTTCAGCGTAAAGCTGAGCTGCTTCCTTCTCCTTGTCATCATCTTGGTGTGTGTGTGTGTGTGTGTGTGTTTGATGCCCTGTCGCAGTGCACCACTCTAACTGTGCAGCTCTGATCAGCTCTGAAACTTTGATTTTACTTGTCACTTCCAATGTGGTGTTACAGAGAGGGAAGCTTAAAAGCCTGCTGCACTCCGCAGGGCGCTGAGAAATGATGAAGATGTTGGGACGACATGGTTCCATTGAACTTCTCCAGATGATTCATCAGTTTACCACGTTTAGTTTTTCAGCCCCAGTTCCCCACCAGTCAGGGTTATGTGTAAAATGTAAATAAAAGCAGAAGCTCGTCAGGTCGTATTTTCTTTCCAGATAAGACGTCAGGTGATGAAACTGAGACGTATGAGCTGATTGTGAACCTGATGCTGCAACCATGCAAAGATGGAGCTTTTACTGGTTGAACTGGCACCAGACCAGTAACATGACTGCACTTCAGAGAGGAGTTTTAACGTGGATTCAGAAGCAGATTTTTCAGGTTCCCTGACTTCTGCTTTGTTTTTTGTCCGTCTGTCTTGCAGAGCCCCAACCCCTCTCTGACCTTCTGCGTCAAGACCCACGACCGCCTTTACTTCATGGTGGCCCCGTCGGCGGAGGCCATGCGGATCTGGATGGACGTCATCGTCACAGGGGCGGAGGGATACACACAGTTCATGAACTGAGCGCGCAGCTGGCAAGCGGTTAGCTTCGGCAGGGACTCACCACAGACTCCACTTCCTGTTTTCAGCCCGGCACGGACGCCACGCCTTTCATTTTTAATCTCACTCCCTGAGTTTCATGGAGCGGACGTTCCATCTTCATGTTGTCTGGTTGTGTTCGGATGAAAAAAAGGGACACACACCTCCGTATAAACCAAAATCTAACCTGTCAGAGACGCAATGAAGCCTTTTGTTTGCCAAATGGAGATCTCTTTGTTACTGTTGAACATTTTGTATCATTTGCTTCCTTGTTTCTTTTTATACTTTAGAGAACATTTGCCAAATGACATGATGCCAATCATTTTTGTTTATTCCATCATGACTGCTGAGCATAGACTCGTTTAAAGGAATCAAAGGCTGTGATTGTTTTAGAAATATCTCCCAAGTGCATGCAGACATCTGTGGGAAATGGTTGAAACAAGTTTGTCAGCAGGGACCCAAGGGGATCTCACAGTCTACATTCGTCTGAACCAGTGGAACTGCAGTCCACAACAGTCCCTGAACCCTCCGTCAATCAGCATCCAGAGCTTCACCAGTATTGCTTCACACACGCTTACCAAAGTTATTACAAGAATATTCTTAGACTTTCACCCTCAGGAGTTTATTCTGCAAAACTCTGGTGAGACCAGTATTGGGCTCCTATGGAGGCTGCTCATAAAGTTTTATTCCAGTTTCCCACAACTGGGCCTTCGTTAAACACAGCATAAAGGTAAAATAGTTGTGGTATCCAGCTGTTGGTCAAAGTTAATCAAACTTTAACCCTTCCTGCTCAATGCTTCCCCTAAACGTAACCATAAATCAGTCTTTACCCTGTTCTTGTAAGGATTTAAGACAAACTAGAAGACAGTTAGCTTAGCATAAACATTACGGCTGCAGCATCATCTCTGCCAGACAGAAACCTCAAAACCATCTTTTATTTTACTATTACACCTCTGGAAAAAAAGGAAATGTTTTCTCATTTCTCAAACTTCCTGTAAGATTTCATGCTTCCACACTGCCTTGACTGAAGATGCTAACGGATCAGATTAAGTTTGACCTAAAGTTTTGTGATATTTTTTTTTTTTAAATTAATTTTAAGTTTATTCATTATGAGGGTTTTCTTTCAATTTGCTCTGTTTTGAATATTATGAAGACTTTAATACAGAGTCTTCCAGTCTTTATGGTAGGCTAGCTAGTGCTAGCTATTGCCACTTCCTTCTGGTTCTGTAGTTTAAACTAAAGCTAGTTAGCTTAGCATAACAGAATGAAATTTGCTTTTGTCCAAAATGTTAACTTATAAATCTGATAATTATTTAAAGGCTCGGATGAAACCAGGATAGTTTTTAAAGTTGGCTTGAAAAATAATCTCACAACATTGAAACTTGTCTTTAGACTTTGAAAAATGAATTCTTGTTTTTATGCTACGCTATTATCTACTATCTTTGGCCAAATCCATTAAAATCAAGTTCTGTAGCTTAAAGCTAAAGCTAATTAGCTTAGCATAAGAGAATGGTGATATGGCAAAGACTTGTTTAGCTATTTTAGACAACTTTAATGTTGATCTGAGAGACATTCAGAAGCAGGCTAGCATAAAAAGTTGTGTTGAAAATATGCATTAGGACAACATTTACACATTAAATAGTCGCGCTTCCTGGATTTATGCTAGGCAAGCAGTCTGCTAATGGTGGCTGAAGTTAATTAGTTTAGCATAACAGAATAGATGTAAGGCAAAATTACATGACTCTAAAACTTTAGATTGTTTTTGAGCATAGCTCAGTTATTTTTTCTAACTTTAACTCATGAGATCGGGCTGTATTTAATATTACCGTCACGTCAAACTCAGAATTACCCAAATATATTTTTACTTAATTTACAACTTTGAAGCAGAACATTTTTTTTTAAAAATGTTTTTTTTTTTTTTTGATAGTTCCCTTTTCAGTTTTTAACTTCTAAAAGAACATTGAAGTCATCACAACAAGGACTGGAGAACACGCACCCCCCAGAGGCGAACTGCCAAAAACTGTTTAATGGTCTCACCAAAGCTGCCATATTTTCACTGTACTCATAACCACATTGTCTCTGTACGAAGCAATCATGGTATGTACGCTCACATATGAACTAAGATGTTAATCTCTAAGCCAGGTAGCCTTTAGCTAACTTGATGCGACTACGCCTCCAGCGGCGCTAGCCTCCACGGGATCAACATGACAGAATAATGCAAATCAGAATGGTGCCTTGACCATGTGTTGTTGTTGATGCCACATCTAAGTGCAGCACAGCCTCCCCTACAATCACATGAAAGCGTTTAATCAGTGTTTTTCAGCTGTCTCGCAGTACGTGCACAGGTTTGCATGAAGTTTTCTTCGTCTGCCTGTTAAACCGGAGACTCCAGGAACGGTGGGATCTGCGTTTGCTACCAGACTCTGGAAGAGTCTCTGGTTGGAGAGCTAATTCATCCCAGCTTCTAGTATTTCAGGTTGTAATAAACGATCCCAACTGTGACTGGAGGCCCTCCTGCATGGAGCTTTAACCGGCTGTATGTTGTGTAAATGTCCATCATCCCATGGTGAATCTGTTCAAACACTTTGTGGTGAGATTTAGATGTTTCGTTAGTGTGGAGGATGAACTACGCTGTGATCTCCGAAGCATGTGGAACTGCCATTTAGTTTCATGTGTCGGTGATGATATTTATAGTTGTGGTGCCTGAGATGGTGACATGTTTACTTCTAGAAAATGAAATAGAAGACTAGTGAAGAGACCTTAATATATTCTACCCTCCTTGCCTTTTACCAAACTCTTCGACTCTGGCAAGGCCGTTCAGTGTGTGTTGGTCGTAGCTGGTATGAACTTTACTGTTATCCACATGTATGCTGAAGAGAAGATTTCTACTGTAAAGATGCCTGAATGGAAGAAAACAGCATTGTATGAAAAGAAATACAATTTTTACTTATTGTCATTTTAGATCTTTTATTGCCAGTTACATTTAAAATTGTACAGTAGTGATGTATCTACCTTTTGTGTTTTTTACTGGTACAACAAAACCTCTGCAGGTACTTGTACATACAATAAATCACCCCCCTCCCTATGAGACTACACACCCCCCCGTAGAAAGCAGACACACAGTTTCACAATCAGAACTCGGACCAGACTGTGTTATCGGTACCCTGTACGTCTCATGTGTCACATTCATGTATGAATAATATGAATTGTCAAATCTATTAAAAAAAAAAAAGCAACTACCACAGAATGGACTGCTTCCCTTCAGTTCCCCAGTTATTATGTGCACGTTCCAGTGTTGAACAGATGGGTGTAGCCACTACCACACAGCAAGAAAACCAAGATCAATTAAAAACCTAAGAATAAAATGGAGACAAAAAAAATTCCTAAGCTGTCCCAAAGTAAAATTTTACCCTCAGTAAAACGTGGCTAAAACAAAAAACACCCAAACACAGGACTTAAAAAGTTTCATAGATGTTTCTGTGGCCGGTTCCTCCATGGACGGCAACAGTCTGAAGCAGTACAGGAGGAGGATCTTACACCACGTTGACGTCATCACCTGCACAGAAACACTGTTATTATCCTATAAACCTCATTTACATACAATTTACATTTACTACTAGATTAAATAGAAGATCTGCAAGGATCAGTTTTTATGAATCAGACTGAGGAATGAACATCTTGCCTTGATCCAATCAAAAGATTGTACAAAGCTTATTAAACACTTGTTTAAAATAAAAGCAGCTTATTAAACAACACTGCGATTTCTCCTTAAGACGGCTAATCCAGCATCGTCTTTGTCCGCTTGTTTCTGCGAACTGCTAATGCGGATCAACATCCTCATCCTGTCTCGTCTCCGAGATCCCTCCAGCCAGTAAAAGTTAGTCTAATGTTTTTTATTTTCCTTCCTTAAAATAATCTGTTGGCTTTTTTAAAATATTAGTTAACAGGTTATGTTAAAAAAAAAACAAAAAACAAAACAGTGTGTTGATATCCATTTGCTAGCATGTGACATGGTAAAGTCAAAAATTGCTGGAAAGTGATCCACGTGATGCACTGGGTTGAGAACAACAGGATGTTGCAGGGCAACAATGGCTCCACGAATAAAGATAATACAAATTATATATAAAGATAATCTATCAATATGTCAGAAATGCAGCTTTAAAGTTGGAAATGTATGAAGTGGTACTTTAAAAGGGTGCAGGGTAATAGGATTACTGCCATCTAGTGGTAAAACTGGGCATAGCATATAAATACACAGTGGTCATCAGTGTCCAAACGTCTTCCAGACAAAGATGTTTCCATATGTGAGTGGATCCAGTTTCCTCACATGCAACCATGATGCACTACCAGTAACTACATCTGTCTTCTTCTATGGTGCTTTTAAGGCATTACATATCCCAAGCGGTGCTCTAGCTCCTATCAAAAAGTATCTCTGAATGTTTGTCCATTCAGAGACACCATAGTAACAAAGGTGGCGGCTTCATTTCCATACAAAACGCCTTGTTCAAAGAAAATAAAAATATTATTTTAGTAAAGCAATAAGAAACCAATATAAACAGTTTTTAATGATAGATTAAATGTTTCTGGTTTTGACTTTTGTTCCACACTGCAGCTTTATTAGACTGATTGCAAGGACAAAATCTTAAAGGAAACGCTTTAAAAAAACATGATATAAATAAGATAAAAGTAAATCTTTTTATAATGATAAAGAACTACACTAAGATAGAAAATGTTTTTTTTCTAACTTTACTGCTACTTGCTGCTGCAACAGCTGACATTTCTGGTTAACTTAATAATTCTGCAAAACCGTAAAATATACTAAAAACAGGCAATTTAAACACAGTTATTGTGATGTTAAAAATTGTTTCATTGAATCTGATATTTTGACTAGTTGAAGTATTGACACATCTGTCCCTAGATAACACCACTGACTCATAATAATCCCACTGGAGTAACTTACCCTCTGCACAGGGGGATGTGTACTCAGCGACCGCCTCATCGCCTGAAAATGAGCAGAAACGAAAACACTGATGAGACACGAACTGGTCCGACAGTCTGGTTGGACTGGATCAGAGGCGGCTCCTACTTGTCTGATAGTAGTCGTAGACCTTCACCACAGCTGGTTTCAGGTTCCTGACCCGCTGATCATCCTCCAGGGTCACGCTGTAGATCCTCGTCTCATCCTTCTTCAGCTGCAGCCACAAACACAGTGTGAGCATGTGCACGGAAACAGGATGCATTTCACCTGTCGCCATGGCAGCACTGATGCTTCCTACCTCATCCAAGTAGATGTTGATGAACCCTTCCTCTACGTCGACGCGCTTCACCGAGCGGTCGTCCTGCAGCTGAGACCACAAACACAACCCAGTACATGTCAGGCTGACAGCGATGCTAAAACTAGAACATATTAGGCTTTATTGTTTTTGTTTTAATATTTTAATTTCTTTTACTTTTGATTGCTTTTATTGTTTTATCTTTTATTCCCTTAACTTCTATTGTTATAATCTCACTGCATGTCTTTACTGTTCAGCACTTTGTTACAGTTGGCGTTGTGTGAAAGTGCTATATAAATAAAGTTGAGTTGAGATGAGTTTGGGCTCGCGGTATCCCTCAGACGGTCCATCTTCACAAAGAAAAGTTGTTTTGAAAACATCTTGTCTTCTTTTTCGATGTAATTTAAAAAAAAAACAAAAAAAAAAAAACACCTTCTGATTTGCCTGTAAAAGCTATAAAAATACAGCCAGTAGTCAGAGAAGTTGTGCTCTGAGTCAGTTGTGAGGAAAGTGAACGGCGGGATTTATTGTTATATTGTACAAAAGCCACGAGAAAGGTTCATGTTGTCATAGAGAACGTACAGGAAGAACATTCAAGATACTTATCAGTCAAAGTTTCAGAAGAATTTTCAGGCTGTCATGATGAGTTAACGTGAGGAGGCTTGGCAAGTTTAAAAAAAAAAAAAGTTAACTTAAAGAAACACTACAGAACTTTTCCCATTTTCGCACCACGCTCCGCTTATTGACGGCTAATCCAACATCCATCTTGCATCCTACCAGACCTGTCAGCTCTCTCCATCCAGCAGAAGACGATCTTACAATGACTCTTTTTGTCTCTTTCTCTGTTTTAATCTTCTGGCGTTTCTTTGCTGGATCAGTGTTTTCTAGCATGAGGAGAAACTCTGCTGCAACTTCACGCGGCGTCCCGGATGTAAAAGTTGTATAGTGTCGTTTTCTCAGCCTCAACATGCTGCTGGGACGCAGCGGCTCCAAAAAACCACACGATAGATGTCTCTGTCATCGAACACATCTGGGACACAGAGGTTTAGGGTTACAAAGTTATGTAATGTGTCTTTAATGATTAAAAAACGACCCTTTAGACAGGAAAAGTTTTATCTTTAGTGACCCGTTTAAAGCTTGACTGAAATGCTGACGTCAGCGTTTGGCTGAGTTACATGACTCCCCATCGGCTTACTCCCATTTGGGAAGAATACGATTCATTTCCAATGGGACAAGAAAAACAAAAAAGGATTGCAGGTTTTAGAGAAAACGATCCTGATCAGGACAAGTATAGATAGAGCGCATGTGGGATTCAGCTGAAGCTGCAGGATTAGTAAAACTAAAACACCAGAAGGAAACGTGGGATTGAAATGAGCGAATAGAAGCGTGTGAATCACAACGTACCAGTTTCAGGGAGCTCTGATCCAGAACGTGTCCAGACAGCAGTTTGATGTTGATGATGACCATGTTAGTTTCTTCTCTCCTGCCCTGATACCTGCAAGAGCCCAACACCGCGCAACAGTTTGATTACTTCATGACTCGATCGCTTCATCACTGCAAAAACTAAAATCTAAGAAAGATTAAAAATCTGAAGTTGAGTACACGTATGCTTATTATTTTTTTAAAGGTAAGATAATTCTTAGTTTTTATGCCGAAGAATTCCTCTTGTTTTCAGAGTATTTTTACTTGTTTTGGGAAGTCTTGTCAAGCCAAATTTTCTTGTTCTGTTGGCAGATAATTTATCTTATTTTAAGCAACATTTACCTCATTTTTGTATATTTTTTTCTTGTTTTTTAAGGCTGAGTTTTTGCAGTGTATGGAAGGTGAGAAACAAACTTAGGACTACCTGACATTAACGAAAAGGATGAGTTGTGGCCGGTTGCTGCCACATTTAGACATGGTGGTGGTGGAGATGTTGAAGGAGGAGAAGTCGGCAGGAGGAGGAATGTTGTAATGCATGGAGATCTGCAGAGATACAATCAAAGCTTTCAGAATTATCTCAGAGGGTTAGGAAACCTGGGAAAGTCCCCGTCACCGTGTGGATGGTGCTGTGTTTTACCTGAGCCAGCACACAGCTCAGCCCCTCCGCTCTGATGGTGTACTCTCCTGGGATCTCACTCAGCTTCTCCTCCTGGTACAGCAGCCTGTTCTTCTGGTTCACCATGAACTGGATGTTTGTGCCGCCTAAAGACGTCACTGTCACCGTAGTGCTGCCTTCTGGACTGTAGGTGGCAGCGCCATACTTCGCCAAAGCCTGGAGGGCCACCACAGTGTCCTGTAGAGCAGAGCGGTTAAACGTTGTCAGCTGGTCCAGAGCTGAAATCGCCACAAAAAACATCCAACTTGTAAGTGGCGTGTTCTACCTGTGTGGAGGAGAACCCGCCATATGAGTTCTGCTGCTGCGTGAGCCAGCGGACGATTCCACTGGCGTAATCCAGACCAAAGCCTGGCATCGCCGGCTCATGGAGCAGGCTCAGCAGAACGTAGGAGGTCATCTCTACCTCCAGAGAGTCCAAGCCTTTATCAGAAGCCCCCACTCTCTTCCAGTGACGGGTGCCTCCTAACACACAGTCAGGACAGAAGTAAGCACAGTAAAACGATGTAAAATAAAACAAGAAGCTCGTCTCATTTCAACTCCTCCCATCTTTAACACCTGTCATTCACATTTTATACCTGAGCTCAACAATAACATCCAAGCAAGGTGTTCTCCAAGGCTCAGTACTCGGCCTCGTTCATTTCAGATTTAGAAGCTTCCTTCAAATAATATCAGCTATCAAAATTACGCAGAGGATGCCAAATTTAACCGACAGCTTGTCCAAAAGTGTTCAGAACAAACTTAATTTTATGTTGCACATTATAGCACTTTGTTGTGTTTAAAGTGGGGTATAAATAAAGTTGCAGTTGTAGAAATATCCGACACAGATTGAGAACAGCGAATGCAGCACAATGTGGTGGTTTCCAGCTTTTCCACAGGAATGTAAATATCTACAAACTCCTTACAAAGATCTTCGATAGATTCTGTTTAGTTTATTTACTAGAATGATGGGAGGTGAAGAAAGTTTTGTTTGGCTCATTTCTAAGACTTGTTTATCTTTTAGATGTTGGGCAGAACCAGACAAGCTTTTTAAAACTGTTTTGAAAAGTGTTTCATACATTCAACATTCATAAACTCTTAACTCAGCAAACACTGATTTCTGTCTCCATGCTAGGCTAGGCTATATTACATATTGCTTTTAACATTACTATACTAATGTGCATTGTAAAAATGGTGTGATTTTCTTTTAAAGGAAAAATAAGACTCACAATTAACTAAATTAAATTTTTAAAAAAAAGTTTAACTAGTAGAATCTCAATAGCTAAAGGGATCTAACTAGTTTCAAACTCATTGCAAAAAGGGTGCAAAATTGCTAAGTAAAACAATTAACTTTAAATTTTGGTATATTCTTTTATAAACATCATAGTTAGCCTAGCATCAGAGAATGAAAGTTTGAAACTGTAACTTGTTTGCACAGAATCCGTCTTCACAACATTCAAACAACATTCAGATTTTTAACTATTTAACGCTAGTGTTTTTATGCTAGGCTAACGTGCTAGCATCTGCTAGCTGCTTATCACATTTCTTTAATTCAAGGTTTGTCAGTTGAAACTAAGGCTAGTTAGCTGGAAGAGATAGAAGAGCTTGAAGTTAGAGCTAGAAGAGATGTAGCGAGAAGTCTGTCTATGTTAGAAAACTTTAACTTGTTTATCTTATAAATGTTTTAGTGTGTTGTTGTCGTGTTACTGAGTAAAAACCTGATCTGTCTGCTTCCCTCAAGCCACACAAAAGCAACAACACTTACTGTCAGAATTATGTAGAAAACAGCAGATTTCCACTAAAAGTAGCTCAATCAGCTGGAACTTCAAGTCTCCAACTGAGTCTGACTGAATCTCCAATATGTCCAACACAAACCGTGTACACATTACAAAATATATTACAAAATATATTACATTGCCTAAAGAACTTTTTTTTTTCTAATAACTCAGTGCTTCCACTTTTATTTGAATGGTCGTACCCTCTGTGATGGACTTCTGGTCCAGGAGAGTGATGAGTTTGGTCCTCATCTCCTGGTTTCCAGCCAGAGTGAAGGTGTAAAGCAGCAGGGAGAGGGTGTACTGGTTGTCCATGTCGGTGGCCAGCGCCACCTTCAGACAGCCCAGGCACTTCTGCACCACCTTGTCCTGAAACAGATCAAATGCATAAAAGGAGCGAAATGAGTCCATTTTCCAGGTTAACAGGTACAGATGCTGAGAACCGAGGACTCACCGTGGCGTCTCCGTCAAGCTCCAGCATGGCAGCAGCGACGTAGGCCGTCAGAGAGACATCATCGCTCACCCCTCCCTGAAACAGCATCGCACATCAGCCAAGTCCAAACACTTAAACACAACCTTCCTGCTTTATGCTCCGTTTCTGGAGTCTAATGACGTCAGGAAAGTTCCCCACCTTCATGCCGTTGTGGAAGAGCTTTCCAACAGACTCGATGCAGCCGTCAGGCTTCTGGTTGCTGGCCAGCCAGTTCCTGGCATCCTGAATGTGCAGTAGATCCACAAAGATGAAGGCTCTAGCGCTGCCGAAGGACTTCATCACAAAAGCAGTCAGCCTGGATGGTCACAAACACATTTGGTGGAAAACAAAGTTTGTGAGGCAGTGTTGGTGAAGCTACATGTAGATGGAGCTGTGTGGACACCTACACACTCTAGGTAACCCAGCAACGACACACTCTAGTCCAGGTAACCCAGCAACGACACACTCTAGTCCAGGTAACCCAGCAACGACACACTCTAGTCCAGGTAACCCAGCAACGACACACTCTAGTCCAGGTAACCCAGCAACGACACACTCTAGTCCAGGTAACCCAGCAACGACACACTCTAGTCCAGGTAACCCAGCAACGACACACTCTAGTCCTGGTAAACCAGCAACGACACACTCTAGTCCAGGTAACCCAGCAACGACACACTCTAGTCCTGGTAAACCAGCAACGACACACTCTAGTCCAGGTAACCCAGCAACGACACACTCTAGTCCTGGTAACCCAGCAACGACACACTCTAGTCCAGGTAACCCAGCAACGACACACTCTAGTCCAGGTAACCCAGCAACGACACACTCTAGTCCAGGTAACCCAGCAACGACACACTCTAGTCCAGGTAACCCAGCAACGACACACTCTAGTCCAGGTAACCCAGCAACGACACACTCTAGTCCTGGTAAACCAGCAACGACACACTCTAGTCCAGGTAACCCAGCAACGACACACTCTAGTCCTGGTAAACCAGCAACGACACACTCTAGTCCAGGTAACCCAGCAACGACACGTAAACTAGCAACCAGGTAAACTAGCAACAGTTAGAAACTATCATAATTTTACCAATTACCACCTGGTTTCTGGCCGGTTCTGCACCATCATACTGAATTCTGCACAACATGGACACCCACACTGCACTCTGCTGGTGTCAGATGATATTTCTACCTGTGCTCCAGTCCTGGAAATCCACTATCCTGTAGGTTTAGATGTTTCCAGGAACAAACACACTGGAGTCAAACAAACTTCTCCCAGAACTTGTTAACTTCTGGTAACCAGCCTGTTAATCAGCCACCGAGTCCAGTCAGGTTTTCTTTGCCCAGCCTGACTCCTCCTGGTTTGTAGGCGTTTCCATCTGGATCTTCCAGGTCCAGTAGACACATAGTTGCTCCTAAACTGCTGGGGTTTTGACGGGGTGGAGTCGGGCTGTGACATGTACAGTTTACAGGCCGCTGTTGGCCAGAATTTGGCGTCATGGAGTGACTCCGGATGCCGGCGTTGGGTCCTTCCAGCAGCAGCATCTCCGACTCTGTTCATTCAACCTGCTCCTGGTCCAGACGGAGCAGCAGGTGAAGCATCACCTCCACATCCTCCATTCTTGTGCCATGTGTGTCGCAGCGAACTACTTCAACGTACTTACAATCCACCTTGCTACGATGACCTCCCACTCTGAGGGAGCCTTGTTGTAATGGAAAACACTGAAACCAGTTTGAGGTGGACCAGGATGGCTGTAGCTCAGCAGGATAAGCTGTCATCTTCCAACTGGAAAATTGGTGGATAGATTCCAGACTTTGCTTAAGTGTCCTTGGGCACGGAACCCGCCATAGTATGAAGGTGTGTGTGTGTGTGTGTGTGTGTGAGAGAGAGAACGGGTGACATGTAGCGTTAAAGTGGTTGGCATGACGGGAAAAGTGCTATATGAGTCCAAGTCTATTTACCAGCTAGAATGGGGCATGGTTTAGTGGGTCCTACTGGAGAAGGGTGATTGGTGACACTGAGCAGTGGGCTGCCAGACTGGTCCACCTTCATTGTCAGGTCAGGGATTTAAACCTAGTCTTCCAGGCCCAAGTCCACCTCTCTAGCATATTTAATAAATAAATGGAAAATCCCGCAGGTGCTCCTGATGATTGTCTATTCTTCTAGTAGCTGGTGTGTTTCTGTACCCCCCCCGCTCCGCAGGTCCAGCCTTAATCAGTTCAGCTACAGAATTAAAAATAAATATTTAGATATGAAGAAGGAGCTTACAGCTCGTCTTGGTTTAGCAAACCGTCTTTTCATGCTGGACACAACAACATACTAATAAATAAATATATTTATACGATTTAAACATGAGAATCTGGTTTTTGTTGTTGGATCAATAAATAATAAATAAATACTGCAGACATTTCTTCATCTCGCCTCCGGCTCTGTGTGCTTTAAGCACATTAAATGAAAATATTAATATTCTCTGGAAAGCTGCTAATAAATGTAATAATTAGGTTGTTTTCTTCGTGGATTCTTCCTCCCACCATGTCTGCATCTCGTTTTGTCCTCCCGTCACATGAAGTGGGAGATTTGGAAACGTTCTGGATAAATGTTTTAAATGCTTCTGCTGATGCAACTGCAGGATAACATGAGGGGAGGGTTCCTCCGTCTTTCCACTGACAAGTTAGAGCAAAGACGGGTTATCTGCCATAAAGTCCAGTAACTTGCTCATACAGACACTGACCAGGTGTTTCCAGATTTGTCGCTCTTCCCGAAGGCGCTGTAGGATCCATCATCGTGCTTGTAATTAAGTTCCCTCTGATAGCCTGTAAAACAGAGACAGTCACCAGCTCTGCACCAGAATCTATTTTCCATCTAATGTTAAATAAAAATATTTAACATAAACATATCAGGGACATATTCCAGCGGATTGTAACACGCCGTCTGTGCTCACCGCTCTCCAGGAAACGCGTTGCTCTATCCTTAATCTCTTGAGTGAGCTGACCGGTGCTTTTCAGGTAGTTCAGGATGAAGATGTTGGGGGCAAACAGGACCATGTTCTGCTCCCCACAACCATACGGCATGGCCAGGAGCTTGTCCAGGTTCTGCATGGCCCGGCCCATTAAATCACCTGCAGACACCTAAACAGTCACCACCCGCTTCCTCTGCAGAGATTTCCATCCGGATGGCGGGTTACTCACCCAGAACGGAGACGGACGCTCTGGCCGATCCAGCCACAAACATTTCAGGCAGCAGCAGTGAGATGCTCTTCTCCACTGGTCCTTCTGGAAACAAACAAAAACATAGAAGTGAGACCAGAGTCTGGCTACCAGAAGAAGTAGTTCCTGTGTGAGGACTCTGACCTGCAGGACACAGCAGGGCGTTGTGACTGACCATCTGGGGCGTTCCTTCAGCCTGGAGGAGACCAAAAACACCACAAAACATGGTTTCACTGACTGAACCTTAAGCCAGACGGGTACTTTATGAGTTTGTTTCACAAAAACAAAGACAAATGCTAAATGTTTTTACTCAAAAAGACAAACGCTAGAATTTTGACATGTTCTGGTTGGACTTTATGCTGACATGTTAAAAATTACATTAATTTAGCCTAAAAATAAGAGACTGTCCTAAAAATGGCATGTCTGCTTGAAAACGTCACGTCTCCATGGAAACGTCACGTCTGCATGGGAACGTCACGTCTGCATGGGAACGTCACGTCTGCATGGGAACGTCACGTCTGCATGGGAACGTCACGTCTGCATGGGAACGTCACGTCTCCATGGAAACGTCACGTCTCCATGGAAACGTCACGTCTCCATGGAAACGTCACGTCTCCATGGAAACGTCACGTCTGCATGGAAACGTCACGTCTGCATGGAAACGTCACGCCTGCATGGAAACATCACGTCTGCATGGAAACATCACGTCTGCATGGAAACGTCACGTCTGCATGGAAACGTCACGCCTGCATGGAAACGTCACGTCTGCATGGAAACGTCACGTCTGCATGGGAACGTCACGTCTGCATGGGAACGTCACGTCTGCATGGGAACGTCACGTCTCCATGGAAACGTCACGTCTGCATGGAAACGTCACGTCTGCATGGAAACGTCACGTCTGCATGTAAAGTCACGTCTGCATGTAAACGTCACGTCTGCATGGAAACATCACGCCTGCATGGAAACATCACGCCTGCATGGAAACATCACGTCTGCATGGAAACATCATGTCTGCATGATAACTTGGATTAAAATCTTTTACAAGATTCTTTTAGATTAAAAAGTAAAAAACACACAATGGACTGGTAAAGTTCTACTGATTTTCATCACTTTTACGCTTAAAGAAAAGTCAAAAGTAGGAAAATGTTCGGTCTCATGTTCGACCGGTGCTGACCTCCACCAGCAGGGGGTGTATGACCGTGTCGATTCGGCCCACTTCTGGGACGGCGGCCACCTCGTTGCCACACAGTTCTTTAGTCTTCAGGGCCTCGGCGCTGACCTTGAAGCTCACGCTGCCTGTGTACACAGACAGACTGATTAAGCATCACACTGTCAGCTTCCCATCTGCTGTTCCTCCCCGCTCATTATCCTTCCTGCTCCTCCATCCTTCCTCTGTGTTTTCCTTCCTCCTGTTTACCTCCTCATTCACCCTCATTAATCCCCATTTGTTGCCTTATCATTCCATCCAGCTCCATCTCCCATCCCCGCTCCCACTTCCTTCACAGCCCACAATCCTTCACATGGAGGACGAGAACAGATCGGCCCCTGAGGGAGAGGTTTCTCAGCGTTTCGTCAGAGATACTACCTGACTTGTTAGTACAAGTGATTGTCAGCATTCCTCTGAGGGGGAGTTAGAGGATCGCAGCCTGACATTCATCAGAGCCTCGTCTCCATTCCCGCTGATGGAGGCTGATAGAAATCCTCAGCTTTCGGGCCAGGCAGCGTTTTGCTTGCAGCGCTGCTGAAGCAGCTGCTGTCAGGGTCCTAATGAGGCCTAATTAGCCTGTTCTGGATACTTTCTGCGAGCACAGGCTGGATCCGACTGGATTACCATCAACTTAAAATGATGGAAATACGTTTTATTTGTTGTCATTAAACAATTAAATGAGTTGTGTAGCGATAACTGAACCAGCTTAAGATTTCAGTTCATTCAGAATTTTATTTGAACAGATGAAACAATAGAAACCTGTAAATAACACAGATTTAGCCAAAGACTTAATTTTTATCTGGATGTTTCCTGGAATCAGGAAAAACACAATTTACTTACAAATAATTGATTTAAATATGGAAAAAAAACTCTATAAATACTGTTTTATGAAAGTAATTCCCATTAAAGCAGCTAATATAGTAGTAGTAGTAATATATCAGTGTTTGCAGGAGAATGAGCTGTATAATAATATTTCCTGATGAAGAAGAATTAGGAACGATACCTAAAGCAGTTGGTGTGACAATCCATGAGAAGGTTATGCTTTCTTCTGCACACATACACGATGTGTACTGGCAACCATCACAGCTTCTGAAGGTGTACTGGTCTGATTCAGCCAGCGTTGCTTTTACCTGAAACACAGAGAAGCGGGGAGGCTGTTTAGTTAAATGTTCCTAAATTCCTAAAATTTCTTAAGAAAGCTAAAAAAATAAAAAAAATAAAAAAAGAAGAGAAAAGAAGGAATAATTTCTCCATTAAAAAAACTCTAAAAAGCATGACAAGAATAAAAAAAAATAAAATAAATTCCATTAAAGATTTATTTTGGAAATAAAAGAAAAAAAAAACACTTTACTATAATAAAAGAAAGAAAATAAAAACTTTCTTGCCAAAAATATATACATAAAAAAGAAAATTTCTAAAAAGGAAAAATAAAATAATAAACTTCCATACTAAAACATACAAAGGTCACATAAAAGTAAAGAAAAAAAAAATTGGTTTTAGAAACAAAAGTAAAACTTTCTTTAATGAAAATAAAATTGTTTCAATTTTAGAAAAACAGTCACTTTGACAAAAAATTCTAAAAATTAAAAAAAAAAAATCACTTGCAAAATATAAAATTTTTTACAAGGATATTTCTACAAAAAAAAAAGACAGTAAAAAATACATGAAATGAAAGAAAGAAAATTTATTTATTTATTTATTTATTAAAAATTTGCAAAAATGAAAAAATAAACGTATAAACAAATAAACTTGAATTTAACAAATAAAAATCAAGTCAAGCCCGATTGCAGCGTCTGCAGAACTTCTACCCACCATGATGCATTTGGAGAGGTAGTTGAAGACGGTGGCTTTGAGCGTGAACACCTCGCCTCTGATAACCGAGTACGGCAGCGTCAGGCTGGCGAAGAACGGCTGGAAGACGGTCAGTCCCACGTTGGGCGAGACGCCGAAGCCAGCAGAGGACACACAAAACGCTCCCGCCGCCCACTTGGTGATGGTGTCGGGGATGGTCTTCTCCACATCCACGGATCCGGTCTCTCTGCACAAACACACGAACCGCAGGAACATTTAACAGCTTATAGGAAGAATAAAATCAGTCATGGAGGAAGGAAAGATGGAATACGTGTGTAGTGTTTCTGTCACAGACATGGAAAGATCTTTTCATGTTCAAAACAACCCCAAACAAATGTTAGTCAGACTTTAAACCTTTTCTTATTAAGTATTATTACCCCACAGGAACCAGGTCCCAGATCCAGGTCTCAGGGAAGAAAGTTCTGACCGTCTCCTTCTTCTTCTCCTCCTCCTCTTTACCTCTCAGCACGCCACCTGCGCCCTGTGGCATCATGTTGAAGGCCAGCGGAACGGGAGAGTCTATATATAGGAAAACATGGATGGAAAAATATCATTACACCTCTACACTTACCCCACAGAGACCAGCTCCCAGATCCAGGTCTCAGGGAAGTATTTTCTAACAGTCTCCTTGGTCTTTTGAGTTCCAACTTCTTTGTGACCTCCAACAGCACCAGACTCTGCAACTGGAAGATCATCTTCGAACTTTATGTTTAACAGCAGTTAACAGTTTACCCGCTTTTAATGGGATTCCTACAGACAGACAGGAAACACAGCCAGACATACCAGCATCAAAGTACGCAATCTCAAACTTCTTTCTGAAGCAGTCAATCGGTTTTTTCACATCAGAGTTTGTCACAATTTTCATCCCAATTTCCTGGAAAGGGAGAAAGAGACAAAAGAACAAATGGAATGCATGTTATTCTCTGAGATGTAATAGATGGACCAGTGGACAAGGCTTATATGTGACACAGGAAAGCAGAAAATAGTAAAGCAGAACTGATTCTCTACTTTAAAGACACTGAAGACATCATTCTTCTGATTCGAATGTCCAAAGAAGAGCGAGCGCCTTCTTCGAGCACCAGGAATCGGGCTAGGCTCAGGCTCAGGCTCAGGCTCAGGGTCAGGTACAGGCTCAGGCTCAGGTACAGGTTCAAGTTCAGGTACAAGTTCAGGCATAGGCCTTGGCATGGAGAAGCAGGGGTATGGCTCGAAGTCGTCCACCTCGTAGAAATACCCTGACAGCTTCTGCACCGGCAGCTGGCTGTACACCTGTATGGAGAAAAAAAAAAAAAAAAACACCTCTGCATGTCAGCCTGACTGCATCCCATTTTCTCCACCATACCATAAATAATCACACGACATCTGCAAAAGGTGGCACACCACGTTGTTGCTAACAGCATTGCCAATGCTGTTGCTAACAAAGTTCCCAACAGGGTTGCAAGCAGCATTGCCAAAGCCACTGCTAACTGTGTTGCAAACAGCGCTCCCAAAGCTGCTGCTAACGACATTGATAATTCTGATGCTAATGCCGCTGTTAAAATTGTTGCCAAAAATGCTGCTAATGCAACTGGTAATGGTGTTGCTAACAGCATTGTGAATGGTGCTGTGAACAGTGTTGCAAACAGCGCTCCCGACACTGCCGTTAACGACATTGATAATGCTGCTGTTAACAGTGTTGCTAACACTGATGCTAATGCCATTGCTAATTGTGTTGCTAATTACTAAGGGTGTTGCTAACAACATTGCGAACAGTGTTGCAAACAAAACTCCCAACATTGCTCCTAATGTTACTGCTAATAGTTTTGCTAATAGTATTGCTAACAGGGTTATGAACGGTGTTGCAAACAGCGCTCCCAACGCTGCTGCTAACGTTACTGCCAATAGTGTTGCTAACAATGTTGCTAATTTAATTGCTCATGGTGTTGCTAACAGCATTGCGAACAGTGTTGTGAACAGTGTTGCAACATTGTCAACATTGTTGCTAACGGCAATGATAATGGTGTCGCTAACAGCAATGCAAATGGTGGTGCGAACAGCGCTCCCAATAGTGTTGCTAACAATGCTACTAACACCACTGCTAATGGTGTCACTAACGGCGTAGTGAAAGGTGGTGAAGACAGCGCTCCCAATGCCGCTGCTAACGGTATTGATAACACTGTTATTAATCCCGGCTAATGCTGCTGTTATCAGTGTTGCAAACGCCACTGTGAACATTGTTGCTTACAGAATTTTGAACAATCATACAAACAGTGCTGCTAACGCCACTGCTAATGGTGTCGCTAACAGCACTGCTAATGGTGTCACCAACAGTGTCGTACAGAGTCAACGGTCAGCTCCTTCTCGGACTGAAGCAGCAGGACGCTCTGGTCGATGGCCCGGACGGAGCACAGCGAGCTGGGATGAGCCTGCAGGTTCAGCGTGGTTTTCTCGGCCGGAAGCTCTTGCAGGGAGGAGAACTTCAGGGACACCTGGACAGGACACAAACCGAGGTTAGAGGAAGACCAGATCCTCACACCAGCTCGCTCTCAGATGTCCTTTACCTTGTTGTTAAGGCATAGCTGGATGGGGAAGTTCCGGCTGTCCGCCACTGTCTCCCCACTGGGCATCACGGTGTAAACCACCACCTGGGCGAACGGAGCCAGGTTCATCACCTCCGTCAGAGGGATGCTCAGCTCTCCTTCGTTCACTGAAGCAGAAAGAAACAGTGGAGAATGTCAATTTCTATCCCAAATGAATAATTTTCATGGACTGGTAATGAGGTTAAAGCTGAATCATCATAGACCACACGAGACAACCACAGATCACAACGGTGAAGCCTGCAGGTTCCTACCAGAAATCGTCTGCTTTTATTTTGACAGGATCAACCTGTTAAGTTTTTAACACTTAGTGCATGTTGAGATGCTAATTTGATTTGAGTGATTTGTGGCTTTAATGATCCCTAGAGATGAACAGCTGCAACAAACCTTCAACATCCTTCAGCAAGTAAATCTCATCCAACCGCATTTTCTTCCCAGTAGAAGATAAACAACATCAGATGATGAAACTGACACATTTTATCATTTGATGATGTGAATCTGAATCAGCATCACGTCTGTAAAAAGTCAGAACAGGAGCAACAAAAGGCTGGAGAAACAACTGGTACAAATCAGAACCAACTGGAAGATAATCTGACAACTAATCTGGTTAACTGGTCAGTAACATGACTGGTATAACAGGAGCAATTCAGAGAGGCAGAGTCTCTCAGATGGGAAGATGGACAGAGCCTCACCAGTCTGAGACAAACTGGATCTAAACATTTAGATCCACCATTGTACATTGTAGAATATCATCAGATGATTCAGAAAATTAGAGGGAATCTCTGTATTCTGGGGACAAGGAGTAGCAGACATGATTTTCTACTGGAAACCAGTACATGGACTCTGGAAGCTTCCAGAAACCAGTGTGAACCCAGTTCAGGCTGAAATCCACACATGCAGGTTAAAACTCCATCATATGTGAAGAGGATCCAGAAACACGCCGTCTTCTCTGGACCAAAGCTCATTTAAAATGTTCTGAGTGGAAACCTGGATGAAGATGTGGAATAGTTAGTGGACAGCATGGACGGCGTGTCCTGCAGACTAAAGAGGAGAGGGAGCATCCAGCTTGTTATCAGCCTGCATCTCTGATGGGATGGGGTTGCATTAGTGCCGATGGCGTGGGCAGCTTCCACATCTGGGAAGCTCCATCAATGCTGAAACATCTGCTCCCATCCAGACAACGTCTCTTTCAGGGAAGACCTTGCAGGTTCCACCATGCTGGACCACATCCTGCATCATCACAGCAGCATGGTGGAACAGGAGAACTGGTCTGCTGCAGTCCAGACCTTTCACCAGTAAAAAACATCTGGAGCTTCATGGAAGCAGAAATCCAAATCCACAAACCCAAGCACAAATCATTCATTCATAATCCTAATCACTTAGTCTGACAAAGGGTCGCAGGGAAGCTGTAGCCTATCCCAGCAGTCTTTGGGCGAAAGGCAGGGTACACCTTGGACAGCTCGCCAGTCCATCGTGGGGCCACTCACACACACACACCCACTCCAATGGGCAACTTAAAGTAACCAACCAGCCTAGCTACTTTAGATGGTGGGAGGAAGCTGGAGAACCCGGAGAGAACCCACGCATACACAGGGAGAACATGCAAACTCCACACAGAAAGGCCACTGACCAAACCTTGCCCCAGCCAAACTCTCCAAACAAACTTTCCTGTTCTTCCAGAGTTAAACCCACACTTCTCCACAGGCTTTAAGCTTTATGATCTAAGTTTGTACCTTTTCCTGCTTTGACATCCACTGGGATACGACCATGCTGCACAATTGCGCCTCTAGACATAACCTTCAAAAGCACAGAAAACAGCTTGTTAAAATGTTTATGTTCCCGTAGGCTGGGTGTTTGAGGACAGAGAGCAATCCATGTACCAGGTAAAAGAAGTTGAGGACTTTCTGGTCCTCCTTCAGCTCCTCCCCCTGGACGATGTACTGAGCCTGTAGAGATGCCTCCTTTTCACAGGAAAAGGTCTCGCTGACCTGCATAAACTTCAGGAAACTCCTGCTCTTGGAGTAAAATTCTGTGACCTGGTGGTATGCCAAGCCGTACTCTGGTCTGCGCACATTTGGGAGGTATGGTTCGTTATCTGTGGTGTTCTTGGTGCTTGCCTGTAATGAGGGTAAGATCACAAGTCAGATTCCTGCTCCAATAAAAACCTGGAGTCATGGTGTTAAACGTCAACGGCTCACCCTCAGGCTGACGGAGTCCTTCCAGTCCAATGTGTTCAGAGAGAACACAGCTAAACCTTTCAGGTCCGTCGTGAGCGTTAATGTCAAAGTGTCCTTCACAAATAAGTACACGGCTTCATCAGCAACAGGTGAACTGTCTGGTCCGACCACTTTTATCTGAAAAACATCACATTCCACATGTATCACCATTTTATTCCATCAGAAATCCGAATTTTTTACAGCTCATCTGTCGAGGTTTTACCAGAAATCCGACCCAGTCCTCTCAAATTCTACACATGTATGGTTTACAACCCTACAAAGCTCTGAAACTGCACTTTTAGAGGCTTAATAGCAGGTTTTTAAATCTCATGTTCATGCAACTGGATTTGACTGTGGTAATATATCATGCCTCTCTGTTGTGAAGTGCCACAAGGTTAGATGCTGGAGCCCCTACTTTTTAATTTATTTCCACTTTACTTGCTTCCATGGGGCTCGGTTCTGAGGAAATCAGATTAATTTATCTCCCCTACAATGACATAACAAACTCCATCAAATAAAACTTTTTCATATGTCACAATGATGAATAAAAAACTTATATCTCTTTTTTAACGAAACAATGTTATAAAGTGTTTAGCAGCAGCGGAGAATAAAAAGACCAGAAGGAAAATACAATTTGAAGAAATTTACGGCTATAAAATGTAAAAGGTAAAAAGCTTTTCTGATCATGTATATCAAAGTAAAGTTTTAAAGCAGGATTTTAAAGGTGTCTGAGATGTTTCGGTGTCTGAGTCATAGACAGTCATACTAGAGGGGCGGAGCTACCATGACGTCACCTGTAGGTTTCTGAAGAGCTGAATTGAAGATCCACCGCTATCTTGGCAGCGTTACGCGTCGTCACTCCGAGAAAATACAAAAATGGGCAAAGGGGTGGAGCTGAAAGGGGGGGCTGTGAGCATGGGATGAATGATTGACGTCTATCGACTCCGAGCTGCCTGTAGCTAAGAGCTAACCGAGCTAATCCGGAGATAATGGGAGCTAACCAGCTAACAGAAGTAAGTGGGCTAAAACTAAGTTACATTGTTAACCAGCTTAAAACCGCAGTTCTACGTTCTTCTTACTTAAAGCAGGATATTGGGTACCTGTCAATCAAAAGGACACGCCCCTAAATGTGCCGGATTTTGAGACAAAATTACTTCTAAAAGGGGGAGTTAGAAAAAAATAACTTCTCCTACAGTTGTCATGAAGGTAAACCTGACCTATTAAACTTAAAATGTTTTTTTGTACTAAGCTGTAAATGTGTTTATTTTTGCTGTGAAGTTGGTCTTTTTAACATGGGAGTCTATGGGGATTCACTCTGTTTTGGAGCATTTAGTGGATGAGGGGGGGAACTGCAGTTTTATGCACTTCCTTCAATTTTAACCGCCAGAAGTTGCTGCTTGGTCTGAGTGCATCACATAAAGGTCCATAAAGGTGGAAGTTCTGATGGAAATAGTGAAGGAAAGTAGGACGGGTGTTGTCCTTTGGCACTAGAAGTGATGAGTCTTTCTGCAGCAAATAAAGTAAACTAAAGGAACCTTGACTGATACCAGAGTACAGTAAATTACAGAAATCACAAAAGCTGCAGAACTTTTTTTTTTTCCATTTTAGGTCCGCTGCTGAAGAAATGAGCTGAATCTAGCTTGAAAACACAAGACTGAACAACATGTTCAACCTGATCATCCAAACTCACGTTAGCATGAAACATTCCTCCTGCATATTAACCATTTAAGTTATTTTATCCAGCTAGAAAATACAGATTTTTATGCCAATGAGACTCTCGAGTGCTGCTGGAATCTGTGGGTTTTATCAGCAGCTACAGCTGAGTGTCATCAGCATAAAAACATAATTTAGATTGTGGCATGCACAAGTAGCATGTAAACAGAAAGGGAGCCAGAACTGAGCCCTGTGGTACACGTCAACGGAGCTCAGCCGCTGAAGAGGTCAAATTACTCAAAGTGTCAACAACAAGTTATGTTTGAGAGATATGAGTAAAAAGAAAAGATGTTTATATTTAACCTCCTTCCAAAGTTTAAACTAAAACCTCGTTTTAAATGTGCTTCATGAGTACAATTACATATCTGTAATATTTTATGAAAGTCCGCCCGATAACTCATCTTATAAACCAAGTCAGGCCCGCAGGAAAGCCAGAGTTTATCTCAAAAAAACATGAGGCGAGAGGCAGGAACACCCTGGACAGCCGTCAGTCCATCACAGAAAGAAAAACAACCATTCATATTCTCTCTTACTGAGAAATTAGAGAGAATGAACCGAACGCGCATGTCTTTGGATGGTGGGGGGAAGCAAGCAAAGAGAGGCCCAGATGCAAACTCTCCACAGAAAGGCCACAGTTCCCCCAGCTAAGCCTCAAACCAGCGACCTTCCTGCGGTCACACCGCTGTGATAACCACTACACCACCGTTAGGCGGACTGACTTCTGGAAATCTTTCTTCTTCTTACCTTTCCTTCAAACGGGATGCCAGGCTTGTACGCTTCGGGTACATCCTCAAATGTAACGGTTCTGATCTGAGTACTGAAGCTGGTCCTCGCGCTGCCTTGCAGAATGACTCCTACATGGTGGCAGAAACACACGGGTCCGTCAGGAACCAGAGCTGCCAGTTTAATGAAGAGTCGCAGAGTTTCAGCCGACCTACCGGTGCCAAACTCCTCCAGTTCCGCCTTCACCTCAAAACTGTCTGCATACAGGCCACTACTGAGCGAGAACTCGTCCAGATCCACAGTTTGGGAAGCACATCCACTTTTATCCGTCTGGAGGAATCAAACAGGGTAAAAAATGAAACATACTGAGGAAATAACAAAAGAGGAAGATACGGAGGTAGAAATGTGCCACAATAAAGCAAATAAATACAGAAAAATCATTTAAATTCATTTTTTACATTTAGAAAAAAAACAGAAAAACGTATTCATAACTACTTAAATGTGCCATTCATTAGTTACTGTGGGCTCTAATGGGTTAATTCTGCTCCTCAATTCATAATAATCTATCCCAAATCAAAAATATCCGCAGTCCAGGTACTCCTCTGCTTTATTGAGTTATTTCATACTTGCAGGATTCAGGAAGAAAAGTTATTCCAGCAGCAAAGTTCTGAAAAATGTCCCCATGCTAGCTCCGCCCACCATGTTGGATGTGTAAAAACTTAGTTATATTTGTTCACATGAAATACAATTCCATTTAAATTCATAATGAATTATTCATCTATCTATTTCCAACTTTAATAAACTGAAGACATATCAAATGAATAATTCAACGCTGTATTTATGCATTTCATTGCGAGTGATGTGGTCTCCAACACTTACAGCCAGCTGATACGTCTTGCAGATGTCTTTTTCTGGGGCACGAATGTACCAGAAATACCTGATGGTGGTCTTGCAAAACTCGGCCTTTACAGAGCCAAGAACTGGTTTCCCATACGTGTACCTGCAGGTAGAAACACTTTCAGCTGAGCTGGATTTAGAAACGACAGACTTCTTTCCCTCGTTTAAGAGGAAGAAACAAAAAAACATAGAAAATTCAGACTTTAAATGAAATAATCTGCCAGTTCAGTCGGATAGTAACATGTTTAGATTTCCTGAAATACGAAAATAAATCTAAACTTTAGACAGAAATATCCTAAAACATTCCATGTTTCATTTTACTGTAAAGAAGAAAAAATCTTTAAACACGACGGACGAACAAAATGCCATCCATCCACCCATCATCCCTCTCGCTTAGTCCAATAAAGGGTCGCGGGGGAGCTGGAGCCTATCCCAGCAGGCGTTGGGCGAAAGGTAGGGTACACCCTGGACAGCTCGCCAGTCCATCGCAGGACATGAACAAGACGATGCTTCTGAATTATTTTTAAACAGGATTTTTTTCCTCTTAAACAACAAAACAATCAGACTGAATGAAAATCATTCATCAAGGATCAGATTTAGCAGAATTCAGATTAATCATCTCTTGCTACTTTCAGATATTTTCTCCCAAACACAGAAGAAACGAGCATAAAGCAGCATGTTGGGACGAGTTGCCTTCAGTTTTCACCTGAAAAAGTCTCAGTAATTCTTTTTATTGCAGGAAATCTCACCCAGGTCAACATCTTCCTGCACTGCTTGATGTTTTCACTAGTTTAGAGCCTGAATCTTCCCAAATTAAGAGTTTTTCTTAGATTTAGACTTTTGCAATGTGGGATTTAGTACTGGGAAGTCTGGAAATGGGCTGAACAGGAGTTAATGAGACATTTTGAACTGACTTTCCACAGATCGTCATGGTGGCCTCCTTGTCCAGGACGGTTATCACGGGGGGCAGCTGGACCTTCACTTCGTACTTTGGCAGCACTGCAGGGAAGAAAACAGAACTGGAGTCAGTGTTTCATTCCTGAGACGTGTTTTATGTCACTGTGGGACTATATCTCACCATATTCCTTGATTTCAAAGCTGTGGTAAATCTGCTCTTCTTTATCCGTCACGGCGGTGATCTGGTAGGTCCCCTGTGGAGCTTCAGGAATCATGGGGTGGGAAAGATCGAGGATCCCGCCAACGATGGACCTTTCCAGCCACTGGGCGATGCGGTTTGAGTTGGGATCCTGGACACAGTCAGACCAGTATGTATGTCAGGGAGGCTGAGCCTGTTTAATACGACCTCATGTCTCACGGTGGACGTGTTGCTGTTCACACGTCAGAGCTAAATAATACTGGTCTGACAAAACCTGCACACCAACAGGACTAGGCACAGTCCCACCACTAAGGAGGTCAACTGAACCAGAAAGATGCTGCGTTTATGATCTAACCCCTTTTACAGGCTAAAAATAATACAAAATAAAAGGACAAAAGTGAACAAGAGCCAAGTATTTATGTTATATACTAATGTTAGCATTGGTTTATAGTTTCATCCCAGACTGATGGATTTTAGGTCTGAATCTTTAAAGATGTTTGGAGCCATAACTAATGGACAGATTCTTTCATATTTTGTAAATTCTGTCTTGGAAAAAGGTGAAACTGTGTTTTTCCTCGAGGAGAAAACTCCTGTGGATTCAATCTGAATGTGATGTGGAGCAGGGATCTCGAGTGGATCTTATTAGCGCTCGCTAAAGAAAGCAAAAATATGTAAATATGATTTAAAAAATGCATGTCTAAGCAGTTTCTGTTGTTGTTTCATGGGATGTTTGCATTGAATTCCCACAACGTAACAACATGGGAGTCTACTTTCTTCTGGACAGGCTGGAAGCTGTTGGCCTTTTATTTTTTATTCTTATTTTCCCAAAATATTTTCTTACAACAGAATAAAATGTATTTATCTTTTTTGCAAAAGCTTTTGGAGAAATAAAATGGTGGTTCCTGCAAATAGACTTTCATACAGCAGATATTTATACAGAAAGTTATAACTTGTCTTTTATGAAAAAGGCTATTTGTGTCTCTAAACGAGTTAAATTTAGCCGGACTGATGGAAAATATGGCTGTTTGGATTGTAAAGGTCTCAGACTCCTGATCAGGAAACCTGCTGACCTCCGACATGATAAAAAAAAAACCCCTCCTGATGGAACAAAAAGTCTGGACTGAAGCTAAATAATGGTCAAAGTGTGACACGGTCGAGGAGCTTTTAAATGACCAAGAAACCTGATAAGTTTGTATAAAAAAGTAAAATAAAATAAAAAAGCTTCCTGAATAAACTTCCACTCTGGATACATCCCATTCCCTACGCTGAACAGGCCCCTCCCACATTCCCACCACCTTGCAGACATCTTTCCTCCTTTCTTTCTCTTCCAGGCTGTCAAACATGTTTGACTTCTTAGGAAAAGAAGAAGTCAGCAGCTTTCAGGAGAACTGCCAGCTTCTCATCCGTCTCCAATGCAGATAAACTGATTACTTTACATTTCTTACCTGCAGCGACACCTCTTTGTACTGAAAAGATAAAAAAAAAAAAAAAAAAAAAAAGGAAAATTAGTTTATTTTTCAGCATAAAGATTAAAACACACAGAACTGAAACTCTAAAATCTCCAAATATTCTCATCAATAGATGTAAATTTAATAAAAATCAAATTGATTTTATGCAAAATGACCCAGAAATCACATGAAATGTTCAGCTGAGAGATGACTTCATTCCAAATGATGCAGTAATTTCCAGCAATCATAATGCGGTGTTGTCACGTCGCCGGCGTGCTCTCATCACAAACGGAAAAGGCCTGCGTGCCAGTATTGATTCAGATGTTTGGGTCAGATGCAGTGTGTGCCAAATGAACTTTTACAGCATGTTTATCACACTACTCCACACAGCGCTTCACACCCACGCCGTCTTCAAAAAGCAACAAACAGCCCCACTTTCACCTCCCACTCTCCTGAACCAAAATAGACCTCGCTTCTCACATTTAGCAAGCGCCTGCCACAAATCACAGCCGATTAGAAACTCCGGCTGTAATTAACACACACATCCTACAACGTGACGCCAATCTGGGAGAAAAACACCTACCACTCGATCCACAGGGATGAAGCTGGCATCCATGGAGACGATCCGGAACTGGACTGTAAAAAGACAAAAAACAAAGAATCAGGGACAAATACAGACTGCTGCTGGAAAAACTACAACCTCTTCTAGACCAAAAGGGTCCAGCATGAGATCCTGCAGACCCAGCAGGAAGCAGCAATGCTAACATGTAGCATAGCATAGTGTCGTGGAAATTTTATGTTCTGACTTAGATTTCCATATATTTCACAGTCCTAGCGTATATTCATTTCTGATTATGGCTTTGTGGGCTTTCTGAAAAGGTCATGATGAACTTAGGAACTTAAGCTTAGTTACACAGTGTCTGCTTATTCTCCTTTACAGACATAGCAATGTGTAGCAATATGTAGAGGGCCTGACATGTCTGCATTCAGACATCTGGAATCTGATTGGTTAGAACACTCTTCCTTGAAGAGGGTTACAGCTAACAACAGACATTTCTTGTTTAGAATAACATAGATTCAGGGCAGACAAATGACACCCTTATGCGAGGGTAAAAAGATGGTTCAGCGCGGGACTCAGGTAGAGCATCCCCGTCGGACCTCTGGACTGTCTCTCCAAATTGCAGTTTGTATTATTCTGTACTTTATTTTCTGTTCAATAAACTTTGTAATCTTTTCACTTCAGAACCAGACTCCTCGTCATTGACAGACTTTTTTCCACAACAATAGCATAGCATAGCTTAGCCTAGCATAGCATAGCAAAAACTCAGCTAAAAGACTCCACCAGCATCAGAATTCAAACATTAAACAGTACAAAGCCCAAACAGAAAACATGAGAACATCAGTGTCTGATCATTTCTCCACACAAACAAGGCGTCATATGAAATTAGAGACTCTGCTGGTTACAGACGTCTGTCTCATCACTGGGACAGAAACTCTGGCAGCTAGCAGCCAGCACCAGGTTTAATGTGTCTCCTATGACTCTGCCTTTGTTTGAATTTATGCCCCTGAACGTGATAGAGCTCAGAGCCATGATGTACTTTCTTGGAGCGAATAGGTCCAGACCTTGAGCAGCGTTAGAGGGAGACATGGACTATAAGTGTCCCAGAACGGGACGGATTACGTGTTTGTGTGACATCAGAGTTGTTGACGAAGAATGCTAAATTTGTTCCAGTGTCCTTTATTTCATGATCTCCAAACTGTTAGGTTTGAGAAAATGAAAATAAAAAACCCTGATCTTAAATAAAATATTTATTAATTCATTCAAATAACAAAGACGGTTTCTGTATAAGGAAATTTGGCAGGGTCAGCGTCAAAATGCTCCAAAATGCCCGCGGCTCTCTGCTGGAACAACGCCTGGCAGCCAATGACTTAATACCATCCTTGAAGTCTTTCTGGAAGCTCATTGGTGTTTATAAGGTGAATGCAGGGACCATCCCTGGGTTTTTCTGACTCTGACTATTGATAGAAGTGTCTATCATCATCATCATCATCAGCCAACGGCTTCCTATGACTACTTTACTCCTTCTGAGGACTAAGCATGCCAAGTCGGCATTAGTGGCACTGCTTCGGCATGGTTAGGTCCTATTTGTCTGGTTGAATGTTCCCACCATGCACCTCTTTTCAGAAAACATGTCATGTCTTTTCATTTCTATGCTGATGACTGCCAAATCTATATGCCAAGTCGAAAGGATACCTGGTTAGGTAAACATCTTTTAGATTGTCTTGAGGATGTCAAAGCAGGGATGGCCATCAATTTTTTAAAATTTGGATTAAAAAAAGATGGGGCTCCTTGTGTTTGGACCCAGAGGCTCAGATGAGACCCCTCCTGTGGAGCTCGGTCCCTCAACAAAAGAATTATAAACCTTGGTTTTATGACGGACAGTGATTTTAAATTGGACGGATGAATAAACTCTACTCTAGTCCAGCTTTTATCACTTGAGTAGACTGGTAAAGGTGGAACCTTTTCTTTCAAGGCAGTAGTTGCAGACAGTACACCGTTGCGGTTGGATCATTAGAACTTCAGAACACTGCTGCGTGACTTAACAAGAACCAGAAACAAGAGCACATTACCCCATTTTGGCCTCGGTCCACTGGCTGCAAGAGTACGTTATGGGTTCACGTTAAAATTCTTCTGTTTGCTTTTAGAGTTTTAAAAGGTCATGACCCATCCTATTGGTTGGCGTTTGTCCATCGCTGCACTGCCTCCAGTCAGCTGACGAACTGCTCCTGGTCATCGCGGACAGGGCTTTCCATTCACCAGTCTCCCTCACTGTTTGTTCTAAAAACCCGATTTTACATTAATTTTTACCCACAGCCCTTCAGCTTAACCTGAGCATTGATCTTATTTACTGTAATTTTGTCTTATTGGGCCCTTTATTTTTTGTAGTATATTTTATGTGTTTTATTATGTTATTTGTTGTATTGCACAGCACTTTGTGCAGCTGTAGCTGGTGTTATATGGCTTTATGAAAAAAAAAGTTCCTAGGACTACTTTACGTGTTCCTAGGACTATTTTACCCATTCCTAGGACAACTTTACCCATTCCTAGGGCTTCTTCATCTGTTCCTAAAACTACTTTACCCGTTCCTAGGACTACTTTACTTGTTCCTAGGACTACTTTACGTGTTCCTAGGACTATTTTACCCATTCCTAGGACAACTTTACCCATTCCTAGGGCTTCTTCATCTGTTCCTAAAACTACTTTACCCGTTCCTAGGACTACTTTACTTGTTCCTGGGACTACTTTACGTGTTCCTAGGACTACTTTACCCGTTCCTAGGACTACTTTACCCGTTCCTAGGACTACTTTACCCGTTCCTAGGACTACTTTACGTGTTCCTAGGACTACTTTACGTGTTCCTAGGACTACTTTACGTGTTCCTAGGACTACTTTACGTGTTCCTAGGACTACTTTACCCGTTCCTAGGACTACTTTACCCGTTCCTAGGACTACTTTACCTAGTACTTCTTTACCTGTTCCGAGGACTAGTTTACCCATTCTTTGGACTACTTTACATGTTCTGGGGATTACTTTACTGACTTTTGGGATTACTTTACTCATTCATAGACGAATCAGTTTGTCATGTCCTGGTTTCCACTTAAAATAATGTGGATTTCTTTTAGGGGAAGATAAACATTTGAATTTTATATTGTGTTCCAGGTGAATTATGACATACTAACACATATGTTGATTCTGACACATTAGCAGTCGTCTTACATGTCTCAGCTCTCTGTAGAAACCAGGATTAAACATCCAGCACTTATATTTGTAAATATAAACTCATTTTATTTTGGGATGTTGTTTCAGAGAGAGGCAGGAATATTGAGCCTGGTTGTGAAGAAGTTAAACATAATTCCTGAAGCTGTGAAGTGATGGCTCAGCATTATGCAGATATGCAGAAGTTGTCTAACACTGTGCAGCTACAGCTGAATTGGTAAGCAGTGTGGAGATGATAAGGATTCTGCAACAGCTGCAACTCCAGCACTCACCAGTTTGTCCGGGTTTGTAGATGGGTTTGTCGGTCTGGACGATGTGGATGAAACCAGGAGGTTCGATCAGGACTTTAGTCTTCTTGCTCATTGAGTTAATCTCATCCTGAATGGTCACACTGAGGGTTGCAACGGTTGTGGTTTTCACCAGAGGAACCTGCAATTCCAGGAAACATGTTGTTTTGAGGAGGAAAAAAACATTAAATCCAACCGAGCTCTGAGACGCAGCCTTCTTTCGGTAATTATGAAATGTTGTCAGAGGTTTACAGCATATGTTTTCACTCACTAATGGAGCTACTATTACATAACAGAGGCTGAAACCACTTTGTTTGTGTTTCACATTTGTGTTGTAGGCCTGAGAGTAAGGGACTGGGGGGGGGGGGGTTCTTCAGAGGAATGCAGGTGGAGAGCTAGCCTCTTGCAAAATAACGTCTTTGTTTGGTTGCAGAAATAAATGTGGAGCAGGCCTGAAGCAGGGCCAAACACTAAGTGGGACTGTCACAGATCTGATCAGAAGGGGCGTCTCGTTCCATAATTATGGCGCGAGGCCTGCAAGTTGCGTAACAGTGGAAAGAGGTGTAACAGAAACCAGAGCAGTAATTTACCGAGGCCCTGCAGCATTGACAGGCTTGGCCATGGCGCTGGATAATGGGGCCCAAAGTGGTGGCAGGGTTTGTAGCATCAGCCAACGTGGCCGATGAGGGTGAGAGGGAAGGAGAGCACAATGAACCGTTCAAACATCAGCAACCCACCTGGAATTTAAAGCAGCTGTAGAAGTCATTCTGCACAGGCTGATCCAGGATCAGAGTGTCTGTAGCTCCATCGTTCAGCACGATTTGCAGAGTGGTTTGGTCCACGGGGGTCTGGACCTGGGCACACAGGGTCTCCTGCTGGCCGCTCGTCACACGGGAGCTGATGGTCACCACATAAATCCTGCACGCACATTTGGACACAACATGACTGGTCAGACTGGATCCACTGGCTGTTTAAACAAGTTAAAGTACTATTTCATGGTGGTTTGAGGCAACACCAGTTATTTCTGCACTTTTTATAGACAAGAAAAAAAAAAGCATATAAACACACACAGAGGATGTCAGCAGATAACCAGTGTACAGATAAAGAAAAGGTTAAAAAGGAATAAATTATTTTAAAGTATAAAAAATTGGCAAAGAAAGTTTTCAGGCCTGGTTTACAGAACTTAGTTTGTTGCAGATATCAGGAAGAGAAAAACTAAAATATTTTGTTTAAGCTCTCGCGGTGGAAAACATCTGGAACCAGAGGACGTCTCAGTGGTTCATTTAGAGTTAGTAGATCAGGTCTACAATCTGGACCAGAACCATTCGGAGCCAACAGGAAGCCAGGTTAAAGATGTGAGAACCAGAGGGATATTTTTCTTTCTGTGGTCTCACACAAGCAGCAACATCTGCATTGTTTCCAGTTGATCCATCAGGATGTTCTGTGTGTCTGAGGCGGTTCTGAGATCCAGCAGAACCAAAACTAGACTTCAGTTTGGCTCGCAGTGGCCAGACGTCTTGCCTCCATAAGTACTACATGCTTCCTGTCTTCTTCTATGGTCCTTTTAAGGCAGGGTGTCAAACTCCAGTATCTGGCAGGTTTTGTTGTTTCCCTCTACCAACACAGCTGATTCAAATCAAATGCATGCTGCAGCTTCTTGTCAACCTGTTTTTAAGTTTCAGTCAGGTGTGTTGGAGCATGGAGACAACAACAACAACCTGCAGGATGCCGGCCCTCGAGGACTGGAGTTTGACACCTGTGTTTTAAGGCCTTACTCCTCCCGAGCGGTGCTCCAGCTCCCATCAAACAAAGTTGCTGCTGCAGTTTTAAAGCTTTTTTGTCCTCTCAGGGACACCGTTGCTGCTGAAAAGCCTCTGTTTTCTCCTGTTTCAGAACCGGAAGTAAAGACACTAAAGTGCATTGCTGCATTTGAAAGATTTCTACAGCTAATAAAATATTCAGCCTGACCTGAAGCTCTCGGCTGGATCCTCCCTGACGGGGAAGATCTGAATTATATCTGACTATTTATACTCCTAAGTCTACTAGTCGGAACTTTTCCATCCTTTCTGAACAGGAACTGATGACACTGTGTGTGTGTGTGTGCAAAGCAAAGACTTGCTATCACTAAAGCGACTCGTTTATGACTTTAACTTTAGTAAGACATCACCCATAAGAAGATTTACAACCTGGATTTGACTTTTCTGTGAACACAAACACACAAAAAAAGCAATAAAAATCTTTCTGTGATTCCTCCTGGTGCTCATCTCCTCTCTAAGACCTTACATCTGACTCCAGGTCAGCTGGAAGTTAAGGCAGGGTAACGTAGGGAAGGTTCAGCTTTAAGAGCGAAGACAAAAGCAACAGCAGCTTTTGTTCTGCGTTGGTTTCTGTGGAATTTCCACAGCAGATAAGAATCACTTTTGTGAATTTTACATACTAGAAGAAAAAACTTCAGAAAATCCACCAAAAGTATAAAAGTGTAAACTTTAGAGTCCAGGCTGCCTGAAAGTCCTGCTTGTGCGCGCAGGAGGCTGCTGCTGCTGCAGCCGCCTGCCAATGAGAAATAAAGGACACATTTAATTGAGTTTTGGCCGGTGCTGCGGAGAATATTGATGCTGGTTTTTGTGCAACAGAAAAAAAGGTTTAGTTTACTACAAACATCTGAGCTGCTGATAACAGTTCAGATAAACATCAATGCAAAGGTCAGCACACGATCAATGCTCACACTCAGCTCAGAGCTTCACTTTTCCGGCCTGCAAGTAGATTTAAAGCAAAGTAAAACTTTTTAGAGAAGTTGATTAAACATCTGAAAGTGCTGACAGATGGGATAGTCTCTCTCTCTCTCTCTCTCTCTCTCTCTCTCTCTCTCTCACACACACACACACAATGGTTGATTTGCTGATTGCATAACAGTGTCCTGAGGCCAACCCCTGGACTCTGGTTAAACTGGGAGAACTGCAGCCTTTTGGTCCTTTGCAGACTTTTTCCTCCAACATGAAGCTGCCAAACACGCTGGAATGTTTACTTTAATTTCACAACTCATCACGCGCAGCTGCTCTCCTGCACGCGCCCCCCGCGGACAAACATGACATGCACCAAGCAAAAAAATGCACGTTACTCACGTGTCATTGAAGTTGGCCGATGTGACAGTCTGCAGGAGGGCAGAGAGGAGCGTGACAGCGAGCAGGATCGGAGCCATGTCTGCGGAGGAGGACGCGCTTCCACTGGGCCCAGTCCGGGATGTGCACTGGTCTGGCCGTGGCCGAGGCTGGCTGTTTATACCAGCACATCCACCCCCCACACCCACGGCTACCCCCTCCGTGTAGGTCACTCCCCCGACATTCGTTGGACATTTCCAGCCTCCTCCCCATTCCGGAGAGTTTCACTTCCCAAAAGTTGAATCACAGTCCTGCCCGCGAGCCAAAAAAAGAAAGAAAGAAAGAAAGCCAGAACATTGTTGTGCATGTGAGGCTGGAGGAGGAGGAGGAGGAGGTGGAAAGGTGAAAATACCAGGGCCACAGGTTGATGCAGTCCCATCAGCAGGGAATGTCAGCATGGCAGCTCTGACATCAACAGGTACAGCTGAGGGCCCAGGGGCCCCACCGGCCCCAAGCACAGCTCCATTCTTTTAAAGTTTAAGAGTTTAGAAATGTTCCTTTAATTCACTTTTCATGCAGCCCTACATGTTGTCCTCCAGATGATACAAAACTCTGGTCCTGATGGCCGGTCAGGTCCAGACAGACCAATCAGATGTGTCCTGCTGAGGAATCACCTGATTGGTCTAAAAAGCAGCTCTGGATTCATCCAAACAGGTGAAACATAATAAAATTCCTTTTTCTTGTGTTTATCTGGTTTCTATTTAAGACACTTTGACAAGATGGACTTTATGTTGACAATATGGGCTTTAAATAAAACAACCTTCAGGTTTGAGGTGAGAGGCAGAGCGGGGCGGCAAGGCCGCCGCCAGGAGATCTGGGCCCGATGAAAGACAACGGCATGGACCCCACCACTCGATTGCAAACTTTAGATTTTTAATTTTGCTTCAAGCTGATAAAAAAGCTTTTCATGGGAATAATAAAGATCTAGGGCTGTGTTTAACCCTTTATGGGGTAAGTCACTCTTTTTGATCACTTTGTTTTCTTTCATATTCAGGATGGAGGTCTTGGTCCACACCAGAAGGACAAGTTTAGGTCAATATTTCTAATTTGAAGGTATTTGAAAAACGCATTTATTATTTTTAATGAAGGTTTAAAGATTTTCTTATATAGTTTGTACATCTTTCTGGGCCCCTATCAAGTCGTGGGGCCCTTAGAGTCTTCACTGCAGCTTTTAACTGGATGACGGGACATGTCACGTCGAAAAGGCTTCCCCATCTCCGTGTTTATCAGTATATATACCGATAATCATATATATAAATATACACACACATTAATATATGTGCACATATACAGAGAAATATATATACACATTGATAGATACATGTACACACACATTCACACACATCTCAGTGTTGACAGTGCTGATCACAGACCAGCTACAAGCTGTTTTATAAAACAAGTAAATACTACCCTGTCTCCCATAGCAACAGATGAAACTTTCCATCTGGAGAATTTTTTTAACAGTTAAAACATTTTGTGCAAATCTGAACTGAGTTTCAGTGTGACGTCCTCCTGGTTCTGCCGCCATCACGCTGAGGCCAAAACATTCACAGATTCATCAATCAGACTGAATTTCTTTTGAAGAACTGGAAGATTTTAGATTATAAAAGGTTGTGTTTAGATTAAACTGGACAGACGTGGTCAGAGAAAGGCGTCCTGTCCTTTAACAGCCGTTTCATCGAGCTGTTGGGTGGCTTTAAGTCAGCCGACAGCAGCAACACGCAGGTTGTCACACAGTTCTGGATGCAGGAGGAAATCATGCATGGTGGAAACATCTCGCAGCCTTCGGTGGCAGAAAACGTCGGATGTGTTTAAAGATGTGTAAGTTAAAGTTTACTGTTTGAGTTACGTTTTTGTTGTTTTCTAAAAGTGAGACTGGAGACCAGCAGGATACCAGGATGGCTCCAACTCCTCTCCCTCCAGTAAGATCAGTGTTTATTGGTTGTTTATTGGTTTTGCTCTGTATAGTTTTATTTGTAAACAAACAGTTTTTTGTTTAATTCAAGAGATTTCTTAACAATGTTTGAACCTGAATGAAGGCACTAGAGACGGTAACTGCAGCTGTTTTAGCATCTTCCCGCCATCTTGTGGAACCTGGTCTGGTCTTCTGCTGGTTCTGGTCCAGACAGCTGCTTCAGACCTTCTCTGGAAACCCTGGAGATGGTTGTGTGTGGAAAACACTCAGACCAACAACCTTAAATCTCTTTTCTTCTTCATTCTGATGCTCAGTTTGAACTTCAGCAAGCCGTCTTCGCCGCGTCCCCATGCTGACATCTGATTGGCTGGTTAGATATAAGCGTAAACAGGAAGTAGAACAGGTGGAGCAGATGAGGTGGAAGGTGAGTGAGGGTCCACAGTGTTGGTGGCCAGCTGGGTGGGAGGACTTTTCACTCCACATCTGACCCGCTCAGATCCAACGACTTGTTTTAACCACATGACTGCAACCAACCAATCAGAGTAGGTTTACAGATAAACTTAGAAACGCTCCAAGCTGATAAATAATGATCCATCTCATCCATCCATCTTCTGCCGCTTATCCGGGGTCGGGTCGCGGGGGCAGCAGCCTAAGCAGGGAAGCCCAGACTTCCCTCTCCCCAGCCACATTTGCCAACTCTGCGGGGGGGATCCCGAGGCGTTCCCAGGCCAGCCGAGAGATGTAATCCCTCCAGCGTGTCCTGGGTCTTCCCCGGGGTCTCCTCCCCGAGGGACGTGCCTGGAACACCTCACCAGGGAGGCGTCCAGGAGGCATCCTGACCAGATGCCCGAGCCACCTCAACTGGTTCCTCTCGATGCGGAGGAGCAGCGGCTCTACTCTGATCTCCTCCCGGATGACCGAGCTCCTCACCCTATCTCTAAGGGAGAGCCCGGCCACCCTGCGGAGGAAACTCATTTCAGCCGCCTGTATACAAGATCTCGTTCTTTCGGTCACGACCCACAGCTCATGACCATAGGTGAGGGTAGGAACGTAGATCAACTGGTAAATCGAGAGCTTCGCCTTCTGGCTCAGCTCCTTCTTCACCACAACAGACCGGCGCAGAGCCCGCATTACTGCAGACGCCGCACCGATCCGTCTGTTGATCTCACGCTCCATCCTTCCCTCACTCGTGAACAAGACCCCGAGATATTTAAACTCCTCCACTTGAGGCAGGACCTAACTCCCGACCCGGAGAGGGCAATCCACCCTATTCCGGCTGAGGACCATGGTCTCAGATTTTGAGGTGCTGATTCTCATCCCAGCCGCTTCACAGTCGGCCGCGAATCGCTCAAGCGAGAGCTGGAGATCACGACCAGATGAAGCCAACAGGACCACGTCATCCGCAAAAAGCAGGGACCCAATCCTGAGGCCACCAAGTCGGATCCCCTCAACACCTCGGCTGCGCCTAGAAATTCTGTCCATATAAGTTATGAACAGAATCGGTGATAAAGGGCAGCCTTGGCGGAGTCCAACCCTCACCGGAAACAAATCCGACTTACTACCGGCAATGTGGACCAAGCTCTGACACTTGTCGTATAGGGACCGAACAGCTCGTACAAAGGGGTCCGGTACCCCATACTCCCGGAGTACCCCCCACAGGAGCCCCGGGGCTCCTGTGGGGGGTACAAATAATGATGTTTCCTTTATTTAAATTCAGGAATAATGTCACATAACTGTGATTTCTACAACAACAACAGCTGCTTTTAGCATTTTCTCAGCCGCTCTGGGCAGGAAGTTTTGTTCCAGTTCAGCTAGATGTCCTGATTTGTCCTGGAATGGACTCCGCTGCACTTTACGATAAAATTATGGCTTTATTATCCACTATTTCTGCCTTGAGAGGTCCGTGCCTCTGTCTTCTGGCAAAACATCTTTCCACCCTACATTTAGGTGGCAAACTCCTCCTCATCACCCATCCCTGGTCCATCGCCCAGCTGGTGGTGGAGGAGCCCATATGTGTTGTTTATCAGCTTCAGTGGAGAGTTTAACTGGAACACATCAGTTTCACTCGTTAGTGTGGAGGAAAGCCTGAATTAAAACCTGTTTTTTGTTTTTTTCTGGAGGTTGGTTTTCATGTGAGGATGCCGCAGGCTCTTGATTTGCTTGTGTGAGCGACAAGTCGCCTGTTTCCCGTTTCCCATGAGCAGCCTTTCAGTTTCCGGCTCCAGCCGTCATTACCCAGAAAACTAACTGGCTTCAGCATCTTTTCTCCGGCATCATCAGGATTCATGTTCCTTTGCTGCTCTTCATGTCCGAGCCTGAGAGGATTCACGTTCAGATAATTATCTGAAATCCTCATTTCTGATCGTTTAAATGTAAAAAGACAATAAAACTCCTGCTGATCTGCAGCGTTCTGGGATCCTGTGGGTTGTTTGGGGGGCGGGGGGCAGGGGGGCAGCAAGGTGACTTCATCGCCCAAACAGATGAAGGAATCTGGAGCAAACAGTCTGAACCAAGGACAACTGCAGATGAGCCCTGTCATCTTGTGGGACATGGGAAAGGGTAAACATGAGGAGAATTCCTCTCAGGATATTAACCCCCACCACCATGCCCCCCCTTCATTCCTGTGTGAGGACAGGAAGCAGAATTCAGAGCAGCAGACACAGTAATTTCCACAACACAGACACGGTTTGACACGGTTTGATCCAACATCCAAAACCTGCGTGACAATAAACATAAATAGCGAGTGGTGAGGTTTTTATTCCTGTCAGGGTTGTCGGGGCGAGACCCCGTTTGACTGAAGCAACACGCTGACACTCTTTTATCTGCTTTTATCTTCGCCCTGCTCCTCCGTTTCATCTTCATCGCGACAGAAATCAGTTGAATGAAGGAGAAAGGAGTAAATATTTTCCTGTTTGGTGACTGGATCCAGTTTCTTCTGGTGTGTCTGGTGTATGTGTATGTGTATGTGTGTGTGTGTGTGTGTGTGTGTGTGTCTTTGTGTTTGCAGGAATGGAAGCAAAATGGATTTCTTTTAATGGATCCATTAAAGAATATAGATGCATAGAAAAGAGATGCATTTGATGATTTATCTTAATCTCTTCAATATAAATCATAAAAAGGGAACAGTGCCTGAAGCAAATGTTTGACCATTCTTCCCAAAACCAGTACAGAGCCATTGTGTGGTGCCACACCTTTAGCTTTACCGTCATCCTGCTGGGAGGGGGGGGGTTAGAGTTTCTTCATTTATTGTTAAAAGCTGCAGGTTTGGTGAGATTCTTCTGTTATCTCGTGAGTGCCCTCTTTTCAGGTCAATCCGCAGCTTTTCACTCAGTGTGGACCAGTGACGTCTTTCCATTCATCAGTCTGTAAAACCAGTCCAGCCGCTGATCCAGTCATGTTAGAAGTAGTTCAGTTCATATCAGACACACCGTTCTCATGAAATGAAGCATTTTAGCTGTTCAGCACATGATTGGATCAGTTATCAGGGGTCCTTCTTCAAAGTCCGGGTCCTCTACTGGAGGCCTTGGATCTTCAGGGCTGGACCGTTCGCTTAAGGAGATCTCTGGTGGTGTTTTTGGATCCTACTGGAGCCACTTTTCTAGTGTGGAGATCATGGTCTGAGGACATGACGGACAGGCTGGTTGGTTCGCTATCAGCTGTTTATTAGTCCGGATCTGGAAGTCCCCGCATCCTACACTTAGTCTTCAGGTCTGTCATTGCTCCTTACAGTCCCAACTCTGTCCAGATGTTTTGTGGTCCAGGGTTCCTCAATGCTTTTCAGACCAAAGACCTCCTAGAAAGACGGAGACATGGAAAAGTCTGTACTATGAAGTAAATCCTTATCAGTGCGTGTGGAGTTAAAAAAAATCCATAATCACTCATAATTGCATCCAATGGCAGCAGCTGGTCATCAGGAGCCTGGTAGTATGCAATATGCTGCCTTGTGATTGGTGCAGAAGTCGTTGAGGCCTGGAGGCACAGGTTTGGGCTGGTTCCATGCTGTGATTGGACCGGTGCCTGACTTCTGAACTCCTGCGTGATGCTGAATGGTTGCATTTCTCACCGATCTCTTCTGCCATCATTCATACATTTACTACAAAACACTGGATTCATGTTAATGAGAATGTGGGAAAATATATTCAGAACTGGGCCTCAATGACCCAGGTTCAAATGGTAGAACTGGGCCTCAATGACCCAGGTTCAAATGGTAGAACTGGGCCTCAATGACCCAGGTTCAAATGGTAGAACTAGGTTTTTATGGCTCAAACCAGACACAGATGTTCTGATCATGGCTCCTTATACAGCCATGACCAGAACCTCTGTGGGTCAGACCATCTCATCTCATCTCATCTCATCTCATCTCATCTCATCTCATCTCATCTCATCACATCTCATCTAATCTCAACACATCTCATCTCATGTCAACACAGCTAATCTCATGTCAACACATCTCATCTCATCTCATCTCATCTCATCTCATCTCATCTTATCTCATCTCATCTCAACACAGCTAATCTCATGTCAACACAGCTAATCTCATGTCAACACATCTCATCTCATCTCATTTCATCTTATCTCATCTCATCTCATCTTATCTCATCTCATCTCAACACAGCTAATCTCATGTCAACACATCTCATCTCATCTCATCTCATCTCAACACATCTCATCTAATCCATTCTCATCTAATCTCATCTCATCACATCTCATCTAAACTATTCTTATCTCATTTTAACACATCTCATTTTATCTCATCTCAACACAGCAAATCTCATCTCAACTAAGCTAATCTCATTTCATCTAAACATATCTCATCTCATCTGATCTCATCTCAACACCTCATATTATCTCATCTGATCTAATCTCATATCATCTCACCTCATCTCAACACATCTAATCTAATCTAATCTAATCTAATCTAATCTAATCTAATCTAATCTAATCTAATCTAATCTAATTTCACCTCATCTCAACTCATCTCATCTCATCACATCTAATCTCAACAAATCTCATCTCATCTCAACACATCTCATCTCACCTCATCTCAACACATCTCATCTCATCTCATCTCAACACATCTCATCTAATCTTTTCTCATCTGATCTAATCTCATATCATCTCACCTCATCTCAACACATCTAATCTAATCTAATCTAATCTAATCTAATCTAATCTAATCTAATCTAATCTAATCTAATCTAATTTAACCTCATCTCAACTCATCTCATCACATCTAATCTAATCTAATCTAATCTAATCTAATCTAATCTAATCTAATCTAATCTAATCTAATCTAATCTAATCTAATCTCAACACATCTCATCTCATGTCAACACATCACATCTCATCTAATCTCATCTCATCTCATCTCATCTCAACACATCTCATCTAATCTTTTCTCATCTGATCTAATCTCATCACATCTCATCTAATCTTAATAAATCTCATCTCATCTCAACACATCTCATCTAAACTATTCTCATCTCATTTTAACACATCTAATCTCATCTCATCTCATCTCATCTCAACACAGCTAATCTCATTTCATCAAAACACATCTCATCTCATCTCATTTCATCACATCTCATCTAATCTTAATAAATCTCATCTCATTTCAATACATCTCATCTAAACTATTCTCATCTCATTTTAACACATCTCATTTCATCTCATCTCATCTCATCTTATCTCATCTCTTCTCATCTCATCTCAACACAGCAAATCTCATCTCAACACAGCTAATCTCATTTCATCAAAACACATCTCATCTCATCTCATCTCATCTCATCTCACTTTGATGTTTTTTTTCTGTGTCTCTGATAATGACTACATCCTCATCAGCTCAGTAAGTGGTTGATAATCGTCCCTCATAACCATTTCAGTAGTTATTACCATTATTATTCTTGTTTATTCAGCGAACTCTTAAAAAGAGTATTACTGCTCTATGCAACGAGACCTGCACACCTGAACTGTGAATTTTCTTTATTTTTGGTCCATCATAAAATCTGATCAGAGAAATTGTCTCGGTACAGATCCCAGGTGTAAAAATAAAGAAAATGTAAATAATCATAAATTTATTTGGTTGAATGAACATGCAGCTACTGTGATGGACTGGTGACCTGTCCAGGGTGCACCTGCCTCTCGCCCAATGATTGCTGGGATAGAGTCCAGCTTCCCCGCAACCTTTAAATGGATTAAGTAGTTTAGAAAATGAATGAATGAATATGTTACTGTTCTTTTAAGCATGTGAAAAAGTTTGTCTCAGTCTTTCAGATGCAAAATATTCTGTTTAAGATGATTTCTTCATCAGATGTCTCATCTCAGATCCCTTTTTGCCATGCATATTCTAAAATGAATTTAAAAAATGGTTTTCATTGGTAAAGTTCATCCACATTGGCTTTATGAAGAACCAGCAGGTTAGATCATAATTCCACGCTGAGCCTGAAGTTCCCCTCTAAGCCACTAATCCTGGTTCCCAGTACAGATCTCAGGTGCAGGAATAAAAAAGCTTTATTTTGGGGAATTTGATAGAAACATGCCAGATGTGTCAGACAGTTGTTTTAAAAGCATAAAATGCTCAGAACAGAGTTGGGGAGTTGAGCTGTTAAAGAGTTTCTCATTGATTTTCCTGCTCAGGATGTTCAGGGCAGGTCTAAAAGTCCGATGGCAGGACAGTGGATGGATTATGTAAAGAAATCAAAGCCGACCCCACCCCTACAACTGGGTCATTATAAATAGATCTTCTATTAAAACCTTTTGTATTAATGTAAGCTGATGCAGGAGGTCCACTCCACATCTTCCAGTTCAGCAATTCACATTGAGGGAAAGCTTTAGCATGTTGCTACGATCTGTTGGGAGCTTCTCAGAGCTTCTTCATTTGCTTGATAACGTTTTTAATCATTCATTGTTATTTCTGTAGTTTTTTTTCTCAGATGCCAAATGTTGAAAAGAGATTTATATCAGTTTTACTGAATGGAAGCAGATGTTGTCTCAGTGAATCAGCTCCAGGCGCAGCAACGTCAGCAGCGCCTGAAAGTCGATCTGGATCTGAGCCTGACTGCATCCTGACTGGATCTGGCCAAATCACAACCTGAGAATCAACATATAGTCCAAGTCTGATCCTGTTCTGGGCCCAATGTGGAAGAACAAATCTGGTTTCAGCTTGTTGTGCAAAGAGACCCCAGACCCAGTTGTTTGGGTTCTGGGCAGATCTGGACCAGACCCAGTTGTTTGGGTTCTGGGCAGATCTGGACCAGACCCAGTTGTTTGGGTTCTGGGCTGAATCTGTAAAGGTTCTGGTGGAATGGCAGCTTCTTGTCATTCAGACATGACGAGACCAGGACCCCACCGAACACCTGACAGGGTTCAGACTCTGAAAGCTTCTGGTTTTCCAGCAGAGACAGGTAGAAACTGTTTTCCATCGCGCTGTGGACGATAAAACGGCTCGTATTGAACAGGTCTGCTGTGTTCAGGAATGTGAAACATGTCACAAACAGATCATTTAGAGTCCCAAAGGGGTCGGACTGACCAGTTACTGAAACATCCTTGACGGCCTTTTCTGGAAATCACGTCTTGTTGACGTCATGCGGTTACGGGAATGGCTGGCGCTGCAGGGAGACCCCGGGGCCAAACTTTCCTGCTGAGCTGAAACTGACAACCAGGATAAATAATTCAGCAGATGACCAGAAACTGAGCGGCTGTTTACAACACAAACAACAAACATATTGATCAAATCTAGATATAAATTTTTATACTTTCTAGACTGGTTTAAAATCAGTCGACCTTTGTGATGCTTTACTGTTTCTGTCATGATGTGGCTTTTTGTGTTTAGTCTCTACTTCTTGTTTTTTTGTTTTATTTTGTAGATTTTCCAGTTTTTCTCACCGGTTTGATTTCCTCATTTCCTTCACTGCTCCTCATTCGTCCCTCAGTGCATTCATACCCATCGGTTCTCTGTTTGCTTTGCCAGATCGTTGTGTTTTTGTTCCTTCTGTTGGATGAAACCTTGATGTTCGTATCCTATCGGACTCCTGCCTCTACGTCCCCACATCTCCACAAACCTGATCTGGTCCTGGAAGGTCCTGCAGGGTTCTGGTGTTTCCCTGGTCTCTCACAGTGGACTACTTATAGAAAGTGATTCCATTCAGGCAGGTCTGTCTGGGCCTGAATTACGCTGCCGAGGGGTCTTGTCCTAGAACGGGTTGAGGGACACGAATCTGGTTCTGGTGACGGTTCCGACCCGGGAAAAGAAAGATTTTCTCCGCTGCCTCTCCAATCAGATTCAGGACAGGATTACAGCCTTGATCAGATGCAATCTGTTGGTTCCTATCAGGAATAATGATTTGGGTTTGTGATGGACTGGTGAGCTGTCCAGGGTGTACCCTGCCTTTCACCCAAAGCCAGCTGGGATCGGCTCCAGCTTCCCTGCAACCCTGAATTGGATAAAGCAGTTAGGAGAATGAATGAATGGATTTGGGTTTAATTACAGTTATAATTAACTGGACTTATGTTGGTTAAACTGAACTGTACCTTCTAAACGTCTCCATAAGATAAACTGTGACAGAGTGCTCTTAGTGAGGCTGTATCCTCATGTAAACTCAGATTTTCCCATTTTGTTTCTTCTGTTTGCACACAAACTGAAAATTAACATCTAGTAAAGACATTTTGAGATGAACTGTTCATGTGTTCTTTAACCACGTTTTTGGCTTGCACCATCGGATGGGAAAAGGCGTTGGCTCCTTGGAGGAGACTGAGTCAATACTGAGCTTGTTTTGCATATAAATATCCACTTCCTAGACATCCCAACGCGGTATGGAGGACACAACATGGCTTCACCACCTTTTGGTTTGGCTCCTGACAACATGTCTGCGCAATTTCATGTGGACAGAGATTTTGTTATAAACACGTAGATATTTAGGGATGTTGGACGGAAAACATTGGTTGTATGAGAAAAGTCTGATGCTGGCACAGATAAACTGGTTATAACAGGTGCAGGAGCGACAGAAACCACTTCACAAAGGCCTACAAGCAGAGTGATGGTGTTCCTTCAGATCCAGACCTGAGCTGATGGTGATGAACTGGTACCGATGGTGATGAACTGGTACCGATGGTGATGAACTGGTACTGATGGTGAGGAACTGGTACTGATGGTGATGAACTGGTACCGATGGTGATGAACTGGTACTGATGGTGAGGAACTGGTACTGATGGTGATAAACTGGTACCGACTGTGATGAACTGGTACCGATGGTGAGGAACTGGTACTGATGGTGATAAACTGGTACTGATGGTGAGGAACTGGTACTGATGGTGAGGAACTGGTACTGATGGTGAGAAACTGGTACTGATGGTGAGGAACTGGTACTGATGGTGAGGAACTGGTACTGATGGTGATAAACTGGTACTGATGGTGATAAACTGCTACCGATGGTGATGAACTGGTACTGATGGTGAGGAACTGGTACTGATGGTGATAAACTGGTACTGATGGTGAGGAACTGGTACCGATGGTGATAAACTGGTACTGATGGTGATAAACTGGTACTGATGGTGAGGAACTGGTACCGATGGTGATAAACTGGTACCGATGGTGAGGAACTGGTACCGATGGTGATAAACTGGTACAGACTGTGATGAACTGGTACTGATGGTGATAAACTGGTACCGACTGTGATAAACTGGTACCGATGGTGAGAAACTGGTACCGACTGTGATGAACTGGTACCGATGGTGATAAACTTGTACCGATGGTGAGGAACTGGTACTGATGGTGAGGAACTGGTACTGATGGTGAGGAACTGGTACTGATGGTGAGGAACTGGTACCGATGGTGATAAACTTGTACCGATGGTGAGGAACTGGTACTGATGGTGAGGAACTGGTACTGATGGTGAGGAACTGGTACTGATGGTGATAAACTGCTACCGATAGTGATGAACTGGTACCGATGGTGAGGAACTGGTACTGATGGTGATAAACTGGTACTGATGGTGAGGAACTGGTACCGATGGTGATAAACTGGTACCGACTGTGATGAACTGGTACCGATGGTGATGAACTGGTACTGATGGTGAGGAACTGGTACTGATGGTGAGGAACTGGTACCGATGGTGATAAACTGGTACCGACTGTGATGAACTGGTACCGATGGTGATGAACTGGTACTGATGGTGAGGAACTGGTACTGATGGTGAGGAACTGGTACCAATGGTGATAAACTGGTACTGATGGTGATAAACTGGTACTGATGGTGAGGAACTGGTACTGATGGTGAGGAACTGGTACTGATGGTGAGGAACTGGTACCGATGGTGAGGAACTGCTACTGATGGTGAGGAACTGCTACTGATGGTGAGGAACTGGTACCAATGGTGATGAACTGGTACTGATGGTGATAAACTGGTACCGATGGTGAGGAACTGGTACTGATGGTGAGGAACTGGTACTGATGGTGAGGAACTGGTACCGATGGTGATAAACTGGTACTGATGGTGAGGAACTGGTACTGATGGTGATAAACTGGTACTGATGGTGAGGAACTGGTACTGATGGTGAGGAACTGGTACTGATGGTGAGGAACTGGTACCAATGGTGATAAACTGGTACTGATGGTGATAAACTGGTACTGATGGTGAGGAACTGGTACTGATGGTGATGAACTGGTACTGATGGTGATGAACTGGTACCGATGGTGATAAACTGGTACTGATGGTGATGAACTGGTACTGATGGTGAGGAACTGGTACTGATGGTGATAAACTGGTACCGATGGTGATAAACTGGTACTGATGGTGATGAACTGGTACTGATGGTGATGAACTGGTACTGATGGTGAGGAACTGGTACTGATGGTGAGGAACTGGTACCGATGGTGATAAACTGGTACTGATGGTGGTGAACTGGAAGATGGAGCTGTTCCAGATGTGTGATCAACGCTGGCTGAAACATAAAGCCTGAAAGGGGCCAAGAGCTGACAGAACAAGTAGGAATAATGTGAAATCTCACAGCAACAGAGGCGTAAACAATAATTAGAGCTCTCAGGGCACCAAATAGACCCAGAAATAATATCATAATATGTCATATTTAATAACACCCCTAAAGACGACTAATCCAGCATCGTCAGTTTCTTCTCTAAAATCAATCAGTGTGATGTTGATTCTTAACTTTTCCTCTTCCTGTATCCTTTTTTTCTCTTCCTCCCTTCTCTTCTTCCATTTGCATCTTCTTGAGTTTCTCTGATGAATCAGCCATGATGTTTATTTAAAGCAGCCGGTGTGTTGGTATCATAGACTGTATATAAAGAGATGGGCGGAGCCTCTGTGACGTCACCCGTAGGTTTCTGAAGAGCTGAATTGAAGCTTGGTGGGCGGTTCCTACCATCGCCACCTTGGCAGGAGCCAGAAAATACAAATATGGACAAAGAGGTGGAGCTGAGAGGGGGGCTGTGAGCGTCATGGTGGATGATTGACATCGAGCGAACTCCGAGCTTTCTGTAGCTAAGAGCTAACCGAGCTAACCCGGAGATAACAGGCGCTAACCAGCTAACAGAGGAGCTAAAGCTAAGTCATGTTATTAACCGGCTAAAAAACCGCGGTTGTTCTACGTTCTTCTGACTTGAAGCTGGAGATCGGGTACCTGTCAATCAAAAAGACACGCCCCTAAATTTGCCGAACTTCGAGATTAAATTACTTTTAAACGGGCGAGCTAGAAAAAATATTCACTCCCCCCACAGTTGTCATGAAGGTAAACCTGACCTATTAAACCTAAAATGGATTTTTGTACCAGGCTGTAAACATGTTTATTCCTGCTGTAAACATGTTTATTTCTGCTGTAAATATGTTTATTTCTGCTGTAAACATGTTTATTTCTGCTGTAAACTTGTTTATTTCTGCTGTGAAGTTGGTCTTTTTAACATGGGAGTCTATGGGGATTTGTTCTGTTTTGCAGCCCCTAGTGGATGAAGGAGGAACTGCAGTTTTATGCACTTCCGCATAGGCTTCACTTTTAACTGCCGGAGATTGCTGCTTGGTTGATACCCAGTTGTTGGAATGTGACGCTGTTCCATAAAGTGACTCGGCATCCTGGGAGACGTGTGGACGCTGCATTGTGACAAAGTGGGTAAGACTGTAATTGTTCACCACTTGTCCCTAACATTTACTTTTTCTCATATTTGTCCCTTTAACTTTATTCTGTTATTTCTGTTGCCAGGTAACCGTGCTGCACTTACTATCCCGGGTTGTTAGTGTTTGCATTGCGTTATATTTTTCATTGTGTTACCATTTAACATTATTCTTTGTTTAACGCCACCTTACAGGATCGGTGTTGGGGAGTGGCCAACCCATTGCAGGTATGACGTCTTAGATTAGTTGATTGGGAGAAACCAAGTGGTGGATTTCCTCTTTTGCAGTTTCTTTTAAGTGTGGGTTTATTTGAAATAGTGTATTAGAACTGGTATTCCTTTTGTGTATTTTTGTTTGTTTAGGAATTTGGTTTGCTTATTAATGTTTGTGTAGAATAAGGCTGCTGGGAATAGTGATATGGGGAAATAGTTTAAGCTAAATCAAATCAGGTGTGTGTCTAGTGGGGCGTATAGGTAGTCAGTTTAAGGAGCTTGTGAGGAGAGAGAGAGAGAGAGAGGAAAAGGAAGTGATTCTCCAAAGATCTTTGAAGTTGTGCGATGGACAACTTCCGGAAAATAAAATGTTCATCATTAAGTAAATCCCAGGACTGCTGATTCTGTCTACGTCTGATCTTCTTCCACCTTGGACACACTACCCACCATGCAAGGCGACTTAAACGTCGCCGTCCCGCAAGAACGTTGGTAAAGTGTTAAGGTTGAGGCTACTTGGAATAAAAACAAGAAGTGCTTGTTTTGTAAACCTGTTTCAGTTCTTTTCCGTCGCTTTGCTGCTTTTCTCACCACAGATTCAACTATTAGTTTAAACTCTAACAATCAGTCCTTTCAGCGCATTACAACAGCGTTTCTCACTGCATTGATCAACTTGCAAATGCTCTCATTATAATACAAAGAGTTAAACTAGTCATCAAAATGTTGGATTCTCGTCTAGAGGAGATGCTCTCCAGTATGATGTTCACAGGGTTGATTCTTTATTGTTGTTAAAGTGACTGAAGTGTGTTTTGCTTTGCATAATGCTGTGAATAAGTGAATGAGTGTATGAAGGAAAACGTGAAGCAAACGTACTCTGTCCTTCAGTAGCACAGCTAAAACCAGGAACATGCAACGTTACTGTAGCTGTCAGGCGGCCGAGCATCCTGTGTGTTCGGCTGGTTTGGACATTTTCAGGTCAGAAACACTTGTTTAGTGGTGACTTTTCCTTCCTCCTGCTCTGACAGTTTCACTGACATGAATACTTGCTTGCTTTTGCAGGTTTTCCACCACCTTCTGCAGTTTGTACTGTGTTGAGAAAACACACTGACTGCTGTGAAAAATGTTAGTTCTGTTCAGAAAAGCAACGAAGCTGCTGAGAAAAACTCCAGTATGATTATTTAAACTTAATTACTCTAAAATAAAGTAAATACTGCAGAAAAAAACGATAATATGGAGATTTCTTCAATGATTCCACATCAGGCTGAACATCTGATCAAATTCTCTTAAAAAAAACTTCACCAACCGCGGCTGATCTAAAACATTTATATTCTACAGATCAGCACGTTTAACTAAATATTACTGTTCACATATGATGGAGCTTTAACCTGCATGTGTGGACTTCAGGCTGAACTGTGTTCACACTGGTTTATGGAGTCTTCCTGAGTCCATGCACTGGTTTCCAGTAGAGAATCATGTCTGGTTTTAATGCAGAAGATCAACAGCATGTAGCCTTGTCCCAAGCATACAGAGATTCCTTCTGATTCTCTGAATCTGTAGATGATTTTCTGCACTGTAGATGATGGATCTTCACACTTTTCTGAATGTTTAGATCCAGTTTGTCTCAAACTGGTGAATCTCTGTCCATCTTCCCATCTGAGAGACTCTGCCTCTCTGAAATGCTCCTGTTACTGATCTGTTGATAATTAACCTGATTTGTTGTCAAATGCTCCTCCAGATGTTTCTGATTAGTTCCAGTTACTTTTCCCGCCTGTTGTTGCGTCTGTTTGAACCAGATGTGTTTCTGCATCAGATTCATATTTTCCATCAGATGATAAAACGTCTCAGTTTCATCGTCTGACATGATGTTTATCTTCTACTGGGAGGAAAATACGACCTGATGGGATTCTGGTTTTATCTGCATTTTACACAGAACCCCACCTCATGTGAAAAATGATAAAATGATTCCTTTTATAAATAAGTTTCAATGAGAATTCATCACAGACTGGACTAACAAGGGTCACATCATGGGTTCAGGTAAACGGATCCTCATTGGAATGAATGTACAGAACTGACGGTGTGTGTAAAAGTGTTAAGGTCCAGGTCCTGCCAACATGCAGGTCCTCCCCCCTGCTGCTGTGGCTTAGCTGAACAGGTTGATCGATTTGATGTTTTATTGATTTATCTTTGTCTTTTTGAGATTTATTTTGTTTCTGAGGAACGTTTTAAGGCTTGATGCACAGCAACCTCGTTGTGAAGAAGTGAAGCTGAACTGAAGTGAATTACACAAACACATCACTTGATCACCTCAGATGCTCATTTCTGCATGTTTTACTGCTGTCAGTGTTTGTTCTCTCTCTCTGCAAGAACCAGGCAACGTTCCCAGTGGTGTGTGTGTGTGTGTGTGTGTGTGTGTGTGCTGTGTTTGTGTGTGTTGACAGCAGAGGGCAGCAGACATGCAGACTGAAAACACACTTTCGTCTCTCTCCTTTCTGACCCAGCAACCCAGGGAGGGGCTGCTTAAATCCGGCTCTGATGAATTCTTCATTAAAACAACATGTTCAGCCGCTGCTCCTACAAAGATATCGTATAAAAGTTCAATTAACTGGAGCTTGATGATCTCAGAGATGATCTTTTCCAGCTAACAGCTCCCAGTACGCAGCCTGGCGGAGCCTTTCCACAGAGATAGCTCGCATGGAAAAACAGTCCAGCAGTGAATAACAAAGGGAAGTCAGGCTGCACGGGGATTTACATGTTCAAAGGAGCAGCTTACGCCTTTGGGCCATCCAGGGCCCCCTTGAGTCAGGGAATGAAATCTGTTGTTTAACAAGCCTTTATTGGAATCCACACTTCCCTAAATGAGGAAGATCAGGGACAAACAGAAGCCCACGGTGGCAGGACATGAGCCAGAGCGAGGCGCATGATTCCCTCTGTGTGAGAGGGATATGTCAGGCTTCAGGTGCTGGATCAGAAGGAGCTGGTTTCTTCTTCTCCTCTCTGGTCCGTGTTGAGTCCGGAGGTTCATTAAAACCCATCTCAGTTAGTTTCACAACTCCTGTGGGGGTTCCTCAGACCAGGACACCGTCTCTGACATTTAACCTGGTTTGTGACGCTGAAAATTCAGAGGAAAACTTAGCAGCTCATGTTTATGTTTTCATTTTCCTAAAACGTCGGTAACTGCAGAGAGATTTGTTTATTGGATCAACGCTACAGTCCACTGACATGCTAACAACAGCATGCTAATGGGGAGCTGAATGCTAACAGTAGCATGCTAACGGAGAGCTAAATACTAACAGCAGCATGCTAATGGAGAGCTAAATGCTAACAGCAGCGTGCTAATGGAGAGCTAAATACTAACAGCAGCGTGCTAATGGAGAGCTAAATGCTAACAGCAGCGTGCTAATGGAGAGCTAAATACTAACAGCAGCGTGCTAATGGAGAGCTAAATGATAACAGCAGCATTCTAATGGAGAGCTAAATGCTAACAACAGCATGCTAATGGAGAGCTGAATGTTAACAGCAGCATGCTCATTGAGAGCTAAATGCTTACAGCAACATGCTAATGGAGTGCTAAATGCTAACAGCAGCATGCTAATGGAGAACTAAATGCTAACAGCAGTATGCTAATAGAGCGCTAAATGCTGACAGCAATATGCTAATGGAGTGCTAACTGGTAACATGATGAACACCACACTGCTATGATTGTTTTTATTTTAATTAATTTTATATTTCTTTTTTTATGGTAAAACAATTAATTTTAAAAATGATAATTTAACAGTTTTACTGATTAGCATTTTAATTTTTTTTTTTTTTTTAAAATAATTGATAACAAATGTATTTAAATGAATCAATAGTAAAACATCTAATCTGCTTTAATCAGTTCCTCAATTTATATTTTACAGGTTTACTGGAGACCAGTATGAGGAGGAGGAACCAGACTGGAGACCAGTATGAGGAGGAGGAACCAAACTGGAGACCAGCATGAGGAGGAGGAACCAGACTGGAGACCAGTATGAGGAGGAGGAACCAAACTGGAGACCAGCATGAGGAGGAGGAACCAGACTGGAGACCAGCATGAGGAGGAGGAACCAGACTGGAGACCAGTATGAGGAGGAGGAACCAGACTGGAGACCAGTATGAGGAGGAGGAACCAGACTGGAGACCAGTATGAGGAGGAGGAAACAGACTGGAGACCAGTATGAGGAGGAGGAACCAGACTGGAGACCAGTATGAGGAGGAGGAACCAGACTGGAGACCAATATGAGGAGGAGGAAACAGACTGGAGACCAGTATGAGGAGGAGGAACCAGACTGGAGACCAGTATGAGGAGGATGAACCAGACTGGAGACCAGTATGAGGAGGAGGAACCAGACTGGAGACCAGCATGAGGAGGAGGAACCAGACTGGAGACCAGCATGAGGAGGAGGAACCAGACTGGAGACCAGCATGAGGAGGAGGAACCAGACTGGAGACCAGTATGAGGAGGAGGAACCAGACTGGAGACCAGCATGAGGAGGAGGAACCAGACTGGAGACCAGTATGAGGAGGAGGAACCAGACTGGAGACCAGTATGAGGAGGAGGAACCAGACTGGAGACCAGTATGAGGAGGAGGAAACAGACTGGAGACCAGTATGAGGAGGAGGAACCAGACTGGAGACCAGCATGAGGAGGAGGAACCAGACTGGAGACCAGCATGAGGAGGAGGAACCAGACTGGAGACCAGTACTTGAAAGTTTTGGATGATTCTGGATTTTCTTCTCTTGTACATCCGTAGCCGCGTTTCCATGGCACCTAGAATTGTGCAAAAACTTGAATATTTCCACATTTACAAAAAAGACTAAAATATCGCCAAAAAGTTTTTACGTTCTCATCAGGGGCTTTCCTGACGTTTCCACATAGAAATATATCTGAAAAGTGTAATGGAAACATTACACTAAGTAAAGATGGAGCGGTGTGGAACAAACAACACATTTCAGAGTTTTAGAAAAGAAAATGAGGGAGAAAAGCTTCGAAATTCTCTGCAGTGAGAAGAAAACCCCAAAATAACACTACATGGCTACTTTGCATAAGCCTCAAAAAATCTCATCAGCTAAACGAGGTTTTATGAGATCTGAGGCTTTTGCGATGAGCGCTGTTCAATGGAAACACCTAAAAAGCCCAATTTTTGTTTGTGGAAACGTGCGAATATAACTTTTATTTTGCAAACAAATGCCATGGAAACGCAGCAGCGTTATTCCCTCCAACCTGCAGCAGGACTGGAACCTGCTTTATGCAGGTCTGGCCTTTCCCCTCCCCCACGCTGTCAGGCTGATTTTCACACATTAAGGATGGAGACGTCCAGGAGGACATGCGGTGTCTTCCTGCAGCTGCAGATCACAGCAGGAGGTTTCCTGCTGGAGAGGTTCTCTCCCAGCTGGAGGCCTGAAGGAGGAGGTGGAGGTAGCGGAGGGAGGAGGCACAGTATGATGCAAAATGTTGGATATGCTGCAGCGAGCATCTATCTATCTATCTATCTATCTATCTATCTATCTATCTATCTATCTATCTATCTATCTATCTATCTATCTATCTATCTATCTATCTATCTATCTATCGTTTTATACACATATATATATATATATATATATGTATATATATATGGACTGGATGTGATCAGGAACCGAGGTTCCTCAGCAGCAGCCGGCAGAAAGAGACTGAAACCTCTGAGAACATGAAACGATGCTGAATGTGGGACAGAAAGATGAATGAAAAGACGTTTAACTGGATGTTTGGTGGGTAAACAGGTGAGCCTGCTGGAAACGTGACGTTGTGAAGCGGGCTGTTTAAATAAAGCTGAACTGAATTAAATGTCACAGAAACACGACCGCCTGCCAGCAGCTGACAGCTGTTTGTAACAGCTGGACTGGGCGACCTTTCACCCATTCACACTGCAGCTCCAGATGTTGTATCAGTAGAAGTCCAGCTGTTTCCAGATGTTGTATCAGTAGAAGTCCAGATGTTGTATCAGTAGAAGTCCAGCTGTTTCCAGATGTTGTATCAGTAGAAGTCCAGCTGTTTCCAGATGTTGTATCTGTGAGAGTCCAGCTGTTTCCAGATGTTGTATCTGTGAGAGTCCAGCTGTTTCCAGATGTTGTATCTGTGAGAGTCCAGCTGTTTCCAGATGTTGTATCTGTGAGAGTCCAGCTGTTTCCAGATGTTGTATCAGTAGAAGTCCAGCTGTTTCCAGATGTTGTATCAGTAGAAGTCCAGCTGTTTCCAGATGTTGTATCTGTGAGAGTCCAGCTGTTTCCAGATGTTGTATCTGTGAGAGTCCAGCTGTTTCCAGATGTTGTATCTGTGAGAGTCCAGCTGTTTCCAGATGTGGGTCAGTGTTCCATCCATGAGGAGAATTCATCTGAACGTCAGGCCCAAAGCGAGCCAACCAGCATCTGTGTGACCAACCTGAAGCTGCTGATTGGAGGACAGAAACCAGCAGCTGGTCAGATCAGGAAAGTTTCGGCTCGGTCTGAGATTTGGTTTTCTTAGGATTCTTTCAGATGAAACATTTTTAATCATCCCTGAAGGAGAGTCATCCTGAATGAAATCACACTGAGCATGCTCAGTCTGACCTGCCTGTGGCCACCAGCAGATCTTCACGTCTTTCCCACCTGACCTGAACTAAACCAACGAGGCCCCAGCCTCTACCTCTGTCAGGTTCCTCTGCTAGCACAGAGCTCCTGGTGGAGGTGCTGCAGGAGAACATTGTTTGAACTGCAGCACCTCCAGCTCCTCCAGCTCCCAGATCAAAGGCGGAGGAATACCAACAACCTGCCGTAATGAGACCACGCCGTCCCCCACCACGGCTCGGTACGAGAGGCTGACAAACACAGCAGTAATCTAGTAATGTAGGTTTTCTGTGTGTGTGTGTGTGTGTGTGTGTGTGTGTGTGTGTGTGTGTGTGTGTGTGTGTGCTGGTGGCAGAAACCAGCATTCCCATACGCTGAAAACACGGCTTTATTTACTACCTACTTCCTCTCTGGTGAAAGGTCTGCAGAGATACAGAAACCTCCGATAATCAGGAGCTTTAAACCACTAAAATATCACAACGCTTCTGTCCAGATTCATCTAGATTCCTTTAATGTATGTAAGTCCCTTTAAAAACGTTTCATTCATAAATGTAATAATAAACTGATAATTATCAGCTGATTACGCTGATAGGTAATCATTATTGGGCATTTTTATTCATATAAACTCTCCAGTATTTTATTAAAAAAAATAGAAAAACATCCGTATTACTCTTCTCCAGACACACACACACATTTATATGCATTTATTTTTTATCTTTTCTCATATTCGCTGTTTTAGAAAATGAATAATTTCTGTTCAGATGCAGGAAAATCTAAAAAAACAAACAAACAAAAAACATTGTGATAAATAAATGAGCATTCTGCTTTGTTGTATTTTTATGTAACAACATATGAAAATAATTATTTTATAATGAGAGCGTCAGTGTTTATGATTACACCATCTAAGATCCGTTCATGGTCACATTTAGAGGCTAATTCCTTCATGTTTATTCATGCTGCTGATGGAGACATTAATTAAACAACAAAACAAACAAGCAAATTTCTGGTGTATTGTTATGTTTCCTAACAAGCTCTTCCAGTTACAGAAATCATGATGAGCAGCGATGAAAGCAGATGTGTGTGTGTGTGTGTGTGTGTGTGTGTGTGTGTGTCGGGAGGATTGAATTAAATTGTCTACATTGATATTCTTCCTCTCTCCCTGGTGCAGCAGCATTATCATCACCATCTCGGGGTCCAACATGTTAATTTAGGTTTAAAGTAAATTAATTATCTTGCATGTGTGCAGCAGTTTGAGCTGCAGCGCGTGTGTGTGTGTGTGTGTGTGTGTGTGTGTGTGAGAGCAGCCTGGCGGTAATTATGGCTGGTTTTTCTGACGTTCCCTCGGCTCTCGGCTCCCCATCGCAGAGATGAGAGGAGTTAGTGACATGCTGCCTCGCATGTCCTCCTCAGGGAACACTTATCAAAACAATACACCAGCCATCATTCACACACAGCCCTGCACACTTTGCCACTTTGAAGTCTCCACATTCCCTCTTTTTTCTTTTATTTAATCCCCCCTTCGCCTTTTCTCCCAGTGTAATCCCGCTGTAACTTCCCCCATTCACACAGATTGTTCACAAACATAAACACCTCATCAACAAATAACAATGTGTTGAGCAGCCATTCAATAAGAGGAGAAATGTAAATGTGTAGAAGTGCTGGCGCTGCCATGCATCCCTGCCTCTGTGTTGCCAATCCCTGTAAAAAGTTAATGTAAGCAGGATTCACAGGGAGCTGCTGGTGATGAAATTATGGTGTAACTGATGCCAATGTGCCATAGTAGAGAGGCCGCCCGTGTCTTTGAAGGAGGTTCTCCCCATCCCACGATGCTCTGCTGGAGAACGCTCCTGTATGGTTGTACAGTACAGACGGACAGATGGAGGGCAATACTGCACAGACAGAAGGCAATCCTGGTGCCGCAATACAGGAGAAAAGCCGGCAAGTTGTGGAATTCATTCTGGTTTTACTGTTGCACACAGAACTGAAATAACACAGGCTGAATAAATACATACAAATACACACACTCATACATATATATATATATATATATATATATATATGTTTTGCTGAGTTCAGCCAGAAAATAAGAAATTTAAACAAAAAAATAAAAAGAAACTGATTAATTTGTTGTAAATTTCTGATTAAATATTTTTTTTCCTGTAATAAAAAAAAAAACAAAGTGAATGTTTGTCATCTGAGCGACTTTGTTTCAGCTCATCATCACTAACCTTCTTGATCTTTCTGACCTCATATGATTAAAATTAATTCAAGGCATGATGATGATGATGATGATGATGAAGAAACTGCCCCGTCTGCAAAAAGCAGCAGCATATAAACAAAGGGGGGGGTTGTAGGAGCTCTGTGGGGGAGGACGCAGAAAGCTACAAGGATGCCAAAAACATGTTTTTATGAGGAGGGTTGCCTATCACTATAGCAACAGGAAGACCTGGCTTTGTGGCGAGGCTCGTCAGCGAGGCAGAAAACGGGCAGATTGACTCTGATTTTACTAATGAGGCCGGTGGGACGCTGTGGGTGTGGGTCCTGTCGGCGTGACCTCCACACGTCCTGCCTGTCACGCTGCTCGTCATGCAGCCAGAGCAGCACCGAGGTCGGAGGGAGAACACACATCTGATTATTCAGACTGGGGAGCAGCTGGGTTTAAACACTGCTTCACACACACACACACACACACACACACACACACACACACACACACACACACACACACACACACACACACACACACACACACACACACATAATTCAGGTTCTGAGGATAATCTGTCAGTAAGTGACAGTCAGCTGTGGCTGCATCCCAGTATAAACACTGGTGTGTCGAGGTGCTTGTTGCTGGCGAAGGTGGAACAGGTTCATTAAAGCTCATGCTTATTGAAAGATTTCAGATGCATGTTAAATAATAATGATGTTTTGACAGGATGGCGTGATGGATGGCGTGATGTGAGGTGGCAGGTGGAACGTATGCTGTTTGTATGTGAGAGAGCGACACACACACCAGTTAAAGTCAAGATTTCAGCTTTTAAAATGCTGAATTACAACCTCAAACAGTTGGAGAAACATGTAAATAAAAACCAAAAGGAAAGCTCAGCCTATCCATCTTTTCCTCCCAGCAGAAGACAAACATCATGTCAGATGATGAAACCGAGACACTTTACCATCCATCCATTTTCTTAACTACTTTCTCCAATTCAGGGTTGCAGGAAGCTGGAGTGTCTCCCAGTAATCACTGGAGAGAGCCAGGCACACCTGGACTGGTCACCAGTCCGTCACAGGCCCACATTTTATCATCTGATGGATAAACATGAGCTGAGTGTGAATCTGATCCATCTACAGTGTCACCAGAAGATTGAGAGAATCAGGAGGAATCTCTGTAGGCTGGGGACAAATGACAAAAAGCACTTTTTTTTTTTTTTGACTGGTAGGCAAAACATTTAAGAAGGGTCTATGTCATTAATTTAATATCACATCAAATATAGACAGACTGGAACCTACATGTTAAAAAAAAACTATCTTATTATGATTGTAGTTATTTTTTAGTTAATTTATTTTGGAAAATATTGAAAATCTTACATACTCTACCTTTAACTCTTGTCTGAAGGCCCACTTTTTTTTCTTTGGCTTTTAACACTATGTGAGTTGTGTCTTTTATTTGTTTTATTGTTCCTTTTAATTGTTTTATTGTTTATTTATTTATTTTTAATTGTTTTGCCTGTTTTTATTATTTTAACGACATTACTATCTCGTGTTATTTTTACTTTGTGATATTCAACTCTGTGCAGCACTTTGGCGACATTCTGTTTTTGAAATGTGCTTTATAAATAAAGTGGATTGGATTGCATTCAAGGTTGCGGGGAAGCTGGAGTCCATCCCAGCAATCATTGGGTGAGAGGCAGGTACACCTGGACAGGTCGCCACTTCATCACAACCATTTTAAACTTTTTAAATAGAATTAAAAAAAAAAAAAAAAAAAAAAAAAAAACTTCATATGATTTAGATCCAAAACTTTAATGTCCAAAAAATGTTCATCACATTCCTGAAGCAGCTGCAGCTGTGGCTGAAGAAAAGACATAAAAACCCATTAAGTTTAACGTCATTGTGGCGTCCAAGGTGAACCCAATCTGATACCAGTTTAGGCCCAGTTTAACATAATAATGATGTTTCCAGCTGGTCGAGTCCCAGTTTGGTCCTAATTTCATGTCATCATGGTGTTTACGGCAGGTACGATCCATAGACTTCATAAAAGATGACGGAGCCTCTGTGATGTCACCGGTAGGTTTCTGAAGGGCTAAACTGAAGCTCATTGGGCGGTTCCTACCATCGCCATCTTGGCAACGTCACACATGTTGTTTCTCTTTCAAAATACAAAGAGGTGGAGCTGAGAGGGTGGCTGTGAGCATGGAGGTGGATGATTGACATCTAGCAAACTCTGGCCTGCCTGTAGCTAAAAGCTAACCCAGCTAACCTGGAGCTAACAGGAGCTAACCAGCTAACAGAGCTCAACGGGTTGAAGCTAAATCACACTGTTAGCCGGCTAAAAACCACGGTTCTGCCACATTCTGCCGTCTTGCAGCGGGATATCAGCTACCTGTCAATCAAAAGGACACACCCCTTAATGTGCTGAATTTTGAGATAAAATTACCTCTAAACGGGGGAGATAGAAAAAAAATTCACTCCCCTCACTGTTGTCATGAAGGTAAACCTGACCTATTAAACTTAAAATGTTTTTTGAACCAGGCTGTAAACATGTTTATTTCTGCTGTAAACATGTTTATTTCTGCTGTGAAGTTGGTCTTTTTAACATGGGAGTCTATGGGAACTTGCTCTGTTTTGGAGCCCCTAGTGCACAGGTGTCAGACTCCAGTCCTGGAGGGTCGGTATCCTGCAGGTTTTTGTTGTCACCATGCTCCAACACACCTGACCAAAATGATTAAATAGGTCGACAAGAAGCTGCTGGATCCATTTGATTTGAATCAGCTGTGTTGGTGGAGGGAAACAACAAAACCCTGCTGGATATCGGCCCTCGAGGACTGGAGTTTGAGTGGATGAAAGGGGAACTGCAAATTTAGTCACTTCTGAAAAGGCTTCACTTTGAAATGTCTGAGGTTGCTGCTTGGTCTGAACCCAGTTCAGTCCCAGTTTAACATTATCGTGGTGCTTTCAGCGTGTCAGATGTCATTAACACAAAACAAAATCTGAAACCTGCAAAGACGAACAAAAAGACACAAACATGACAAAGAAGCGTCAGGCTGATCATTAAATGTAATTCAAGAGGAGAAAGAAGAAAAAAAGAAAGGGACGATAATGATGACAACTGTCTTTAAATGTTTATAATAATAGTTAAAAGAGATAATAATAATAATAATAATAATAATAATAATAATAATAATAATAATAATAATAATAATAATAATAATAACAATAACAATAACAACAACAATAATAATAATAATAATAAATAATCATATTTACGAATATTATTATTATCATTCCTGTTTTGACCCTCAGTCCAGTTCTTGGGTCATGTGACCTCAGGCTTCCTGCTCCTTGACGACCACGTTTCTATGGCGACTGTTTCTGATGACACCTTGCTCAGCAGCAGCTGGATCAGCTGAAGGTCCAGATGGATCTTTCTGGTCCTGGTTCAGGTCTAAAATCCAGTTTTCTGCCAGACTGTCTGATCTTTGCTGGTTTTTCCGCAGAAGAAACTAAAGAAATGAGGAAAAACTCTGGATCTTCTCAGGTTAAGAGGCTTTTTTTCTTAGGTGAAGCAGATATACGGACTGAAATGAAAACACACTTCATAGAGAAAGTCCAGTCAACTGAAACTGTCTTTAATTTATCATCATCCAGTTTATTCTTTAATCTAATTCCATCAGGTTTATTCATGACTAACATAAAGCTACAGTAAATGCTGTTATAGTGAGTAGTTCATGAATTAATCTGGTTATTAGTCACATAAATCTTCTGACCCCAACGATGAAATAGGAGAAAACATTCCCACGTTCCTCTACAAGCCAACATGATAAATACACCGTACATCCACAATGTGGTCTGCACCTGTTCAGATCAATATGTAGGATCAATCCCCATTCATGAAATCAGCTGTGAGTGAAGGAGAGGAAGTTGCTGAACACAACGTTCTTCATCAGAAACGCATGTGGACGTTTTTATTCCACACCTGTTGCATCACCCATCAGATGTGTCCCTGTTTGACAGGCTGAAAACTCCCATCTTCATCATCTTCCTCTTCTTCATCTTATCTGTGGGTTTACAGTTTTTTACCGCCCGTTCAGTCGCTGCAGCACACATTCGACAAAATTCATGTTAGATTAAGATTCATTCAACAGAAAAACATCTTAATTCAACATAAAATATAATTATTAGATTTACATAGAAAATACTGTAAATATATTTGTATGTCTATATATATATATATATGTTTTTTTTAATGGACCTAGAGTCTTAATAAAAAAGGAAAGTGAAAGTGAAATAATGTGTTTATTCGTTCTGTTTGTTTAAAAACAAGTTGCACAAATAGCTTAATTACATTAAAATAAACCACATCAATGTTAAAAAGAGCAATTATTAGCAGTACATTGTGACTTTATACTGTCTCTCTCCATACTAATGTGTTTATTTATTCCAGGTATGAGGAAGAGAAATAAATGTCAGATAAATAAATAAATTGTCTCAGACAAACACTGCTCTCCTGTTGGTGATGATACGTAACGATTAGTGATGATTGTAGTGATAAGAGGCCAATAGGAGGAGAAAAGTTCCCCTGGCAGACCAATGGAGCAGACACATTGTTCACCGTTCAGCGAATCCCCCGCGGATCTGATGCAACAGGGTTGCAACTAAAATTACCCCTTCAAACTGCAACACCGTGTCCTTCCGCTGCGGCGCCAAGAAAACTAGTGCCGCGCACCTTGTCTGCTGAACTCCTCTCCGGCTGCAGCTTTCATGATGAATCAAACATGGACTTTTATTATATCTGTTAGGTGGAGTTTACAGTTAGTGGAGTTTACAGAGTGTTCAGAGGAAGAGGAGCTCATGTTTCTGCTTTATTTTCAGCTGAACTAGAAAAGAGAAAAAGAAATCATACCAGATAATAAGCCACAGATATAAATATAGATTAAATATAATCAATAAAGTTATTTAAATTAACTTTCTGAGCTCTTATGAAGGCAAATGCAGCAAGTTTGGTATCTTAAAAATACAGTAAAAATAAAGTGTCAGAAGAGTTTGCGCGTGCGCGTGCAATCCCTAGACCTGTCAGATGTGTGCGCGCGTGCACCCCTGGTCCTGTCAGATGCGCGTGCACTCCCTGGTCCTGTCAGATGCGTGTGCGCGTGCAGCGGGAAAGTCCCCCGGCTTGATGACGTAACGGTTCGGGTGAACTCTGTAAACTGCGCATTGATCTCGTCTGCTGTGATGCGGTCCGGGCATGAGGAGTTGGAGAAGTAGCGGATTTAAAAACTTTCTCTCTGCAAGTCCGTTTGGCGGATAAAGCGCTTCCTGAAGACTCCCTGATTTCCAAAAGAGAAAAATATGACTTTTTAAAGGGCGACCGTCTCCCGCCTGACACAGCTGCGCGTGCTTCGCTGCCAGACTACAGAGGAAGAAGTATGGGGTAAGTAGAGCCGCTTGCAGGCTGCAGGAGCGCAGGAGGAAAGTTGGGAGGAAAACATCTTCTTTTCGTTTACAAGTCTGTTTATCCGCTTTAAACTAAGCTTTCTGGCTAAATTCATCCTGTTTTCACTGTCTGACATTCACAGGACTACTTCACTCATTATAGCAGGAAATAATAACATTTTAAAATAGTTTAAAAAGTTAAAAAAATCATGTGTTTTAATATTTTAAATTTTATAAATCTTAATGCAACAATTCATAATTCTTCCACAACTTAAATTAGGATAAAATAATCTCAGTTTTGTTAAAAACTTACTTTTAAATCAAAATTTAAAATTATTATAATTATAACAATAATAATGAAAATAATCATAATAATAATTATTATTTTTTAATGAAATTTAAACAGATTTGAAAAATAATTTTTTCCATTGATTAATTTATAATTAAAGAATTTTTTGGCTATTAATTTTAAAAGAAAATTCAAATGAATTAACTCAAGAATAAAGTTTTTCTGCCTTTTCAAATATCATTGAAATCTTTTTTTCTGTAATTTGGAATTTTTTTTTTAACAGTTTAAAAGGTTTAAATTTGTGTTTTAAGTTGTATTAATTGAAAAAAATAAACATTTTTTTATTTTAACGAATGTCGCTGCAGGTCTTCAGGTCTTCCCACAGCTCCCGCGTCCAGCCATTGCACCATTTGTGCTTTTGAACAATTTGATGGGAGCAGACGACACAATGGCGGCATCGATCCTTCGCAGGAAAATTCCTCCCATTTCCACAGGCGAGCTTGGCGCTCCCCCTCTCCGACAGGCTAGCCGTAGCCAATCACGGTCTGGGACGGGGGCGGAGCCAGTGGAGGAACTGCACTTAATTGGTGAGTTTTGCCAAGACACTTTTTTATTTTTCCACATCCCGAGGTCGGAGCCGCAGTGCAGCACGGGGCTAATGTCGTACAGTGAGTACAGCTAAGTGGATATTTATCGAATGCAGACGATGCTGTTCAATCATTTTCAGATGATCGGTTAGTTGTTCACTTGGATCTTCTTGGATGTGTTGAAGCCTTTTGCACGATGATGCCCTCTCAGCTTTGATCTGATTAAGAATTTTTTATCTGTTTTTATGCTTTTTATTTCAGAAATTTGATCCAAACATTTTAAAGAAAATGGATTGTTTTACTGGTTTCTAACAGCTTATTGTGGTTTGTTTTTTGATTGAATCTTCCAGGTGATGGTCACTCAGATTGGATGACGGAAAAAGTTGATTTGTCTTCATTTGTGTCAACGACTGAGTCTTCTCCGAGCTCCTCTCTTCCCCCCTCGCCGTTAGAACAGGATGTCAAGGTGCCCTCAGATCTGGAGGTTATGACCTCGCTACTGCAGGAGGAACTGGCTCAGCTGGAGGACTACTTCCGATCCGAGTCCACATCCACCACAAACAAGTTGGAGAAATCTTCAAAATGTGACAAAGGCGCCCAAGCCATGGGCTCCCAGTCTTACTATCAGTTACCCTATGGCTCATATGGGACCAGCCAATCAGAACCCAGCCCTGTGGTTGTTACCTTGGCAACAGGGGAACTGGACTTGGCCAGTTTCTGTGGCGGTCCCATCAGCAGAACCAAAATAGCCCGACCCGCTCCGTACAGCTACCACCACCGCTACCACCACAATAACGGGCGAAGAATCCTGAGCGAGGCGGTGAAAGTCGGGGACGAAGTTGGACTTGAAACGTGGGGCTCCAGGGGATGTTACTCAGGAAGCACGGAGGTGTCGGTGAACCACTACTCCACCCTGAAGACGGTCAGTAAGAACAGCATTGGTGGCGTGAAGAAGGTTAGAGAATGTGCGTTATCGTTGAAGGAAGAGGAGAGTTACTGTTTCTCAGAAGGAATGTTTTGCAGCGAAGAGATTGCTCGAGGTTTTTGTCTGGGTGGCTCCTACGACGGCCACCACAAGCGAGAGGGACAGTTCATGCACAATGTGAAGGTCAATGTAAGTTACGACAGCACGGGGCTGGAGGTCCTGCACTGCAGCAAAGATGGAGGACTTTCTGGAAGTATTCCCCAAGAGACAATGGTGGCCGGAGACGGCTACTTCCACCAGTCCATGGCCAGTTCGGAGCCTTACCATAGCTTTATAGGAGATCTAGACCAGCCGTCACAAGCACAGGCTGTAGAGCCCCAACATGGCCACTACCTCTATCCAGAATGCCTTGCAGACCAAAGCTATGAATGTCTGTCCAGAGGGGAAGGCGAGGGGTCGCTGCTTGGGGCCCCCATCCACCGCCCCACCCAGAGGTTAAAGGATGAGCCCTGCTCCGTTAAGCCGGCTCTGGTAATGGGGGGACCTTCTCTGGATTCCAGCAGTGGAGAGAGGAAGCAGAAGAAGAGAGACCAGAACAAAACTGCCGCTCACAGGTAGACGTAACCCTTATTTCTCCTTGTAAAGCATGACACGGTGTCTGCATTGCATGAGCATCGTTAGACATAGCAGATAGACCAGTAGAGTCTGTAGGAGAGAGGTAGAGAGAAACCAGTAGACTTTGTAGGAGAGAGGTAGAGAGAAACCAGTAGACTCTGTAGGAGAGAGGTAGAGATAAACCAGTAGACTCTGTAGGAGAGAGATGGGAAAAAAACCAGTAGACTCTGTAGGAGAGAGATGGAAAGAAACCAGTAGACTCTGTAGGAGAGAGGTAGAGAGAAACCAGTAGACTCTGTAGGAGAGAGATGGAAAGAAACCAGTAGACTCTGTAGGAGAGAGGTAGAGATAAACCAGTAGACTCTGTAGGAGAGAGATGGAAAGAAACCAGTAGACTCTGTAGGAGAGAGATGGAAAGAAACCAGTAGACTCTGTAGGAGAGAGGTAGAGAGAAACCAGTAGACTCTGTAGGAGAGAGATGGAAAGAAACCAGTAGACTCTGTAGGAGGGATGTGAAAATAAACCAGTAGACTCTATAGGAGAGAGGTAGAGATAAACCAGTAGACTCTGTAGGAGAGAGATGGAAAGAAACCAGTAGACTCTGTAGGAGAGAGGTAGAGATAAACCAGTAGACTCTGTAGGAGAGAGGTAGAGATCAACCAGTAGACTCTGTAGGAGAGAGATGGAAAGAAACCAGTAGACCCTGTAGGAGGGATGTGAAAATAAACCAGTAGACTCTATAGGAGGTAGGTAGAGATAAACCAGTAGACCCTGTAGGCGAGAGATGGAAATAAACGTTTAGACCTTGTAGTAGAGAAATAAAGCAGTAGAGCTTGTGGGAGGGAAATAGTGATGAACCAGTAGATCCTGTAGTAGGGAGATGGAGATAAACCAGTAGACTCTGTTGGAGGTAGGTAGAGAGAAACCAGTAGACCTTGTAATAGGGAGATGAGGATAAACCAGTACATCCTGTAGGAAAGGTGAAGATTAACCAGTTGACCTTGAAGGATAGAGATTGAGATAAACCAGTAGACCCTGTATTAGGGCAGTGGAGATAAACCAGTAGACCTTTTCGGAGGGGTGGAGATAAACCAGTAGACCTTGGAGGATAGAGAAAGAGATGAACCAGTAGACCCTGTATTTGGGAAATGGAGCAAAACCAGTAGACCTTGTAGGGAAAGGTGGAGATAAACCAGTAGACCCTGTATTTGGGAAATGGAGATAAACCAGTAGACCTTGTAGGGAAAGATGGAGATAAACCAGTAGACCTTGAAGAAAAGGTGGCGATAAACCAGTAGATCTTGTAGGAAAGGTGGAGACAAACCAGAAGACCTTGTAGAAGAGATGGAGATAAACCAGTAGACCTTGTAGAAGAGGTGGAGATAAACCAGTAGACTTTGTAGAAGAGGTGGAGATAAACCAGTAGACCTTGTAGAAGAGGTGGAGATAAACCAGTAGACCTTGTAGAAGAGGTGGAGATAAACCAGTAGACCTTGTAGAAGAGGTGGAGATAAACCAGTAGACTTTGGAAGAAAGGTGGAGATAAACCAGTAGACCTTGTAGGAAAGGTGGAGACAAACCAGAAGACCTTGTAGAAGAGATGGAGATAAACCAGTAGACCTTGTAGAAGAGGTGGAGATAAACCAGTAGACTTTGTAGAAGAGGTGGAGATAAACCAGTAGACCTTGTAGAAGAGGTGGAGATAAACCAGTAGACCTTGTAGGAAAGGTGGAGATAAACCAGTAGACCTTGTAGAAGAGGTGGAGATAAACCAGTAGACTTTGGAAGAAAGGTGGAGATAAACCAGTAGACCTTGTAGGAAAGGTGGAGACAAACCAGAAGACCTTGTAGAAGAGGTGGAGATAAACCAGTAGACCTTGTAGAAGAGGTGGAGATAAACCAGTAGACTTTGTAGAAGAGGTGGAGATAAACCAGTAGACCTTGTAGAAGAGGTGGAGATAAACCAGTAGACCTTGTAGAAGAGGTGGAGATAAACCAGTAGACTTTGTAGAAGAGGTGGAGATAAACCAGTAGACTTTGTAGAAGAGGTGGAGATAAACCAGTAGACCTTGTAGAAGAGGTGGAGATAAACCAGTAGACCTTGTAGAAGAGGTGGAGATAAACCAGTAGACTTTGTAGAAGAGGTGGAGATAAACCAGTAGACTTTGTAGAAGAGGTGGAGATAAACCAGTAGACCTTGTAGAAGAGGTGGAGATAAACCAGTAGACCTTGTAGAAGAGGTGGAGATAAACCAGTAGACTTTGTAGAAGAGGTGGAGATAAACCAGTAGACCTTGTAGAAGAGGTGGAGATAAACCAGTAGACTTTGGAAGAAAGGTGGAGATAAACCAGTAGACCTTGTAGGAAAGGTGGAGACAAACCAGAAGACCTTGTAGAAGAGGTGGAGATAAACCAGTAGACTTTGTCGGAGGGAAATGAAAGGTCATCTCCCTTCTTGCCACCATTTTGTTTGTGTTGGTCCGTCGGCCTGAGGTGGGCGGCCACTGAGTACAGCTGTTGGGGGGAGGGGGGTGTAGGGGGCAGAGCCATAAGCATCTCTCAGGGAGGAGGCCTTTGATCGTCTACATCAAAGCTTTGCACGTTGGCTCATCAATAAAGTTGCAAGGCAGCAGAAACCCGAGCAAACCTGTTGGTCCCTGCAGGTACAGGCTGCGTAAGAGGGCGGAGCTTGACTCTCTGGAGGAGGAGCTTCACGGCCTGGAGGGACAGAACCGCGAGCTGCGGGACAAGGCGGAGTCGGTGGAGCGAGAAATCCAGTACGTCAAAGATTTACTGATCGAGGTCTACAAGGCTCGCAGTCAGCGCCTCAAACAGGATGGCAGTGCCTAAAACCCCGCCCACGACGGCCTCGCCGCCACCCCGACATCACCAAACTCCAAGCCAACAGCACCAACGGGTTCTGGTTCCCGTCTCACACTAAAAGAAGGGTAGTTGCATGATTTTGGTAGTTCTTTTTTTAAAAAAAAATCGACATGTTGTTGGTAGCGGCATGTTGGAGCAGAAAGACTTCAGAAGAAGACGTAAAGGAGCCGCGGCTGCTGCTGCGGCGGCGGCGGCGGCGTGCAGAGAAGATGCTGAACTCGTCCGTGACCACTGTGATCCGAACTCTTCTCACAGCCTTGTGGCGCTCAGCGACTTCGTCTCCAGATTCAGCGTACCGATTGATTTGCTTGTGCTTTCCTGTGACGCAGCACCGAGGCATACTCACCGAATATATATTTTATTTTATATTTTTATTTTTACCTAATAATAATAATATTGATAATTTATCAGTTGCTTCAAAACAATCAATAAATGAATAAAAGGGGTTTGCTGGGAAAAAAGTGTAACTTGCTCTCTGAAATACTCTTCATCGGAAACATTGAGAGAAAAATGTGTAAAATGTTCCCGCCAGATTCCCGATGCATGTTTGATTCTGGGACCGCATGTTGCGAGTGTTTTATGAAGGCGGTATTATGTTTAACTGCATGGCTTCAAAATCTCCACGGCATCGCTTTCAGCTTCCTCCTCCTCATCTTCCTCATCAGCTGGGACCTCTCTGGGTTTGTCCTCTTCGGTGTGATCCACGGTCAGCTTTTCTTTTGCTTCTTTCCTGCACCGAGAAGCCGACCATCAACCGGCTTCCCCCCTCTCTCTCTCTCTGTTTGTCTGTGTCTCTCTCCCTCTCTCTCTCTCTTTTTTTGTGTATGTCTCTCTCCCTCTCTCTCTCTTTCTCTCTCTCTTTTTGTCTTTGTCTCCCCCTCTTTCTCTCTCTTTTTTGTCTTAGTCTCTCTCCCTCTCTCTCTCTTTTTGTCTTAGTCTCTCTCCCTCTCTCTTTTTGTCTGTCTCTCTCCCTCTCTCTCTTTTTGTCTTAGTCTCTCTCCCTCTCTCTCTTTTTGTCTTAGTCTCTCTCCCTCTCTCTCTGTTTGTCTATGTCTCTCTCCCTCTCTCTCTCTTTTTGTCTTAGTCTCTCTCCCTCTCTCTCTCTTTTTGTCTTAGTCTCTCTCCCTCTCTCTCTTTTTGTCTTAGTCTCTCTCCCTCTCTCTCTCTTTTGTCTTAGTCTCTCTCCCTCTCTCTCTTTTTGTCTTAGTCTCTCTCCCTCTCTCTCTCTTTTGTCTTAGTCTCTCTCCCTCTCTCTCTGTTTGTCTTAGTCTCTCTCCCTCTCTCTCTCTTTTTGTCTTAGTCTCTCTCCCTCTCTCTCTGTTTGTCTGTCTCTCTCCCTCTCTCTCTTTTTGTCTTAGTCTCTCTCCCTCTCTCTCTTTTTGTCTTAGTCTCTCTCCCTCTCTCTCTCTTTTTGTCTTAGTCTCTCGCCCTCTCTCTCTTTTTGTCTTAGTCTCTCTCCCTCTCTCTCTTTTTGTCTTAGTCTCTCTCCCTCTCTCTCTGTTTGTCTATGTCTCTCTCCCTCTCTCTCTCTTTTTGTCTTAGTCTCTCTCCCTCTCTCTCTTTTTGTCTTAGTCTCTCTCCCTCTCTCTCTCTTTTTGTCTTAGTCTCTCTCCCTCTCTCTCTTTTTGTCTTAGTCTCTCTCCCTCTCTCTCTCTTTTGTCTTAGTCTCTCTCCCTCTCTCTCTTTTTGTCTTAGTCTCTCTCCCTCTCTCTCTCTTTTGTCTTAGTCTCTCTCCCTCTCTCTCTGTTTGTCTATGTCTCTCTCCCTCTCTCTCTTTTTGTCTTAGTCTCTCTCCCTCTCTCTCTTTTTGTCTTAGTCTCTCTCCCTCTCTCTCTCTTTTTGTCTATGTCTCTCTCCCTCTCTCTCTCTTTTTGTCTTAGTCTCTCTCCCTCTCTCTCTCTTTTTGTCTTAGTCTCGCTCCCTCTCTCTCTGTTTGTCTATGTCTCTCTCCCTCTCTCTCTCTTTTTGTCTTAGTCTCTCTCCCTCTCTCTCTTTTTGTCTTAGTCTCTCTCCCTCTCTCTCTCTTTTTGTCTGTCTCTCTCCCTCTCTCTCTTTTTGTCTTAGTCTCTCTCCCTCTCTCTCTTTTTGTCTTAGTCTCTCTCCCTCTCTCTCTTTTTGTCTATGTCTCTCTCCCTCTCTCTCTTTTTGTCTATGTCTCTCTCCCTCTCTCTCTTTTTGTCTTAGTCTCTCTCCCTCTCTCTCTGTTTGTCTATGTCTCTCTCCCTCCCTCTCTGTTTGTCTATGTCTCTCTCCCTCTCTCTCTCTTTTTGTCTTAGTCTCCCCCCCCCCCCCCCCTCTCGGCTGTACTTTGCGAACAAACAATCACCTGTTGATGCAACAGAGTAAAACACCTTGTTGTGCACCAGTCCGACTTCGTGGGAATTTTTCGTTATAAATTGATGGATTTGATGTATCAGAAATTCAGGTCCTTTTAAATATTGATGTCAGTGTCAGGAAATGATTGATCAGGTAAATTACAGCCAAATAAACCAGTTCTGTTTCACTCAGCTCTGCCTTCAGACTCTGCTTTCTCGCCCTTTGCTGCACGTCTTCATGTTTCATATGAATAACAAGGTGGGATTAGGAGATTAAAGCCCCCCCCCCCCCCCCCCCCCCCCCCCCCCCCCCCCCCCCATTTGCAGGCTTTGATTGACAGCTGATCGATCAGGATGAAACTGAGAATTAGCAAATTAAAACAAGCTTGATGAGATTTCTGCTTCTTTGTGAGGCTGAGTGGAGCCATATCGTCTCCTCCCGCCGACACACACCATACGTTGCCTATCTCATCTCCCAGCTTGAGCAGGGTGTGTGTGTGTGTGCGTGTGTGTGAAAGCCTGTGCGTGAAATCTCTTGGTATCTCTTCTAGCAGTTGTAGGTCTTTCAAGTGCATGAGGCAATATCACACAATACTTGCAGGAGGAGGGGAGAGGAGCGAGCGAACCATCAGAATGAGAGAGAACTGGGCTGACGGAGGGCATCATTAAATCTGTTTGTTGTTTGTTTGATGTGCAACAAATAAACACGCCATGAAGTGATGCACAATTAGAATGATTTAGTTCATTTCAGATCTGATCCACCTTTTTTTTTTCCTTTTTTTTTTTTTTTTTTTTACATTTTTTGGGTTGCTTCTGCAGGTTTACTTGGATTAAATCACCCTAATTTCATCACTTTTAATAAATTAGATTAATAAAGTATGTTTCATTTAATTTCATTAAATAAACTCAAACAGCGCTCCTAAAATCAGAAATGAATAAAAACATGAAGCTTAATGTGTGTTCTCTCTGTGCTGCCTGCTGATTCCTTACAGCAGATAACAGGAATCATTACCTGACTTCTCTTCATGTAAATGAGTGTTTATTATAAGAATAGAGCAGCAGATGTTGATCCGTCTGCGTGAGTGTATCGTTGGTGAAACTAAGTGACCAGCAGGTGTCCCTCCAAGCTCAGAGAAGCTTGTTCTGCTTTGGAAGAAAGGATTTCTACAGACGCCGCTTCACAGCAGCATAAAATGGTTCAAGAACAAACAGAAATATGTAAAGAATTATAATTCTCCTTAAATCACTGTGTTACTAACACTCCCTGAAGGAAATCTGGGTCAGTCCCTCTTTTTGTTCCTCAGCGTTTTCCCTTCGTCTGACTCCACCAGCTGGATGCTGGGTGCACGAGGCGCATCCATCCACAGAGTTTAACATGAAGCAGAAGTAATGAACCATGACCGGTTCATATGGAGTGTTCTTCACATGAGATAGGTGAAAGGAAAGCAGGGATATTCCCAACAGATTTAGTAAAATGTAATGGAATATGAGGAAATACACAGCAGAATATATAGCTTCTGCTACCTAGCAATGGTTGTAATAAGACCTTTAAGACAGTAGCATCACAGGCTGGCCGCTGTATAGTACCAGTTATACGCTGCATTACTCGTATATACGGTCATACATAGACAGTTTATATATCGATATATATATATGTATATTTCTTTTATATTTGTAAAAAATTATATTAAGGGTTGGAAATCAAACCAATAAAATTGAATATAGGGATTTTTTTGTTTCACAATTTTAAAATCAACATTTTTCTTAAAAATCTTTAAGAAAAAAGGTCTATATATATGTATATATATATATATATATATATATATATATATATATATATATATATATATATATATATATATATATATATACATATATATAAATATATATATATATATATATATATATATATATATATATATATATATATATATATATATATATATATATGTGTATATATAAATATATGTATATATATATAAATATATGTATGTATGTATACACACACACAAAGCTGAAATATATATAGGCCTATGTATGTATTGGCGGCCAGCTGTTTATGACGGTTCACATCTTTAAGTAGTGAAATTGGCAACAGCTCTAAACTTTCATTCTGCAGACATTGCCTGCATGGTGGCCTGTTTTCTGCACCTTAACAGATACAAAGGACCCAGAAGCATTTATAAAGTTATAATTATCCCCATGCAGACATGATCTATTCATCCTCAGCTGTCATATTATGGGGCTAAATTTATGTAAAATAAATGTATCAGTAGATATTTACAGCAGAAAGGCCAACCAGAAGAAGAATAGAAGAAGGAAATAATACAAAGATAAACAGAGACAAAATCTTACAGTTAAATTCAGTTATAATCACAGTAAAACATTGATCTAATTACAATCAAGTTGATTTAAACAACTACATACTTTATAGGAATTAGAATAATAGACTGAACGCAGGATGCAGGAGGCTGGATGTTCTGTCTGAGACCAGTCCCAGTCAGCCAACAGCAGCAGCATCAGGTGAACAACAGCTGGAAACAGGTGAGATCAGCTACAGGTGATCAATAATTCCCCCAGCTGCTGTGTTTCTGAAAACAGACACAAGTTGGACATGGGAAATGTCCGCTGTGGTGGGGGGGGGGTCTGGTCTGGCTCAGCTGTGGAGGGGTGCATCGATGGTTTCAGGGGGCAGCGTGCAGAGTGTGGCAGATGGAGCGCAGCTGTATCTGATTATTAATCGTCTGCCTTTATCCGCAGTAGCACCAGGAGTCCGGAGAAGATAAATCCCAGCTAGGAGTTGTCTAAGGAAGCTGAGTGTTGGCGAAGGAACAGCAGAGCGCTGCTCCACTGTGGCAGTCTCTGCATAAACACACTAACCTGCTGTGGTGTCCATGCTGCTCAACTCCTGCACCCACATCACACACGTCCTGCTCTGTTCATCTGGATTTATTTTGCCTTTTTGTGTAAGTTTGACGTGACAACATGACCATAAATGAGTCAAACCTTTCTAAAACACCATAGCAACAGGAAAAAAGTAGATAGTTTTATGATTATTTATTTATAATAATGTTTTTTTATGTCAGATAATGTTGCTTTAGTTAATTTTTCTCTGTTTTGTTAACTGATCAAACCTTAATGGTATTTTATATGGCTGTTCTTCTTGTTTGGAAGGGATTATGCCAGTGCTTGCTAAGCTTTTCCAGCATGGATACCCCTGCAGATCCATCTTTCAGCCAAGTCCCCCCAAAGAAAAACAAAGCTTATTGGTTGGAAGCAGCAATATGCCATCACTGCCTGATTTATTAACAGTTGTAACTAAAGAAAGATGTGCAAACATTTGTAAAGGACATGTTTTAAACATGTTTAGTGTTAATGGTCCATGAAGAAATTCATGGAAACCTTTGCTAACTAGATATGTTTAAAACTGCTGTTTTCCCACCTGAAGGAAGGGGGAGCCATGTTTATCTTGACACAAGTATTCCAATTAAAAGCCTGATTATAATAAAAATGCTGAATGTATATTCAACATGAAACTGGATCATTTAGTTTATAAACCTACATGTATGTTTTATTGATATCACAGGATTCTTATAAGTTTTACATAAACACTATTTGTAATTTTTTTCTTAAGTACCCCCAAGAGTCTTTCCAAGCACCCCAAGGTATTCGTATCTTTAAAAAACAGTGGTTTATGCACTGAAACGGGTGGGCTCAGTGGAAATGGTGCATAACTTTGATTTAAAGCGATGCAACATCTTGTTGGGGGAGGTATTTCTGCCGCAGGGTTAACGTGTCTACAGGAATGCAGGTAATAAATGTCAGTGTGCCATCAAAAACCTCAATGATAATGTATGTAGGTCAGGAGGTTACCCAGTAATACTTTCAACAACAGGTTGGCAAGATGGAAATTCCAGAGTCTGGAGGTTTGTAATCCATTAAAACCCAGCGTGAAAACCGTGACACATAGAGTTTTTGAGACATTTTGCATCCCTTTATGGTAAAAACTTTGTTTAAAACACAATCTAAACCTCATATTCAGGGTTGTAGGAGGGGTCCAGTGCCGCCCTGACAGTAGGAATGGACCCTCTTCTGGGCCCCCCTGCTGAGGGCAGAGCCTGAGGCGTTAATTTATTGCTATAATGTCTCCTGACGCAGTGGAGCCAGAGTGGCTAAATATTCCAGTCTGAACCATTAAAGAGATCAGTAGCTGGTGCGTCGAAATGTAGTTCAAAGATTTATGTCACGATGTTGCCAAGTCCGCTTGTTATAACCAGTGATGTCGTGAGGGTATGATAGGTATACGGGGTATACTTACTTATTTATTAGTCAGCATTGAGATGCCCGAGCCACCTCAACTGGTTCCTCTCTATGTGGAGGAGCAGCGGCTCTACTCTGAGCCCCTCCTGGAAGACCGAGCTCCTCACCCTATCTCTAAGGGAGAGCCCGGCCACCCTGCGGAGGTAACCCATTTCAGCCGCCTGTATACGAGATCTGGTTCTTTCGGTCACGACCCACAGCTCATGACCATAGGTGAGGGTAGGAACGTAGATCAACTGGTAAATCGAGAGCTTTGCCTTCTGGCTCAGCTCCTTCTTCACCACGACAGACCGGCGCAGAGCCTGCATTACTGCAGACGCAGCACCGATCCGTCTGTCGATCTTACACTCCATCCTTTCCTCACTCGTGAACAAAACCCTGATATATTTAAACTCCTCCACTTGAGGCAGGACCTCATTCCCGACCCGGAGAGGGTAAACCACCCTATTCTGGCTGAGGACCATGGTCTCAGTTTGGAGGTGCTGATTCTTCAAACTTGAGTGCGAATCGCTCAAGAGAGAGCTGGAGATCACGGTTAGACGAAGCCAACAGGACAACGTCATCTGCAAAAAACAGAGACCCAATCCGGAGGCCACCAAGCCGGATCCCCTCAACACCTCGGCTGCACCTAGAAATTCTGTCCATGTAAGTTATGAACAGGATCGGTGATAAAAGGCAGCCTTGGCGGAGTCCAACCCTCACCGGAAACGAATCCGACTTACTACCGGCAATGCGAACCAAGCTCATACAAGTGGGTCCTGTACCCCATACTCCCAGAGTACCCCCCACAGGAGTCCCTGGGGGACATGGTGGAATGCCTTCTCCAGGTCCACTGTTCCGCGACCAGGACAAAAACCACACTGCTCCTCCTTAATCCAAGATTCGACTATCCGACAAACCCTCCTCTCCAGAACCCCAAATAGACCTTACCAGGGAGGCTGAGGAGTGTGATTCCCCTGTAGTTGGAATACACCATCCACCACCCCAGTCTGCCAGTCCAGAGGCACATGTCCCCAATGTCCACGTGATGCTGCAGAGCCGTGTCAGCCATGAGAGCCCCACAGCATCCAGAGCCTTTAGTAGTCTGGGCGGGGCCTTGCAGCCAAGGAGCTTTTTAACCACCTCAGTGACTTCAGCCCCAGAGATAGGAGAGTCCACCTCTGAGTCCCCCAGCTCTGCTTCCTCATCGGAAGACGTGTTGGTAGGATTGAGGAGGTCATCGAAGTATTCCTTCCACCGACCAACAATGTCCTGAGTTGAGATCAGCAGCTCCCCACCTCCACTGTACACAGTATTGACAGAGCACTGCTCATTGCCCACGTGAGCATTGAGGTCCCCCAGCAGAACAATGGAGTCCCCAGAAAGATCATGAACACATTAATGAAAACAACAAAGTTATGTCTGATGCTAATGTCTGAATTTGGTATTACCTCGATGAGAGAAGCTGATTTTTTGGAATGTCGGTGCCTTGTTACAGCAGTGAACCGTATACATTTTTTTCTTCCTGATCAATACTTCCTTTAGAAATCCACTAGACCAGGACCTGCCAGGGCAGCAAACATTGAAAATCTTTCCGGAAACTGAGATAGAACTTTTAATTAATCATGATCTAATGTTCACAGCTGGCTTGAATAGTAAAAACCTGACTGCAAATTAGTAGAAGAAGTAGAAGAAACTGCACATAGTTTTCCATCCAGGTCATTTGTGAGAGGCACAAACATGCAGAAACAGCATAGAGATACATCACAGATCTGTATCTGCTGTAAAGCTATGTTGCCTTGACTTGTAATTCTGTAGTAATTCCTCAATCGGACTAAGCGGTTCAGATAATGAATGAATGTATGAATAATATACTGAGTTATATTTTATGTAACTCATCTAAAGTTTAAGACCAAGAAGGGAGTAATTCTTATTAACATGACTATAAATATTGAGATGTTTTACTTAGCCTTTCTTAGTCTATCTCACTTTGTATATGTTACTGTTTAGAAACAAATTAAAATGATCCACTGCACTGCATCTTTTACATATCTGATGCTGTTGCCACAAGTGGTGGTAAAAGTTTTCACCCTTTTAGTGGTTAAGATGAAAATATCAGCATTAGTAACAATGCATGCTACAGTTAATGTAAGCTAGCTGTAGCTAGCGCCTCACAAGTTTAGCTTCATGTACCTGTGAGTCAATCATTGTGGTTTTGTTATATTCTGGTTAAAAGATATGAAATGAAATGAAATGAAAAATACTTTATTAATCCCCAAAGGGAAATTCAATATTGTTGTACATAATAATAACTAGAGGAGGTCTTGTTCCGGAGGCTGATGGCTGCTGGCAGGAATGATCTTCTGTATCTTTCAGTCTTGCATCGGACCTGAAGAAGCCTCTCTGTGAACACACTTTGTTGTTTCTTCACTGTGTTGTGGAGAGGGTGTGAAGAATCCTCCATCATCTTCATCAGCTTGTGCAGCATTCTTCTTTGGACAATCAGCTCCAGCGGCTCCAGAGTTACTCCAAGCACAGAAGCAGCTTTCTGGATCAGTTTGTTGATTCTCTCCAAGTCTCTGGTTCTGATGCTACTACCCCAGCAGATGCTGCAAAGCTGACTGCACTCTCCACAACAGACTTCTAGAAGATATGCAACATCTTGGTGCAGACGTTAAACCATCTCAGCTTCCTTAAGAAGTACAGTCTGCTCTGACCTTTCTTGTAGATGTAGTCAGTGTTGCATTTCCAGTCCAGTTTGTTGTCCAGCTGAACTCCAAGATACTTGTATTCCTCCACCACCTCCACCTCCTCTCCCAGGATGGAAACAGTGCTTTGTTTATTCATCTTCCTCCTGAAGTCAACAATCATCTCTTTTGTTTTGCTGCTATTTAATATGAGATGATTGTCACCGCACCATTTAACAAACTGACTGACCAGTTCTCTGTACTCTGCTTCTTGTCCATCCCTGATACACCCCACAACTGCAGAGTCATCAGAGTATTTCTGCAGATGACAGGACTCAGAGTTGTACTGGAAGTCTGAGGTGTACAGAGTGAAGAGGAATGGCCAGAGTACAGTTCCTTGTGGTGCACCAGTGCTGCTGACCTCCATCTCAGACACACAACCTTTCAGTCTCACAAACTGGGGTCTGTTTGTGAGGTAGTCATAGATCCAGGTGGTTGTGGAGGTATCCACCTGGAATTTATGGAGCTTCTCACATAACAAAGCAGGCTGAATGGTATTAAAAACACTGGAGAAATGAAAGAACATGACGCTCACAGTGCTGCCTGAATGGTCCAGATGAGAGTGTGCTCTCTGGAGCAGGTATATGATGGCATCTTCAACCCCAAGTCCATTACGATATGCAAACTGGAATGGGTCCTGAAAGGTGTTTACTTGCTTGTTGAGGTGAACCAGTAAGAGTCTGTCCAGGACTTTCATGATGTGAGATGTCAGGGCAACTGGTCTGTAGTCACTTGGTTCAGCTGGTTGTGTTTTTTTAGGCACTGGAACAAGGCAGGAGGTTTTCCACAGCACTGGGACTCTATTTTGTCTCAGACTGGTGTTGAAAAGGTGCTGGAGAATCGGACATAGTTGTTTTGAGCAGGTCTTGAGAACTCTGGGACTGACACCATCTGGACCTGCAGCCTTGTTCTGGTTCAGTTTCTCAAGTTGCTTCATAACCTGATTGCAGGAGACAAACAAGGTGGAGGTCTCAGGATGTCCTGATGTGGAGGGAGATGAAGCTGTGTTCTGGTCCATGACTGAGCTGCAGGGTGACAGATTGGAGGCGTGACAGGAAAGCAGTGGGCTTATGGAGGGTGTGTGGTCTGTTGGGCTGGAGGTAGGGGGTGAACTGAACCTGTTGAAGAATATGTTCAGCTCATTAGCTCTGTCCAGACCTCCATCAGGCTGGTCCCCCTTTAACTTGAAGCCGGTGATCTTCTTCATTCCAGACCACACATCCCTCACGTTATTCTGCTGGAGCTGACTTTCTAACTTCTTCCTGTAGTCCTCCTTGCACTTCTTAGTTTGTGTTTTAAGTTGTTTTTGTGTTGCCCTCAATAACTCCCTGTCTCCATCCCTGAAGGCTTTCTTTTTGATGTTCAGCAGCTTTTTCAGGTCACTGGTGATCCAGGGTTTGTTATTGGGGAAGCACCTCACTGCTCTTGTTGGGACGATGCTGTCCACACAGAAGTTTATGTAATCTGTCACACACTCAGTCATGGCGTTGACATCGTCTCCATGAGGTTCACAGAGGACATTCCAGTCTGTAGCCTCAAAGCCTCCTCTAAGAGCATCTTCAGCTTCAGCAGACCAGATTTTGATAGTCTTTGTGATGACTGGTTGCTGCTGAACGATGGGCTTGTAGGTGGAGGTGAGAAGAACCAGATTATGGTCAGATCTTCCTAAAGGAGGCAGGGCAGAACAACTGTATCCATTATTCATATTTGCATAAAATAAGTCCAAGATCTTATTTTCTCTGGTGGAGCAGCTGACAAACTGCTGGAATGTCGGAAGAGTTGCAGAGAGGGAGACGTTGTTGAAGTCTCCGGAGATCGCCATGAATGAGTTTGGATGCTGTGTTTGCAGCCGGGCAACGACGGAGCTGATGACGTCACAGGCTGTGTCTGGTGCGGTACCGGGTTGTCACGACCGGCGGAGGGGATGGTGAACGTGTGGACCCAAATGCAGAGATGAGGGAACAGGTATGTGGATTTCCAGAAGATTTATTGTTACCCAAGGGACTAATGCTACAAACAAACAAAGTAATAAACTAAATGATCCCACAACCAAGAATTGAAACTGAGGGGTATAAATACACTGGGGAACCAAACAAGAAACAGGTGTACTGAATGAACTAAAACAAGACCAGGTGAACTTAATGAACAGGAAATCAATAAAGCTAAAAAACAAACAAACAAGAGAACCAAACAGGAAAAACTACAAAATAAAACAGGAAACCTGAAACCAAGGCAAAGCAAAAAATCAAGTCATGACATGGGTATTATATAAACTGCTACCAGAATAACACAGGTAACTCTCTGGGTAAATAATATGGATGGAAGCTCACAGCTAACAGTTTGATGTCCCTTGTGCATATCTTCTCCTTGACAGGAACATGTCCAGGATGACATGTTACTGAGCGGCTGTAGCTCAGGAGGAAGAGCAGTTGTCCTTCAACTGGTAAGTTGGGGGATCGATTCCAGGCTTCCCCTGAAATGCCAAAGTGTCCTAGGGCAAGACACTGCCCCCCGATGTGCCTATCGGGGTGTGAGTGTGTAGAATGAATGAATGAATGTGTGTGTGTGTGTGTGTGTGTGTGTGTGGCAAGTAGCTTAAAGCGCTTTGAGTGGTCTGTATGACTAGACTAGAAAAGCACTGTAGAAGTACAAGTCCATTTACCATCAACGCTGGATAACCAGCACTGCACTTCCAGCACCCTTTAGCTTTCCACTGTGTTGTCTACTGCGGTCTGCACGGACCATTTTAAAGCCCGGTACAGAAACATACTGCACTCTCTGTATTCTTTCTGAGACCTTGCTAGCATCTCAAGCTCGTCCGTTTTGTTAGCTAGCGATCTCACATTACCCATGATGACGGTCGGTAGAAATGGTTTAAATCTCCATCGCTTTTTCCGCTCTCTGAATCCCGCTCTGCATCTTCTTCTCTTTCTTTTCAACTCCATCAGGATTTGATGTGTTGTTTCGCTGATAATCCTGATTTGGGGGAGGTTAATCAGTTGATCCCGATTGTAAACAAGTCTAGTTGCCATGGAGACATCTAGAATGGAATGTATGCAGGTTCTGCATCATCTGTTCATTTTGGACATGAGCTTCCAAGGATTTATGGCTTATAAACTGATATGTTGTGTCAGCAGCATAGACCAGTTAGGCCAAGAAATCCCCATTGAAACTTGGGTTAGTTTGTCATGTTGGTGTTCCATGCCTTGGTTTTAATTAAATAAGTAAGGATCCACATTATTTATCATGAGGTGTGTTTCCATTACACCTGGAATTGTGCAAAAACTAAATATCGTAATAAAAAATGCAAATGGACACACCTAAATTTAAAAAAAAAAAAGTCTCAAATATCGCTAAATAGTTTTTACGAAGTCATGAGGTGGTTTTTCAGACGTTTTGAGATAGAAATATCTTGAAAAAGTGGCATGGTACCAGTTTTTTCGCATTTACGTGTCCCCGATGTTATTGTGGGGGATCGTGACCAGTTCATTTCCGGTAAATATGGGGTGGTGCGGAACAAAAAATTGCAAATTTCAGTTTTAGAAAAGAAAATGAGCGAGAAAAGCTTCAAAAAGCTGTAGATGACGTAGTTCATCTGCCAAGATTTGCACAAGCTTTATTCCTTATTTGGTCACTCTTGTGCTTCTAGTCTCTCTTCTCTTCCTTAATTTTGACTATTTTAGGTTGTTTTTCTGTGTATGCAGTTACAGCCATTGGAGGAATCCCAGCTTTCCTTTTGATAGTCATTTTGTTTGCACAAACTAAAACAAGACACAAAAAGTCCAGGGAGGCGGTGAGTCATGTGGGAGGGGACCAGGGGTGGTTGAGGAGGGGGGACAGAGCGTCTATGAACATCTCTTCATCCGTTCTCAGGGGGGATTGCCAAGGCTGCTGGGAAGCCGAATCCAGATATGATTTTTTGGGCGAGGAAAACAATTTGCCCTCGACCTTGAGTCCATAGCAGGTCTCAGGCTGGCGGCTCCAAACAGCCGAATGAGGGGGTCAATTTCCACCGATTCAGCAGGCATCTTCTCCATGTTGTTGTCGAATTTGTGGACCACCTGGTTTGGGCCAGACTGGTATCCTGCTTACGGTTGAGTCTGGTCAATGCAAGAGTCTGTGCACTGCTAACTCGGCCCATACCGTTACAGAATTCTGGCAGCCTGCCAGTTGTTGCCAGAATCTCACAGGTCTTCAGGTAGATCAGAACTCCACCAGCGCCAGTCAGCAGAACCCCAATCACCAATAATCTAAAGATGTAAACATCCTCCAAGTCCTCAGAGGACAGAACTGCCAGACACATCGGTCTCCACCTGACCCATGAGTCCTGAACGCATCCAGCCGGAAGCGTCCCCTCAGGACATGCAGGCTCCCCTCTGCCTGATCTGTGGGCAAATTTGATCAATTGTGTTGAGAGACCAGCCGATCAAATCCATGATGTAAATTTGAGTAAAGAGTAAAGAGATGTAAAAAGAGGCTCCGAGTCAGACAGGACAAAGTCGCAGGCCAGAGTGGGAGGTAGGGGAGGAAACAGGAGCAAAGAGATAAGTGTCCGCCTTCGCTGAGAGCAGGAGTGCAACCAACTAAACAGGCCAGGACTTACATACAGTATTTGCAAGCAATGAGTAACTTTTATTAAGTACAGTTAGCTTTTTTTTTATCACATTGCATTGGGTAAAAAGCATTTTTTAGTACAAGATTGAAATAAAATCAGGTACAATTCTTTAAGGAGTTAACATCCAACTATGCTGGAAACATAAGACAGATATGCAGAAGGATAGTTTCGTCTGTCTTCTGCATCGGTTTTGTAATTTGGTCCATTTTTAAAGGGCTTAGCTATCCGTCACTTGACACAGAACATGGAGCAATACCATTGGCAATCACAGGGGCAGTATTGACGCGCAACCAGATAAAGGAACAAACCCCAGAAGTAAAAGAGGATCAGGAAATAGACAACGCTGAAACCCCAAATAAAAAGCACCTGAAGAAGAAGATGCAGAATAAAGACAAGTTAGGAACATCAATAAACTTTGTGGTTTCCTTCTTCTGGTATTTTTGGATGGATTTTAACAACTTTAGCGGTGCGTTACCACTAGCAACCAGTGTCAAAATGTGGAAGTGAACCCTGAACTCAACACTGCCTACTAGTGGATGAACTGACTTAACAACCATGGTAACGTAAAATAAGCATGGAGAAATAAGGCAAGGACCGTATGACAGCGTTTGAAAGGAAGCAGAAATAGATATTTAGTCTTTGACATTATTTAAAGGGAAACACCAGCGGTGCCAGAAGGATAGAAACCTGCGCAGGCTGGGGGTTCCAGTTTTACTCAGGGCCAGAGATCCTTGGAAACGCCCTTGCGTGAGTGTCAGAAATGCACTAGTAGGAACAACACCTGAACAAGACAGCAAGGACGTCCTCCTCCATGACACAGCTGGTGTCATGTTACAGAATAAGTCTGACTTGTTTGTGTGATGAGAGGCAGACCTGGAGGAGCGGTGAGTCGACCAGTTCCAGCTGCGGAGGGACCTTCCAGATGCGCCAAAAACATGTAGGAATCAGTTTATTCTCTAATGAAACTTGTTGGTCTGTGCTGACGGTGGCTTTGACTTTGTCAGTAGTTCTACGAGATGAGAGGACAGTACAGAAGTAAGGATCCTGTAAGGAGTGCAGCTGGAGCGGCGCCGCTCTTTCTATCAGGGGCCGGGTCACGCACACCTGTCTCCACGGTGACGGTCGGCGGTGGCAGGAATAAAGGTCCTCAAACTAACCATCATCTGGTGTATTAAGTACTTTAATGTTTATCGAACCTGTAAGGTTGTAACCCTATCCAGCAACACATTCTGTTAGAATCCTGCAATTAATTATCAATGGTAATAAATTACGACCTAAAATGTCTTAAAGTTGAATATTATCTTTCTTAAGTCAAAAGAAACTGAATTTTAAACATGTAGCTAAAAAATGTGGTGACTTTTAATCCAACAGAAAGTTTCTAATGTTGCATTTCAGGAGGAAAATAATCCTTTTTTTCTGTTGCATTAACAAAACTAACTTAACTTTTAAATGTTCCATCAGGCCATCAGATCATGAAACAAACACCCGTCCCTCATCGCTTTGAGAGGAAAAGAAATGTTTCATGTTTGGACACACTGAAAAAAATAATTTTATCCAACTACCAAAGTTTATTTCTATTAGATGACAAATTTCCATCCAACTAAATTACGCTTCTGTAACCTTAACCAGAAAATAAAATGTATGTAATATATGTAATATATGTAATGAGAAGAATGAACAACATAGAATTAAAGCAACACTTCTAATAGAATTTAGCCAATATATAGAATAAAGTTATTGTGATGCTCCAAATAGGGTTTATGTAAAGCCGTTGCTCATGTAAAGTTCTTATAATAAATTTATGCAAAAGCATAAAAGTTTTTCTAATACTATAAATAAATGACAAATATTCCAAATATGTTGATGTATGCATAAACTTTACTATGAATCAGATGCTTTCCCCTGCCAGAACTGTTGCTTCTACAGCCACCAGCCTAAAAACAGTCAACAATCAAACAGAGTTATTGATCATTTACACATAGGAGCGTCTGTGGTGTGCCTGGTGCCGCCATTATAGCTCATCATCCTCTGTTTCTGTCAAGGTACAAGATGTTCCATGTACGCTGGTGAGAAGCTCTACCTTGGGGTCCGGGTCAGGATGCCAGTCAGGGACCTGCTGAGGAACGTCCGCTTTTCCCAGGGTTGGGAACCATCAGATCATGGGGTATATTTTTATTTACTGCTGTGGAAATGTAAAGATTGGCCTTTCTAACATGTAGTTTGGGACTTTCCTGACAACATGTCGCCACTTGACTCGTCCCTGATTGCTCACTTTTTCCTGAAAAAGGCATTTCCCAACACTTTCTGTGGAAATAATTAATTCCTGGTTTGTTTTTGTTTGAGTCTGAGAAAAATGCTTCTTTTCAGGAAAATTCTACTTTTATTAATAATGTCTGAATGAGTCCTGAGATCTACTTTTACTTGAGCTGCTCCAGAGTTTATTCATGGAGAAAACTGACTTTTTTCTTTTACTTTACACGAATTCAACATAGAAATCTTAACATTCATCTCTGAAATGAATACAGAGGTATGATGTGCACTTGTTTGTGTCTAAGTACGTAAAACAGCTGTTTCTTTTTCTGCTTTGTGTCTTCAGGAGAAAGGCAACAAACCGAGTCCAGGTCAGTAAAATCCAACTGATCTTTTCCCTTAAAGAGTTTAAAGTAAAAAAACAAAACAAACCAAATAAAAAGACAAAACCTTTCAGAGGTAAAATCTGCTGAAGGCTCTGCCTGCTGTGTGTTTTCTACCTCAGGAACCAGGAAACGAGCCACGACTCGCCACAGAGACCAAGCTGTCAGCGTACGTTGAAATATTTTCCTCTGCTCCGTGTGAAGGACTGGTTTCTGGAATGTTCAGCATCCTGTCATTCTGAGGAACGGTTAAAATAACTACACCATGTGATTGCTTTCAGGTACAACACCCCATGAAAAGCCTGGAGGAGCTGGCAATCATCATAGAGGTGCTAGAGGAGGATCTCAGAACCGGTAACACCTACCAGTCCATGCTCCAACACCTGGCCCCCTCCGGCCTTCCTGCACACCCAGAGCTGTCTGCAACCAGTAAATCCCACAGAGCCTTTCTGCAAACTGATGGCAGCTTTTTAAATACTGCATACAACTCATCTGCAACACCTTCCCACGTTATCTCCTGTAGACACAACCTGGAGGGACGAGCCGGATGAAATGATCCCCAGCCCAGAATCCGACATGACCTACTCTCCTGCAGAGTACCACCAAGCCGAGTCTCCTCCGGACGGCGCCTTCTTCAACTTCCAGCCCTCTGGTATGGAAAACATGTGGAGAAGTGGTGAAGGAGGGGAGCAGAGGGTCGATCCTCTCAGCCACCACCAGAAACTGAGCTGCTCAGCTTTTTTCTGGACTCAGCTGCAGAGAGAGGAGAGCAAGCTAAGGGAAACCTCTGATGCAGACCTGCTGGCCGCTGACAAACATGGCAGGACGTAAGTTCGATGCAAAACGCTGACTGTGTGTAAAATAACCATTTTACAGGCATAATACACAGATTGCATTATAAATAACATACTAATAAGTTATAAATGACAATAAAGCAGGTGAAAAGCAAATATTCTGTCATGAAATACCCAAAACTTAAAGGAATGTCCATGTTTGTCCCTTCAGAGCGCTGCATGAAGTGGTGTGCATGGGAAAACGAGCGCTGGGATTCGCCATCGCTGAAAGGATGGCCGCACTCAGCTGCCTGGACCTCAAAGACGCTGATGGAATGGTACGCGGATATAACAGCTTATGTTTCTCCTTTATTATTATTATTTAGTGGCATTCAGTAGCAGCGAGGAAGTTTGAACCAAGACAAACATCAGTGTGAAAATGTGAACAATGATCAAAGAAAACAAAAAGATAACTTTTAAAAACAGTAGAGGAGTTTAAAATCATTCAGAAACAACTAAAAATAAAAATATTAAAAGTTTTGCTTCATTAGATCAACAGACTGAAAACATAATAGGTGTCTAACCTGATGACACATGAAGGTTGTAGAGCTGAGGGGTCCAAAGTCGTGACCATGTTATTGTAACGAGTGGTGGACCCAGATGAGGAGACGGGAGCCAGAGATGCAGAACTAAGAGGTTTTTAATCCAGGAAGCAAATGAAGGCAGAACTGAGACGGGGAACAGAATTAAGGAACTAAACTAACACAGGGAAACATGATCTAATACAAGCTAACACACAATTATCCAGCTACTAAATACAGAAACCAAGCGGAATATATACACACAAACAGAACGAGACACAGGTGGAATGACTTAACCAATGAGTCAGGTGAGCTAATGAACAGGAAAGCAAAAAAGACATCAGGGAACTAAACCAGGAAAACTACAAACTAAAACAGAAAACCAGGAAGAGAACATGAAACATCACATCCTGACAGTTATGATCTCTAACTACATTTATTACATCTAGAATTGCGTAGAACCCATAGACCACATGAAAGGCCATATGAAAGATGGATGGAGCCTTGGCGGTAAAACGTGAAGCCTCTGTAGAAGTACATAAAACTGCAGTTCCCCCTTCATCCACTAGGGGCTGCAAAACAGAGGAAATCCCCATAGACTCCCATGTTAAAAAGACCAACTTCACAGCAGGAATAAACATGTTTACAGCAGAAATAAACATGTTTATAGCAGGAATAAACATGTTTACAGCAGGAATAAACATGTTTACAGCAGAAATAAACATGTTTACAGCCTGGTTCAAAAATCCATTTTAGGTTTATAGGTCAGGTTCATGACAACTGTGGGGGGAGGGAATTTTTTTTCTAACTCACCCATTTAAAAGTAATTTATCTCAAAATTCGGGCATATTTAGGGGCGTGTCCTTTTGATTGACAGGTACCCAATCTCCTGCTTCAAGTCAGAAGAACGTAGAACAACCGTGGTTTTTAGCCAGTTAACAATGTTACTTAGCTTTAACCCGCCTACCCCTGTTAGCTGGTTAACTCCTGTTATCTCCAGGTTAGCTCGATTAGCTCTTAGCTACAGAAATCTCGGAGTTCGTTCGATGTCAATCATCCACCATGACACCCACAGCCCCCCTTTCAGCTCCACCTTTAACATACGCAGAGTTTTAACACAACTGGCTTTCTGGAACAGACTAATAGTGACCTACTGGATGGATGGATGGATGGATAGATAGATAGACAGATAGATAGATAGATAGATAGATAGATAGACAGACAGACAGACAGACAGACAGACAGACAGACAGACAGACAGACAGAAAGATGGATAGATAAATTATTATTCTACTAAACAACATTTACAGCATCACGAGTAACTTCAGGTCGATGTTTCATATTTTAGCGTAAATATTTAGCATATTTTAAGTGGTTAAAACTTTGTTCATGCAAACGCTAAACTCCTAAATGGAGGACCAGAGAGATGACAACACCGTTCAAATCTTTAACCCAAAATTAGTTGAATATTCTGTACTAATTTGTATTTGCCACATTTTTGCCGCTTTTGGTGAATAAAAGTAAATATATTTTAAAAACAATAGGTGAAACACTGTTTGATAGTGCCAGCTTGTGGTCCAGTAACTGCCGAAAGGTGCAGCTGCAGCATAAAATCTCTACATAATAAAAACTTGGAAATTTTAGGCCATTTTACTTCAAATCACTCATACAAAGAACTTTTTCGTGAAGAATATGCTTATTATTTTTTATGACATATAACTTAAACAAATTAAGTATATTTTAACTAAACAATTTAAGAGTGTGTTCAGTGGAAACACATTTAAACCACAATTGTTGTCTGTTGAAGCTTACAATTATCACTTTAAATTGTGAATAAATTTAATTAAAACGCAGCAATTAATGTCAAAATCAATATTTGTCACAATTATATATCCAAGAACAAAACTGGAACTCCACTGAGCAGTTGGTTTTATCAGGTTTCTCTTGGTAATGGAAGAGTAACATGAAGAGAAATGAAGTGGTCCTAGTCCAGATCCCTGCGGGACACCAGAAATAACCCATATTATACAAATCTGGGTATATTAGATAAATATGAGGCCAAACAATCCAAAGCTGCCCTTTAACCTCCAAAAGTGTTCTTTATTTCTGTAAACATGTAACCAGCTGCTTTAAGACTCTCTTCAGTACTTTGGAAAGCAAAAGATGCTTAGGTTCATCAGATAAACAATGCTGACCAGCAGCTTCACAGGTTAGCATGTTTGTCCTTAATGTCTCCTTCATGTTTCCTGCTCTCAGACGGCGCTCCTCTATGCGGCAAAGCACAACCAGCACCTCATGGTGGCAGATTTGATCTGTTTGGGGGCCAACATCAATGAGACCAACAACTCAGGGAAGTCCTGCCTCCATCTCAGTGCTGAGAATGGCTACGTCCGAGTCTTGGAGGTGGGAGCTTTTTTCGTTATGATATCATGTTTAATCTCTGCTGCTGAGAGAGAGGTTGGGTCTGTGTGGCATTTCACACTCCACTACTGTCATTGTCAGGTCAGATTATATTTACTGTTGATGAGCAGCAGTTTATTGATATACAGAAATCCCCCCCCAGCTCAGGATGTTTCATCGGTTCTTCAGATGTTAAATATTTTTCTGACAGCTCTGACAAGCACGTCAATGAGACTCCAGGAAAACAGGTTTTATTGTGACTCTTACAGCTAATTACAGCTCATGCAGCTTGATCTGTTCTGAGTGTGATGGATGATTCATGAGTGATGGACAGATTTTTTCCAACAGTCGTCAGAGTTGAGCAGAGAAGCAGCACTTCTTGTTCTACTTTCTTCACACACACCCACACTAGACGTGTAGGTGGAATGCTTAAACAGGGACAGGACAGGACTGTCTTTCTTTATCAACCTGGTTGGGAAAATTACACATTTTCAGCAGATGCACCAACACTTGGTCTCGACAAACAACTGGAGACTTTTATGTGCTTCATTATCTAACTTACAAAGAAATCCTGCAGTGGAGTGAAAATAGAAAGATCTGAACCTGAACAAAAGGGAAATTCTGGAGTATTTTTATTGAAGGAGATTAACTATGAATGAGTAACTAAAATGCGGGGAAAATGTCAAGTAAAACACTACTGCAAGGAAGACAAGTCGGGTCCTGGAGGGCCGATGCCCTGCAGGGGGTGGATGTTTCCCTGCAGCAACACCTGATTCAGGTGAACAAGTCATTAACAGACTTGTGCACAACTTGCCAACAAGCTGAATGAGGTGTGTTGCTGTGAGGAAACATTCAATGCCTCCAGGACACCGGACCTCCTGGACCAGAGTTGGTGATTCCAGATCTGCAGAAAGGAAAACAAAAAAATACACATTCAGTCCCAGAGGGACAGTTCAGTAGAATACAACCTCTATCACGTACAGGAGACAGGAAACCAACGAGCAGAGACAGTTCAAGAACAAAACCAAACCAACACAAAAAGTCTCAACTCTTAAAGAAACCCACAATAAGTTCAGATTCAATTATAGTCATAAAAAAATGACAAAATCCAAGATGGAAAATAAGAAAACTCCCGGAGCGCAAAATACAGACCAGAAGAAGAGCCTGCTTCTTTACTGGGGTCTCGTCTGAGGCAGGTTCTCATCTGGAGTATAATGCACCTGTCTTCACAAAACCGCGGTTCTTCTACGTTCTTCTTACTTGAAGCGGGAGATTGGGTACATGTCAATCAAAAGGACACGCCCCTAAATAGGCTGAATTTTGAGATTAAATTACTTTTAAATGGGTGAGTTAGAAAAAAATTCACTCCCCCCACAGTTGTCATGAAGGTAAACCTGACCTATTAAACCGAAAATAGATTTTGTACCGGGCTGTAAACATGTTTATTTCAGCTGTAAACATGTTTATTTCCGCTGTAAAAATGTTTATTTCCGCTGTAAACATGTGTATTTCAGCTGTAAACATGTTTATTCCTGCTGTAAACATGTTTATTTCCGCTGTAAACGTGTTTATGTCCGCTGTAAACATGTTTATTTCTGCTGTGAAGTTGGTCTTTTTAACATGGGAGTCTATGGGGATTCGCTCTGTTTTGCAGCCCCTAGTGGATGAAGGGGGAACTGCAGTTTTATGCACTTCCGTATTGGATTGACTTTTAACCGTCGGAGGTTGCTGCTCATTAACAGGCAGGTGCAGACGTTGACAACAAGTTGTTGGACAAACCTCTCATTTGAATCAAGTGTGGTGCAGCAGGGAAACTCTAAAACCTGCAGCACTGGAGTTCATGAGGACCGGAGTTGTGTTCAGTCAGAGGCTTCTTCAGGTCCACTGCTTCACAGATATGGGCAGATCATTCCTGCCAGCAGCCTTCACTCTCTAAACAAACATCCGAATAAATAGAATAAAATCAAAATCGCCACAAACCAAAAGAAAAAGTTTTAAAAAATTAAGCCTGAGAACATGAAACAATCTGCAGCAGAGGAGATTTAATCTGGCTGCATCTTGTAATTTAGCTGGTGTTTTTCTTGTCTAACAGGTCCTGAAACAAGCAATGATGGATGGTGTGTTTATAGACATTGAAGCCACTGATAACTCCGGTAAGTGCTGCGACTTTGTAAACCCCAGAATAAATACAATCATTAAAGTTAGAAAAGACAATTTCTCTGCTTCTGCAGCTAACGGAGGTTTAGAGGTGTTAGTTGTGTACGCAGAAGTCCATAAGAGCAGAGGAATGAAGTGTTTCTGTCAGGCTGATCTCTGGAAAAGGTTCAGACCTGTTTCCTTGTCAGCTGCAGATGTAGCAGGAAGCTGATGTAATGGAGCTCAGAGCCAGCAGTGTGTTTGTTCTCAGGAATGAGCGTCCTCCAGTCGGCCTCTTTGGCTCTGAAAACCAGTGTGTGTGAGGCGGAAAGCAAACTTCACACACTGCGCCAGGAGCAAATGATGGAGACTCTGGAGTGTCTGCTGCAGATGGAGAGCTACCTGCATACTGTCCGCCAGCCTGTTAGAGGTAAGAAACCACCGTCTCTCACTATCGGCTCATCAGACGCTCAGATTCTTTTTCAGTACAGGAAACAGTCAGAGTGTGAACGACTGGTTCTATCACATCATCACACTCATCAAGGCTGCTCCACTCTTTCCATCCTCGCTTCAGTTCATTTAGGTGTAGTATATCTGAAGGTCCGACCACAGGATCTCAGTCAGGTAAGGTCTGGACTCTGATTGTACCACACCACGACCTCCTCCAGTCTGTCTGGTTCCTGCAGTCATGTTGCGTTCATGGACCAGACTCCAGGATGTTGTCCTGATGCGTTCATGGACCAGACTCCAGGATGTTGTCCTGATGCGTTCATGGACCAGACTCCAGGATGTTGTCCTGATGCGTTCATGGACCAGACTCCAGGATGTTGTCCTGATGCGTTCATGGACCAGACTCCAGGATGTTGTCCTGATGCGTTCATGGACCAGACTGCAGGATGTTGTCCTGATGCGTTCATGGACCAGACTGCAGGATGTTGGTCCTGATGCGTTCATGGACCAGACTGCAGGATGTTGTCCTGATGCGTTCATGGACCAGACTGCAGGATGTTGTCTTGATGCGTTCATGGACCAGACTGTGGGATTTTGTCCTGATGCGTTCATGGACCAGACTCCAGGATGTTGTCCTGATGCGTTCATGGACCAGACTGCAGGATGTTGTCCTGATGCGTTCATGGACCAGACTGCAGGATGTTGGTCCTGATGCGTCCATGGACCAGACTGCAGGATGTTGGTCATGATGCGTTCATGGACCAGACTGCAGGATGTTGGTCCTGATGCGTTCATGGACCAGACTGCAGGATGTTGGTCCTGATGCGTTCATGGACCAGACTGCAGGATGTTGTCCTGATGCGTTCATTGACCAGACTGCAGGATGTTGGTCCTGATGCGTTCATGGACCAGACTGCAGGATGTTGGTCCTGATGCGTTCATGGACCAGACTGCAGGATGTTGTCCTGATGCGTTCATGGACCAGACTGCAGGATGTTGGTCCTGATGCGTTCATGGACCAGACTGCAGGATGTTGGTCCTGATGCGTCCATGGACCAGACTGCAGGACGTTGTCCTGATGCGTTCATGGACCAGACTGCAGGATGTTGGTCCTGATGCGTTCATGGACCAGACTGCAGGATGTTGTCCTGATGCGTTCATGGACCAGACTGCAGGATGTTGTCCTGATGCGTTCATTGACCAGACTGCAGGATGTTGTCCTGATGCGTTCATGGACCAGACTCCAGGATGTTGTCCTGATGCGTCCATGGACCAGACTGCAGGATGTTGGTCCTGATGCGTTTATGGACCAGACTGCAGGATGTTGGTCCTGATGCGTTCATGGACCAGACTGCAGGATGTTGTCCTGATGCGTTCATGGACCAGACTGCAGGATGTTGTCCTGATGCGTTCATTGACCAGACTGCAGGATGTTGGTCCTGATGCGTTCATGGACCAGACTGCAGGATGTTGGTCCTGATGCGTTCATGGACCAGACTGCAGGATGTTGGTCCTGATGCGTTCATGGACCAGACTGCAGGATGTTGTCCTGATGCGTTCATGGACCAGACTGCAGGATGTTGGTCCTGATGCGTTCATGAACCAGACTGCAGGATGTTGGTCCTGATGCGTTCATGGACCAGACTGCAGGATGTTGGTCCTGATGCGTCCATGGACCAGACTGCAGGATGTTGGTCCTGATGCGTTCATGAACCAGACTGCAGGATGTTGTCCTGATGCGTTCATGGACCAGACTGCAGGATGTTGTCCTGATGCGTTCATGGACCAGACTGCAGGATGTTGGTCCTGATGCGTTCATGGACCAGACTGCAGGATGTTGTCCTGATGCGTTCATGGACCAGACTGCAGGATGTTGTCCTGATGCGTTCATGGACCAGACTGCAGGATGTTGGTCCTGATGCGTTCATGGACCAGACTGCAGGATGTTGTCCTGATGCGTTCATGGACCAGACTGCAGGATGTTGGTCCTGATGCGTTCAGGGACCAGACTGCAGGATGTTGGTCCTGATGCGTTCATGGACCAGACTGCAGGATGTTGTCCTGATGCGTTCATGGACCAGACTGCAGGATGTTGTCTTGATGCGTTCATGGACCAGACTGCAGGATGTTGTCCTGATGCGTTCATGGACCAGACTGCAGGATGTTGTCTTGATGCGTTCATGGACCAGACTGCAGGATGTGGTCCTGATGCGTTCATGGACCAGACTGCAGGATGTTGTCCTGATGCGTTCATGGACCAGACTGCAGGATGTTGTCCTGATGCGTTCATGGACCAGACTGCAGGATGTTGGTCCTGATGCGTTCATGGACCAGACTGCAGGATGTTGGTCCTGATGCGTTCATGGACCAGACTGCAGGATGTTGGTCCTGATGCGTTCATGGACCAGACTGCAGGATGTTGGTCCTGATGCGTTCATGGACCAGACTGCAGGATGTTGGTCCTGATGCGTTCATGGACCAGACTGCAGGATGTTGGTCCTGATGCGTTCATGGACCAGACTGCAGGATGTTGTCCTGATGCGTTCATGGACCAGACTGCAGGATGTTATCCTGATGCGTTCATGGACCAGACTGCAGGATGTTGTCCTGATGCGTTCATGGATCAGACTGCAGGATGTTGGTCCTGATGCGTTCATGGACCAGACTGCAGGATGTTGGTCCTGATGCGTTCATGGACCAGACTGCAGGATGTTGTCCTGATGCGTTCATGGACCAGACTGCAGGATGTTGGTCCTGATGCGTTTATGGACCAGACTGCAGGATGTTGTCCTGATGCGTTCATGGACTAGACTGCAGGATGTTGTCCTGATGCGTTCATGGACCAGACTGCAGGATGTTGTCCTGATGCGTTCATGGACCAGACTGCAGGATGTTGTCCTGATGCGTTCATGGACCAGACTGCAGGATGTTGTCTTCATGCGTTCATGGACCAGACTGCAGGATGTTGGTCCTGATGCGTTCATGGACCAGACTGCAGGATGTTGGTCCTGATGCGTTCATGGACCAGACTGCAGGATGTTGGTCCTGATGCGTTCATGGACCAGACTGCAGGATGTTGGTCCTGATGCGTTCATGGACCAGACTGCAGGATGTTGGTCCTGATGCGTTCATGGACCAGACTGCAGGATGTTGGTCCTGATGCGTTCATGGACCAGACTCCAGGATGTTGTCCTGATGCGTTCATGGACCAGACTCCAGGATGTTGTCCTGATGCGTTCATGGACCAGACTGCAGGATGTTGTCTTGATGCGTTCATGGACCAGACTGCAGGATGTTGGTCCTGATGCGTTCATGAACCATACTGCAGGATGTTGTCCTGATGCGTTCATGGACCAGACTGCAGGATGTTGGTCCTGATGCGTTCATGGACCAGACTGCAGGATGTTGGTCCTGATGGGTTTATGGACCAGACTGCAGGATGTTGGTCCTGATGCGTTCATGGACCAGACTGCAGGATGTTGTCCTGATGCGTTCATGGACCAGACTGCAGGATGTTGGTCCTGATGCGTTCATGGACCAGACTGCAGGATGTTGGTCCTGATGCGTTCATGGACCAGACTGCAGGATGTTGGTCCTGATGCGTTCATGGACCAGACTGCAGGATGTTGTCCTGATGCGTTCATGGACCAGACTGCAGGATGTTGTCCTGATGCGTTCATGGACCAGACTGCAGGATGTTGTCCTGATGCGTTCATGGATCAGACTGCAGGATGTTGGTCCTGATGCGTTCATGGACCAGACTGCAGGATGTTGGTCCTGATGCGTTCATGGACCAGACTGCAGGATGTTGTCCTGATGCGTTAATGGACCAGACTGCAGGATGTTGGTCCTGATGCGTTTATGGACCAGACTGCAGGATGTTGTCCTGATGCGTTCATGGACTACACTGCAGGATGTTGTCCTGATGCGTTCATGGACCAGACAGCAGGATTTTGGACCTGATGGGTTCATGGACCAGACTGCAGGATGTTGTCCTGATGCGTTCATGGACCAGACTGCAGGATGTTGTCTTCATGCGTTCATGGACCAGACTGCAGGATGTTGGTCCTGATGCGTTCATGGACCAGACTGCAGGATGTTGGTCCTGATGCGTTCATGGACCAGACTGCAGGATGTTGGTCCTGATGCGTTCATGGACCAGACTGCAGGATGTTGGTCCTGATGCGTTCATGGACCAGACTCCAGGATGTTGTCCTGATGCGTTCATGGACCAGACTGCAGGATGTTGTCCTGATGCGTTCATGGACCAGACTGCAGGATGTTGTCCTGATGCGTTCATGGACCAGACTCCAGGATGTTGTCCTGATGCGTTCATGGACCAGACTCCAGGATGTTGTCCTGATGCGTTCATGGACCAGACTGCAGGATGTTGTCCTGATGCGTTCATGGACCAGACTGCAGGATGTTGGTCCTGATGTGTTCATGGACCAGACTGCAGGATGTTGGTCCTGATGCGTTCATGGACCAGATTGCAGGATGTTGTCCTGATGCGTTCATGGACCAGACTGCAGGATGTTGTCTTGATGCGTTCATGGACCAGACTGCAGGATGTTGGTCCTGATGCGTTCATGGACCAGACTGCAGGATGTTGGTCCTGATGCGTTCATGGACCAGACTGCAGGATGTTGGTCCTGATGCGTTCATGGACCAGACTGCAGGATGTTGTCCTGATGCGTTCATGGACCAGACTGCAGGATGTTGGTCCTGATGCGTTCATGGACCAGACTGCAGGATGTTGGTCCTGATGCGTTCATGGACCAGACTGCAGGATGTTGTCCTGATGCGTTCATGGACCAGACTGCAGGATGTTGTCCTGATGCGTTCATGGACCAGACTGCAGGATGTTGGTCCTGATGCGTTCATGGACCAGACTGCAGGATGTTGGTCCTGATGCGTTCATGGACCAGACTGCAGGATGTTGGTCCTGATGCGTTCATGGACCAGACTGCAGGATGTTGTCCTGATGCGTTCATGGACCAGACTGCAGGATGTTGTCTTCATGCGTTCATGGACCAGACTGCAGGATGTTGGTCCTGATGCGTTCATGGACCAGACTGCAGGATGTTGGTCCTGATGCGTTCATGGACCAGACTGCAGGATGTTGGTCCTGATGCGTTCATGGACCAGACTGCAGGATGTTGGTCCTGATGCGTTCATGGACCAGACTCCAGGATGTTGTCCTGATGCGTTCATGGACCAGACTCCAGGATGTTGTCCTGATGCGTTCATGGACCAGACTGCAGGATGTTGTCTTGATGCGTTCATGGACCAGACTGCAGGATGTTGGTCCTGATGCGTTCATGGACCATACTGCAGGATGTTGTCCTGATGCGTTCATGGACCAGACTGCAGGATGTTGTCCTGATGCGTTCATGGACCAGACTGCAGGATGTTGTCCTGATGCGTTCATGGACCAGACTGCAGGATGTTGTCCTGATGCGTTCATGGACCAGACTGCAGGATGTTGTCTTGATGCGTTCATGGACCAGACTGCAGGATGTTGGTCCTGATGCGTTCATGGACCAGACTGCAGGATGTTGTCCTGATGCGTTCATGGACCAGACTCCAGGATGTGGTCCTGATGCGTTCATGGACCATACTGCAGGATGTTGTCCTGATGCGTTCATGGACCAGACTCCAGGATGTTGTCCTGATGCGTTCATGGACCAGACTGCAGGATGTTGTCTTGATGCGTTCATGGACCAGACTGCAGGATGTTGGTCCTGATGCGTTCATGGACCATACTGCAGGATGTTGTCCTGATGCGTTCATGGACCAGACTGCAGGATGTTGGTCCTGATGCGTTCATGGACCAGACTGCAGGATGTTGGTCCTGATGCGTTTATGGACCAGACTGCAGGATGTTGGTCCTGATGCGTTCATGGACCTGACTGCAGGATGTTGTCCTGATGCGTTCATGGACCAGACTGCAGGATGTTGGTCCTGATGCGTTCATGGACCAGACTGCAGGATGTTGGTCCTGATGCGTTCATGGACCAGACTGCAGGATGTTGGTCCTGATGCGTTCATGGACCAGACTGCAGGATGTTGTCCTGATGCGTTCATGGACCAGACTGCAGGATGTTGTCCTGATGCGTTCATGGACCAGACTGCAGGATGTTGTCCTGATGCGTTCATGGATCAGACTGCAGGATGTTGGTCCTGATGCGTTCATGGACCAGACTGCAGGATGTTGTCCTGATGCGTTCATGGACCAGACTGCAGGATGTTGGTCCTGATGCGTTTATGGACCAGACTGCAGGATGTTGTCCTGATGCGTTCATGGACTAGACTGCAGGATGTTGTCCTGATGCGTTCATGGACCAGACAGCAGGATGTTGGTCCTGATGCGTTCATGGACCAGACTGCAGGATGTTGTCCTGATGCGTTCATGGACCAGACTGCAGGATGTTGTCTTCATGCGTTCATGGACCAGACTGCAGGATGTTGGTCCTGATGCGTTCATGGACCAGACTGCAGGATGTTGGTCCTGATGCGTTCATGGACCAGACTGCAGGATGATGGTCCTGATGCGTTCATGGACCAGACTGCAGGATGTTGGTCCTGATGCGTTCATGGACCAGACTCCAGGATGTTGTCCTGATGCGTTCATGGACCAGACTGCAGGATGTTGTCCTGATGCGTTCATGGACCAGACTGCAGGATGTTGTCCTGATGCGTTCATGGACCAGACTGCAGGATGTTGTCTTGATGCGTTCATGGACCAGACTGCAGGATGTTGGTCCTGATGCGTTCATGGACCAGACTGCAGGATGTTGTCCTGATGCGTTCATGGACCAGACTCCAGGATGTTGGTCCTGATGCGTTCATGGACCATACTGCAGGATGTTGTCCTGATGCGTTCATGGACCAGACTGCAGGATGTTGGTCCTGATGCGTTCATGGACCAGACTGCAGGATGTTGGTCCTGATGCGTTTATGGACCAGACTGCAGGATGTTGGTCCTGATGCGTTCATGGACCAGACTGCAGGATGTTGTCCTGATGCGTTCATGGACCAGACTGCAGGATGTTGGTCCTGATGCGTTCATGGACCAGACTGCAGGATGTTGGTCCTGATGCGTTCATGGACCAGACTCCAGGATGTTTTCCTGATGCGTTCATGGACCAGACTCCAGGATGTTGTCCTGATGCGTTCATGGACCAGACTCCAGGATGTTGTCCTGATGCGTTTATGGACCAGACTGCAGGATGTTGTCCTGATGCGTTCATGGACCAGACTGCAGGATGTTGGTCCTGATGCGTTCATGGACCAGACTGCAGGATGTTGGTCCTGATGCGTTCATGGACCAGATTGCAGGATGTTGTCCTGATGCGTTCATGGACCAGACTGCAGGATGTTGTCTTGATGCGTTCATGGACCAGACTGCAGGATGTTGGTCCTGATGCGTTCATGGACCAGACTGCAGGATGTTGTCCTGATGCTTTCATGGACCAGATTGCAGGATGTTGTCCTGATGCGTTCATGGACCAGACTGCAGGATGTTGTCCTGATGCGTTCATGGACCAGACTGCAGGATGTTGTCCTGATGCGTTCATGGACCAGACTGCAGGATGTTGGTCCTGATGCGTTCATGGACCAGACTGCAGGATGTTGGTCCTGATGCGTTCATGGACCAGACTGCAGGATGTTGGTCCTGATGCGTTCATGGACCAGACTGCAGGATGTTGTCCTGATGCGTTCATGGACCAGACTGCAGGATGTTGGTCCTGATGCGTTCATGGACCAGACTGCAGGATGTTGGTCCTGATGCGTTCATGGACCAGACTGCAGGATGTTGTCCTGATGCGTTCATGGACCAGACTGCAGGATGTTGTCCTGATGCGTTCATGGACCAGACTGCAGGATGTTGGTCCTGATGCGTTCATGGACCAGACTGCAGGATGTTGGTCCTGATGCGTTCATGGACCAGACTGCAGGATGTTGGTCCTGATGCGTTCATGGACCAGACTGCAGGATGTTGGTCCTGATGCGTTCATGGACCAGACTCCAGGATGTTGTCCTGATGCGTTCATGGACCAGACTGCAGGATGTTGTCCTGATGCGTTCATGGACCAGACTGCAGGATGTTGGTCCTGATGCGTTCATGGACCAGACTGCAGGATGTTGGTCCTGATGCGTTCATGGACCAGACTGCAGGATGTTGTCCTGATGCGTTCATGGACCAGACTGCAGGATGTTGGTCCTGATGCGTCCATGGACCAGACTGCAGGATGTTGGTCCTGATGCGTCCATGGACCAGACTGCAGGATGTTGGTCCTGATGCGTTCATGGACCAGACTGCAGGATGTTGGTCCTGATGCGTTCATGGACCAGACTGCAGGATGTTGGTCCTGATGCGTTCATGGACCAGACTGCAGGATGTTGGTCCTGATGCGTTCATGGACCAGACTGCAGGATGTTGGTCCTGATGCGTTCATGGACCAGACTCCAGGATGTTGTCCTGATGCGTTCATGGACCAGACTGCAGGATGTTGGTCCTGATGCGTTCATGGACCAGACTGCAGGATGTTGGTCCTGATGCGTTCATGGACCAGACTGCAGGATGTTGTCCTGATGCGTTCATGGACCAGACTGCAGGATGTTGGTCCTGATGCGTCCATGGACCAGACTGCAGGATGTTGGTCCTGATGCGTCCATGGACCAGACTGCAGGATGTTGGTCCTGATGCGTTCATGGATCAGACTGCAGGATGTTGTCCTGATGCGTCCATGGACCAGACTGCAGGATGTTGTCCTGATGCGTTCATGGACCAGACTGCAGGATGTTGTCCTGATGCGTTCATGGACCAGACTGCAGGATGTTGTCCTGATGCGTTCATGGACCAGACTGCAGGATGTTGGTCCTGATGCGTTTATGGACCAGACTGCAGGATGTTGTCTTGATGCGTTCATGGACCAGACTGCAGGATGTTGGTCCTGATGCGTTCATGGACCAGACTGCAGGATGTTGGTCCTGATGCGTTCATGGACCAGACTGCAGGATGTTGGTCCTGATGCGTTCATGGACCAGACTGCAGGATGTTGGTCCTGATGCGTTTATGGACCAGACTGCAGGATGTTGTCCTGATGCGTTCATGGACCAGACTGCAGGATGTTGTCCTGATGCGTTCATGGACCAGACTGCAGGATGTTGTCCTGTTGCGTTCATGGACCAGACTGCAGGATGTTGGTCCTGATGCGTCCATGGACCAGACTGCAGGATGTTGTCCTGATGCGTTCATGGACCAGACTGCAGGATGTTGTCCTGATGCGTTCATGGACCAGACTGCAGGATGTTGGTCCTGATGCGTTTATGGACCAGACTGCAGGATGTTGGTCCTGATGCGTTCATGGACCAGACTGCAGGATGTTGGTCCTGATGCGTTCATGGACCAGACTGCAGGATGTTGTCCTGATGCGTTCATGGACCAGACTGCAGGATGTTGTCCTGATGCGTTCATGGACCAGACTGCAGGATGTTGTCTTGATGCGTTCATGGACCAGACTGCAGGATGTTGGTCCTGATGCGTTCATGGACCAGACTGCAGGATGTTGGTCCTGATGCGTTCATGGACCAGACTGCAGGATGTTGGTCCTGATGCGTTCATGGACCAGACTGCAGGATGTTGGTCCTGATGCGTTTATGGACCAGACTGCAGGATGTTGTCTTGATGCGTTCATGGACCAGACTGCAGGATGTTGGTCCTGATGCGTTCATGGACCAGACTGCAGGATGTTGGTCCTGATGCGTTCATGGACCAGACTGCAGGATGTTGGTCCTGATGCGTTCATGGACCAGACTGCAGGATGTTGGTCCTGATGCGTTCATGGACCAGACTGCAGGATGTTGTCCTGATGCGTTCATGGACCAGACTGCAGGATGTTGTCCTGATGCGTTCATGGACCAGACTCCAGGATGTTGGTCCTGATGCGTTCATGGACCATACTGCAGGATGTTGTCCTGATGCGTTCATGGACCAGACTGCAGGATGTTGGTCCTGATGCGTTCATGGACCAGACTGCAGGATGTTGGTCCTGATGCGTTTATGGACCAGACTGCAGGATGTTGGTCCTGATGCGTTCATGGACCAGACTGCAGGATGTTGTCCTGATGCGTTCATGGACCAGACTGCAGGATGTTGGTCCTAATGCGTTCATGGACCAGACTGCAGGATGTTGGTCCTGATGCGTTCATGGACCAGACTCCAGGATGTTTTCCTGATGCGTTCATGGACCAGACTCCAGGATGTTGTCCTGATGCGTTCATGGACCAGACTCCAGGATGTTGTCCTGATGCGTTCATGGACCAGACTGCAGGATGTTGTCCTGATGCGTTCATGGACCAGACTGCAGGATGTTGGTCCTGATGCGTTCATGGACCAGACTGCAGGATGTTGGTCCTGATGCGTTCATGGACCAGATTGCAGGATGTTGTCCTGATGCGTTCATGGACCAGACTGCAGGATGTTGTCTTGATGCGTTCATGGACCAGACTGCAGGATGTTGGTCCTGATGCGTTCATGGACCAGACTGCAGGATGTTGTCCTGATGCTTTCATGGACCAGATTGCAGGATGTTGTCCTGATGCGTTCATGGACCAGACTGCAGGATGTTGTCCTGATGCGTTCATGGACCAGACTGCAGGATGTTGTCCTGATGCGTTCATGGACCAGACTGCAGGATGTTGGTCCTGATGCGTTCATGGACCAGACTGCAGGATGTTGGTCCTGATGCGTTCATGGACCAGACTGCAGGATGTTGGTCCTGATGCGTTCATGGACCAGACTGCAGGATGTTGTCCTGATGCGTTCATGGACCAGACTGCAGGATGTTGGTCCTGATGCGTTCATGGACCAGACTGCAGGATGTTGGTCCTGATGCGTTCATGGACCAGACTGCAGGATGTTGTCCTGATGCGTTCATGGACCAGACTGCAGGATGTTGTCCTGATGCGTTCATGGACCAGACTGCAGGATGTTGGTCCTGATGCGTTCATGGACCAGACTGCAGGATGTTGGTCCTGATGCGTTCATGGACCAGACTGCAGGATGTTGGTCCTGATGCGTTCATGGACCAGACTGCAGGATGTTGGTCCTGATGCGTTCATGGACCAGACTCCAGGATGTTGTCCTGATGCGTTCATGGACCAGACTGCAGGATGTTGTCCTGATGCGTTCATGGACCAGACTGCAGGATGTTGGTCCTGATGCGTTCATGGACCAGACTGCAGGATGTTGGTCCTGATGCGTTCATGGACCAGACTGCAGGATGTTGTCCTGATGCGTTCATGGACCAGACTGCAGGATGTTGGTCCTGATGCGTCCATGGACCAGACTGCAGGATGTTGGTCCTGATGCGTCCATGGACCAGACTGCAGGATGTTGGTCCTGATGCGTTCATGGACCAGACTGCAGGATGTTGGTCCTGATGCGTTCATGGACCAGACTGCAGGATGTTGGTCCTGATGCGTTCATGGACCAGACTGCAGGATGTTGGTCCTGATGCGTTCATGGACCAGACTGCAGGATGTTGGTCCTGATGCGTTCATGGACCAGACTCCAGGATGTTGTCCTGATGCGTTCATGGACCAGACTGCAGGATGTTGGTCCTGATGCGTTCATGGACCAGACTGCAGGATGTTGGTCCTGATGCGTTCATGGACCAGACTGCAGGATGTTGTCCTGATGCGTTCATGGACCAGACTGCAGGATGTTGGTCCTGATGCGTCCATGGACCAGACTGCAGGATGTTGGTCCTGATGCGTCCATGGACCAGACTGCAGGATGTTGGTCCTGATGCGTTCATGGATCAGACTGCAGGATGTTGTCCTGATGCGTTCATGGACCAGATTGCAGGATGTTGTCCTGATGCGTTCATGGACCAGACTGCAGGATGTTGTCTTGATGCGTTCATGGACCAGACTGCAGGATGTTGTCCTGATGCGTTCATGGACCAGACTGCAGGATGTTGTCCTGATGCGTTCATGGACCAGACTGCAGGATGTTGGTCCTGATGCGTTTATGGACCAGACTGCAGGATGTTGTCTTGATGCGTTCATGGACCAGACTGCAGGATGTTGGTCCTGATGCGTTCATGGACCAGACTGCAGGATGTTGGTCCTGATGCGTTCATGGACCAGACTGCAGGATGTTGGTCCTGATGCGTTCATGGACCAGACTGCAGGATGTTGGTCCTGATGCGTTTATGGACCAGACTGCAGGATGTTGTCCTGATGCGTTCATGGACCAGACTGCAGGATGTTGTCCTGATGCGTTCATGGACCAGACTGCAGGATGTTGTCCTGTTGCGTTCATGGACCAGACTGCAGGATGTTGGTCCTGATGCGTCCATGGACCAGACTGCAGGATGTTGTCCTGATGCGTTCATGGACCAGACTGCAGGATGTTGTCCTGATGCGTTCATGGACCAGACTGCAGGATGTTGGTCCTGATGCGTTTATGGACCAGACTGCAGGATGTTGGTCCTGATGCGTTCATGGACCAGACTGCAGGATGTTGGTCCTGATGCGTTCATGGACCAGACTGCAGGATGTTGTCCTGATGCGTTCATGGACCAGACTGCAGGATGTTGTCCTGATGCGTTCATGGACCAGACTGCAGGATGTTGTCTTGATGCGTTCATGGACCAGACTGCAGGATGTTGGTCCTGATGCGTTCATGGACCAGACTGCAGGATGTTGGTCCTGATGCGTTCATGGACCAGACTGCAGGATGTTGGTCCTGATGCGTTCATGGACCAGACTGCAGGATGTTGGTCCTGATGCGTTTATGGACCAGACTGCAGGATGTTGTCTTGATGCGTTCATGGACCAGACTGCAGGATGTTGGTCCTGATGCGTTCATGGACCAGACTGCAGGATGTTGGTCCTGATGCGTTCATGGACCAGACTGCAGGATGTTGTCCTGATGCGTTCATGGACCAGACTGCAGGATGTTGGTCCTGATGCGTTTATGGACCAGACTGCAGGATGTTGTCCTGATGCGTTCATGGACCAGACTGCAGGATGTTGTCCTGATGCGTTCATGGACCAGACTGCAGGATGTTGTCCTGATGCGTTCATGGACCAGACTGCAGGATGTTGGTCCTGATGCGTTCATGGACCAGACTGCAGGATGTTGGTCCTGATGCGTCCATGGACCAGACTGCAGGATGTTGGTCCTGATGCGTCCATGGACCAGACTGCAGGATGTTGGTCCTGATGCGTTCATGGACCAGACTGCAGGATGTTGGTCCTGATGCGTTCATGGACCAGACTGCAGGATGTTGGTCCTGATGCGTTCATGGACCAGACTGCAGGATGTGAAAATAGATTTAAGAAGATTTGTAAGAAGATATCGGCGAATGAGGCACTGCAAGGTGTCTAGCTCCTGGAACTGCAGAACAAGCCCAGATCATCATCCTTCCACCACCTTGCTGACTGCTGCTCTCAGGTTTTAACGACCAAACATCACCATTTGGGTTTGTTCTGTCTCGAGGACGTTGTTCCTGAAGTCTGGTGGTTTGTTCAGCTGCAGCGTTGCTATGCTACGCCATGTTGCTAACTGAGGCCTGGAGAGTATGTAGCTGTAACCCAGACATGTAAATAGTCGGGCTGTGACGATATGCTTTTGTCCCGATTCTAATCTGATTTTTTTGGCTGCCAATTATATTTAAATTGCGATTCTCACAATTCCTCGATATTGTTGATACTTGTAGACTAAAAGTAAAGAAAAAAATGGACAAAACTTTCTTTGCTCGTCATTTTTGTTGATATCAATTAGGAAAAAACAACACAGTAACCGGACCATCATTCTGCTGCTATAATGCTCAAGAAAACATGTTAAAAGATCAATAAAACCAATAAAAATGACAATCATTTTTATTATGGATTATTTTTGTTTATTTGAAAAAAAAAAAAAAAAATTGTGAAGCAAACAATCCTGATATGTGATTTTTCGATCTGATTTCCCCTCCCTAGTAAATAGTCTGATCAAGATGATGGTGGGCTTCAGAAAGTTTGAAAATGACCTCATCATCCTGAGCATGACAACGTCGTCTCTAAGATCACGAAGATGCCTTTCCACCTGGGAATTATTTTAGTTGAATGTGTGAGAATCAAATCAAATCAAAGTTTATTTGTACAGCACTTTTCATACAAGAAGCAGCTCAAAGTGCTTTACATATATTAAAACAACAAGTAAAACAAACAGACACATCATCATTCTAACGCACACACTGACACACTCCCAATCCCATGTTGCCTGATAAAGCTTCTAAAATAGTCTTCTGTCTCTTTAACCGACAATAATAACAATTGTAACATCTTCATCTTCTGCCGCTTATCCGGGGTGTCGCGGGGGCAGCATAGCAGGGAAGCCCAGACTTCCCTCTCCCCGGCCACATTTACCAACTCTGCGGGGGGATCCCGAGGCGTTCCCAGGCCAGCCGAGAGATATAATCCCTCCAGCGTGTCCTGGGTCTTCCCCGGGGTCTCCTCCCAGAGGGACGTGCCTGGAACACCTCACCAGGGAGGTCCAGGAGGCATCCTGACCAGATGCCCGAGCCACCTCAACTGGTTCCTCTCGATGCGGAGGAGCAGCGGCTCTACTCTGATCTCCTCCCGCATGACCGAGCTCCTCACCCTATCTCTAAGGGAGAGCCTGGCCACCCTGCGGAGGAAACTCATTTCAGCCGCCTGTATACGAGGTATCGTTCTTTTGGTCACGACCCACAGCTCATGACCATAGGTGAGGGTAGGAACGTAGATCGACTGGTATGCGTTCATACGACTCATATCGACTCATATCGACTCATAAACCCCTATGATGAACACAAACCTGGGCAGAAATGTTCCCTTGCCCGGATGCGGGTTACTGGGACCCCCCTCTGGAGCCAGACCTGGGGGTGGGGTACGAGATCGAGCGTCTGGTGGGCGGGCCTTCGCCCATGGGGCCCAGTCGGGCTCAGCCCGAAAGGGTTACATGGGCCCCGCCTCCCGTGGGCTCACCATCTGTGGGAGGAGCCGTAGGGGTCGGGTGCAGTGTGAGCTGGGCGGCAGCAAGGGGCGGGGACCCTGGCGGTCCGATCCCCGGCTGCAGAAGCTGGCTCTAGGGACGTGGAATGTGAAGAATAGTATCAGAATAAACATAAATAAGATAACATCTGGCTTGGCAAACTGTGAGGAAACAATATCCTGTGGATCCCGTCACACCAGGGGCCAGCCCACCCATAACCATAGGGTTTTGGTTCTTACCTTAGGAACATGTAAAAGGCCGGTACCAGAGGACCTCAGGTTCCGCGAGGGCTCCTATCTTAAAAGGAGGTCAGATAAAAAAGAAGGCCCAAGACCATTAAGACACTTAAAAATCACTAAAACAATCTTAAAATCAATCCTGAAACGCACGGGGAGGCAATGCTGCGATTTTAAAACGGGAGTAATGTGAAGACATGAGAAATCTGCTCTTTCTGAAGATGATGATGGTGATGGCAGCTTGTTGCTGTCAGCTCCTATAAAAGGATGTACTTCATTTTCCACACTGTTTCTGTATGTTGGTCCAGATTTTGCAGGCAGTAGAGTGTAATGTGTCATTTCTTCTGCATCTTTTTCATCTGTACCTGATGTCAGAACCTGCTAAGCGACCAAATCAGTTTCAGACATACAAACCTGAGAATGAAAAGAATTGGACATTTTTGCTGAATAATGTGTCATTCTTTTGCAGGGGAGTCGGTGTATCCCGCTGACAGTTGGCTGAGCACCCCGTGTGTCTGCCCGGCAGGGCATTTTGGAAACCCACCAGTAATGTTCTGAGTTATTTCAGGCTCAATTGTTTTGGTCTGCTCCATAAAAGCATCTGGTGTTCTGTGATTGGCTGAAATAGCTGACCTGCAACCAGATATTTCTTATAGCCTTCACATCAATGTTAGATGCTTATAAGCTGGTTTCTGTGAAACTTCAATTGTTAGTTACATTTTAGTAGCAAATAGTCCTCAGTAAGGCGTCCCTGGAGACTGACATGGAAAATCTGCAACTCAGCTGATCCGCTTTAGTCTTACTGGACTTTTTCATGGTTGAAGCTGGGATCCATCTTTATTAGAAGCTGCAGCCAGTAGCTGCAGCTTGAGTTTACATGTCAGAGCTTCTAAGGACTTTAGAGGACAGTTTATCTTGTGATTGTGATGGGGAGTAAAACAGTTAAATCTGTCTGCCTTCCTGTGATTCAGCCCTTTAAAAAACCCCACTTCAGACATGTGGAGTTTCACTGCTGTGAAACGTAATCTCTGAAGTCCATCGTCCGACTGCTGGATGAGACGAAACGATGTTAAAGTCAAAAATATGACCTGAATTATAAACATTTTTAACAGAAGAAGTTTTTTCTTTTGATTAAAACGACTTTCTCAGATTTGAGTTGGATGAAATTTTGTGACGTTTTAGTGATGAAAAGAGGATAAATTCTGGGTTCAGGATAATAAAGTTTAACTCGTCATCTGGTTACTTTAACTTGTGTTTTATGGTGTTGGGCTGTAATAAATAAGGATCATACATAATGTAGAGGTGATTTATATGCAACATATACAGGGTTTTTTTTTTAAACATTTGCAGAGATTCTGCAAGTTTCACTCTTTTTGTCTTAAATGCATCAGTATGCATGTAAACAAAAGAATATTCATCCATGGTAATATGGATAACGTTCATTGTTACTGATTTGTGGAAAAGAAAAAAAAGCAGGACATTTATGTCAGTGCTCTATTGTTTTCTGTGTTTTACTATGATTTTCTAATGTTTTTAATGTGTTATGTGTACCTGGCAGTTAGTGCTGCTGGTTTATCAGACCATGATATTATTGTTGAAAATCATGAGCGACTGACAAGTCGTATATTGATGCTTCAGTTTCATGTGTCTTTGAGTCGTGTTTTCTCATGTACGCGAATAAGTTTTATTGTAACTTAATAAAAAATTATGTCACAGTTTCAGTTAGATGATGAAATTTACGACATTTCGCCATTTGAACAAGATCCCTGTGGGATCAGGCGTAACGTTAAAAAACCTGCTGATGCATGCTGGTGACTCAGTGCTCATTTCAGTCTTCTGTTATAACTGTGAACATTTTTATCTTCATCATCAATAAAGTTTTGGGATTGGTTTTTATTGGTTTGAGCCTGTTTTTTTTATTTTTTATTTTACCGCAGAACCACTGAAAAATATTAGTCTTAGAATTTGGAGTTGGTTCAGTCATTCCAGCTACAACTAAATGAATCACATCATGTCAGTAGAATAAACCAGTAAAAGCTGGTTTACAGCTGGTATTTAGAATTAGTGATAAAACATGTTCAGTTGTGTTATTTATTCATAGCCTTTCGTTAAAGAAGAAAAAACAAACAAACAGCTGCCTGTAAAATAAGATGAAATTGACTAAAGTAATAATAAATAAAAATTTCATGAAAATCATTACATTATTTTCGTATTCTAGTTCAATAGAAATATTTTTTTTAAAAAGCAAATAAATAAGATAATTTATTACATATTCCATCAGTCATAAACTAATATTTAGTTGAACAATCCTTTAATGTTTCCGCTCCAGTCAGGTGTTTTCTGTTCCTCTCAGTCAGACTTCTGCACCTGTTGACAGGTATTTTGTCCCACTGTTCATCAGAAAACATTGAGTTAAAATGAACTTCAACTCCATTAAATGAAAAAAACAGTGTCTTATATTACTAAATTTTATTTTTGCATATTGTTCCTTTTTTAAGTCTCCAATTATTTGAGTGACTGTTGTAAATTCAGCCTTTTCTTTAATGAAAGGGGATGAATAATATGAGCACAACTGTATGTAGGTGCTCCTGATGATTCTCAGATTTTTTTAAATATTAAATAATACTTTATTTCCGTTCTGTTTGCAAACACAGAATGAAGAGGTTCCGCTCCGACTAAATAATGAATTAGACAATAAATAATGATTAATAAAAAAGAAAACTACACTGTAAACAAGAAAAAATTGGGTGAACTTGAAATTTCAAGGCAACAAACTTCGATAAAATTTTAAGTTGAACAGCTAAACTAAATATTTTAAGTTTTGCTTTTGAGTTTGCTCAACTCTAAACGAGGATTTTTTACAACTCAATTGTAAGTTCCACTAAATTATAATTTTATACTGTAATAACTTTTCATCTTTAGTTCTGGTAACTGTTCCACAAGTTGTACTAATTTAAAAAACTACATGGTTATAACTTTTAATCCTTACTTGCTCTAACTCTTTAATAAGTTGTAATAATTTATCATTTTACACTGTAATAACTCAAATTCTTTCGCAAAATCCACTTGAACCTGATTAAGTTAGTATAGCAGAATAATTTAAGAGTAATTTAAAATTGCACACTGCTAATGTAACATCAGCAGGGATTCCTTGAAAGAGCCACTTCTGCTAAACACATTAACAGAGGTGTATAAAGTAGAGGTAGAAGTAAAAATAAAGTAGAACTCCTGCATGTTTCTGGTTCATTTAGAACAGACATTTTCTCGCATCCATCTCGCAGTGGAGCGGATTAAGTTCAGCTGGTTTGCTGACGGGTTGGAACAGGCTTCTACTTTGTGGCACCTATTTACCTCTTCACATTTCTGTCCCTGATGCTTTCTATCAAAACTCCAAATCAGAATCAGAATCAGAATCAGAATCAGAATAAATTTTATTGCCATTGTCAGTGAGTTACAAAATTCACAAACTAGGAACTTGCTTCGATGCTAATGTGCAACATATAACATTAATAGAGTAATAGTATAAAAGAAGGAATATTAGTTATGATAAAAAATAAAAAATACTTTAAAAATGTAATATAAAATAAAAGGGCATACAAAGGAAATAAGTATATCAAGAATATAAAAAGTGCAAGTAGAAAGATGATACTAGTATAAGAAATAAAGTGACAGGTGTAAAGTGACCATGTGATGAGTCCAATGTTTTATAAAGTGTTCATGAGTCCAACGGCAGAGGGAAAGAAACTGTTCTTGTGGCGTGAGGTTCTGGTCCGGATGGACCGTAGCCTCCTGCCCGAGGGGAGTGGTTCAAAAAGTCTGTGTCCAGGGTGAGAAGGGTCAGCTGCTATCCGACCTGCACGCCCCCGAGTCCTGGAGACGTACAGGTCCTGGAGAGATGGAAGGCTGCAGCCAATCACCTTCTCAGCAGAGCGCACAATGCGCCGCAGTCTGTGTCTGTCCCTGACCGTGGCTCCAGCGTACCACACGGTGATGGAGGAGGTGAGGATGGACTCAATGACGGCCGTGTAGAACTGCACCATCATCTGGGCCGGCAGCTTGGCTTTCTTCAGCTGCCGAAGAAAGTACATCCTCTGCTGGGCCTTTTTGATCAGGGAGCTGATGGACGGCCCCCACTTCAGGTCCTGTGTGATGGTGGTGCCGAGGAAGCGGATGGAGTCCACAGTGGTGATGGGGGAGTCTGTCAGGACGAGGGGGGGAGAGGGAGCTGTGACTTTCCTGAAGTCCACGATCATCTCCACTGTCTTCTGAGCGTTGAGCTCCAGGTTGTTGCTGCTGCACCAGGACACCAGCCGGTCTACCTCCCTCCTGTAGACAGACTCATCACCGTCAGAGATGAGCCCGATGAGGGTGGTATCATCCGCAAACTTGATCAGTTTAACAGAGTCATGGCTGGAGGTGCAGCAGTTGGTGTACAGGGAGAAGAGAAGGGGAGAAAGTACACAGCCCTGTGGAGATCCTGTGCTGATAGTCCGAGTAGTGGAGACATTCTTCCCCAGCCGCACGCTCTGCCTCCGGTCCGTCAGGAAGTCAGTGATCCACCTACAGGTAGAGTCGGGCACGTTGAGCTGGGAGAGCTTGTCCTGGAGCAGAGCAGGGAGGATGGTGTTGAATGCAGAGCTGAAGTCCACAAACAGGTTCCTAGCGTAGGTTCCCGGGGAGTCCAGGTGCTGCAGGATGAAGTGAAGGGCTAGGTTGATGGCATCGTCTACAGACCTGTTGGCTCTGTAGGCGAACTGCAGAGGGTCCAGGAGGGGGGAGGTGAAGGACTTGAGATGAGGGAGGACCAGGCGCTCAAATGACTTCATGACTACAGATGTCAACGCCACAGTCATGAAGTCATTTGAGCGCCTGGTCCTCCCTCAGAGGACCAGGCGCTCAGGGTTGTGTACTTCTGGTTTGATCTTATGACTCATTGTCTTGTTAGCTCAAAATGAGAAGTCAAAGAGTGACATGCTCTGATCCGTCGGGTTTTCTGAGCATGAAAATGACTCAATCGTACCTGGATTTGATGGCTGTCTCAGCCCTGACTGCATTTGCACAAGTTGTTTATTACTTAGACAACTAATAAACAGCTTCAAAACATCTGGATCCTTCAGGAACCCTGGGTGGATCGGTCATTCCCTGAGCCACCAAGGAGCTGTTTTCCCACCTCCAGAAACAGGAGACCCAATCTCTCTGGTTCTGCTTCCTTATCGGAAGACTGAGGAGGTCTTTGACATATTCCTTCCATAGACCCACAACTCTTCAGCAGCCCTCCATCCCCACCGTACACAGTGTTGACGGAGCACTGCTTCCCTTCCTGAGCTGCCAGGTGGACCAGAATCTCCTTGAAACCATGGCCTCTCTCCTTCCCAAGCATTTGCCTCAGTAACCGCTGAAGCTGTGTTTCACTTATCCTGCCGATACGCGTCAGCTGCTTCCAGAGTCATTCATTCATTTTCTGAACCATCCATCCATCCATCCATCCATTTTCTGAACCGCTTATTCCAATTCAGGGTCGCGGGGAAGCTGGAGCCTATCCCAGCTGGCTTTGGGCAACAGGCAGGGTACACCCTGGACAGCTCGCCAGTCCATCGCAGGGCCGCTTCCAGAGTCCGACAAGCCCAAAAGGCCTGTTTGAAATGGCTGCATTATTTTTCATTTCAACAAAGTCCTTCATAGCCTCAAAGACACTTTCCAATAAAATAGTTGCATTGGATGGTGAACTATGGCTGAAAAGGACTTTTCTGCAGACTGTAATAAACCATTATACTGAGCTCAGACTAAATAAGTGTGATTGTGCAGCAAAATCATTTATTTTATTCAAATGTTTTTTATTTTGTTTTTAAATAAGATTATTTAAAGTATGATTATCATATTGCTAAAACTGGCAGCATCTGCATAAGATCAGTTATGATCATTTCCATGCTAACAGTTTACTGCAAGATTTTCCTGGTGATACAAAACAGAATAATCAGCATGAGGTCTGATATTCAGGGATATTCAAGATATATATTATCAAGTTAAGTTTGCATGACATAAGTTATCTTTATTTAGCCTGCTTAGCTTTGGTATATTAAAGACTATTCTAGGTCCCCTTTTGTTTTTTATATTTGTCCCCTTCAGCATATTTTGGGCTCTTACTCCTTTAACCTATTTCGGTTTCTTCCTCCTGTTATGCAGATGATAAACAGTTATTCATCTCTATGAAGAACTACTTGCTTTTCACAAATGCATAGCATGGACAGAAAACTGGATAGATGAAAACTTTCTCCAGCATAATTCAATTCAATTCAATTCAACTTTATTTATATAGCGTCAAATCACGGCAATGCCATAGCAAGACGCTTTACATTATGTTTTTAGAAAAAAAAACATAATAAAAGCCAATTCATAATAGCCTATATAAGAAAACCAACAGATCGAGTTGGAGGCTCCAACTCAATCTCCCATCCTGAGCAAGCACACTGGCAACAGTGCGAAGGAAAAAAGTATGTATATGTATATGTATATGTATATGTATATGTAAGGAGAAGGATTTTAAATTCTATTCTAGATTCAACAGGCAGCCAATGAAAAGAGGCTAAAACTGGAGAAATATGATCTCTCCTGCTGGTTCTGGTCAGGACTCTGGCTGCAGAATTCTGGATCAGCTGAAGGCTTTTCAGGGCATATTTAGGACAGCCCAGTAATAGAGAGTTACAGTAATCTAGTCTGGAAGTAACAAAAGCCTGAACCAGTTTTTCTACATCACTCTGAGACAGAATGTCCCTAATTTTGGCTATATTACGTAAATGAAAGAAGGCTGTTTTAGTAACCTGCTTAATATGTGGACCAAAGGACAGGTCAGGGTCAAATATTACTCCAAGGTTTCTCACTGTAGCACTGGAAGCTAAAGTAATGCCATCCAGGTTCATTACAAAACCGGAAAATTTAGCTCTGAGTTTTTCAGATCCAACGAGAATTACTTCAGTAATTCAGTAAGAGGAGAAAATTTCTAGACATCCAAGTCTTTATGTCTATGAGACAATTTTGTAGCCTATCGGACCGATTTGTTTCATCTGGTTTAAAGGATAAGTATATTTGAGTATCATCTGCATAACAATGAAAGTTTATTCCATGCTGTCTAATAATTTTGCCTAAAGGGAGCATATATAGCGTAAAGAGTATTGGTCCAAGTACAGAACCTTGAGGAACTCCATGACTTACTGTAGTTTGTGAGAAGGACTTGTCATTTACATGAACAAACTGAAGTCTATCAGATAAATATGATTTAAACCAGCTTAACGCTGTACCTGTAATTCCAATCACCAGGACCAAACAGCGTAAATGGCTGTTTGGTCCTGCAATGGACTGGCGAGCTGTCCAGGGGTACCTGACTCTCGCCCAGTGATTGCTGGGATTGACTCCAGCTTCCCCGCAACCCTTAACTGGATGAAGTGGGTGAGGAAATGAATGAATATAGTTATGTTTGCATGGTGCAGCTCAGGATGGGGGGTTTGGATCCAAGTCAAGATTTTATGCAACTTGTTGGCTTTCATTAGGCTATTTATTATGAACTGACTCGAACTGATGCGTGTGTGAAGTATCCTGAGATGACTATGTTGTGAAGGGGCGCATTAAAAACAAATATTCACTAAATTGAACTGAATAAAACGTAACATAATCCTAATCTATAATTATATTTCATGGGACTCCTGTTCTGTGTCAACATGTTGATGAGGGAAGAGAAGAGAAAAACCCTTACAGTTTCCGCCATCGCTGTGTTCTTCCCTCTGACAGATACCAGGATGCAGAAGAACAATGCTTCAATAATTCTGACTGATCACGTTGTCGTTTTGCTCATTTATTATAATTTTCTTTTACATTTTGTTTAAAAGCCAAATAAAGACCTCATATATATTAAAAACAGACTTTTTTTCCACCATTTTTTAAAGGTTTGGGTCTTGAGGGGGCAAATGAAAATCAGCTGAGCACATGACATGCAACATCATGCACTGATGACTTCAGTGATAAGTTCTTATTTATGTGCACACTTTTCAGATGATCATCCAGGTGAATGACACCTGTTTCAGCACAAAGATGAAGGGCGATAAGAAGATTTATTCTTTAAAAACAAAGATGAAAGAGACCACGCAAAACCAATAAAATACTTCAACTGGTTTGTCCTGAGGCAAAAGAAGCTCAGATCCTGTGACTCACATGTCAGGAAGAAACCCATTCATTATTATGGCAGCTATGATGTTGGCTGCACCTCATCCTGGAATGTGAAACAAAATATGTCTGAAAGTTCACCGTGCAGCAAAACAAAACCTGAGCAGATATCAATCTCTTTTGTCTGTCATTAAAATGCTCCTCTAATCAGCTCAGCGATTGAATAAACAAGCATACTGAAACAGACTGAACTGGTTCATGGATGAAATGAGAGTTTATTCAGACTAAATGCTTCATCTGAGAGGCTGGAAGCTGATTTTACTTACCAACCTTGGCAGTGATGGAGACTCTGTGTGGTTCCATCTGTCACGGCAAGTTAAACGTAGTTTATTAATAGAGCCACCGCAACACCAATGTGGATCCATCCATCTATCATCCATCCAAGCATCCATCCATCCATTTTGTCATCCTGTAAGCCAGGAAAGACACGAGCGGTGGAGTGAGTACCATTAACGAGAGGAGGTGCCACAAAACTCAAAGTGCCAAGTGCAATAAAGTGCATCAGAGAGTTAAAAACAGAAGGTGGCTTCTCCAGCAGCAGAAAACCCTGATCTGTTCACGGCGCCTTAAATGCTGTCTGCTGAAATTGGATAAACCATAAAACTCTATAGGTGTAACACAAAACAACATTAACCTTAAACTCATATTCAGACTCTCTAACACCATAACCATAACCAAAACTAACAAAAAGAAAACCCCCAACCAAAATAAACCCCCAAACAAAACCACCCAGATGATAACTAAAGACTAAATAATACATCCTAAAACCACCACCCCCCGTCTTGTTCCTCCCCTTGGTCCAGCCCGGAACATTCTCCAGCATCGTCTGGTCCCCGGGAAATCTTTTGGCCAGACGCCACCTCCCTGGACACAAGAGGAGAACAGAAGTAAAAACAAAACCCGACATACACTCTCACCTACACTCCACACTTTGAACATTCACGCATGCGCCCCACACCTAAAAGAAAGTACCAATTTAAAAGATGCGCACATATATTGCACTTATCCAATCATAATTGTCGTGTTGCCCCCCAGGACTGGCAGCCGCCATTACCGGAAGTGATGCCTCCCTGGCCGGACCTATGGGCAACAAACATTTTAATAAATAAATATATTTATTTTAAAATGACAATCATGTGCAGTTTCTTTATGTGCAAATTAGCACTTCCCCAAGTGCAGAGTGCATTACCAAATGCTGTGATTATCTTAAAGTGCAATGTGCAGAGTGCTTGAGTGAACCCGTAATGAACAGACCTGTTCATTACACATCCATCAATCCATCCATCCATCCATCAATTCATCCATCTATCTGTCCACCTATCTATCCATCCATCCATCCATCCATCCATTCATCCATCCATCAATCCATTCATCCATCCATCAATTCATCCATCTATCTGTCCACCTATCTATCCATCCATCCATCCATCCATCCATCCATCCATCCATCCATTCATCCTGTCATCCATTCATCCATCCATCCATCCATCCATCAATTCATCCATCCATCCATCCATCCATCCATCCATCTATCCGTCCACCTATCCATCTATCCATCCATCCATCCATCCATCCATCCATTCATCCTGTCATCCATTCATCCATCCATCCATCAATTCATCCATCCATCCATCCATCCATCCATCTATCCGTCCACCTATCCATCCATCCATTCATCCATCCATCCATCCATCCATCCATCCATCCATCCATCCATCAATTCATCCACCCATCCATTCATCCATCCATCCATCCATCCATCCATCCATCAATTCATCCATCCATCCATCCATCTATCTATCAATCCACCTATCCATCAATTCATCCATCCATCCATCCATCCATCTATCCGTCCACCTATCCATCCATTCATCCATCCATCCATCTATCCGTCCACCTATCCATCCATCCATCCATCCATCCATCCATCCATCCATCCATCAATCCATTCATCCATCTATCCGTCCACCTATCCATCCATTCATCCATCCATCCATCTATCCGTCCACCTATCCATCCATCCATCCATCCATCCATCCATCCATCCATCCATCAATCCATTCATCCATCCATCAATTCATCCATCCATCCATCCATTCATCCATCCATCCATCCATCCATCAATTCATCCATCCATCCATTCATCCATCCATCCATCCATCCATCCATCTATCAATCCACCTATCCATCAATTCATCCATCCATCTATCCATCCATCCATCAATTCATCCATCCATCCATCTATCCGTCCACATATCCATCCATCCATCCATCCATCCATCAATCCATTCATCCATCCATCCATCCATCCATCAATTCATCCATCCATCTATCAATCCACCTATCCATCCATCCATCCATCCATCCATCTATCCATCCATCCATCCATCAATCCATTCATCCTGTCATCCATCCATCCACCCATCCAACCATCCATCTTTCCATCCTTCCATCCATCATCCATCCTGTCATCCATCCATCGATCTATCTATCATCCACCCAACCATCCATCTATCTATCCATCCACCCATACATCCATCTATCCATCTTTCCATCCATTATACATCCATCCATCCATCCATCTTTCCATCCATTATCCATCCATCCTGTCATCCATCCATCCATCTTTCCATCCTCATGTCTTAATTTCATCAACTGACATGATATTTATCTTCTACTGGGAATAAAATATGACCAGATGACCTGCTTTTATTTACATTTGAAAAAACATTACAACGTTTTAGGAGTTCTGTGTGTAAAATTACAGATTTCCTTCACCGGAGACTGAGAAAAGTGTAGATTCTGTAAATATTACTGCCATGTGTAAATCCCAGAAGCTGTTTATAGAAATGAAGGGAAGCTAGAAGAATAGTCTGTGACTGGTCTAATCTAACCTGTGTCTAGTAAACGTCTCCGTTTTGAAGCCCACCTCTGCAATAACTGCACAAGCTAAAGACCTAACCTGCATCTCTGCCTTCCCCCGTCACCCTCCTGCTGCCACATCTAGCTGCTGATAATGAATTGCCTCCAACACAACCACAGGCGATTTCAAGCCAGCGGTTCAGCTCATCTTCTATTCCAGTCTCTACCCCATATCCCACCCCCACCCAGCCTCCATTTTTGCTCTGTTTGCATCATTTCTCCCCCACCCTCTCCCCCACTGGCTCAAATATGTTCCTATGTTGCTTTCGTCTTATTTCTTATTCCTCTAGCCCACACGTGTCCATGTGACCAGAGCTGCACTGAGCATGTTAATTCATATTTGCTGTATGAAACTGCTGATGCAATACATCATGTTTCCTGTCTTCATTATTACCAGCGATGCTGTAAAGAGGAACCGGCTGATGTTACTGGTCAGTAACACGTGCTGCATCTTAATTTTACACCAATTCCAAACAGACTCTCTGCTAACTGGTAAAGTTCCAGTCAAAGTGCCTGAAGTATCCAAAGTGGACAAAATCACCGGTGAACTTTTACTGTCCCAGAATTCATTAGCACAGAGGAAGAGGCTGAAGCCCACAGCAGCAGGAAACATTTGGCCTTCGGGAGGAAGGATGCTGGTTTCTCTTTCAGGAAAAAAAAGTGGAGCTGTTGCATCGTTTCCTCTTGGTTCCAACAGGAAATTGACTGTTTTCTGACACAGAAGTTTGGACTCATGAGGAAGATGCATGAAAGAGGCAGCAAAGACGAGTGAAAACAAAGACAGGGCTGGCAGGCAAACAAAGGCAGAGGAACAGATGAGCAACAAACTGCTGAAGCTGTACAGACTGGATTTATTCGTCAGGTTTACCTCCAGGCTGTTTCCAGGAACACCCACTGCCATAATTATAATGTGGAGTTAAAAACATGGCTGTTATGAAGTGTGTTTAATTGCTGCTGCAGATGGAGAGCTGCTAACTTCACTCACTCACTACTGCAGTGTTTTTATCTAACTCACACATCAACACACACACACACACACACACACACACACACACACACACACACACACACACACACACACACACACACACACACGAGTCGATGTGGGGATCTAAGCAGGTGGGGAAGATGGAGACTGAGCCACCAGAAAAACTCTTTTTCTTTCAGCTACAGCCGATTGGCTAAGAAAAGTTTAGTTTTGACTCCAGAAAAGTAGGAAAAGTAAAGAGTTGCTGCAACAGCCTCACAACGTGCACTCCAGTAAAGTTACATCCACACAGAACGCTTCTGCTTTAAAACGCTTAAAAACAGAACAATTTCAAGAAAATGATCTGAGTAAAACTACTGAAACTGTGGAATGACATGCGGCAGAGCTTCACGTTCTGTTGTAACGCAGAGAAGAAAACTAGCAGCAAGTACGTAAAGGAATAGGCGGGAAATTAGCATCACTGCTTCACAAAAGAAGCTTTTGGATCATAAACATGGAAAAGAAACTGAGGTGTTTTCAGATTTAGCCATGGGGAAGAGCTGGTGGGCGGGGGGGGGGGGGGGGGGGGTTTAGATTAAAAGCTGTTAATCTAATGTTAGCATGATGCTAACTTCCATTCATCCATTCCATTCATCTATGGTAATGTAGCTTTATGCTAGCACTAAATTAGCTTTAAGCTAATGTGGGGAAACCAGAGCTGTGTCTGAATGTTCAGACATAGTGACGTATATAGTGGTCACGCCATTTTCTAGGGCTTTCCGAATATCCAGAGAGCACTGAAATTACACATCTTGAAAAGTAGTGAGCTATGGTCACCAGACAGGTCAATATAGACCACAATGCTTTGCAGGCTGGAGCTCAAAATGGTGCAAGTGACAAAATTATCAAAGCAGGTTTAAAAAACAAAAAAGACAATTAACTTTTAAAATAGATATGCAAAAAAGAAAGAATAAAAGTAAATAAAATATTTGGAATATCTAACATCCCAGTGTAGAATTTCATCAGAAGATGCAGAGAATAGGGAGGAATCTCTGTATGCCATGATTGGATGCTGGTGATCTTCTGCATTAAAAGCAAACATTATTTTCTTTTGGAAACTACTGCATGGACTTTGGGAGACTTCCGGAAATGTCTGTCTGTGAACACAGTTCACCCTGAGGTTAATCTTGTTTTAATCGTGGAGCTTCAGTTCCAGCATTAGTGGTTAAGTGGACAGGTACCATGTCTGTTCACGATGTTTTCTCTTTACTCTCAGTTTAAAACTGTCTGGCTTGATAGTCAGTGTGCATCTATCTGGTCTATAATATATATGAACCTTATTTTACATTGTGTTTGTTTGTTGTTGTTGTTTATGAGCTGCCATTTTGTCTTTTGTTCATATGAAAATAAAAATATGATCAATCAGCCATCCAATTGGAAAAAACCTGATCACAACCTCAGTAACATTGAATTTTGTTAGAACCCCCCCAGGAGCAGGTTTAGTGAGATATTCATGGTTCCGAGAGGATGAACCATGTCAGAAATAAACTGCAGAGAAACACACTCAGTGTGTGTTTAATGAAGTCTGTTATATTAGAGACAACAGATGAGTTTGTTTTCTGGGTTTCAGGGCTACCAAGCACAAATAAACTCCCATTCTTCCTCTTTGGCTGGTTTTCTTCCTCTCCAGTCATGCAGAGCCACCTGCTGGTGAAGGAAGGTACTGCGTTGTGTTGTGTTTGATTGGAAGGAACGTTATTGTTCCTCCTGGAGCCAGATTCCAGGAAAATCAGGGAAAACTCGTCAAATCAAAGCAAATGTTTTTTCCATGCATTGTAAAAACTATCAATAGAAAATGCTTCACACAACACAGCATGTAACAGCTGCTTAAAATCACACCTCTTTATAGTTTTCTTTCACACACAATGACACATACATACACGTAAACAGAGCACATGTGCATTCCCCTCCTCTATCCCTCCCTCATTTTTCATAAACTCCTTCATTACTAAAATGTGGAATAGACAGAACGAAACATCTGGATTGATGCTGATGTGAGGAAACATTGTCTTGGGGATCAACTCACACCAGAAGCCACAGCCATATCCCAGGCCAGGGCGAGGCGGGGTCCACCCCACAGCCATACGGATGCAGTGCCGGACCCTCACAGCCAACCAAACCAGGGCAGTAACCATGGCAACAACCTGCTCAGACCAAGCAGACAAGGCCACCAGAGCGAAGGATTCCCAGGATAAAATCACTGGAGCTAAAAGTCTAAACAGAGTAAAATAAACTGAAAAGCATCAGGAACAAATACAAGTAACAAAAATAAAAATAAAGGAGTAAATAACAACAGTATACTGGTGTGAATCTAAACAGTAAACACACAGAGCCACAGAAATAGATGTTAAATAAAAATATTAGAAGATTAGATAGATCTATAAAAACCTATAAACTTAATAAATGTAAAAACAGTAGCAAAGCTGAACAGGTAGGTTAGTAGTCTCTGCACCTCTGAGGTTCTCTGGCAGGATGATCCACAGTCGGAGGTCTTAATGTTGGAGCCAGGCCTCCCCAAAAGTTTTGGTTTGGACTTTGGGAACAACTAAAGACTTCCAGAGGCCTCCAGAGTTCAGGAGGGCTGATAATCTAAAAGTAGGTCAGATAAATAAGACCATTTAGACTTTTATAAACCACTAAAATCAGTCCTGAACCAGATGTGGAGGCAATGCAACTGTTGTGATGCCCCCCCCCCCCTCTGGTCCTCTTTAGAACTTGTACCACTGAGTTCTGAATTGTAGGTACAATCATCTATTACAGATAAGCATCAGTAAAAAAGATGCTTGCCATTGACTCAGACTCAGACAAGCTCTCCACATGTCTGCTGAATACATAATGATTTGAATCAGGTGTGTTACAGGTGGGACACTTGGAAAACCTGCAGAACACCGGTCCTCGAGGACCAGGATTGGGGATCCCTGGTTTAGCCAATGTTGTCACCACACCTGATCCACCCAGTCCAGAGGCCAGTCCAGGAAAAGGCTCTCTTCACAGACTTGTCCAGTGTACTGTCCCTGTCAGTGGACCCACTTACCCAAGAGACCACATCATGGAAGATGGCAGTGTGGTGTTATAAATAGTCTTCTAGGGGGTCCTGAACTCTCCAAAGACCTGAGTCTCCTGAGACGACTCTACGCTTCCTTTAAAATGACTTCCATGTTCCTGGACCAGTCCGGGTGACCAACTCAGTACCTGTAGTCCCCCACCATCTCCCTGTCCAGCCCAGGGTTGTCCACTGTAGAAGGACGCGTTCCCTCCATCTGTCTCACCGTCTCATCTTGCTGGTGTTGATGTGGAGTTTGTTGGCTCTACACCAGTGGACAAATATTGTTCCAGAACTGGTTCAGAGCCAGACTTAGCACCAGTTCTTGGGCTTTCGTCTGCCTGAGTCCCGGATCCTGATTCTATCCTGGGACCAACTCTTTGCTGGGCCAGTGTTGAGAACTGCTTCACAATGTGTGCATCAGCAGCTGGAGGCGGGGTTACATGGCCAAAATATGAGCATTGAAAGCTGGACCGACATCTTCGTACCGGCTAACAAAACTGACAACAAGAACAAGCAGAACTGGTTCAAGGAGGAGACTCTGGTTGTCTACAGAGATCCAAGGCAAATCAGACAAAACCTGAGTTTTAGCAGCTACAACAGGAAATGGCTGCAGCTACAAATGGTGCTTCGACCACTGGTCAACAAAGTAGTTGAACAAATTTTACAGAAGATTTCTGGGGACCAGAAAAGGGAGCAGGGAGGCAGCAGCAACAAACAGCCCAAAAGAAACCCACATTTCCAGATCCTGAATTCTGTTCTTAGTGACCAGCCGGCAACAACCAGAGGTGGCAATTCCCGGTCCAGAAAGTAAAAGTCCTGCCATGTTTTTGGATCTACCTGTACATTTAAAACAGGTGTTTTTACCAACAGGCTCGTTTACCTAGTAAATAAACTCTGCTCATTAAATTCAGCTGGTTTGGTGAATGGTCAGAACAGCTGCCTGACAGGACTTTTACCTTCTGGACCAGGAATTGCCACCTCTGGCAACAACGCAGCACTGACCAGATGGTCGAAACCAAAGTCGGTTCTTTGCTAGCATCAGAGCTGAACCACCTGAGCACAGGCTCTGGCACCAGCACCGGTTCTACTTTGGTTGAAAAGCCCTGACAGTGATCCAGTGATGACCAGTTCCTTTCCCTCAGATACATAACCAGCCACAGCAGGCTCATCAGAAACAGTCTGGTGATGGCAGCTGCTGGCGTTGTGGCGGGAGTCTGATGTGTTCAGACTGAAGAGGAGACAGAACACATCCAGTCGTCCTCAGATGTATTTATACAGTTTCATTACAGAAAAGGCTGAATTTACAACAATCACTCAAATAACTGCAGAATGAAAGAAGGAACAATAACTAAAAATTTGCAAAAATATAATTTAATAATATAAGACACTGTTTTTTTTTTAAAATTTAATTTAATCGAAAAAACAAACAAACAAGTCTGGACAAATTAGAGCATTTTTCTGTTGAACAGTGGGACAAAATACCTGTCAACAGGTGCAGAAGTCTGACTGAGAGGAACAGGAAACACCTGACTGGAGCGGAAACATTAAAGGATTGTTCAGCTAAATATTACTTTATGACCAATGTAACATATAACATTTTATCATATTTGTTTGCTTTAAAAAGAAACATTTCTGTAAACCAGAATTAGAACAGAATGTAATTATTTTCATAAAATTTTTATTTATTGTTACTTTAGTCAATTTCAGCTTATTTTACAGGCAGCTGTTTTTATTTCTTCTTTACTGGGACGCTGTGAATGCATATCAGTACAACTGTGAGGTTTAGTACACACACATGCACACACACCCATATGGATTGAAGTCAGCTGTGTGTGTGTGTGTGTGTGTGTAATATGAAATCTGAAAGCAACACATGTAACCATCTCCTTGTGAAAATCAGAGATCTTCAGATGTTTCTGTAGATCAGATAAAAGCAGGATTTGTCATCAGACTGGGTCTCCCGCTGCCATAAACACCCTAAAATCAGTGTGTGACAGATAAATGGATGTGCTGCGAGGTGCCAGAAGTTGTGTGAATATGGTTTTATACTCGAAGAGGAATGCTGGAGATTAACCGGAAACACAGAAAAAGAGTTGCCCCTAATTTCCTTCCACACTTGAGGAGAAGAGTAAATCCCTTGCTTTGTTGAAATGGCTGAGGCTTCATTGCAGTAGATTTGGCCCTGAATGGGAGTTGTACCATATTCACAAAGCTAGCTTTGCTTCGCCTGAAGGCAGCGGAGCCTGAGGCCTTTCACTCCCTGCCAAGAAGAACATCGTCCATAATGTAAAGCCTACGCTTGATCCAGTGGAGCTGAATTGCAAGGAAGACAGAAAGATGGAGGTCTTAACACCTAATGATGCAAACTGGGATTGGGAAACACACACATACACACTGAAAGTATCTGCTTTATTTCATTTGGCTGAAAACATGTTTTCAGTCCCTGTCAGAATGTTTTTGGGGCTGAAAGCAGAGAAGCCTCCATGAAACGATGTCCCTACTGAATCCTTCAGATGAACTTTCAGCCTGTCTTGCATCATCTTCTTGCTAAACTCGTGTCTTAAACTGGGATTTTCGGATGATGGAGGGAGCTCTGGCGCCATCTGGTGTTCAGCAGCTGCATGCATGTGCCAGAACTCGTCAGCAGAGGGCAGTGCTGCATCAGAGTAGCTATAACATGCACCAACCTGAACCTTGGACTGTTTACCATCTTATTTCTTTCTTATTTATTACTAATCCGATTTATTTACTGTCTTGAGATGTTCTACAGATCAGTGGAAACCAGTTGACTCTGCTGATACACACTCAGCTTTTTATTCTTTATTATTAAATGGAAGTTTTGCACCTGCAGGTCAGAACAATAAAAGACATGTTACGACTGATATCAGCCAAACAAATACAATGTGAGACCTGGGTGGTGAAAAGGAAAAGTGTGTGCAGCGTTTTGCCCTCATAAAATATTCCCTGCAGCTTTACTTTGTTTCCTACAGTAGAAACTGCACAAGCTCCAGCTTGCATGAAGCTGCAGGAACTGCTCAGTAAGTCAGTTTCAGCGAAGACAAGCAATGCTTTGGACCCACCAGGACACCCAGTTTCACTCTTAAATAAATAATGAGACGTCAGGATGGCTCATCTCAGGTTCACACCAAGACTTCTTGTGAATCAGTTCATCATTAACAATTAGTCACTCTCATGAGCATTCCTCACGACTTCAAACACGGCTTATCTGATGTGTTTATGAAAGCTTAAGTTTCATAGAAGTGATTTTCCCTGCATGTTGTTCAATATGGAGACGGTGAGTGACCCCAGGCAGCGTGCCGGCGCTCCGCTTCTTTGTTCCGTGCATGTGAGGGTTTATGAGGCAGTTCTGAGGTAAGCTGATGTTTAACTAAGATAAACTGGAAAAAAAAAACACCTGGCACAGTTACCTCTGCTGAAAAACTGAAAAGGGAAGTTCCATCGTTTCCTGAAAATGGCCGCCAAACCGAGAGATCTGTGATGGTTCCAAGGTGATTCAGCTTTTCACTCCCTCGGTTTCCATGCAGCTGCATGAACATTTCTCCCTCCTAACGCCACTTCTGAAGCTGATAACAGCAAACTTTGCAGAAAAAAGCCAAACGGTCGCTTAGACTCCAACTAAAAGCAGAGAAAAGAGAGAAAACTGATCTGAATGTCTGAAGGAAACAAAACAAAAAATATTTCATCAGGACTCATAAATTCTTCTTTTCCTGAATGTAAAAGAATGTATGATGCACCAACTGCCAGCCTACCTCCACCTGCAGCTGCTTTACCAGTTTTTTTGACTGACAGGTGCAGGAAGTGAGGAGCATCCAGAACTCAGACCATCAGCGCCAAAACCCCCCAGGGCTGTGTCCTCCCCATAGACCGCATATTAAAGATGGACGGAGCCTCCGGCGGTAAACGGTGAAGCCTATACGGAAGTGCATAAAACTGCAGTTCCCCCTTCATCCACTAGGGGCTGCAAACCTGAGCAAATCCCCCATAGACTCGCATGTTAAAAAGACCAACTTCACAGCAGAAATAAACATGTTTACAACCTGGTACAAAAATCCATTTTAGGTTTAATAAGTCAGGGTTACCTTCATGACAACTGTGGGGGGAGTGATTTTTTTTCTAACTCTTGCGTTTAAAAGTAGTTTAATCTCGAAGTTTGGCATATGTGGGCATGTCCTTTTGATTGACAGGAACCCGATCTCCCGCTTCAAGAAGGAGGAACGTAGACCAACCGCGGTTTTCAGCCGGTTAACAATGTGACTTAGCTTTAGCCCGCTTACCTCCTGGTTAGCTCCCGTTATCTCCGGGTTAGCTCGGTTAGCTCTTAGCTACAGAAAGCTCGGAGTTTGCTCAATGTCAATCATCCACCATGACGCTCACAGCCCCCCTCTCAGCTCCACCTCTTTGCCCATATTTGTATTTTCTATTTGTATGTGAGACGACACGCATGCCTCTGCCAAGATGGTGATGGTAGGAACCGCCCACCGAGCTTCAATTCAGCTCTTCAGAAACCTACGGGTGACGTCACGGAGGCTCCGTCTATCTTTCTATATACAGTTTATGGTCCTCCCCCACTCCTCCTTCCCCTTCAACACCAATGACTCTGAAGATGGAAGTTCTTCTGTGAAACTCCTGAAGTCTGCAGACGACACCACTGGTCCTGGTGCTGATCCAGGACCAGTGGTCCTGGATGATGAGTCTGCATGCAGGTGGGAAGTAGAACGGCAGGTCCTCTGGTGCAGTCAGAACCACCTGGAGCCCAACCCACTCAAGACTGTGAAGCTCATCGTGGATTTCAGGAGAAATCCCCCCCAACACCTGCCCCCCCCCCCCCCCCCTGACTATCCTGAACAACATTGTCTACGGCAGACAGCTTCAGGCTTCTGGGTAGCACTATGTCCCGGGACCTGAGGTGGACTCTGTGTATCGACCCTGTAGGGAAAAAGGCCCAGCAGACGCTGTACTTCCTGCGACATCTCAGAAAGTTTGCTGATGACATTTCCACGCCGCCATCATCCAGTCTGTACGCTGCCCTTCCATCACAGTCCTGATCCACCACCAAACTGGACCAGCAGAGACTGCAATGGACCATCAGGTCTGCAGGAAGGATAATCGGGGTCAACCAACAGACACAGGGGCAGTTTCTTCCCCCACGCCCCACCACGTCCCCCACGCCCCCCACGTCCCAAATGCCCCCCACGTCCCCCACGCCCCAAATGCCCCCCACGTCCCCCACGCCCCCCCACGTCCCCCACGTCCCAAATGCCCCCCACGTCCCCCTCATGCCCCCCACGTCCCCCACGCCCCCACGTCCCAAATGCCCCCCACGTCTCCCACGCCCCCCACGTCCCAAATGCCCCCCATGCCCCCCACGTCCCCCTCATGCCCCCCACGTCCCCCACGCCCCCACGTCCCCCACGTCCCAAATGCCCCCCACGTCCCCCTCATGCCCCCCACGTCCCCCACGCCCCCACATCCCAAATGCCCCCCACGTCCCCCTCATGCCCCCCACGTCCCCCACGCCCCCCCACGTCCCAAATGCCCCCCACGTCCCCCTCATGCCCCCCACGTCCCCCACGTCCCAAATGCCCCCCACGTCCCCCACGCCCCCCCACGTCCCAAATGCCCCCCACGTCCCCCACACCCCCACGTCCCCCTCATGCCCCCCACGTCTCCCACGCCCCCCACGTCCCAAATGCCCCCCACGTCCCCCTCATGCCCCCCACGTCCCCCACGCCCCCACGTCCCCCACGTCCCAAATGCCCCCCACGTCCCCCACACCCCCACGTCCCCCTCATGCCCCCCACGTCTCCCTCATGCCCCCCACGTCCCCCACGCCCCCACGTCCCCCACGTCCCAAATGCCCCCCACGTCCCCCTCATGCCCCCCACGTCCCCCACGTCCCAAATGCCCCCCACGTCCCCCACGCCCCCCCACGTCCCAAATGCCCCCCACGTCCCCCACACCCCCACGTCCCCCTCATGCCCCCCACGTCTCCCACGCCCCCCACGTCCCAAATGCCCCCCACGTCCCCCTCATGCCCCCCACGTCCCCCACGCCCCCACGTCCCCCACGTCCCAAATGCCCCCCACGTCCCCCACACCCCCACGTCCCCCTCATGCCCCCCACGTCTCCCTCATGCCCCCCACGTCCCCCACGCCCCCACGTCCCCCACGTCCCAAATGCCCCCCACGTCCCCCTCATGCCCCCCACGTCCCCCACGCCCCCCCACGTCCCAAATGCCCCCCACGTCCCCCTCATGCCCCCCACGTCCCCCACGTCCCAAATGCCCCCCACGTCCCCCACGTCCCAAATGCCCCCCACGTCCCCCACACCCCCACGTCCCCCTCATGCCCCCCACGTCTCCCACGCCCCCCACGTCCCAAATGCCCCCCACGTCCCCCTCATGCCCCCCACGTCCCCCACGCCCCCACGTCCCCCACGTCCCAAATGCCCCCCACGTCCCCCTCATGCCCCCCACGTCCCCCACGCCCCCATGCCCCCCAGGCCCCCTAGGCCCTCCAGCCCCCATCACTGTCAATATTAAAATCCACATTGACGCACATTTGCACGTATCCCTGTAATACTGTGCACATACCACATAAAAAATTAGAGAATATTGCGTGCAATGTTGCTTGTAATTATATTACTGTTTATTTTTTATTTCATTTAATTTTTACTTTGCATTTATAGTTCTTTATTTTAACTTTATCTTTAGTTCTGATTCTTTTTCTGATTCTGAGTCTGATCTGGTTCTGATTCTGGATCTGATTCTGAGTTGGGTTCTGATTCTGATTCTGGGTCGGGTTCTGATTCTGATTCTGATCCTGAAACACTATGGAGGCTGTCTGAAACCAGACAAGCTGCATGGTGGGAAGATGGCGGTGTGACCACAGTAAACATGATGGTGTGACCACAGTAAACATGGTGGTGTGACAACAGTAAACATGGCGGTGTGACAACAGTAAACATGGCGGTGTGACAACAGTAAACATGGCGGTGTGACAACAGTAAACATGGCAGTGTGACAACAGTAAACATGGCAGTGTGACAACAGTAAACATGGCGGTGTGACAACAGTAAACATGGCGGTGTGACAACAGTAAACATGGCAGTGTGACAACAGTAAACATGGCAGTGTGACAACAGTAAACATGGCGGTGTGACCACAGTAAACACGATGGTGTGACAACAGTAAACATGGCAGTGTGACCACAGTAAACGTGGCGGTGTGACAACAGTAAACATGACGCTGTGACCACAGTAAATATGGCGGTGTGACCACAGACAGACCAGACTTTTAACAGCAGCAGCTCATGTAATCGGCGTCTTCACGGTGAGCTCATTATTTACAACTTCATATGAGACGACAAGCAAAGTCATTTATTTGTAGTAAAGTCGTGTTTCTCTCAGAAAGGTGAATTATTTAGACATTAAATACCTCAGAAGCGTGTTTAAATTCCCAATGTGAATAAAAGTCCTGCGAACAGAGGCTAACGCCACGTCACGTTATTTCTGCTAACATTTAAACTCGGTGGAACATTTCTGGCAAAGTGAATTATTTGGAATAAAATCGGAAGCTACTCTTCTCCCAGAGGGGACTTTTCTGATGTTTTTCTGGGGTTGTGTTTCCTCTGAGGATGCCACAACAGTTTATTGAAGCTCATCGTGCAGCGGTGAACTTCTGAACTTTGTGTTGCAAGACTTCGCCTCTCTTCAGCCAGTTATTCAACAGGAGCAGCTGTACAAGCACTTTCCTGCTGCACCGTGTTTGTTATGTGTCTGTTTGAGTCTCTGACAGCTCAGGGTGGGATGCACAGGTGAAAGGCCAACCAGGATGTTCTCACCCTTCATGCACACTTGCACAGAGAGTGAGTCAGTACATGAAGGGTGAAAGTGAAACTGCAGCCCCCAGAGAAAGATGTGTTTGCTCTGCAGGTCCGGGCGTGTATCGGGACCTTTAAGGCTTGGCATGTAGACACAGGCTGAGCAAAGCGAGGGCTCGGCGCGAGGCTGCGGCTCGGCTGAAGGCTGAAGCGAAGGAAGCAGAACGGTCACCCAGCAGTCAGAGGCTCAGAGGGTTCACTTCTAGTCCCAGTACAGACTGGGATAAATAATTGGAGCTCATGTCGAGACTGATTTCCATGTTAGTCTGACTCCTCCTGCACTCTGACACCACTTAACACTACTACTGATAATAAAAATAACAATAAAAATACTGATGAAAATAATATTATTATAGTTTATTAGGATCCGAGCTATACGAAGTATGGCAGGGTCCTATTGTTTTCCAAATGTTTATTATTATTGTCAGCACAACTCGGCCATTTTTGACCCCCTTAGACCCCGTGAAAAGTTGCGAAACTTGGCACACACCTCAGTCACACAATAGCGATATTCTAGAGTCCACATGCACGCCAATTCAAAAATGCCTCGACAGCGCCCCCTAGAAACGCCAAAAATGGCCTCTACAATGGGCAAGAAAATTTTTAGTTTGACGTAGGACGACGAAATTCGGTACACATGTCTATCACATCAAGACAAGTAAAAAAGTCATTGAAACGCCTATTGTCATGGCAATGGGCTGTACACCATCTTGGCGTTTGTGGCCATTTTTTTGCCCGTTTTTTCAATTTGGGCGCATCGTATTTGAACGAACTAGTCTGAGGGGATTGATGCTATTGGCTCCACATTCGCCATGGAGCTTCATGACAAGATGGGGACCAAAAGTTATTCAAATCTTTCTGATAGCAGAAAGCGTGTTACCGTGGCAACCCATGGAAAAAAGCGTTCTCGCCATGAAACACGGTTCACTCATATCTTTGCAGAAATACATCCGATCTGAACCAAAATTAAAATAATTCATATTTGGTGGGTTCTTAACGCATTGTAATATGTATTGTGGTGGGGTCACATTTTGGGGGGGGCCCCTAGGGGCCCGATGGTCTACTTTGACCTAGGGCTACAAAATTTGGTACACATATATAAGTAACCAAGACGAGCAAAAAAACTCAATTAAGCACCCGTTACCATGGCAACGGGGTGTCCACCATCTTGGTGTTTATGCCCTTTTTATCACTTTAAGCGCATCGTATTTGAACGAACTAGTCTGAGGAGATTCATGCGATTGGCTCCATACTCAGCAGGAAGCTTCGTGACAAGATGGGGAGCAAAAGTTAGTGAAATATTTCCAACAGGACAAAGCGTGTTACCGTGGCAACCCATGGAAAAAAGCGTTCTCGCCATGAAACACGGTTCACTCATATCTTCACAGAAATATATCCGATTGGAACCAAAATTCTAATAATTCATATTTGGTAGGTCCTTAACGCATTGTAATATGTATTGTGGGGGGGCCCCTAGGGGCCCGATCGTCTACTTTGAGCTAGAGCTACGGAATTCGGCACACGTGTATCAACCCTAGACAAGCATAAAACTCAATTAAGCACCTGTTACCATGGCAACGGTGTGTTCGCCATCTTGAAAAAAACTCCTCCTCGCCATGAAACACGGTTTACTCATATCTTCGCAAAAATGCATCCGATCTGCACCAAAGTGGAAAGCATTCATATTTGGTAGGTCCTTAACATATTTTTATATGTATTGTGGGGGTGGCACATTTTGGGGGGGGCCCTAGGGGCCCGATCGTCTACTTTGACCTAGGGCTACGAAATTCGGCACGCATGTGTAACATCCCAAGACAAGCGAAAAAGTCAATTAAACACATGTTGCCATGGTAACAGGCTGTCCGCCATCTTGGCGTTTACACACATTCTTTTCTCAATATGTGAATTGTATTTCTCTATTAAAATGAACTGGCTCCGCGGGTCCTTCACATGTAGCATTAGGAGAACCAGGACTCGGGTGGAGGGTTCGGCATGAGGCGAGGACCTGATGGATGCCCCTTGCGGCTTTAATTATTATTATTATCATTAATAATAATAATAAGGAATAATTATAATAATAATAATAATATTTCCCAACCCCCCAGGGAGACGGTTTGCTGTGGCGTCTCCTTCAGAGGAACAAGCCGAAAGGGAACAACAACATTTTTAGGCACCTTTCTTGACACTCAAGGTCACCTTGATGAGAACAAATCGAACAATAAATCAATAAATGATAAGGGTGGGAAAATCTCATCTAAAAATCTAAAATTGGGATTTTTTTTTTTGTTTCACAATTCTAAAATGGATTTTTTTTTTTGGTTAAAAAAATAAAATGAATCCACTATTAATCCACTAATTGTCATTTTTATTGCTTTTATTGATCTTTTTACTTGTCTTCTTGGACATTATAGCAGCAGAATGGTGATCTGGCTACTGTGTTGTTTTTTCCTCATTAAAATCAATAAAAATGATGAGGAAAAATAAACATTTTATACATTCATTTTTTTTTTAATCTAAAAAAAACCTGAAATATCAAAGAATTGCGAGAATCGCAAATATATCAAATCGGCACCCAAAAGATCGAAATAGAATTGAATCGGGACAAAAGCAGATCGTCACAGCCCTGATAAATACACACTTAGATGAGGGATGCATAAAACGAGGATGGGAAACAGTAAAGAGTAACGAGATGGAGGATCTGAGAAAATGGACTGGAATGGAGACGTGGAGGAGGTGAGGGAGGTAGGGAGCGGTGAGGTTTTGGAAGGTCTTGCTGGTGAACAGCAGGATTTTTGGGGAAGGCTGAACAGAAGAGAGTCACAGCGGCGGTGTGAGGTGTGATGGAGGGGCGGAGGCGGTTGATGTTGTGGAGGTGGAAGTGTGCCGACCAGGTTATGTTGTTTATATGTGATGTGAAGGTGTCGAGGAAGAGCTGAAACTGTTGGAGAAGGTGGATTTGGTGCCGATAACATTTCTGCTTTGCTGTTTATTTCAGGAAAAATCGAGGCGAAACAAGATTGAAATGAGGATTAATTTATTTTTATTTATTCCACACATGGCTCTGCACAACTTCACAACACAACAAAAGCAAAACAAAGAAAAAACACCTTATTGCACCACCATGATAGAAGAGGAGCAGGAAGAAGTAAAAACTTATAATACCTGCCTCCTTAATAAAGAAAGAAAAACAACAAACACATGAAAATGGTCAGTCAGGAAATCAATCCCAATACTTTAAGAATACAGTGAGGGATAAATAATCAACGTAAAATCTGTCATTCACCTCAATCATACATCCTAAAAATCCTGTTTTTATACATTCTTTTAAAGTGAAATATATTTGTACCCATCTTAAATTATTCCTGTAACTTATTCCATAATCTAACGCCTCCTTACTGAAATGCACATTTAAAGTTGTCGTTGTAAACTCATGTCTAAAATGGAAATTTCCTCCTCTTCTGATCTAAAAACAAACAACTTCTGTAGATTTTCTGCTGAAACTTTACTTTTTGCTTTAAACATAACCAATAAAGTCTGTAACTTAATTAAATCTTTAAGTTTCACAAGGTTAGACTTTATGAACAGTGTGTTGGTGTGTTCTTTTGGATCTACTTTGTGAATAATTCTTGCTGCTTCTTTCTGTAAGATAAATAAAGACTTTAGATTACAGGTACATGTGTTGCCCCATACTTCCACACGATAGCTTAAAGTATGGCGGAATAAGTGAACAATGCAAAATTAATAAAACACTATATTCCAACACAAATTTCACTTGTGTATTGAATTTGTATTGAATACCAATATTGTGTTATTTATTGTAATATTTATTGACATCTTTTTTTAGTGTAAGCTGTGTGAGATTTCCATGTCAGTTTGTCGTCTATTATCACACTAAACTCAGACACTCTGTCAGTGTTAACTCCTTCTGAAGCCAAACTTACATCCTTGTCCTTCTTTTTCTTGGGAAAAACCATAAACTAAGTTTTTTCTCGGTTAAATAATAGCCTGATGTTTTCAAACCATTTTTTAAGTTCCACCATTTCATTCGTTAGACTCTCTGATGGAGCTTTTAGATCCTTACCTGAACTAAAATAACTTGTATCGTCAGCGAAGAAAACAAACTTCAATAATTTTGACATTTCAGTTCTATCATTAATGTATAAAACAAAAAGTTTAGGCCCCAAAATAGACCCTTGTGGAACGCCACGTTTTAATATGCATGCACTCTGAAAGCATGCCAGCAAACTGTACATGTTGTCTTTTTTCCAGATATTTCTCATTTAAAAGTTAAAATAGAGGGATCTATGGTCTCAAATGTTTTTTTTCAAACCAATAGAAACCCCAGTTGTGTATTTATCATCTTTAATTGCAGTTGTAAAATCTTCTACTATCAGTGCCAGAGCTGTAGATCTATTTGTTCTAAATCTACACTGACTCTCACTCTGTACTTTATTTTTTTCAATAAACTTATCCAGTTTATAGGCAAATACATTTTTCAAGCACTTCTGAAAATTGTGACAGTAAAGACATTATTATGTCTATAATTAGTGAAACTATGCTTGTCTCCTGTTTTAGTCAGAGGAATTACTTTACAACTTTCAGTCTGTCTGGAAAACTGCCTGTTTGAAAAGATAAATAGAAAACGTGACATCATGGTTTGCCTAAACAATCCAGTTGTTTTTACAATAACCACATCTATTCCATTACATGGCTTATTTTTCATTGAAACTACAGTTTCTCTAATATCATTTTTACTCACTTCCATCAAGGAGTGACCACGTCATTTTAATTGCAGTTATTCATTTAGACCTTTATTAGTACGGCAGCTTCTGGACGACTTATTAACTGTGATCTGGCTTTTATAACACATAGAACTGCTTCGTTTCAGAACAGATTTTAGTGTTTTACGTGGTGCAGTAACAATATTAAACATGCATTTTTTTATTTTTTGTAAATGCTGTTAATGTTCAACATTCTGTGTGAAAGTTTATATTTGATTTCACAGTTTCTTTGGTTTTATTTTCTGCCTTTGGTGTCGCTGTGTCCCGTTTCTCCAGATGTTCTGCGTACGGCAGGGTCAAAGTCGGCATGGACGTCGGGACATTTCACCACCAAGTCCTGTTTTTATAAATCCTAAAAGTTGACTTTAACTGACGTACGGCGAGTTTTCTGCTTCATAAATGAGTCCCCGGACCAGGAGTGTCCATCCAACCCTTTGTGCTGAAACCTCACCAAGACACACAACTGTGCATGAACAGATGGCTCCATCTTCAGCTCTGTTTCATGTTTCTCTTTCATGTTTCAGTCTCTCTCACTCCTCCACCCACCTGCTCCGTCAGTCTCTTCTGAGGCCAGAAAGGATTGTTCTGCCTGAGCAGATCCCCAGCAGAGTGGATTCATAAGGACATAAGGCTCAGCCTCAGCAGCAGTGTCCGGTCCTGAGTGAAGACTCTCTCCAGCAGCGTAGCGTCCAGACACACAGAGAGGCAGCAGATCTGTCGGCGCTGCCGTGAGCCGGAGGCGTGGAGGCAACTTTTCTTTGCATCCTGTTTGTGTTCCTTTTGCTTCCAGCAGACAACATCTGTATTTAAAATCTGACCGGGTTGTTTGTTCCTGACTGGAAGCTAAAATGAACAAGAAGCATCTTGTTCCTGCAGTAAATGGTTCATTTACTGACTGAAACATGCAGAAGAGTCTGAGTTTCTGTCTTTGGGTTTCTTCTGCGTTGCTGCTCAGTGAAGCCTGAAGCACATGCAGGTGTTTCCCTCCAGACCAGTTTCAGGCTCAGGCATCAGTCTGAGTCTTCTCTTCATGCCCCTTTATTACAGTAATATGAGGGAATATCACATTTATTCAGCTTGCTTCACTTTACATGATCCTCTTTTTGTTCTAATGCGACCCTCAGTAAATCTTTTGGGATTTTTAACTATTAAAAGTTTAAAACTGGCAGGACCTGAACAGAAACACGGAAATTACTTCTGCACAAGCAGGAATAATCTAACATAATATATCGGATTACACCCAAAAGGGACAATTTATAATTCTGAGTAGTTTAAACGTTTAATCCTGTTTGGACATGTTCATGACTTTACCGCCACACGTTGCCTCTGTGCACACAGAACACTTCCGTCACTGCAGCTGCAGAAGCAGATAAGATTTACTACTTTTTTAGTGGCAAATACAGAAAAAGATGCACTGATTCGCTGAACAGACTGAGTCTTCTATTTACAGTTTTATGAGAACTACTGACGGATGTCTGCTGGTAAAACCTGCATCTGCTGTTTAGCAGCTGAAGCAGATTACGTGGATGTGAAAAACTCAGATCTCTCTTATTAAAAGACTGAAAGTATTTCTGTGTGCTTCCGACATGCAGACATTTTAAAACACTTTTAAACAAATGAAGCTGTTGGCAGGAAGCCTGACAGCTCAGATGCTGTGTTTGACAGGACAGATCCCCCTCTTCATCAGGACGAAGAAAGGCCAACCTGTTTCATTTTATTATTATTAGAGTTAATTACTGTTTTAATTAAGTAAGGCACGTAAATAACACCTACAGAAAACGAAAATGGAAAACTACCGTAGTAAATGACTGTTAAGTAGTAGTACTACTGTAGTAAATGACTGTTAAGTAGTACTACTGTAGTAAATGACTGTTAAGTAGTACTACTGTAGTAAATGACTGTTAAGTAGTACTACTGTAGTACATGACTGTAAAGTAGTACTACTGTAGTAAATGACTGTTAAGTAGTACTACTGTAGTACATGACTGTTAAGTAGTACTACTGTAGTACATGACTGTAAAGTAGTACTACTGTAGTAAATGACTGTAAAGTAGTACTACTGTAGTAAATGACTGTTAGTAGTAGTACTACTGTAGTAAATGACTGTTAAGTAGTACTACTGTAGTAAATGACTGTTAAGTAGTACTACTGTAGTAAATGACTGTTAAGTAGTACTACTGTAGTACATGACTGTAAAGTAGTACTACTGTAGTAAATGACTGTTAAGTAGTACTACTGTAGTACATGACTGTTAAGTAGTACTACTGTAGTACATGACTGTAAAGTAGTACACTACTGTAGTAAATGACTGTTAAGTAGTACTACTGTAGTAAATGACTGTTAAGTAGTACTACTGTAGTACATGACTGTAAAGTAGTACTACTGTAGTAAATGACTGTTAAGTAGTACTACTGTAGTAAATGACTGTTAAGTAGTACTACTGTAGTACATGACTGTTAAGTAGTACTACTGTAGTAAATGACTGTAAAGTAGTACTACTGTAGTAAATGACTGTTAGTAGTACTACTGTAGTAAATGACTGTTAAGTAGTACTACTGTAGTAAATGACTGTTAAGTAGTACTACTGTAGTAAATGACTGTTAAGTAGTACTACTGTAGTAAATGACTGTAAAGTAGTACTACTGTTGTAAATGACTGTTAAGTAGTACTACTGTAGTAAATGACTGTTAGTCGTAGTACTACTGTAGTAAATGACTGTTAAGTAGTACTACTGTAGTAAATGACTGTTAAGTAGTACTACTGTAGTAAATGACTGTAAAGTAGTACTACTGTTGTAAATGACTGTTAAGTAGTACTACTGTAGTAAATGACTGTTAGTCGTAGTACTACTGTAGTAAATGACTGTTAAGTAGTACTACTGTAGTAAATGACTGTTAGTAGTACTACTGTAGTAAATGACTGTAAAGTAGTACTACTGTAGTAAATGACTGTTAAGTAGTACTACTGTAGTAAATGACTGTTAAGTAGTACTACTGTAGTACATGACTGTTAAGTAGTACTACTGTAGTAATGACTGTTAAAGTAGTACTACTGTAGTAAATGACTGTTAAGTAGTACTACTGTAGTAAATGACTGTTAAGTAGTACTACTGTAGTACATGACTGTAAAGTAGTACTACTGTAGTAAATGACTGTTAAGTAGTACTACTGTAGTAAATGACTGTTAAGTAGTACTACTGTAGTAAATGACTGTTAAGTAGTACTACTGTAGTAAATGACTGTAAAGTAGTACTACTGTAGTAAATGACTGTTAAGTAGTACTACTGTAGTAAATGACTGTAAAGTAGTACTACTGTAGTAAATGACTGTTAAGTAGTACTACTGTAGTAAATGACTGTTAAGTAGTACTACTGTAGTAAATGACTGTTAAGTAGTACTACTGTAGTAAATGACTGTTAAGTAGTACTACTGTAGTACATGACTGTAAAGTAGTACTACTGTAGTAAATGACTGTTAAGTAGTACTACTGTAGTAAATGACTGTTAAGTAGTACTACTGTAGTACATGACTGTAAAGTAGTACTACTGTAGTAAATGACTGTTAAGTAGTACTACTGTAGTAAATGACTGTTAAGTAGTACTACTGTAGTACATGACTTGTAAAGTAGTACTACTGTAGTAAATGACTGTTAAGTAGTACTACTGTAGTAAATGACTGTTAAGTAGTACTACTGTAGTACATGACTGTTAAGTAGTACTACTGTAGTAAATGACTGTAAAGTAGTACTACTGTAGTAAATGACTGTTAGTAGTACTACTGTAGTAAATGACTGTTAAGTAGTACTACTGTAGTAAATGACTGTTAAGTAGTACTACTGTAGTAAATGACTGTTAAGTAGTACTACTGTAGTAAATGACTGTAAAGTAGTACTACTGTAGTAAATGACTGTTAAGTAGTACTACTGTAGTAAATGACTGTAAAGTAGTACTACTGTTGTAAATGACTGTTAAGTAGTACTACTGTAGTAAATGACTGTTAGTCGTAGTACTACTGTAGTAAATGACTGTTAAGTAGTACTACTGTAGTAAATGACTGTTAAGTAGTACTACTGTAGTAAATGACTGTAAAGTAGTACTACTGTTGTAAATGACTGTTAAGTAGTACTACTGTAGTAAATGACTGTTAGTCGTAGTACTACTGTAGTAAATGACTGTTAAGTAGTACTACTGTAGTAAATGACTGTTAGTAGTACTACTGTAGTAAATGACTGTAAAGTAGTACTACTGTAGTAAATGACTGTTAAGTAGTACTACTGTAGTAAATGACTGTTAACTAGAACTGCTGTAGTAAATGACTGTCAGTAGTACTACTGTAGTAAATGACTGTTAAGTAGTACTACTGTAGTAAATGACTGTTAGTAGTACTACTGTAGTAAATGACTGTTAAGTAGTACCACTGTAGTAAATGACTGTTAGTAGTACTACTGTAGTAAATGACTGTTAAGTAGTACTACTGTAGTAAATGACTGTTAAGTAGTACTACTGTAGTACATGACTGTTAAGTAGTACTACTGTAGTAAATGACTGTTAAGTAGTACTACTGTAGTAAATGACTGTTAGTAGTACTACTGTAGTAAATGACTGTAAAGTAGTACTACTGTAGTAAATGACTGTTAAGTAGTACTACTGTAGTAAATGACTGTTAGTAGTACTACTGTAGTAAATGACTGTAAAGTAGTACTACTGTAGTAAATGACTGTAAAGTAGTACTACTGTAGTAAATGACTGTAAAGTAGTACTACTGTAGTAAATGACTGTAAAGTAGAACTGCTGTAGTAAATGACTGTAAAGTAGTACTACTGTAGTAAATGACTGTTAAGTAGAACTGCTGTAGTAAATGACTGTAAAGTAGTACTACGGTAGTAAATGACTGTTAGTAGTACTACTGTAGTAAATGACTGTTAAGTAGTACTACTGTAGTAAATGACTGGTAGTCGTAGTACTACTGTAGTAAATGACTGTTAAGTAGTACTACTGTAGTAAATGACTGTGAAGTAGAACTGCTGTAGTAAATGACTGTTAGTAGTACTACTGTAGTAAATGACTGTAAAGTAGTACTACTGTAGTAAATGACTGTTAAGTAGTACTACTGTAGTAAATGACTGTTAAGTAGTACTACTGTAGTAAATGACTGTAAAGTAGTACTACTGTAGTAAATGACTGTTAAGTAGTACTACTGTAGTAAATGACTGTAAAGTAGTACTACTGTAGTAAATGACTGTTAGTAGTACTACTGTAGTAAATGACTGTTAGTAGTACTACTGTAGTAAATGACTGTAAAGTAGTACTACTATTGTAAATGACTGTTAAGTAGTACTACTGTAGTAAATGACTGTTAGTCGTAGTACTACTGTAGTAAATGACTGTTAAGTAGTACTACTGTAGTAAATGACTGTTAGTAGTACTACTGTAGTAAATGACTGTAAAGTAGTACTACTGTAGTAAATGACTGTTAGTACTACTGTAGTAAATGACTCTTAAGTAATACGAGTGTAGTAAATGACTGTAAAGTAGTACTACTGTAGTAAATGACTGTTAAGTAGTACTACTGTAGTAAATGACTGTTAACTAGAACTGCTGTAGTAAATGACTGTTAGTAGTACTACTGTAGTAAATGACTGTTAGTAGTACTACTGTAATAAATGACTGTTAAGTAGTACCACTGTAGTAAATGACTGTTAGTAGTACTACTGTAGTAAATGACTGTTAAGTAGTACTACTGCAGTACATGACTGTTAGTAGTACTACTGTAGTAAATGACTGTTACTAGTACTACTGTAGTACATGACTGTTAAGTAGTACTACTGTAGTAAATGACTTAAGTAGAACTACTGTAGTAAATGACTGTTAAGTAGTACTACTGTAGTAAATGACTGTTAAGTAGTACTACTGTAGTAAATGACTGTTAAGTAGAACTGCTGTAGTAAATGACTGTAAAGTAGTACTACGGTAGTAAATGACTGTTAGTAGTACTACTGTAGTAGATGACTGTTAAGTAGTACTACTGTAGTAAATGACTGGTAGTCGTAGTACTACTGTAGTAAATGACTGTTAAGTAGTACTACTGTAGTAAATGACTGTAAAGTAGTACTACTGTAGTAAATGACTGTTAGTACTACTGTAGTAAATGACTCTTAAGTAATACGAGTGTAGTAAATGACTGTAAAGTAGTACTACTGTAGTAAATGACTGTTAAGTAGTACTACTGTAGTAAATGACTGTTAACTAGAACTGCTGTAGTAAATGACTGTCAGTAGTACTACTGTAGTAAATGACTGTTAAGTAGTACTACTGTAGTAAATGACTGTTAGTAGTACTACTGTAGTAAATGACTGTTAAGTAGTACCACTGTAGTAAATGACTGTTAGTAGTACTACTGTAGTAAATGACTGTTAAGTAGTACTACTGTAGTAAATGACTGTAAAGTAGTACTACTGTAGTAAATGACTGTTAGTAGTACTACTGTAGTAAATGACTGTTAGTAGTACTACTGTAGTAAATGACTGTTAAGTAGTACTACTGTAGTAAATGACTGTTTAGTAGTACTACTGTAGTAAATGACTGTTAAGTAGTACTACTGTAGTAAATGACTGTAAAGTAGTACTACTGTAGTACATGACTGTAAAGTAGTACTACTGTAGTAAATGACTTAAGTAGTACTACTGTAGTAAATGACTGTTAAGTAGTACTACTGTAGTACATGACTGTTAAGTAGTACTACTGTAGTAAATGACTGTTAAGTAGTACTACTGTAGTAAATGACTGTTTGTAGTACTACTGTAGTAAATGACTGTAAAGTAGTACTACTGTAGTAAATGACTGTTAAGTAGTACTACTGTAGTAAATGACTGTTAGTAGTACTACTGTAGTAAATGACTGTAAAGTAGTACTACTGTAGTAAATGACTGTAAAGTAGTACTACTGTAGTAAATGACTGTTAAGTAGAACTGCTGTAGTAAATGACTGTAAAGTAGAACTGCTGTAGTAAATGACTGTAAAGTAGTACTACTGTAGTAAATGACTGTAAAGTAGAACTGCTGTAGTAAATGACTGTTAGTAGTACTACTGTAGTAAATGACTGTAAAGTAGTACTACTGTAGTAAATGACTGTTAAGTAGTACTACTGTAGTAAATGACTGGTAGTCGTAGTACTACTGTAGTAAATGACTGTTAAGTAGTACTACTGTAGTAAATGACTGTGAAGTAGAACTGCTGTAGTAAATGACTGTTAGTAGTACTACTGTAGTAAATGACTGTAAAGTAGTACTACTGTAGTAAATGACTGTTAAGTAGTACTACTGTAGTAAATGACTGTTAAGTAGTACTACTGTAGTAAATGACTGTAAAGTAGTACTACTGTAGTAAATGACTGTTAGTAGTACTACTGTAGTAAATGACTGTAAAGTAGTACTACTGTAGTAAATGACTGTTAGTAGTACTACTGTAGTAAATGACTGTTAGTAGTACTACTGTAGTAAATGACTGTAAAGTAGTACTACTATTGTAAATGACTGTTAAGTAGTACTACTGTAGTAAATGACTGTTAGTCGTAGTACTACTGTAGTAAATGACTGTTAAGTAGTACTACTGTAGTAAATGACTGTTAGTAGTACTACTGTAGTAAATGACTGTAAAGTAGTACTACTGTAGTAAATGACTGTTAGTACTACTGTAGTAAATGACTCATAAGTAATACGAGTGTAGTAAATGACTGTAAAGTAGTACTACTGTAGTAAATGACTGTTAAGTAGTACTACTGTAGTAAATGACTGTTAACTAGAACTGCTGTAGTAAATGACTGTTAGTAGTACTACTGTAGTAAATGACTGTTAAGTAGTACTACTGTAGTAAATGACTGTTAGTAGTACTACTGTAATAAATGACTGTTAAGTAGTACCACTGTAGTAAATGACTGTTAGTAGTACTACTGTAGTAAATGACTGTTAAGTAGTACTACTGCAGTACATGACTGTTAGTAGTACTACTGTAGTAAATGACTGTTACTAGTACTACTGTAGTACATGACTGTTAAGTAGTACTACTGTAGTAAATGACTTAAGTAGAACTACTGTAGTAAATGACTGTTAAGTAGTACTACTGTAGTAAATGACTGTTAAGTAGTACTACTGTAGTAAATGACTGTTAAGTAGAACTGCTGTAGTAAATGACTGTAAAGTAGTACTACGGTAGTAAATGACTGTTAGTAGTACTACTGTAGTACATGACTGTTAAGTAGTACTACTGTAGTAAATGACTGGTAGTCGTAGTACTACTGTAGTAAATGACTGTTAAGTAGTACTACTGTAGTAAATGACTGTAAAGTAGTACTACTGTAGTAAATGACTGTTAGTACTACTGTAGTAAATGACTCTTAAGTAATACGAGTGTAGTAAATGACTGTAAAGTAGTACTACTGTAGTAAATGACTGTTAAGTAGTACTACTGTAGTAAATGACTGTTAACTAGAACTGCTGTAGTAAATGACTGTCAGTAGTACTACTGTAGTAAATGACTGTTAAGTAGTACTACTGTAGTAAATGACTGTTAGTAGTACTACTGTAGTAAATGACTGTTAAGTAGTACCACTGTAGTAAATGACTGTTAGTAGTACTACTGTAGTAAATGACTGTTAAGTAGTACTACTGTAGTACATGACTGTAAAGTAGTACTACTGTAGTAAATGACTGTTAAGTAGTACTACTGTAGTAAATGACTGTTAAGTAGTACTACTGTAGTACATGACTGTTAAGTAGTACTACTGTAGTAAATGACTGTAAAGTAGTACTACTGTAGTAAATGACTGTTAGTAGTACTACTGTAGTAAATGACTGTTAGTAGTACTACTGTAGTAAATGACTGTTAAGTAGTACTACTGTAGTAAATGACTGTTTAGTAGTACTACTGTAGTAAATGACTGTTAAGTAGTACTACTGTAGTAAATGACTGTAAAGTAGTACTACTGTAGTACATGACTGTAAAGTAGTACTACTGTAGTAAATGACTGTTAAGTAGTACTACTGTAGTAAATGACTGTTAAGTAGTACTACTGTAGTACATGACTGTTAAGTAGTACTACTGTAGTAAATGACTGTTAAGTAGTACTACTGTAGTAAATGACTGTTAGTAGTACTACTGTAGTAAATGACTGTAAAGTAGTACTACTGTAGTAAATGACTGTTAAGTAGTACTACTGTAGTAAATGACTGTTAGTAGTACTACTGTAGTAAATGACTGTAAAGTAGTACTACTGTAGTAAATGACTGTAAAGTAGTACTACTGTAGTAAATGACTGTTAAGTAGAACTGCTGTAGTAAATGACTGTAAAGTAGAACTGCTGTAGTAAATGACTGTAAAGTAGTACTACTGTAGTAATTGACTGTAAAGTAGAACTGCTGTAGTAAATGACTGTTAGTAGTACTACTGCAGTAAATGACTGTAAAGTAGTACTACTGTAGTAAATGACTGTTAAGTAGTACTACTGTAGTAAATGACTGTTAATAGTACTACTGTAGTAAATGACTGTAAAGTAGTACTACTGTAGTAAATGACTGTTAGTAGTACTACTGTAGTAAATGACTGTTAGTAGTACTACTGTAGTAAATGACTGTAAAGTAGTACTACTGTTGTAAATGACTGTTAAGTAGTACTACTGTAGTAAATGACTGTTAGTCGTAGTACTACTGTAGTAAATGACTGTTAAGTAGTACTACTGTAGTAAATGACTGTTAGTAGTACTACTGTAGTAAATGACTGTAAAGTAGTACTACTGTAGTAAATGACTGTTAGTACTACTGTAGTAAATGACTCTTAAGTAATACGAGTGTAGTAAATGACTGTAAAGTAGTACTACTGTAGTAAATGACTGTTAAGTAGTACTACTGTAGTAAATGACTGTTAACTAGAACTGCTGTAGTAAATGACTGTTAGTAGTACTACTGTAGTAAATGACTGTTAAGTAGTACTACTGTAGTAAATGACTGTTAGTAGTACTACTGTAATAAATGACTGTTAAGTAGTACCACTGTAGTAAATGACTGTTAGTAGTACTACTGTAGTAAATGACTGTTAAGTAGTACTACTGCAGTACATGACTGTTAGTAGTACTACTGTAGTAAATGACTGTAAAGTAATACTACTGTAGTAAATGACTGTTACTAGTACTACTGTAGTACATGACTGTTAAGCAGAACTGCTGTAGTAAATGACTGTAAAGTAGTACTACGGTAGTAAATGACTGTTAGTAGTACTACTGTAGTACATGACTGTTAAGTAGTACTACTGTAGTAAATGACTGTTAGTAGTACTACTGTAGTACATGACTGTTAAGTAGTACTACTGTAGTAAATGACTGTTAGTAGTACTACTGTAGTAAAGTATTGTTAAGTAGTACGACTGTAGTAAATGACTGTTAAGTAGTACTACTGTAGTAAATGACTGTTAAGTAGTACTACTGTAGTAAATGACTTTTAGTAGTACTACTGTAGTAAATGACTGTTAGTAGTACTACTGTAGTAAATGACTGTTAGTAGTACTACTGTCATCACTCAACTCTGCTCCAGTTCGTGTCCTCGCGCTCTTTTGGAGCCAGGCTAACATTACAGGTGCCATAGTTTTTTTTCTCCACCTTTCCTCTCATTCAAAGCACGTCCATTTCAATGTAAACACAGACGCAAGTGAACAACGTGACGTGCGGCATGACGCTGTGGGCTACAGCAAGTGTTGTCTACTAAATTAAGCTAAACAAGACATGAGGGAGCTAAACAGGAAAAACTACAAAATAAAACAGGAAAACTAAAACACGAAAAGGCCAAACCATTACAGTACCCCCCCTTCAAAGGCCAAAAGGAAACAGTCCAGTGACGGGCGGGAGAGGGGGACCCGGAGGAGGGGCCAGGGGAAAAACAAAATCCAGGGAAACTGGGCCAGGGGGAAAGTCCAGAAGGCCTAGCTCAGGGGAACGGCTCGGAGGCAAAGACGAACGGGGCAGGCTTGTCTCTGGAGGATGGCCTGGAGACCAGGACGACGGGGGTAGGCCTGGTTCAGGAGGAAGGCCGGGAGTGCTGGACGATGGGGCCAGACATGGCAAAGGTGGAAAGGGGGCTTGAATCTGGAGGACGGCCAGGAGGCAGGGACAACAGGAGCAGGCATAGTTCAGGAGGACAGCCCGGAGCCTGGACGGACACCAGACATGGTTCAGGGGGATGTCCTAGAGGCAGACCTGGATCTGGAGGATGGCCGGTGGGCTGGGATGACAGCTCAGAAGGGTTGCTTGGAGGCAGGGGTGGCCAGTGAGGCAGGTTTCCCCAGATGGGCCAACGAAGACGGACCCTCAAGACAGGGCGTCCACAAAACCAGTGACGAAAAGGTTCAGTGAGGAAGGGCGACCAACCTCCTGGTGATAGGGGGAGAAGTGATCTCCTTGGGTACTGGGCAGCAGGAACTGGTGGAGGAGGAGCGACATCCTTGTTGGGCCCAGGGGACGGTGAAGAAGGACGGACACTGTGGACGGAGGAGGAGGAGTGACCTCCTCAACGGGCACTGTGGACGGAGGAGGAGGAGTGACCTCCCCGGGCACTGTGGCAGCTACGGCTGGCGCAGGAGAAGCGACCTCCCCGTCGGGAACAGGGAACAGAGGAGGAGCGACCTCCTCAGACACAGGTGGTAGACTGGTTACAGTTACCAGGTGGAAAAAAGAAACTGGCATGCCAAATCAAGAGACGACATCGGTGCTGGTAGACTGGTTACAGACTGATTACAGTCTACCACCACCAGTAACCCGTGGTAACCACCAGTTACCAGTTGACCAAACTGGATCCTCCTTCTAACACATCAGGATCCAGTCTACCACCACCACAAGATTAGTTGACCAGACCTGATCCTCCTACTACCGCATCAGGATCCAGTCTACCACCACCACAAGACCAGTTGACCAGACCTGATCCTCCTACTACCGCATCAGGATCCAGTCTACTACCACCAGACCAGTTGACCAGACCTGATCCTCCTGAGATTACATCAGGATCCAGTCTACTACCACCAGACCAGTTGACCAGACCTGATCCTCCTGAGATTACATCAGGATCCAGTCTACTACCACCACACCAGTTGACCATATCTGATCCTGCTCCTACGACCACATCAGGATCCAGTCTACCACCAGACCAGTAGACCGCTGCTTGGAACAAACGCAGTCCAGGCCGTAACACAATGCTGGTTTTCTTTCTGTTTTCTGTCTTGTTGGATTTGCATGACCTGCTTCAATGCCTTCTGATACGTTTAAACTTCTGTGATCCTTATGGAGACGTTAATCTTCCCTGAACCCAAACAGTTTCCCTGCTGAAAGCAGCTGTGGGGGAACGATGCTTTCTGATTGGTCAGTAGGGTCCGCTCCAGTTTTCATTTCTCAGTTTAAAGCAATGACATGAAAAAACCGACAGCTACTTCCTGTGGTTTGTGTGGAGAAATGTGTGTTGTTAGGCTGCTTTTTTGGAGAGAAGCAGGAAGTTTGAGTCTGTGGATCTTATTGCCTCTGCTCTGTAATAAATGGATTACAGAAAGGGAAGGATGGAATGATCCCGTACACACCAGCGAGGGCTGGATAAAGTTCGCTGGACCGTGCAACACATCCGAGTCGGCTTACATCTATGTTAATCACCTTCTCTAATTTCCAGATGAAACCTTTAAGGCTTGTCAAAGACTTTCTAATATACTTTCACCATGAAATGTTCTGCTTACTGCTTACAAGCCTGAACAGGTCAGTGCTGGCAAACCTTCCTGTTTGAACATCCAGCCAGATTCATCCAGCTACACAACTCCTATCACACCCGTGTTGGCTCCTCTCTACCGATCAATGTTGAGGCAACAGAGTCATTACAAAATTATGCACAAAGCACTTCTTCAACAAGCCTCAACTTATATCTTGTGCCTTTCTCTTTGGAATCAGGTGTGTCAGATTACCTCGCATCTGTATGAACCTCAAACATGTTATTTCAAATAAAATATATAAAAAAGAGCAAACTAAAGCTCACTTGTTTCACCAAAATATATTCAGACTAGTGTTTTGTGGTAAATCAGTGAGAAACGGTCAGCTCTTCTCCGATCATGCTCACATTTAAATCATTTCTGTATGAGAACAGTGAAACAAACTCATTACTGATTCAAGCTGCAGAGATTTCATTCATACCAGATGAAAAATTAGCTCACTGTTGCTTGGACGTCAACATGTTTCCCAATGATCAATAGATTGGTAAAAAATGTCCTAGTGTTTCCATTTTCTGTCATTTGCGCTCATAATGATGAGTGAATGAATATTTAGAAGATTAAATATGGTGTTTTTCTTGTCTATTATCCAGCCTATGCGGAAGTGCATAAAACTGCAGTTCCTCCTTCATCCACTAGGGGCTGCAAAACAGAACAAATCCCCATAGACTCCCATGTTAAAAAGGCCAACTTCACAGCAGAAATAAACATGTTTACAGCCTGGTTCAAAAATCCATTTTCGGTTTAATAGGTCAGGTTTACCTTCATGACAACTGTGGGGGAAGTGAATTTTTTTCTAACTCTTGCGTTTAAAAGTAATTTAATCTCGAAGCAAATTTAGGGGCATGTCCTTTTGATTGACAGGTTCCAATCTCCGGCTTCAAGTCAGAAGAACGTAGAACAACCACGATTTTTTAGCCGGTTATCAACGTGACTCGGCTTTAGCCCGCTTACCTCCGTTAGGTGGTTAGCTCCCGTTATCTCGGGGCTAGCTTGGTTAGCTCTTAGCTACAGAAACCTCGGAGTTCGCTCGATGTCAATCATCCACCATGACGCTCACGGCTCCCTTCTCAGCTCCACCTCTTTGCCCACATTTGTATTTTCCGGGTGAGAAGACGTGCATGACGCTGCCAACATGGCGACGGTAGGAACCGCCGACCGAGCTTCAATTCAGCTCTTCAGAAACCTACAGGTGACGTCACAGAGGCTCCGTCTTTATATACAGTCTATGCTATGAACACCAAGCTTGATGCAAAATTGCTCATAAATGATGAAGATTCTAACAGAAACTCAGATGGTGGAAAAAAGAAACATGCATGCCACACCAAGGGACGACATCCGTGCGGCAAAAGACAAGAAAAAAAGAGGCTCTGAGTTCATCATGTTGTAGAAAAGAGAGGAGAACTCTGTAGCTTCAGGACAGACTTTAAGACATCCATGGGACACTTTTGTCCATCTCCTGCAGTTACATGCAGAGGTGTTTAAAGTAGAAGTAGAAGTAAATATAAAGTAGAAGTCCTGCCATGTTTTTGGATCTACTTGTGCATTTAGAACTGGTGTTTTTTTTATTTACCTTAAAGTGGAGCTGAGATGATTAAATTCACCTGGTTTAGTGACTGGTTGGAAAGAGCTGCTGGACAGGAATTCTACTTTCTACTTCTACTTTCTAAACCTCTGGTTTCATGTAATTTGGCCTGTTTTCAAGCAGGTTATCTAGCTACCTAGCTAATTGGCTAGCTATATGATGCAGAAAATGGAGCAATACCACCAGAAAATACGAGAGCGAGCGTCTGGTGGCCGGGCCTTCGCCCATGGGGCCTGGTCGGGCTCAGCCCGAAAGGGTTACATGGGCCCCACCTCCCGTGGGCTCACCATCTGCGGGAGGAGCCGTAGGAGTCGGGTGCAATGTGAGCTGGGCGGCAGCAAGGGGCGGGGACCCCCGGCTGCAGAAGCTGGCTCTGGGGACGTGGAACGTCACCTCTCTGGTGGGGAAGGAGCCTGAGCTGGTGCGCGAGGTTGAGCGGTTCCGGCTAGATATAGTTGAACTCACCTCGACGCATGGCTTGGGCTCTGGAACCAGTACCCTCAAAAGAAGGGGGACTGGAGGGTGTGTTCCAATTACAGGGGAATCACACTCCTCAGCCTCCCTGGTAAGGTCTATTCAGGGGTTCTGGAGAGGAGGGTCCGCCGGATAGTCGAATCCCTGATTGAGGAGGAGCAGTGTGGTTTTCGTCCTGGTCACGGAACAGTGGACCAGCTCTATACCCTCTTTGGGGTCCTGGAGGGGGCTTGGGAGTTTGCCCAACCAGTCTACATGTGCTTTGTGGACCTGGAGAAGGCATTCGACCGTGTCCCCCGGGGGCTCCTGTGGGGGGTACTCCGGGAGTATGGGGTACCGGACCCCCTTGTACAAGCTGTCCAGTCCCTGTACGACAGGTGTCAGAGCTTGGTCCGCATTGCCGGTAGTAAGTCGGATTCGTTTCCGGTGAGGGTTGGACTCCGCCAAGGCTGCCGTTTATCACCGATTCTGTTCATAACTTATATGGACAGAATTTCTAGGCGCAGCCGAGGTGTTGAGGGGATCCGACTTGGTGGCCTCAGGATTGGGTCCCTGCTTTTTGCAGATGACGTGGTCCTGTTGGCTTCATCTGGTCGTGATCTCCAGCTTTCACATGAGCGATTCGTGGCCGAGTGTGAAGCGGCTGGGATGAGAATCAGCACCTCCAAATCTGAGACCATGGTCCTCAGCCGGAATAGGGTGGATTGCCCTCTCCGGGTCGGGAGTCAGGTCCTGCCTCAAGTGGAGGAGTTTAAATATCTCGGGGTCTTGTTCACGAGTGAGGGAAGGATGGAGCGCGAGATCGACAGACGGATCGGTGTGGCGTCTGCAGTAATGTGGACTCTGCGCCGGTCTGTCGTGGTGAAGAAGGAGCTGAGCCAGAAAGCGAAGCTCTTGATTTACCAGTCCATCTACGTTCCTACCCTCACCTATGGTCATGAGCTGTGGGTCGTGACCGAAAGAACGAGATCTCGTATACAGGCGGCTGAAATGAGTTTCCTCCGCAGGGTGGCCGGGTTCTCCCTTAGAGATAGGGTGAGGAGCTCGGTCATCTGGGAGGAGATCAGAGTAGAGCCGCTGCTCCTCCGCATCGGGAGGAACCAGTTGAGGTGGCTCGGGCATCTGGTCAGGATGCCTCCTGGACCTCCCTGGTGAGGTGTTCCAGGCACGTCCCTCTGGGAGGAGACCCCAGGGAAGACCCTTCATGCAACTGCTGCAATATATCCTTCATGCAACTGCTGACAGATTAAATAAAAAAATAAAAACATTGACAGGAATAAGAAGACGCAGAAGCTGCTAAATAAAAAACTCCCCCAAAACGTAGAGGACTTTAAGAACAGCAAAAAAAGAAAAGAAAGAAAAAACTTGTCTTTTTCTTCTTCTGGTCTTTTTAGACGGTTATAGATGACTTGATAGTGATGGATTACCACTATAAATCAGTCTAAAAACACGGGAGGGAACTGCCTCCCAGTAGATAAACTGACTGGACAACTACTGCAATGTAAAAAGACGCATGGAGGGAGGGATGAGGGCGGCGACAGATGAAATGATTGTCTCCATTTACACTCATAAGGGAGCAGAAATGGGCCTTTAGTAAACTTTAGAGACCTGTAAAAACTCCATTAGTTGCCCCGACACCTGAAAGCAGTTCTTCTAAACCAGTCATCAGTTCTCTTCATCTAGCTCTACCCTTGAGCAGATCTGGTCAGAGGCCCAAATGGCACCAAGATTTCTGGACTGATATGCTGGTTTTATAAGGAAACGGTTCCAAAGGAGACGGTCTGCAGTTTGTATCTATGTTATAATAAAAAGCAGAATCAACAATATTAATTCTGAAGTAAACAGGACGAATAAAAACTGAGTTAAATCTACTCAGATTTAACTGAATATTTAAACTATTTAAACGATCATATATATTCATTCATTCATTTTCTACAGCGCTCGGCCCAGAGTTACGGGGAAGCTGGAGTCTGTCCCAGCAGCAGACCAGAAGCAGGTACACCTGGACAGGTTGAAGTCAGGGTGTTCCTGACTGTTGTATGGCTAATGGAGTTAAAGGATGATAAATGGTGCCCAGTGAAGCTAAAATGAACTTGATTCTGCTTCATTTCACCTGCTGTAAAATTAAATAAAAATAAAGACCAGCTGCAACGGGCGTAATCATGCAGAAGAAAACCTCTTTTTCTGCAACAGAATTTCAGTTTTGATCTGATTGGTTTGTCTGTTTTAATCTAAGGCCAATCCCTCTCCTCTTTAGTCTGCAGGACACGCCGTCCATGCTGTCCACAAACAATTCCACATCTTCATCCAGGTTTCCACGCAGAACATTTTAAATGAGCTTTGGTCCAGAGAAGACGGCGTGTTTCTGGATCCTCTTCACATATGATGGAGCTTTAACCTGCATGTGTGGATTTCAGGCTGAACTGGGTTCACACTGGTTTCTGGAATCTTCCTGAGTCCATGCACTGGTTTCCAGTAGAGAATCATGTCTGCTGTTAATGCAGGAGATGGGAGAACAGATATTCCTTCTGATTCTCTGAATCTGTAGCTGATATTCTACACTGGTGAAAATCACGTTTGCTAAGCTAAGCTAAGCTATGATAAGCTAAGCTAAGCTAAGCTAAGCTAAACTACGATAAACTAAGCTAAGCTACGATAAGCTAAGCTAAGCTACAATAAGATAAGATAAGCTAAGCAAGGCTAAACTAATTTTTGAGCATTTTTTCTGTTTATTGTCAGTTTGAATGTAAAAATCTTAATAACCTTTTGTTTGTTGTCCCAAACTACTTTCACTGAAAATGTAATATGATCTTGTTTCACCACATTAGCTCAAAGCAAATTTAGTGCTAGCATAGAACTACATTACCACTGCTGCGTAGCTACATGCTAACATTAGGTTAACAGCTTTTCACAACATCAGTAGTTGTTTGATTTTCAATCAGTACAATTCATCTGTTTTCTTTGCTTTTTCTCGTCTAAAGATTTTGTAGTTTAGAAGCAGCTCAAAGCGGAACTACTGAAACTAGCTGCATTGGGAGATCTGCGGTTAGAGAAGCTGCGACATCCCAGGGGGATTGTTGGCCATCTTCAGGCTGTTATAAAACCCCTCAGTCATCCCGCCACTTTGATTGTCTTCCGTTTAACGGTGTGATTTTGGCCAGAACGGCAGCATGCACTGGGAAAAATGTAAGTAGAACATTCTGCTGCTGCTTTACGCTGATCATGCATTTGCTTTGATTTTAATAGAAGAGAAACAGAAGTTTTACAGCTTGTTAAAAAGATGCCTTTGTCTGATGTCTCTTTTTTAGAATACTGGTTAAAAACCTTAACTGGTTGATTAATATGAGCAGAGTCCAGTAAAAACATCCTTGTATGTGCATTTAAATTGTACACGTTTTAAGATGAGTCGTTTTATGTGCAGTTTGTTGAAAAGAAACTTCTCTGCAGAACTAACGTTTCATGCCGGTGTATCTTTTAAACTCATAATTGTTCAGAAAACACTTGGAAAATTGCTGCAACACTGGTAGAAGGGAACCGGGGACCATTGCATGCATTGCATGGTTGGAGTGTTAGAGTGAAACAGAAGCGGACATGTTTTGCTGTTGCTGAAGCGAATCGGGATGAGATGAAGCTGCCACTCTTCTGGAAAGAGGAAGGTTTTTATTTGAAAGCTGGCAGCGTATTGCCATTGGGCCATAATCTTGATATGCAAACAAGCAGCATACCCCGCCGCGGTAAAACGCTGCACATCTGTGGAGCTTCCTCTTTTGTGCTGATTGAGTTCCTGTGCATGTTTATCAGTGTGTGTTTATGTGTGGTTGTCTAAAACAGAGAGCTGAAACCCAGCTGCACACCCACATCTCTGCAGCACTTAAAAAAGAAAAACAGCTGAAGAGAGAAGAATAATTTCCCTTCTAATACCATTAATCACTCAAATAAATCTAATAATTCTTGAGCTGAATGTTCAGTTTAAATTATATAAATAAAGTCCCTCTGTAGACGATTTCTGCTGTAAATCATTTACCATGACAAGCACCACTCCTTGTTTGCGCCTACTTTGTGACTGTTGACTTCAGAGCAGCTTAGCTGAGAACCTCAGCTGTGTTTACACCTGCACAAGGATACAGGAACACTCGGATCACACAGTTTTGCATATGTTCAGTCGGATCTGGATGTCTGTGGCTCAACAGCGGTTTCAGCTTAAAACTAAGACAGAATCTGAAATATTTCTTGTGTAAATCTTGTCAAATTGTTTTTGTTCAAAGACCTGTAAACGTTTAGAATCTCTAAAGGTTCAGTTCAAAGTGCATTTAGTGTGATTTGCCACAAACATAAGGAGCAGTTGTCTTCCAACCAGTAGGTTGGAGGATTAATTCCAGGCTTCCCATGACTACATGCATGTGTGCCCTTGGGCAAGACACTGAACCCTGCATTGCCCCCCGATGCCTATCAGGGTGGGAATAAGGGACTGATATGTAGTGCATGACTGGAAAAGTGCTATTACAAATCCATTTACCATGATTTTTAACCATTCATATGCATTATTTACATCATTGCTGAGAAAACTGACAAAGAAAAAACATAAAGGAAGAGTTTTCAGAGGACACTCGAGTAGATCCTCATCAGCTCTACATGCTCCACTTCACAGGTGTCGAACACCAGTCCTCGAGGGCTGGTATCTTGAAGGTTTTTGTTGTCTCCATGCTCCAACACCTGACCAAAACTTAAAAACAGGTTGACAAGAAGCTGCTGGATGCATTTGATTTGAATCAGCTGCGTTGGTAGAGGGAAACAACAATCCCATCGGATACCGGCCCTCGACACCCCTGCTCTACTTCCTGTCAGCAGCAGTATCTAACCAACCAATCACATGTCAGCGTGTAGTCATGTAGACAACTTGCTGAAGTTGAAACTGAGCATCAGATGGAGGAAAAACTGAGATTTAACCCAATGAAGCCAAATGCATCATATTTGATGCATACAGTTTCCAAGACTTTTCCCATCACGTTATGGTAGAAACTTTATTCAAAACCCTGTTGTGCACAGTATAATACTGGTATTTTGCCTCTTGGTGAACACCACAAAGCAGAAAATTGCATGACAATTATTTTGACCGATCATGTGGTAATAAACACCAAAAATAACAAAAAATTAAAATGTTTATTTTTCATTTCAGATTTTGTTACAGGGACAAATGGAGGCTTCAGATTTTAAAAATTGGGCTTTTCTGCCCATTTGTTCTTTGGTCAGGTGTTAAAGGGTTGAAGTTGCTGGTCTGAGCATTTAATGGGATTACAGGGCATTCTCTGTAAACCATGTCCAGGGTTTCCAGAGAAGGTCTGAAGAAGAGAAAACATCCAGTGAGCAGCACACCGGGTTCCCTCCTGTCAGTAAGAACAGGAAACTGAGGCTACAATTCACACAGACTCACCAGAACTGGACAATAGAAGATGGAGAAACGTTGCTGGTCTGATGAGTCTCCAGTTCAGCTCCACATTCACATGGTAGGACCAGAATCTGCTGGAAACATCATGACAACATGGATCCATCCTGACGTCAGGATCAACAGGATCTCCCTCCATGACCATGTCCATCCCTTTCTGAGCACAGTGTAGCATCTTCTGATGGAAACTTCCAGCAGGATGATGCACCATGTCACAAAGCTCACATCATCTCCACCATGACGATGAGTTCACTGTCCTCCAACGGCCTCCACAGTCACCAGATCTACATCCAGCAGAGCAGCGTTGGGATGTGGAACGGGAGATTCTCATCATGATGAGGTGGAACGGGAGATTCTCATCATGATGAGGTGGAACGGGAGATTCTCATCATGATGTGGTGGAACGGGAGGTTCTCATGGTATTGAGGTGGAACGAGAGATTCTCATCATGATGTGGTGGAACGGGAGATTCTCATCATGATGAGGTGGAACGGGAGATTCTCATCATGATGTGGTGGAACGGGAGGTTCTCATGGTATTGAGGTGGAACGGGAGATTCTCATCATGATGTGGTGGAACGGGAGATTCTCATAGTGATGAGGTGGAACGGGAGATTCTCATCATGATGAGGTGGAACGGGAGATTCTCATCATGATGAGGTGGAACGGGAGATTCTCATGGTGATGAGGTGGAACGGGAGATTCTCATGGTGATGAGGTGGAACGGGAGATTCTCATCATGATGAGGTGGAACGGGAGATTCTCATCAGGATGAGGTGGAACGGGAGATTCTCATGGTGATGAGGTGGAACGGGAGATTCTCATCATGATGAGGTGGAACGGGAGATTCTCATCAGGATGTGGTGGAACGGGAGATTCTCATCATGATGAGGTGGAACGGGAGATTCTCATCAGGTTGAGGTGGAACGGGAGATTCTCATCAGGATGTGGTGGAACGGGAGATTCTCATCATGATGAGGTGGAACGGGAGATTCTCATGGTGATGAGGTGGAACGGGAGATTCTCATCATGATGAGGTGGAACGGGAGATTCTCATAGTGATGAGGTGGAACGGGAGATTCTCATGGTGATGAGGTGGAACGGGAGATTCTCATCATGATGTGGTGGAACGGGAGATTCTCATAGTGATGAGGTGGAACGGGAGATTCTCATCATGATGAGGTGGAACGGGAGATTCTCATAGTGATGAGGTGGAACGGGAGATTCTCATGGTGATGAGGTGGAACGGGAGATTCTCATCATGATGTGGTGGAACGGGAGATTCTCATAGTGATGAGGTGGAACGGGAGATTCTCATGGTGATGAGGTGGAACGGGAGATTCTCATGGTGATGAGGTGGAACGGGAGATTCTCATCATGATGAGGTGGAACGGGAGATTCTCATCATGATGAGGTGGAACGGGAGATTCTCATGGTGATGAGGTGGAACGGGAAATTCTCATCATGATGAGGTGGAACGGGAGATTCTCATGGTGATGAGGTGGAACGGGAAATTCTCATAGTGATGTGGTGTAATGGGAGATTCTCATAGTGATGTGGTGGAACGGGAGATTCTCATAGTGATGAGGTGGAACGGGAGATTCTCATGGTGATGTGGTGGAACGGGAGATTCTCATGGTGATGAGGTGGAACGGGAGATTCTCATGGTGATGTGGTGGAACGGGAGATTCTCATGGTGATGAGGTGGAACGGGAGATTCTCATAGTGATGAGGTGGAACGGGAGATTCTCATGGTGATGTGGTGGAATGGGACATTCTCATCATGATGTGGTGGAACGGGAGATTCTCATGGTGATGAGGTGGAACGGGAGATTCTCATGGTGATGAGGTGGAATGGGAGATTCTCATGGTGATGTGGTGGAACGGGAGATTCTCATGGTGATGAGGTGGAACGGGAGATTCTCATAGTGATGAGGTGGAACGGGAGATTCTCATGGTGATGTGGTGGAATGGGACATTCTCATCATGATGTGGTGGAACGGGAGATTCTCATGGTGATGAGGTGGAACAGGAGATTCTCATGGTGATGAGGTGGAACGGGAGATTCTCATGGTGATGAGGTGGAACGGGAGATTCTCATGGTGATGAGGTGGAACGGGAGATTCTCATCATGATGAGGTGGAATGGGAGATTCTCATCAGGATGAGGTGGAACGGGAGATTCTCATAGTGATGAGGTGGAACGGGAGATTCTCATGGTGATGTGGTGGAACGGGACATTCTCATCATGATGTGGTGGAACGGGAGATTCTCATAGTGATGAGGTGGAACGGGAGATTCTCATGGTGATGAGGTGGAACGGGAGATTCTCATGGTGATGAGGTGGAACGGGAGATTCTCATGGTGATGAGGTGGAACGGGAGATTCTCATGGTGATGAGGTGGAACGGGAGATTCTCATCAGGATGAGGTGGAACGGGAGATTCTCATAGTGATGAGGTGGAACGGGAGATTCTCATGGTGATGTGGTGGAACGGGAGATTCTCATAGTGATGAGGTGGAACGGGAGATTCTCATGGTGATGTGGTGGAACGGGAGATTCTCATAGTGATGAGGTGGAACGGGAAATTCTCATGGTGATGTGGTGGAACGGGAGATTCTCATAGTGATGAGGTGGAACGGGAGATTCTCATGGACGATGTGGTGGAACGGAAGATTCTCATGGTGATGTGGTGGAACGGGAGATTCTCATAGTGATGAGGTGGAACGGGAAATTCTCATGGTGATGTGGTGGAACGGGAGATTCTCATAGTGATGAGGTGGAACGGGAGATTCTCATGGTGATGTGGTGGAACGGGAGATTCTCATAGTGATGAGGTGGAACGGGAGATTCTCATGGTGATGTGGTGGAACGGGAGATTCTCATAGTGATGAGGTGGAACGGGAGATTCTCATGGTGATGAGGTGGAACGGGAGATTCTCATAGTGATGAGGTGGAACGGGAGATTCTCATGGTGATGTGGTGGAACGGGAGATTCTCATAGTGATGAGGTGGAACGGGAGATTCTCATGGTGATGTGGTGGAACGGGAGATTCTCATAGTGATGAGGTGGAACGGGAAATTCTCATGGTGATGTGGTGGAACGGGAGATTCTCATAGTGATGAGGTGGAACGGGAGATTCTCATGGACGATGTGGTGGAACGGAAGATTCTCATGGTGATGTCCCTCAGTACAGCCCTTTCAAATAAAATACAGTATTTTGCTTCACATTACATGACTACATTTTGTATGGTTGCTATCCTTAACTTGACCACTAGGTGTCAGCAGGTGTTACACATTTTACTTTAAACTAGCATAGAAAAGAAAACAAAAAGAAGAATTATGCATCTCCTGACAAAGTCAGACATGTTCAACTTAAATTGATGCATCAAAGCAGATAATCATACAAATCAAATTTCAGACTGGAAGAGGTGGAAAATTACCCTTTTTTGTTTTACATAAGTATGAATTAAGCACATGTAGTTATTGTTTTATTATTTAGTTATGCTGTCAAAGGCCTAAAGGTCGCCAGATACAAAAGCTCAAAGGAAACACGTTTTTGCTCTATTTAAACCTGAATCCAAATACCAGTAAATAAAGGAAGGGACTGGGTGCTTCCACTAAAGACTGGTAGCATTTACAACTGAGGAGCAATATCCTCCTGCATGATAATTCTATCAGTGTGGCCTCACAATGATCCTCACACACTATTGATCCTCACTTATCTAGTCCGTAAAAACCCCACTGACTGCCTTAACATTGTATGTCTACAGGGTTCGTTTTTTTTTGTTTTTTTTTTTGGTCTTTATTGGCATAATTTTTCACCATCATGTTGGATATCTTACCCCACATGGGGGGAATCTTATCAAGAAAGTGTTTGTCTTGAAAGTTTTTTGAAAATATGTTTAATTTTTCATTAAAAAACACCAAAGAAAAATGGACAAATTTTTAATTTAATTTAATTTAATTTAATTTAATTTAATTTAATTTAATTTAATTTAATTTTCAGATATTTAATAATTTATTATACCACTCAGTCCAGTTTGTGGTCAAAATTTTATTTTATTTTAATTTAAGAACAATCCTAAATTTAATAATAATTATAATAATTAATCTGTAAGGTTTTTATGCATGTTCTGATGTTCTGATGAAAGGATGGTATTGTTCTCTCCTGAAAGTTTGAGTAATAAAGATTAATTAAATTTATCATCACAGAGTGGAAGTAGTTTAATGACACAGATAAACCGTTAAAACAACACAGGAAGGGTGAAGAAAACTAACAAAGGAGCAAATTCATCTGACAGAAATGCCTAAACAAGTTTCATGTACCAGACCATTTAAAGTGCTTCATGTAAAACATTAAAAGCATCAGATGGTGCAAAGTTTTAAAAAGTAGTAAGAAGCAGAAACAAATAGCAAAAGTCACAACAAAATGATCATTAAAAGTTTTTTTTACAGTATAAAATATTTAAAAAAAAAAAAAATCAAATAGATTTTAACATTTAAAAAAATAAAAGCTCATCATGATCTGTGTTCCTAATAAAGTCTTGTGTATTTAAAAATGTCTCTTTAGAAACGTATTCAGCTCAGGGACATGAAAATAACTCATTTTCCAGGAAGCTGACGAGGGATCTAACTGGCACATAAAGGGTTAAAATGTTCTGAAACATTGTATGTTTGACTGAAGATGAGTGAGAGAAAAAAGTGGAAGAAATCTGAATCTGTTTGCTTTTTCTATCAGAAAAGATAATTTTTATCCAGAAAGGGTGAAAGAACAGCAGTGAGAGAAGAATCCTTCTCCTTCTGGTTGACATGGCGATAGCATCACATCGAGATGCTGAGAGACGCGGTGGGAGTCTGCAGGCTTCTTCTTTCAGCTGGAAGTCTGGATTTTCCAACCTGACTCCGCTCAGGCCGTTAGCAGAGAAATCTGCTGTCGTTGGTGTAAAATGTTTTTCTGAAGACACAAACTTTGACACGACATCAACGCGTCATGTTTGCTGGGGGGGGGGGGGGGGGGGGGGGGGGGGGGGGGAGTAGAAACGTCCCAGATCCATTATAGCAGAATGCTGCAGGGTCTGGAGAGGCCAGGACGGACCAGTTCTGACAGTAACGTTCAGGTATAATGTTTCCCAGCAGCAGATATGATCAAACACCTGCCCAGGTGTGTTCATTTTACAGCAGTTCCCTCTGCTACAAACAACAAATACCACAGAAGAAGAAAAAAGTCCCTTTTTGAGTTCAGGATCTGCAGCAGGTTGACTTTCAGAGCTGGTCTCATTTAAACTGCAGAAACACCCAGCAGCTTGGTTTCTTCCTGCAGAAGACGGAGATGCAGCGTCTGACCCAAGCGGCAACCTCCAGCGGTTAAAAGTGAAGCCTATGCGGAAGTGCATAAACCTGCAGTTCCCCCTTTATCCACTAGGGGCTGCAAAACAGAGCAAATCCCCATAGACTCCCATGTTAAAAAGACCAACTTTACAGCAGAAATAAACACGTTTACAGCCTGGTTCAAAAAATCCATTTTCAGTTTAATAGGTCAGGTTTACCTTCATGACAACTGTGGGGGGAGTGAATTTTTTTCTAACTCGTCCGTTTAAAAGTAATTTGATAAATAGATAGATAAATACTTTATTAATCCCCCGTAGGGTAAATTCAAGTGTCCAGCAGCTGTACATTCACACAAATTCACATTCAGTACAGGTTAAAAAGTTAAAAGCTACTAGCAATAGTAATAAAAAGTGCACATGATCAGACTGAGCTGTTACACAGTCTTATAGCAGCAGGAACGAACGACTTCCTGAACCGTTCCGTTCTACACCGTAGGGAAACTGTGGTTGCTCTTCTGAGCAGACAGACATTGGTGTAGTATGTGCCTGGTGTTACTCAGGATGCCCTGCATTTAACCTCGAAGTTCGGCATATTTAGGGGCGTGTCCTTTTGATTGACAGGTACCAATCTCCGGCTTCAAGTTAGAAGAACGTAGAACAACCGCGGTTTTTAGCCGGTTAACAACGTGACTTAGCTTTAGCCCGCTTACCTATGTTAGCTGGTTAGCTCCCGTTATCTCCGGGTTAGCTTGGTTAGCTCTTAGCTACAGAAAGCTCGGAGTTCGCTCAATGTCAATCATCCACCATGACGTTCACAGACCCCCTCTCAGCTCCACCTCTTTGCCCATATTTGTATTTTCCGGGCAAGACGATGGGCATGCCCCCGCCAACATGGCGATGGTAGGAACCGCCCACTGAGCTTCAATTCAGCTCTTCAGAAACCTATGGGTGACGTCACATAGGCTCCGCCCATTTCTTCATATACAGTCTATGGTCCCACCTCACACAGCTCCATGCTGGACCTCAGAGCAGGACGGACTCACAACCTGCAGCTGGTTTGTTGGTAAAACCATCAAACTTTGAGCCTCTTCCTGTCATAAATCCATCAGCCATAGATTAATGTGAATTGTGTGTGTGTGTGTGTGTGTGTGTGTGTGTGTGTGTGTGTGCTCAGACAGGACTACATTATGCAAACTCTGCACTCCTGCTGAAAACTCCTCCATGCATGATTCATGACGTTGCAGCATCTCCTTCTTTGTTTTGATCATAAACCTTCATTTCTGTTGTTTAAATTTCGCCTTTTCTCAGCAAAACCGTTTGCATTTGTAACCCTAACCCATAAGGCCCAAAAGACAACGCCAGCTAGGGAGTGACCCAAGGAAAGCAACTGTTCAAGTACCCAGTAGACAAGCTCCACTCAAAATAATTTATTTAAAAGAAATAAAAAAAACAAAACAACTAAAATCAGGGTGGTTTGACTGGCTGGTGATGGAACAGGCGGAAGCGGCATCTCAACAAAGATCACCCCACCAGAACATCACTCTATGGGATTGACCCGACTGGTGAGGGTTGCATTCACACAGCAGTAGCAAAGGAGACGCTCCACCAACACGGCCTGTCCACCACCAGCAGCAGCAAATGGTAAATCTAAAAGACAAATAAAAGAATGTCAACAAAAATAGTTTGGTTAAGATAAAAATACTAAAACATAAAAACAGTATAACACAACTCTACAGAGTTCGGTGCAGTCAGAACAGCTTAAATCATCGTCAGAGTGAAGCGGCTTGTGGATGTGTGGACTGAAACAGGGCAGCGGTCTCGGGGTGGCGGTGCGCTTGGACCAGTTTCCAGCGGCAGCAGCAGGCATTCGTCTAGGTCCTCTGTGTCTAAGACGACACAGGGCATTAAACAGCAAGTTCAGCTCTCACAAGAGTTCCTCTGTCTGTAGCACCGAGTGTAGACAAGTGATCAGTTTTTAACTTTCCCTGCTCACCGCCACTGCTTTTCTGCCACGGCCACCAATGTTGGGGCTGGGGGCCAAATACAATCAGCTCACCAGAATACAATCAGGTGAGCAACCATTACACACTGGAAACCAGTCATCACACACACACACACACACACACACACACACACACGTACCAGTGTATATATTTATTTTATTTACGGGACTGGAGTTCCTCTCCCCGTTGCAGACATGAGTGGGTCAGCTCAGGCAGCCTGGAGTCTGAACCCGGACTACCCCCCCCATCCGTCCAACCCTTTCATAGAAAGTGTGAAAATGTCGTTGATCCTCAGCTCTCTCCATCCTGCAGCTGGTTCAACCGATGAAAGGAGGCAACGGAGAGGAGTGGAGAAGGAGTAGAGAGGGAGGACTGATAGAGGGGGGGTAGTTGAGTGAAGGATACTGTTGCAGGAATTTCACAACCTTCAGACAGAAGGGAGTGGAGCTGCTCGAGCTGAAAACGAATATCTCAGTTTGTGCTTCTCAGGAATTCACTGTGAAGAGACTCGAGTTAAGTTCCCAAACACAGACGATACATGTGGAAAGAGAAGAATACAAATGCTGCGATGGACTGGCGAGCTGTCCAGGGTGTACCCCGCCTTTCGCCCAAAGCACGCTGGGATAGGCTCCGGCTTCCCCGCAACCCTGAATTTGGATAAAGCGGTTAGGAAAATGAATGAATGAATAATACAAATGAGTAGATCCTGAACATCTTCTTCCTGCTGATGGTGTGTAAAGTCTTATCCAGTCCTGCTCGTCGAGCCGCTCGCCTCCGATTCCTGTAACCATCAGCCAAATGGGAACCATTGGCGTGTAGGAGTAAAGACGTGCAGAACGCCCAGTTCAGTGACAGCAGACTGAAAGCTTCAGACTTTACGGCTCTATAACCACTTCACCCATCGTCCGTCTTTGTTTTGGTTTATGGTGGGAGAATCAGAGGGGTGATGCTGTTGTTCTCTGGCTCTGGCTTTACTGACTGATGCCCCCTCTTCAGTCGTACACTGCCGTGCATGAGGGCCCTCAGCGCTGGATCACATTTCCCTTCATGCCTCTACTTGCAGCCGGCCTCTGGTTGGGAACACTTGGAGATGCTCCGAGACCCTTTCAGTCCAAAGTCTCTGCAAACATGATCAGGAAATGTGGTTTTATTTCCACCAATGAGTCACTGAACTAATGTTCCAGAAGCGTTTAAAGTGAGTCGGCTGCTGGGATCTGCATCCGCCGTGTCTGCAAACTGAAAGGATCCATGTTTCCTCTGCCAGGTTTGCAGAGATTCAGCTTCTCTGTGTCTCCTTTTGGACTTGAAGTAAAGCCCACTGAGAGCAGGAAGCTGCAGAAACGAAGCGACAAGCTGCGTTTGCAGCCGATGTGACGAAAACTTTGCTTCTGAGGTGATGAGAAGCTGTGCAAGCAGAGCGGTTCTACAATCCAATCTGACTCTATGCTCATTGTTTTCATGCTCCAGAGTTCCTTTAAATCAGACACAAACAATGAAATCTGTTTTCTGTTTCTGGGATAATGTTTCCATCCATCTGTAGAGAATGTCTGATCCATGTTCAGAGGCGTGTAGGGACCCACAGGGGCCACTACAGAGAGGTTTTATAACTTTTATTTGTTTTTGTACATATTATATGTTTATTTCCAATATAGTATGATTAGAAACAGAATTTTTTTTCCGAAATGCTCCATTCAGGGACTGACGTGGAGGTTTAGGCCCTTTTTTTTTTTTTTTTTTTTTTTTTTTTTTAACATATTAAATGCTGAATTATCTTGATTAACCCTTTCATTTTGACATCAACAAAACGACCAGATAAAAATGTTTCTCTGCGTTTTTCCATTTGTTTTGGACAATAATAATTATGATAAATGTTGTTTGAGGAAATGGTTAAGATGGTAAAAAGAAGAAATAGTGCAACAAGAGGGAAACAGTAGTGTTGTAACAAACATTTTACGTATCCAAACCAGTTGGCAGAGATACTCAGGCAGGTTTATTTTCACAAGTCACTGCAAATTTACCTCCACCAAATGGTAGACCAAGACCTTAAAGGGTTAATGATCCACAAAGTTATGATTTGAAGTCATCTGGTACACCATCATCCTTTATTTGTAATAGTTTTGACTCAAAATATTCGAGTCAATGTTCCTTTTTAAATCCTTATTATTTTTTATATTTGAATTTAAAACATGATTATATTATTATGCCAGTTTTACTTCAGGATCTTTATCAAACAAATGTGTTTTTATTTATTAATAATTCAAATCACATTTTAATCGGTTATGTTCAGGAGAGTCTGCTGCAGACCTCCGCTGTGGTGCAGCGACCTCCACACTACAGCAGAAGGAGAGCAACCATGTTTCTACATGATCTGCAACACAGACCTGCAGAGAAGATTGTTCTAAACAAACTGCAGGGACCAAACGGTGTGTTTTAACCCACGTGTCCCGTCTGGATCACGCAATAAATAACACTAAGCAGGATCAAACAAGCTCATGGTCTCCTGTGCTGCTCATAAAAGCCAAAAGCTCATCAGTAAATAAATAAAACCTCTGAATGTTTTTGTCAGTCTGCAGATTTAATAATGAAAAACATTAATAACTGCATACAACAGGCCAACCGAGCATGTTTCATAGTAACACTTTAGATCTTTAGTTAAATTTCATGTGTTTGGTTTCTGTTCCTGTAGCGGGGAACCTGCACCAGAACTGTCCTTACAGTGGAGCTCCGCAGCCAGACCCCTTTATGTAGACCAAGTCTGATTACAAAAGCTCTTCTTCCTCTCAACCCTCCTCATCATCTCCTCATTATCGCCATCATTAATGTCTCCATGGCGGATGACTTCATCCTCATCCCATCTTCATCCTGAGATCTACCTTAACAATGTCTAATCATCATCTTCATCATCGTCTCATCTCTCAGTGCAAGCTGAAAATGCCTCAGACACGCACCTCATCACTATTTCAGTTATCTACTTATTTATTTAGTTATCATTTATTTTAGGAAGTCTCTACGTATGTTGTGTGTTCGTTTCATGTTGTCTTACAACTACTTTCCAATGTGGTTTAAAAATTATCAACGGCAAATAAACTGAAGTGAACTGAACTTCTCTGAGACGTCCCGTAATGCTGTGTGATGTTACAGCTGAGTCAAGCTGCGTGCACCGCGTCACACCTTAGAATTAACACACACTTTGGCTTTAATCAAGACGCAGAGACAGAGACAGAAGATGAGATTAAGAAAAGGGTTGAGATTAGAATGACTTTTACTGTTTGCAGAGATCTCAGAGAAGAGATGGGACGAAGACGATGCCGGATTAGCTGTCATCAGCGAAGGCGGCATAGCTAGAAAATCTGCAAACACTCTTTCCTTTCCTTTCCTTTTCTTTTCTTTTCTTTTTGTTTCCTTTCTTTTCATTTCTTTTCTTTTCGTTTCGTTTCGTTTCGTTTCTTTTCTTTTCTTTTCTTTTCTTTTCATTTCCTTTCTTTTCTTTTCTTTTCTTTTCTCTTCTTTTCATTTCTTTTCTTTTATTTTCTTTTCATTTCTTTTCTTTTTAACCACCATTAGCTGCACCGCTCTCTGTTGCTAGCCAGCTAGCACCACTAGATCTTTCAGCAGAGGAAGCGAAGGTGCGGACAACCAATCACACTGGCCAGGAACGAAGGAGCAGAGCCAACAGAACAATGGAAGATGGGTTTTTACGCTGTTTGAGCAGTGAAAACCAGTAGGGGACCATGTCCATATCATCCAGACAGACGAGACCAAACCAACCAAACACACATTCAGGTGTTTTCTGAGCATCACTGGGAAAAAGTTGCAGTTCACACTTTCCAGTGAAGTATTATGTTTCATCCGCTGCGGAGCTCTGAGCTCCTTCAGCTCAGGTAGGAAGTTAAGAACTGTAAACCCACCCGTCTCTCTGATACTGGTCTGTACAGCCCCACCAGCAGCACTGGGCCGGTCCAGACCATACCAAGGAGTTCGAGTCAGAGATCCAGTCAAAGAGCTGCTGAGGAGGAAGAGGAGCCTGGAGCTGCACAACGCCAAGACAACGTCCTCTGCAGCGGTGAGAAAACACACATTCTTCCAACTGTCCAGCTTTAGTTTGTGAGGTTTTACAGCAACACAAGCCTGCAGTGAGGGTACATCCACCTTCCCTGCAGGGTTTGGTTACATGAAAGGATCCCTTGGGAAAGAAGCCACTTTCCCAAGGGCCTCTTCAGATTATAACTACGTTATTAGTCATTAAACAAATAAGGATTCATTGTGACAACCCCGATGGGACCATGAGTGAGCTGACTCTGCTGTTGGGTTAACCAAACATCTCTAATCCTGAGAGATTTTCACAAGCGATTCAGTCAAGTGTCTGAAAACTTGCTTAAGATTTTATCTAGCAAATGAAAGATGGTGTGTCAGTTTGCACACAGAAACCAGCATTTTGCCAGCTTTCACTTCCGATCTCACCTCCACTGAGGATTAATCACCGTTAATCACCAGATCAACCTTCTCTGAGACACTTGAGTCACAAAGCTGAACTGGAAGAATCCTTTTTATTCTGTCTGCAGGGAGGTTGCTGCAGATGACATGCACACGAGCCTCGTAAAAATAACTTTGACTGCCGATAACAAAACAGTGTCAGAAAGGTTAAGATTCTTCTTTCAGGAGTAATTAATAATAAATTATTCAGCTCTGGCAATCTAGGAGTGAAAAAAGGACCCCCGTGGCACCAGAGAGCCCTGAGCGCAGTTAGGACCTAGGGCACAGTCGTCAGCATGGAGGGGATTTTGCCTTTATATAATCCAGGTGTTTTTCCATGACAGTTACAGCCATTTTCTGCACGGCTCCAGGGCTGGGCACACTGCCCTATGCAAAATCACTTGCAGTCTTGCCAAAAGAGTCCTCCCACTTGCTAGTTGCTACATTTGCTACACACACACACACACACGTGTATGAAGAAAAAAGGAGAGAAAAAAAAACAAGAATAATAAAGTAAAAAGACGTAATTATCTTTTATTCTGTGACAGAAGTGTTAGTGAAACTGTACAGATTTCACAGGGAGGAAATTATGAAATTCTGCAACTTAAAGTGAAAATTTTGACATTTAAAGTTTCACTTTTTAGGTTTTGCCATTCCCTCCACTTAAATATTAAGATTCATGAATTAAAGTTAATGTCAACATCTCCTAAAACACTGAATTCAAACAGATCCAAGCAAATAAAATGGTTCAGAAGCGTCTTCTCCTTCACTTGTTTGGATTTAGATGAGAAAACTTTATTCGTACTGCATGACTTCACAACAAAATAATCTGAAGGCACTTCTACAAACCCAGTCCAATTTAATCCAATTCATAATTGTAAAACTATGTGTAAATTAAGACAAATCCATCATACTGTAAAGCCAAATATATCATGTTTGATACACAAAGTTTGTCTTGTGCCTTCTAATACACTGCAAAAACTGAAATCTAAATAAAATTAAAAATCTTTAATTGAGTATACATATGCTTATTTTTTTTTAAAGGTAAGATAATTCTTAGTTTTTCTGCCAGAGAATTCCTCTTGTTTTAAGAGTATTTTTACTTGTTTTGGGAAGTCTTGTCAAGCCAAATTTTCTTGTTCTGTTGGCAGATAATTTATCTTATTTTAAGCAACATTTACCTAATTTTTGTATATTTTTTTCTTGTTTTTTAAGGCTGAGTTTTTGCAGTGTATATACCAGAAAGCAGAAGATTACCCATATTAACTTTGACACATCACGTTATAATAAATGGTAAATGCCAAAGTTTGGCAGTGTGTCTTTAAGTTCTGTAGCATAGCGGGCCAAACACTGATGCGAAGAATGACTCATCACAATAAACCAGTTTATTGTGACCAATTTGTACCTTCAAGTGGAGCAAACCTTTCTCTGTTAATCATACATGATCCTCTCGGTTAGCAAAAGAGACGTTTACACTGTTTGTCAGCAGTTAGCAATAACAACACTGTTGCTATGCTAACCTAGCATAGCATTAGCTGACAGTTTAAAGCCAGAAAGTAGCTGCAGGAAAAACAAAAGTGTCCCAAACATTTGAGAAAACAGAGCGGCTGTTCATCGCTCCATCAGCTGCGTGTTGAGACACATTTTCAGAGGAGCCATGAAAACGCAGAGGGGAGTGTGGTTTATTCAGCGTCGGACCGAAACGTGTAAATGATTAAGATTACAGTCTGTCCTCAGCAACTGTCATCATGTCATGTTTTACTTTGTCAGAAAATGTTAGAACGTGGCGCAGGCTGCAACAGCAACCTGTGCTGGTTGTGGAGTAACATTAGTGTCAGACTATTTGTGACCATTATGTATTTAAAATGAAAGTCTTTGAAACAAGTTTTGACATCTGAGAAAGATGTCTAGTTCTTATTTTGGTTCATATGAGTCTTCACTTCATGGCAAACAACATAGGGGAGTTAAGAAAATGTCATTCATCATTAAAGGTTATCAGAGGGCTGCATCAATAATGTGTTTCCAGTAACTTCAGATATCATTTTGCTTGCAGCATACACCTCAGGCCTATATCTAAAGCTAAATACATCAGTGCAGCTGGTAGCTAGTAAAATTTGAGGCTTTGCTGCATGTTTCTGTACTTGAAAATTCTTTTTCTGAAAAAGTTTATATATATATATATATATATATATATATATATATATATATATATATATATATATATATATATATATATATATATATATATGTATGTCTAAAGTTAAACAAGTACTTACAGACAAGATATTGTAAAACAGTAAAATGCCTGTAATTGATAGATTTGTTGTTGTAAGAGTGTTAACGGACCAAAAACACTTAAATTATATATATATATATATATATATATATATATATATATATATATATATATATATATATATATATATATATATATATAATTATTATTATATATATATACACAACATTAACACATCCATAGCACATTTAACTCATTCGTTCTGCTCTGACATGCACAGAAATCCAAATAGAGGCCTGCATGTTGTCTTAGCATGATTTATAGAAGAAAGTCCACATAGGAAAAAAGATTAAATTAGTTTTCTTTTTTATTTTTCCCAGAACCAGCATGAAAAATGTATGAATATCATAATAAGCTAATAAATTAACTGGGCCTTTCATCTTACGTAAAGTTCCATTAGACTTTAAAAATGATTGTATTGACAAATCCAATGAAAACACACCAAGATGGAGAGGTAATGTCAGACACATTTTGATGAAGTGGAGTCAGGTTGAAGTTTAAAATGATCCGTACCAGGAGGTGAAAACTGGGAAACGACTTGTGGAGAAGAGAGTAAACAGTTTTATTGAAACCCTAAATCAACAAAAAATTAGGCTGACTTGACAACATGACAAGCTGACATGTCTCTGCCTGTTACGCCTGCCCCTCACACACACAGACAGACACACACACACACACACACACTGTATATTACCAGACACATCTTGCAACAGAACAATCTTTTTCTGCATCAGAAGCTTCTTGAATTAGCGTGTTCCAGTAGCAGCCACTGAAAGGCTGGTTTTCTATCAAAACTCAGTTGTAAAAATATGTTTAAATATTTTTAATATATATTTAAATAATTTATTTAAAACTGTCAAGAAAATAATCCAGTGGAGAAAAGTCATGTTTCTGCAGTCAAGATGTCAGTTTAAGTGTTCCTGTTATCAGTCCATCATGGTGTCAATAAAAGTCATAAAATCTGGAAAAAAACAAACTATTTTTTCAGTTTCTGTTAATTCTCTTTTCTGAAATGTGTTTGACCACTGTGAGAAAGACAACAGCATTATCCTGAAACAAATGGATGGTCCTGTATGGAAACACACATGGCGACTGTTGGACGCAACAAAGAAACAAGCATGAGGTTATACATATTAAAAGTCCAACAAATACATTTAATTTTTTTGAGGCTTTTTCCTCGTTTTTTTCTTTTTTAATTACAGATTTGTCAAAATTCTCCAACCCCAACGTTTTTTGACACTGTGTGTAAAACAGAAGAAGGGAATATAATGATTCATCTCATCTTTTCCTCCCAGAAGAAAATAAACATCATGTTGGATGATGAAACTGAGACATTTTATCATCTGATGACTGTTCCAGGATGATGTTTAGCATCCCCTCTTCTTCTAACATCTGTCTGTAAACATCTGGGAAGTGAGGAGAGCAGCTGCTGGAGTTTTAGGAGAGGAATGTTGTCCCGTTCTGGTCTGATGCAGGATTCCAGCTGCTCCACTGGACCTTGTTGCTGGATTTCTGCCTCCATGATGCTCCAGATGTTTTGTACTGGTTAAAACATCTGGACTGCAGCAGACCAGTTCTCCTGTTCCACCATCAGGATGTGGTCCAGCATGGTGGAACCTGCAAGGTCTTCCCTGAAAGAGAGGTTGTCTGGATGGGAGCAGATGTTTCAGCATTGATGGAGCTTCCCAGATGTGGAAGCTGCCCACGCCATCGGCACTAATGCAACCCCATCCCATCAGAGGTGCAGGCTGATAACAAGCTGGATGCTCCCTCTCCTCTTTAGTCTGCAGGACACGCCGTCCATGCTGTCCACAAACAATTCCACATCTTCATCCAGGTTTCCACTCAGAACATTTTAAATGAGCTTTGGTCCAGAGAAGACGGCGTGTTTCTGGATCCTCTTCACATATGATGGAGCTTTAACCTGCATGTGTGGATTTAAGCCTGAACTGGGTTCACAGACAGAGATTTCTGGAATCTTCCTTATGAAACATGGTTAAATTGAATATATTATCATTTCTAAACTAAGTTTTCTATAAGCTGTCTATAAGTTTTTACATTTTATTAACCCAAATAAAATCACTACAACTTTAAAAAACGTGCAGAATAATGATCGACATGACAGGTTCTGGCATGAAACCAGGCAGAGTAATAAAAAAAAAAAATATGCCAAATAAATATGCAGTTCAAATATTTAGTGAATCCCCTTCAACGCCAGTCATGTTGAAACATGAAGCTGCTCCCAGTGTTATCAAGGCTGGAGTCAGATGCCAAGCAGTCAGAGATAAGTGCTACATAGTCATCACAATTAGATTGGAGAGAATAGATGTGGACTAAAATATGGAATTTAGGGAAATTCTACTCATAAATAATATTGATTTTATCTGATATAATTAAAGTGCGTTTTTTTCAGCATTGTTCCGACATGATTTTCTCACGCTGGTCATCAGGAAAAGGAGACAGGGATAAGAGAAGAGAAGTGTAGCTTTGATCCTCCTTCAGGTCCAGACTAGTTTCTGTTCAAGGCTGTTATATAAAAGATCATGAATGTTTCTTTAAGCAGCAGAAAAATGAAAAGTTCATAAAAAAAATTGTAACAAGAACACAGAAAGAAGGAAGAAGTGCTAGAAGGTCCCCCTTCCAGTATCGGGTACGCCTTCTAGTTCTGGCTTGGTTGGATATTAAACAAGATGGAAACATCCCTCAGAATTTTTGTTCTATATTGATGTGACGCATTACAGAGTTTCTGCACATCACCATGAAAATCTCCTGTTCCACCTCATCATGATGAGAATCTCTCGTTCCACCTCATCACCATGAGAATCTCCCGTTCCACCTCATCAGGATGAGAATCTCCCGTTCCACCACATCATGATGAGAATCTCCCGTTCCACCTCATCACCATGAGAATCTCCCGTTCCACCTCATCAGGATGAGAATCTCCCGTTCCACCTCATCATGATGAGAATCTCCCGTTCCACCTCATCAGGATGAGAATCTCCCGTTCCACCACATCATGATGAGAATCTCCCGTTCCACCTCATCACCATGAGAATCTCCCGTTCCACCTCATCACCATGAGGATCTCCCATTTCACCTCATCAGGATGAGAATCCCTCTCCCTGAGCCGTCACCTTATCGTGGTGGAGGGGTTTGTGCGTCCCGAAGATCCTAGCAGCTATGTTGTCGGGGGCTTTATGCCCCTGGTAGGGTCACCCATGGCAAACAAGTGTCTAGGGGAGGGACCAGACCAAGCACGGCTCATAGACCCCTATGATGACGACCAACCTGGGCATGAATGTTCCCTTGCCCGGACGCGGGTTACCGGGACCCCCCCTCTGGAGCCAGGCCTGGAGGCGGGGTACGAGAGCGAGCGTCTGGTGGCCGGGCCTTCGCCCATGGGGCCCGGTCGGGCTCAGCCCGAAAGGGTTACATGGGCCCCGTCTCCCGTGGGCTCACCATCTGCGGGAGGAGCCGTAGGGGTCGGGTGCAATGTGAGCTGGGCGGCAGCAAGGGGCGGGGACCCTGGCGGTCCGATCCCCAGCTGCAGAAGCTGGCTCTAGGGATGTGGAACGTCACCTCTCTGGTGGGGAAGGAGCCTGAGCTTGTGCGCGAGGTTGAGCGATTCCGACTAGATATAGTTGGACTCACCTCGACGCATGGCTTGGGCTCTGGAACCAGTACCCTCGAGAGGGGCTGGACCTTCTTCCACTCTGGAGTTGCTCATGGTGAGAGGCGCCGAGCAGGTGTGGGCATTCTCATCGGCCCCCAGCTTGGTGCCTGCACGTTGGGGTTTACCCCGGTGGATGAAAGGGTAGTTTCCCTCCGCCTCCGGGTGGGGGGACGGGTCCTGACTGTTGTCTGTGCTTATGCACCGAACAGCAGTTCAGAGTACTCACCCTTTCTGGGGTCCTTGGAGGGAGTGCTGGAGGGTGCTCCTTCTGGGGACTCCATTGTTCTGCTGGGGGACTTCAATGCTCACGTGGGCAATGACAGTGAGACCTGGAGGGGAGTGATTGGGAGGCATGGTCCCCCCCCTCTGAACCCAAATGGTGTTTTGTTATTGGACTTCTGTGCTCATCATGGATTGTCTATAACGAACACCATGTTCCAGCATAAGAGTGTCCATATGTACACCTGGCATCAGGATTCCCTGGGCCGCAGTTCAATGATCGACTTTGTAGTCGTATCGTCGGACCTGCGGCCACATGCCTTGGACACTCGGGTGAAGAGGGGGGCGGAGCTGTCAACTGATCACCACCTGGTGGTGAGTTGGCTCAGATGGTGGGGGAGGAAGCCGGTCAGAGCTGGCAGGCCCAAACGTGTTGTGAGGGTCTGCTGGGAACGTCTGGCTGAGTCCCCTGTCAGAGCGAGCTTCAACTCCCACCTTCAGCAGAGCTTCGAACATGTCCCGGGTGAGGCGGGGGACATTGAGTCCGAATGGGCTGTGTTCCGTGCCTCTATTGCCGAGGCGGCCAGCCGGAGCTGTGGCTGCAAGGTCGTTGGTGCCTGTCGTGGCGGTAATCCCAGGACTCGTTGGTGGACACCAGCAGTGAGGGATGCCGTCAAGCTGAAGAAGGACTCCTATCGGGCCTTCTTGGCCTGTGGGACTCTGGAGGCAGCTGATGGGTACCGGCGGGCTAAGCGGCATGCGGCTTCGGCCGTTGCCGAGGCAAAAACTCGGGCATGGGAGGAGTTCGGCGAGGCCATGGAGAAAGACTTCCGGACGGCTTCGAGGAGATTCTGGTCCACCATCCGGCGGCTCAGGGGGGGGGAAGCAGTGCTCCATCAATACTGTGTACAGTGGAGATGGGGAGCTGCTGACCTCAACTCGGGACGTTGTGGGTCGGTGGAGGGAATACTTCGAAGACCTCCTCAATCCTACCAACACGTCTTCCCATGAGGGAGCAGAGCTGGTGGACTCAGGGGTGGACTCTCCTATCTCTGGGGCTGAAGTCGCTGAGGTGGTCAAAAAGCTCCTTGGCGGCAAGGCCCCGGGGGTGGATGAGATCCGCCCGGAGTTCCTTAAGGCTCTGGATGCTATGGGGCTGTCCTGGCTGACACGCCTCTGCAGCATCGCGTGGACATCGGGGGCAGTACCGCTGGATTGGCAGACTGGGGTGGTGGTCCCCCTTTTTAAGAAGGGGGACCGGAGGGTGTGTTCCAATTACAGGGGAATCACACTCCTCAGCCTCCCTGGTAAGGTCTATTCAGGGGTCCTGGAGAGGAGGGTCCGCCGGATAGTCGAATCCCGGATTGAGGAGGAGCAGTGTGGTTTTCGTCCTGGTCGCGGAACAGTGGACCAGCTCTATACCCTCTCTGGGGTCCTGGGGGGGGCATGGGAGTTTGCCCAACCAGTCTACATGTGCTTTGTGGACCTGGAGAAGGCATTCGACCGTGTCCCCCGGGGGCTCCTGTGGGGGGTACTCCGGGAGTATGGGGTACCGGACCCCCTTGTACGAGCTGTTCGGTCCCTGTACGACAGGTGTCAGAGCTTGGTCCGCATTGCCGGTAGTAAGTCGGATTCGTTTCCGGTGAGGGTTGGACTCCGCCAAGGCTGCCCTTTATCACCGATTCTGTTCATAACTTATATGGACAGAATTTCTAGGCGCAGCCGAGGGGTTGAGGGGATCCGACTTGGTGGCCTCAGGATTGGGTCCCTGCTTTTTGCGGATGACGTGGTCCTGTTGGCTTCATCTGGTCGTGATCTCCAGCTCTCGCTTGAGCGATTCGCGGCCGAGTGTGAAGCGGCTGGGATGAGAATCAGCACCTCAAAATCTGAGACCATGGTCCTCAGCCCGAATAGGGTGGATTGCCCTCTCCGGGTCGGGAGTCAGGTCCTGCCTCAAGTGGAGGAGTTTAAATATCTCGGGGTCTTGTTCATGAGTGAGGGAAGGATGGAGCGCGAGATCGACAGACGGATCGGTGCGGCGTCTGCAGTAATGCGGGCTCTGCGCCGGTCTGTCGTGGTGAAGAAGGAGCTGAGCCAGAAGGCGAAGCTCTCGATTTATCAGTCGATCTACGTTCCTACCCTCACCTATGGTCATGAGCTGTGGGTCGTGACCGAAAGAACGAGATCTTGTATACAGGCGGCTGAAATGAGTTTCCTCCGCAGGGTGGCCGGGCTCTCCCTTAGAGATAAGTGTGAGGAGCTCAGTCATCCGGGAGGGGCTCAGAGTAGAGCGGCTGCTCCTTCGCATCGAGAGGAACCAGTTGAGGTGGCTCGGGCATCTGGTCAGGATGCCTCCTGGACCTCCCTGGTGAGGTGTTCCAGGCACGTCCCTCGGGGAGGAGACCCCGGGGATGACCCAGGACACGCTGGAGGGATTATATCTCTCGGCTGGCCTGGGAACGCATCGGGATCCCCCCCGCAGAGTTGGCAAATGTGGCTGGGGAGAGGGAAGTCTGGGCTTCCCTGCTTAGGCTGCTGCCCCCGCGACCCAACCCCGGATAAGCGGCAGAAGATGGATGGATGGATGGATGGATGGAGGATGAGAATCTCCCGTTCCACCTCATCATGATGAGAATCTCTCGTTCCACCTCATCATGATGAGAATCTCCCGTTCCACCACATCATGATGAGAATCTCCCGTTCCACCTCATCACCATGAGAATCTCCCGTTCCACCTCATCATGATGAGAATCTCCCGTTCCACCTCATCACCATGAGAATCTCCCGTTCCACCTAATCATGATGAGAATCTCTCGTTCCACCTCATCATGATGAGAATCTCCCGTTCCACCTCATCATGATGAGAATCTCCCGTTCCACCTCATCATGATGAGAATCTCCCGTTCCACCTCATCACCATGAGAATCTCCCGTTCCACCTAATCATGATGAGAATCTCCCGTTCCACCTCATCACCATGAGAATCTCTCGTTCCACCTAATAATGATGAGAATCTCCCGTTCCACCTCATCCTGATGAGAATCTCCCGTTCCACCTCATCATGATGAGAATCTCCCGTTCCACCTCATCCTGATGAGAATCTCCCGTTCCACCTAATCATGATGAGAATCTCCCGTTCCACCTCATCACCATGAGAATCTCCCGTTCCATCTCATCATGATGAGAATCTCCCGTTCCACCTCATCATGATGAGAATCTCCCGTTCCACCGCATCACCATGAGAATCTCCCGTTCCACCTCATCACCATGAGAATCTCCCGTTCCACCTCATCATGATGAGAATCTCCCGTTCCACCTCATCATGATGAGAATCTCCTGTTTCACCTCATCACCATGAGAATCTCCCGTTCCACCACATCCCAAAGCTGCTCTGCTGGATGTAGATCTGGTGACTGTGGAGCCGTTGGAGGACAGTGAACTCATCGTCATGGTGGAGATGATGTGAGCTTTGTGACATGGTGCATCATCCTGCTGGAAGTTTCCATCAGAAGATGCTACACTGTGCTCAGAAAGGGATGGACATTTCCTCCTTATTCTGATGTCTAGTTTGAACTTCAACAAGTCGTCTCCATTATGTTTACATGCTTCCATTCTGATTGGCTGGTTGGATATTGGCATCAAAAACAGATTAATATAAATTTTTTCTGCTTTCTCTTGGTGCTGAAGCAACATCAGTCTATCGGTTGGATCAATAATGTTCATCTTATTCTTGTTAGGAGAATTACTCCCAGATTATTTATCCTTATGGGGATGGGGACGACAGCTCTTCATTTATGAGGTGTTGTCTCTACACGCTTTGCAGCTTATGTGTCACGCTTCCTTCTTCCTACAAACCATAACTATATTCATCGTTGTATTAGCTAAAAAAATCTCCAGACGTTTGGAAGCTGCATAGGCAACTGTATAATACAACCCATGGAACTGAAGTTTACTTATTTTTTTGCCGTTTTTTAATGAAAAAGGTGGAGACTGCTAATTTTGATACCATGTAAATGCAAGTATTACCGATACCGACACAAAATACTGATACTTTTAACTTGAAATTTCATTTTGTGCTTTTGATTATTCATCCTAATTCTGATTATATTTAAACAAAATACAAAGAGTTTTGTCAATTTTTAAATGAAAGAACTTTCATTTTAGCTTTTTTTTTTTTTTTTTATTATTCATAAGCAGTATAAAACAACATAAACAATGTAACATTATCTTAAATAACTCTCATTATTCCCTTTTCATTGCATAATTGTTTAAGAAAAACAAAGCAAGACCTGCTTTTTGTTCTCATTCACAATCTTTGGCTATTTGCCCAAAGCCCCCTGCAAGAAAAGCATTGCTCTAATCCTGCTGGTATTAATGGAAACCAATGCCAGTCATGGTATTGAGACTATGGATATTTGGATTGACCCACCGAGCCAAATATCCGAATGGATCAGCTGAAACTCAGTGTGTCAGCAGCTGCTCATCCTGATCGGAAGCTTCTGCCATTCTCTGTCATTAAAAACTGTCTAGTGACAAGAACAAGTTCAGTTTCTTTTTGTTCTTTTCGTCAAACCCTCTGTGCAGCCGTTCATTTGATTTCAGGAAGAGCATTTCTAAAAAGCCCGCCTTGCATTTGCAGAGCGTGGTCCTTCCTGGCGCTGTGCTGTTGTAAACACATGCAAATGATGATCAGATGATTTGTGCCTTTTAGCGTTTAGAATATATTGTCATTGTGAATAAAAAACAAAAAGTTTAATGGACATTTTAAACTTAATAACAATTTTTCTTTTGTAAAATATCACATAGTTGTGGTTTAAAAGGAGTTCATGGAGGCAGGAAGCAGATATTTGAACACGGTTCGGGTGTTCAGAAGAAACTGCATCTTTTTCTCATCTACAGCTCATGGATGGACATGACTGATGCAGATGTCAATACTTTCATTCATTCATTTTCCTAACCGCTTAATCCAATTCAGAGTCGCGGGGAAGCTGGAGCCTATCCCAGCTGTCTTTGGGCGAAAGGCCGGGGTACACCCTGGACAGCTCGCCAGTCCACCGCAGGGCCATGTCAATACTTATTAATAATAATAATAATAATAATAAATTTTTATTTTTAATTAACATTTATGCATAATGTGCCTCTATAAATGTACTTTCTTTACTGATTTAATCTCTTCTTTCACGCAGGATATGGTGGCACATACCAACCAGTCATCATTTGCTCCAGGTACGCCGCACCTGCTAGTTGCTGCAGACATCCTCCATCTTTGTCTCTGGGTGTTTTATTAGACTCACAATCAACCCTGTCTTTGATTTTCAGGTGGTTTTGGCTGCGACGTTGCTGGAGGGCCACCAGCTGAGCTGTCAGCTGCAGCCGCTGATGCAGGGCTGCAGGGTGCTGGGTGGAAAGCCACCCCCTCAGTGTCCAGCGCTGGGCTCCAGCCTGCTGTCATGCCCTGGTCCTCATCAGACTACAACCAGCAGGACTCGGCTCAGACTCTGGCCTACCAAGCCGCCCCTGCCCTCACTGCTGATGTCTATATGCAGACTCTGTGTCCCAGCTACACCATGCTGACCTACACGCACACGCCACTGCTCACTAACTTTGGGGTGAGTTTATGGAAGCCATACTGGAGGGAGGGTATATCAATAAAATAAGGAAGTGGCTCTTTTACTACCTCGACTTATAGGCAAACGTCTCTATTAACGGTTTAAACGTTGGCATACCGGTGGGGAAGAGACTGAACTTGTGCGGGAGCGAGGCTGTAACAGCTGGATAAGGATCATATCTATCATGTTTGACGTAACCAGACCCAATATGCCAGACAGAAACACAATAACAAAATGTTCACTGGGTGAAACAAAGGCTCTTCATTGCTCAAAAATGCAAAAAAAATTCAAGGAGAAAAGAAGCCAAAGCAGTGGGAAATGCAGGCAGCAGTCCTGTGCTGTTAGAAAACCCAGGTTTGTGGGGAACTGACAACCATGTGGCTCTAAATGAGCGTGGCACCAGTCCTTAAGTACTGGAGGAAACGATCATAGAAAGCAGGTGTGCTGACACGCCCAGGACGGCTGAACAGCTTGGAACAAAGGGTGGAAATAAAATATCTACCTGAACAAATACACAAATCATACGAAAAAACCCCCCCAAACCAAACGTGTCCTACTGGAGAAGGAACTGCCATACCGCAGAATGTAAGACATCCCAGTCCTGCACACCAAAGCAAGGTGTCACTGGTTGTACTGGTGCTGGATGGCTCGTAGGACGGACTCAAGCAATGCTCCAACTCAGCTGCAGCTATCTGTGCTAGCATCACTAATTTCACCACTTTCTACTGTTTTCCATGGATTGCAGTTGTGTTATCTTGTAGCAGCTGGACAAGAAACGACCTTTTTTCAGTGGAAGAGCTCAGAAATGAAAGCAAAGCATCTCACGGTGCTGGTTGGGGTTTAAATGAGCCTCTCTTGTCTCAGGAAGATGATGGGAAGTCTTGTTGTCGTCTTAAGCTGAACTTACACGTGCTTTTGATTATTTATCAGGACTGCATGTTTGCTGTTGGTTTGAAGTATCATTTGAGCCCATCTTTAGAAAATACCGCTGTGCGCTAACGAGCTGCTTCGTGTGTTTAACTGTGGAGCTATGATGTGACTGGTCTAAAGGCCACACAAACCATCTCCCCCACTGCTGCTGTTTTCATTTTCATCTGAATATTGAAGTCTCCTCTTTTGTCTGCATGTTTATTCATCTGTTTGCTATAAATTCAGTGACTCCGATGCGCCCCCCAGTGGAGACATCTGGTAGGAAACGTAGCCCGCCGTCACGTATGGGAACACCGATGCTAAGAGAATATGACGTGAAACTGCAAGCATTATTTCACCTTTATGTCGTCTGATAATAAAACATAAAGTAAAACATGTGGAGCTGTAGAGAAGTTGGAAAAAATTACATGATGGTTTCTTGATTTAAACATGATGCTGATTAAATCAGCTGTTGTTAGATTAACAGCAAGGAGGCCATGTATGAAGAGACTACCAAGGCGAAAAGCAGCACATCCTCGTAGGTAATTAAATAATATTTATAACGTTTACATTCAGACACAAAACAAAAGAAAAGATGGATTCCACGTATTTTTAGGTGATCAATATTTATCAGTTTATTGCTGTTAGCAGGAGCCTGTGTCACCCAGCAGTACAGAATGACACCGTAAAATAGTTCCTTTGTTTGTTTTCTTTGCTGCAGTTTAGCTGGAGTCTCTCCCAGTAATCACTGGGCGAGAGGCAGGTACACCAGGACAGGCCACCAGTCCACCATTGGGCCATAATTATAATAAAACGTGTTGATTTTCTGCAGCTGAAATGCCAGAAAAATATGCTAAAAACAGAATCAAACATTCTATGATCGAAAATCATGAACCTTTATTCGGACTTTGTAACGTAGATTAAAAACTCACCAGGTTTCTTCAGATAAATAACGAGGAAAACGTTTGTTTTTGTTTGTTTCGGTTGTTTATTTTTTGTTTCTTTTGCCATTTCAGACAATACCAGTGGCCTCCGCGCCAGCCTCCCTCCCTCAGGTGGAGCTCCCTGACTCAGGCCTGACCTACCTCCCATGGGCTCAGCCCCTCACCACCATATCCACCATGTCCAACCCAGGGGTCCAGTTCTCTCCTGGTTCTGCAGCCTTGCCTGGGTCTCCACTGGTCCACATGCCCTTGTCCATGTCTTTGACCACCATGATCCCACAGCTGGAGACTCAGGAAGTGGACCCTCAGCCTCAGATCCTGGACCTCCCACGGCATTCAGACCATCAGCTGGACCCAGTCCGACAGAGTCCATCTCTGAACGAAGATCCAGACGTAGAGCCGGAATCACCAAACCTGCTGGACAAACTTTTGGAGGATCAGAAATGCGACAGTGAAGAGGACGACAAAGACTCCTATGGCGGCTCGCTCTTCATACACAACACCTGAAAACATCCTTTTTTAGTTTGTTTTCCTCTCAGGGACCATCTTCTCTCAGACTTTTCAGCCATTTCACCGAGTTATTATCTCTATCATTAATATTAATAATGCATATCTAGAGGATTATCTTACATTTGCAGAAGTTCTTTGCAAACCTCATTCAGGAGCTGGAGCAAGACTGAAAAGAGATCAAAGTCACTTTTTGGGGGCAGAAATGTCGTAAATGTGTTTTTTTGCAGATGAGTGTTAGATAAAAGCGCATTTCATTGCTTCAATTTAATCTGACTTTTTCAGCTTAAATGTTTGATTTTTTAGTATATTTTAAATGCTAATGTTGCTTTTCCCAACCAGCAAACTGTTTATATTTTCCATTTATTAGCAGCTTTTTTTCTTGTTGTAACAAAATCTCAAATAAAGATGCACAGTTTTCTTCTGCTGACTTGTTTTTCTGTCCTCTTCATCGCCCCGGGGTCTTCCACGTTGTCTAAATGGTTTTGCATCTATGATGTTGTGATTTATACCTTGTGCTTTACATCAAACCAGAAGATAAAGGGAACTCACGATTGAAAGAACAGAGATGACACCATGAGACAGGAAAACGAAAATGTTTTATTAAGACACTCTGGAACTCTGAACCACAGAAAACCATGAAAAGTTGTTTAATGAGAGAAGTTTCATGCTAAATTCCTTCCAGAAGAAAGATTTAAGGATTTCAGGAGCCATCCTGACAGAATGAATTATTTGTTTTGTAGTTTGGAGTCACAGATGTGCCAATCATCTGATGCTTTGCTGTTTGGCATTCGCAGAAACATGCAGTAGAGTTAAAAAAACTCAAGACTTCAGGTGATCCTGGTGCCATGCCCCATCCGACAAACCAGCTTCCGCTTGGTCATGGCTGCGAACACCTCCATGTCTCAGATGATCCCCCAGGGGAAACTGACACGGGGGGATGGACTGCAACTCATTTGTCAAATCCAACACCTGGAAACACCTGAGATCGTATCACTGGCAGAATATATGGCAGCCCTTCAGATGGATGCATTGGATGTGGGCGCCGTCGCTTCATGCAGACTTAAAACTGTTAAAACAACAAACAAATGCAGAGAAACTGCTCGACTCTTCAACAGACGAGACAGAAAAAGGCAAGAAATGACGATCACCTTGCATGTTCACGAGAAGCTTCAAATGGATATGTGATAAGTACTGATGGACAATGATTTATTGGATGACTCATTTAGGAAACTTGTGCTGCTCTTTGTGTCAGTTAATCATGAAACTAAAGATAATCTCTTTGGTTCAAAGAAGGTGCAGCTGGGTCGCTGTTTGTTGACTCAGCTTAAATTTACGTCTTCAGGGTCTCTGAGAAAAACAACCACAACAATCAGAAACGCAGTGTGAGAACGCGGAGCTTCACCAAGCAGCTCATATACACCCATATAGTGATTCCAGCCCATGCTCTGGCCAATGATAAAAAATCCATCCAGTGATTCCTGGATCCATCCCAATCACTCCCAAAATTCAATGGAATCTAAGTCAGACCAAGAGCTGTTCTCAGGAAAACATCGTGAGAGTCTGTCCAGAATTTTTGCATGAAGTTGATAACAAACAAAAAAAACATACAAACAGAAGAACAGACAGATGAATGCAGGTAAAACCAGAACACCATGTTAAATTAAACATCCTGATCTAAGGAGAGCAGTTTTATAAAACGTCAAGTTTTCAGTCACAAATACATCATTTTGGATGAAAGAAGCCACATTCTCACTGTACCCGGTACCCCACAGTAAACCAATACCCCACAGTAAACCAATACTCCGCCGTAAACCAGTACCCCACAGTAAACCACTACTCTGCAGTAAACAAGTAACCCAAAGTAAACCACCAACCAACAGTAAACCAGTACCCCACAGAAACCAATACCTCGTGGTAAACCACTAACCTGCAGTAAACCAGTGATCACTGTAAACCAGTACCCTGCAGTAAACCAGTACCCACAGTAAGCCTCTAACCCATAGTAAACCAGTAACCCACAGTAAGCCAGTAGCTGCAGTAAACCAGTAAGACAGAGTAAACCAGTAACCCAAAGTTACTAACTAACCAACAGTAAACCAGTAACCCAAAGTAAACCACTAACCCACAGTAAACCAGTACCACACAGTAAACCTCTAACCCGCAGTAAACCAGTACCACACAGTAAACCAGTAACCCACAGTAAACCAGTACCACACAGTAAACCACTATCCCGCAGTAAACCACTAACCCACAGTAAACCAGTACCACACAGTAAACCACTATCCCGCAGTAAACCAGTAACCCACAGTAAACCAGTAACCCAAACTTTCCCACTAACCAACGGTAAACCAGTAACCCAAAGTAAACCACTAAACCACAGTAAACCAGTACTCCACAGTAAACCACTAACCCACAGCAAACCAGTACCCACAGTAAACCAGTAACCCAAACTTTCCCACTAACCAACAGTAAACCAGTAACCCAAAGTAAACCAGTAACCCACAGTGAACCAGTACCTCACAGTAAACCAGTAACCCTCAGTAAACCAGTAACCCAAAGTAAACCACCAACCAACAGTAAACCAGTACCCCACAGAAACCAATACCCCGTGGTAAACCACTAACCTGCAGTAAACCAGTGATCACTGTAAACCAGTACCCTGCAGTAAACCAGTACCCACAGTAAGCCTCTAACCCATAGTAAACCAGTAACCCACAGTAAGCCAGTAGCTGCAGTAAACCAGTAACACAGAGTAAACCAGTAACCCAAAGTTACTAACTAATCAACAGTAAACCAGTAACCCAAAGTAAACCACTAACCCACAGTAAACCAGTACCACACAGTAAACCTCTAACCCGCAGTAAACCAGTACCACACAGTAAACCACTAACCCGCAGTAAACCACTAACCCACAGTAAACCAGTACCACACAGTAAACCACTATCCCGCAGTAAACCAGTAACCCACAGTAAACCAGTAACCCAAACTTTCCCACTAACCAACGGTAAACCAGTAACCCAAAGTAAACCACTAACCCACAGCAAACCAGTACCCACAGTAAACCAGTAACCCAAACTTTCCCACTAACCAACAGTAAACCAGTAACCCACAGTAAACCAGTACCTCACAGTAAACCAGTAACCCTCAGTAAACCAGTAACCCACAGTAAACCAGTACCCTGCAGTAAACCAGTACCCACAGTAAACCAGTAACCCAAACTTACCCACTAACCAACAGTACCCCGCAGTAAACTTGTAACCCAAAGTAAACCACTAACATGCAGTAAACCAGTATGCTTCAGTAAACCAGTACCCTGCCATAAACCAGTGCCCACAGTAAACCAGTACGTCACATTAAACCAGTACCCCGAGGTAAACCAGTAACCCACAGTAAGCCACTAAGTCATAGTAAACCAGTACCTCACAGTAAACCAGTAACCCTCAGTAAACCAGTAACCCACAGTAAACCAGTGCCCTGCAGGAAACCAGTACCCCACAGTAAACCAGTACCCTGCAGTAAACCGGAACACTACAGTATTCTGTACCCACAGTAAACCAGTACCCTACGATAGACCAGTATCCCACAGTTAACCAGTACCCTACGATAGACCAGCATCCCACAGTTAACCAGTACCCTACGATAGACCAGCATCCCACAGTTAACCAGTACCCTACGATAGACCAGCATCCCACAGTTAACCAGTACCCTACGATAGACCAGCATCCCACAGTTAACCAGTACCCTACGATAGACCAGCATCCCACAGTTAACCAGTACCCTACGATAGACCAGCATCCCACAGTTAACCAGTACGCTACGATAGACCAGCATCCCACAGTTAACCAGTACCCTACGATAGACCAGTATCCCACAGTTAACCAGTACCCTACGATAGACCAGTATCCCACAGTTAACCAGTACGCTACGATAGACCAGTATCCCACAGTTAACCAGTACCCTACGATAGACCAGTATCCCACAGTTAACCAGTACCCTACGATAGACCAGCATCCCACAGTTAACCAGTACCCTACGATAGACCAGTATCCCACAGTTAACCAGTACCCTACGATAGACCAGCATCCCACAGTTAACCAGTACCCTACGATAGACCAGTATCCCACAGTTAACCAGTACCCTACGATAGACCAGCATCCCACAGTTAACCAGTACCCCAGAGAAAACCTCTACCCTCCAGTATAGCTGTACACCTTAGCCAGCATTGATGAACACTTTATTCACTTTATATCACTGATTGTGGCTTTGAAAGAACTTGTGATGATGTTGTAATGGAAATGTTTGTGTGTTTTTAATAAATGAGATAATTTTAATGGTGATCTGAATCGGTAATGACTTCCAGGCTGCATGGAGGTGCACCATCACCTCCAAGCCACTTCCTTTCTGCATCTTCTGTCCATTTCCACAGACAAGCATGATAACTGATTGGTACTTTGTGTCTGTGATGAACAGGTGACCATATCCAGTTGTATGATAAAAATAAGATGAGATAAACTGTATTTATATAGTGCTTTTCACAGACACAAGGTCACGAAGTGCTTCACAACAATAAAAACATAGAAAACCTGCAACGTGTGGAAAAAAAGAAACGGTATAAATACACAGCAGTGTTAACGAGTCTGTTTGGAGCTAAAATGTTTTTAAGAGGTTTTTTAAAAGCATCTATTGAATCCAGAGAGCGCAGATCAAAAGAACGGTCTCCCCGAGTTTTAAAACGGCTTTGTGGGACCATCAACAGGTGTTTCCTGGTCGACCTTAAACTTCGAGCCGGACTGTAAGTCCTCAATATAACTAGGGCCCTGTTGAAGTAGGGCTCGGAAAGTAAGTACCAGGATTTTAAAGCGAATCCGATATTCAACAGGAAGCCAGTGAAGAGACTTTAACACGGGTGTGATGTGAGCTCTTCTGCTGGTTCTAGTCAGAAGCCTCGAGCCAGTGCTTTCGTGTTAAGGCATGTAAATAAGCTGTTGCAGTCGTCTAATCGAGAGGACACAAATGCGTGTATAATCATTTCGAACTCTTGCTTAGACATCATTGGTATCAGTATTGCAATATTATGTAGTTGAAAAAAGCTATTATTAACCAACTGTCTTGAATGATGGTTTAATGACACGGATTCATAGAATATTACCCCTAGGTTTCTCAGCTTAGGCTTGGCTGAAGAGCTCAGTTTGCCTAGATGTTGCTGATTTCACTATCTGAGCAATAATAAGTGTCACGATCTTAATTTGCTTAACCACTGTTTTACTTTTGAGAGACAGTTCAATAAAGAGCTTTATTTGTGGGTTTTAGAAGATTTAAATGAACAGTACAGTTGGAGGTATTCAGCAAATAAGTGATAGGAAACATCCTCACACTGCTGGATAATCTGACCAAGAGGAAGGATGTACAATATGAACAGAAGCGGTCCCAACACAGAGCCCTGAGGCACCCCACACAACAATCTACTGAGCTTAGAGAGTATGTGGTTGGCAGAAACACTAAAGCTTCTACCCACTAGGAATGGGGTAAACCATTATAAAACTGTGCCAGACATCCCAACCAGGTTCTGCAGCCTGCCTCTTAACTTGTAGCTGCTGGGATAGGCTCCAGCCCCCAGTGACCATGCACTGGAACAAGCCAGTATGGATGATTTATACACTGACTTCCACAAGTAGTTGAAAGAAATTAAAATGGTATGGTTTCAGTAAACTCATCAAAGACCCATGCTGTGTCAGATGGGTAAATAAAAGCTGAAACATTATGACTGGCAGAACATTGTCTCAGAATGACTCAGCATCCAGGTCATGGACACAGCATCTCCTGGGCTTCAGAAGCATCGGTCCAGGTGGTCTGGCACACTGAGTTTACAACGATGTGGAATCAGTAGCAGTTCATGTCGAACCAGGTTTAATCAGTTCTCTCACAGTGTCTGTGTCTGTTGTGTGTGTTCATGCCCAAACCAGTCCAGGCAGACCTTAACCAGTCTTGAGTCAGGTTCTGTTGGAGGTCTCATCCTGTTAAAATGTGTTCATGTTTCTTCAGATGTGGATCAGAGAAATGAATCAACCTGAAGATTCAGTGTGACCCGTGGGCTTGGAGAGAGTTAGGAATGAAATGTGCTGAATTAAATTGTTTGTAATTAACTTGTTCTCTCGCTCTTGTCCCAACTTTTAGCAACGTGTCTAGGTATTAAATTCCCAATGAGGAAATGTCGGCATGCAGGGTCTTGTGAAATGTGTCTAAGTTTAGATCTAGAGTAACCCTTTTAAAAGACATTTACAGAAACAAGCCCATGACTTTGGTAGCGCGCGGTACCGTAGACAGGTTTTAGAAATACAGAGGTCCACCACCCACTGAGACCCACACACTTTAAAAGACCTTTTATTCCCTGGCCTCTTCTTTCCTCTGAACGTCCCATATCTATCTATCTATCTATCTATCTATCTATCTATCTATCTATCTATCTATCTATCTATCTATCTATCTATCTATCTATCTATCTATCTATCCATCACTCTTTGTCTATAAAGGTCACAGTAACAGTTTTATTCTCAGTAATATGAATATTTTAATGTAAACTCATTGATGTTTTTAATGTAGTACTTACTTATTTTATTACTTACTGTGCTTCACAGCCAAACTGTTTACCACATGTGAACAACTTGGTAACCTTTAGTTTTAAGATTGCAGGAACTTTGTTTGATTATCAGCATAGAAACTTAAACCAGCAGACAAGCAGAAATGACTTTCCTAGTTTTCCCAATATTCCTATGAATAAAAAGTGTTGCATGTCACCCAGCAGCTCCCCCATTTCTCCCTCTGCACCTGATAGTACCTAGTAGTATGGTGATAGTACCTGCAGCACCTGACGTCTGTCTCGGCCTTCAGTAGCACCTGTCTTCATCTTCTCCGCATAACCTCTGCTTCTGTGTTCTGGATGTTCCTCGGATGTTAAAGGGTGTTAATGGGAACTTTCCACACACCAGGCTGCTTGTTGTTTAAGATGGCCACAGTGTCTTTCAGATGTTTGTCGCTGCTCGAAAAGTAGTTTCTATTATGTTTAATTTTTTCACTCTTTTATTTGTGTTGTATCCTTGTGTTAGTTGATCCTATTCACTTCAGGCTGTTATTTGCTGTTAAAACATGCATGTGGCAAAGAAAACGCGGACTAAGACACTTTTGAGGTCCAAAATTTCAAAAGCCTTTATTAAAATGGATAATGCATGAAAAAAAGTTCAAATGTGTCCCTTCTGCTACTTGGCTCCAGTGGCAGTGGCAGACCACTCAATACTGCTGAGAAGGGCAGAAAAATTGGATTAACACCAGAATTATCAGCCTACATGGATACATCAAAGCCACAGACTGAGACTGCCCCACATCCACAGCCCCCAGCATGAATGAACGAGGAGACACATTCTATCATCTCCTTCTGCCTGCCATCATTCCCATTAAAATGATCACCGTCTTCCCCTACAATAAGCCCTGAGTGACGAAGATCTGAAGGAAATCCTCAGTGACAAAACAAAGCTTTTCTTCACTGGCTCAGAGATGGATGACAACCGGGGTCAAGTGGACCATTAAAACCACCAAGCTTTATGAAGACAAGGTGGAGTGATCCTTCACTCAGCCCGTCAGGACCTGAACAGCATGGCTTTCAGGCCTTGACCTCATCTTCAGCACAGAATACACTCACCACCTGGTCCAGACAGCATGAGCAGAATAACCCTGAGGTGCTGCGCTTTGCAGCTAGAAGCCATGATCCAGTTCCTGCTGCACAGCCCCTGAGCGGTGGAGGCAGGCACCATCAAACTCTACATGACCTCTGCCCTGTGGTCCTCACCACCCTGGCAATGAAAGCAATGAAGGGAGTCATCAAATCACACATAATCAAGAAGATAGCCTCCCAGCCAAACTCCCACCTGGAGAGGTGTCCACATGTCTCTGCATCGTGGCTCAGCCTTGGACGACTTTGTGGAGTGGTGTGATGGCTCCTGTCTGCAACTGAATGTGGATATAGTCATGGAAATGGTGGCGATGTGCTCCCAGCAGCACTCACCTGCCTCTTTAATGGAAGGTCTGGTTGTGGCAGAGTATGGACATCTGGACCAGTGCTGAGCTTGCAGATATCTGACTGTTGTAGCTCTCCTTCTGGTCTGGTGTTGGAAGGTACCAGTAGCTCTCCTCAGCATTTGCTATGCTGCCCTTTGAAAGTGCAATGGTTCCAGTATGGAATATATCTTCCTCTCATTATTACCAGTGGCAGCATGTCTCCAGTCTGAATGACATCCCGATGTCCCTGCTGTCATCCTGGTGGTGTGGACTTATTGGTAGGAGTTTTTGTCAAAGCATGTGATTAATGCACATGTAGCTTCAGGAGGTGAAGCAGATATCAAGTCGTGGTTCTGGTGCAGATATCAGGTCATGGTTCTGACATACTGGAATTGATTGACATGCTGGAGACATACTGGAATCATCAGCTGGAGTCATACTGGAACCATCAGCAGGAGTCATACTGGAACCATCAATCGGGGACATACTGGAACCATTAGTCAGGGACATACTGGAACCATCAATCGGGGAAATACTGGAACCATCAATCGGGGACATACTGGAACCATTAGTCAGGGACATACTGGAACCATCAATCGGGGAAATACTGGAACCATCAATCGGGGACATACTGGAACCATTAGTCAGGGACGTACTGGAACCATCAATCGGGGAAATACTGGAACCATCAATCGGGGACATACTGGAACCATTAATTAGGGACGTACTGGAACCATTAATCAGGGACATACTGGAACCATTAATCAGGGACGTACTGGAACCATTAATCAGGGACGTACTGGAACCATCAACCGGGAACAAACTGAAGCCATCAGCTGAAGTCATACTGGAACCATCAACCGGTGACATACTGGAACAATCAATCGGGGACATACTGGAACCATCAGCAGGAGTCGTACTCGAACCGTTAGCAGGAATCATGCCGGAGCCATCAGCTGCAGTCATACTGGAAGCTAGAGCCAGCTAGATTTGTACTGGAACTATCAGCTAGATTGGAACCATCAGCTTAGAGTCATACTGGAACCAGTAGAGACCTGTTGGGGCCCGCTCCTTCAGCTTATCTCCCACAGAGAACTAAGTGAAGTTCACCCTGAAGCAGTAAAAGATGACACGGATGAAAACAGACAACATACAGGTGTCATCTAAAAGCAAAGTGAGTGTAAAACAATCTGATCTTTGCAGAGTTTATTCAGTTTGAATTTAGTTGTGCTGACGGACATTTCCCCAGACAGAAACAGAGCTTTACTACCCAAAGTCCAGTGTGTTTGTTGTGTAATTACAACTTCCTGTCATGTTCAGTCTGGCTGCAGGCTGCACAGCCCGCCAACAGGCCTGCGTGTGTTGGTGTTGTATGCAGAAAACATGAATGAGCATAAACTGCCCCTGATTTACTGAATAAAGAAAAAGCTTGTGATGTGAAAACACATAAGTTCAGGGCCTCACTTATCAGTTGTTGCAGAATATTGTGCAACGTTATTTACACAACAAAGCACACACCTTCCCTGCAGGTGCGATAACATTTCATTTAAAGCTGCCAAAGTTTATGCTGACATGGAAAATACCTCAACCAACAATTTGGACAGTCCCACTTTCAGGGACTCAGACAGTCATTAATCCTGTAACTTAAATATTAACAAGCACAAACAATCCAACTGTGTCAAGACACAAAGGACATTATTCACCAAGTTTATGATAAAACTTCAAAGGACGCTCATAAATGGGAACAATCTTTGCACCGTACAGGACAGGCGCATTGATTCCAGATGTTTCATGGCTGGAGCCTGAAAAAAGCCTGTGGCGTGATAAAAAACACACCATGCAATGACACACTTTAACCCAGCAGTTAATATTTAGCACCTCCCTGCATGTTGAGAGGTACAGTGTACTCTCAGCATGTTGAAACACAACAAGTGCAATTTAACTTCATACGCCTTTATAATTGTTAAAATCATAAATTAAATAAAAATATTTAACAATTCCTGCATCGAGTTTGTTGTCTCTGTTGGAAAATAGCAGACCGAGAACAACCCGAGTAAACTTCTGCAACCACACGGTCTGTTTGGCTACACTGTGGAGGGAACTTGAGCGAGAGGAAAAAAGTTTCAGGTGAAATCTCCATCTTCCTCTATCAGATCATAGATCAATACGTGATCCTTAGCGCTCTGCTGAGGGGAAGCAGAACAGCCGTCTTGGCCTCGTTTGCTCCCACCATCACCCAGCTGGGGGGGCCTCAGATGTTTAAAGATTAATGCGGCTGAGAGAGATTCAGGGAAACGAAGCCAAGTTGTTATCTGGTCATAATAATACTCATAGCATCACATTATTAATCCTCCCACAGAGCACACCTGGAGTCTGCTGGTATTACTGGTGTGGATTCAGGCTAAAGGAGAAGATTCTCAGGCATCTCGTTTAGAAGTCTGACATGTCAGTGGTCAGTCATTAGCTATTACATTCAAACTTCACCTTGTCCTGATACCAAGGAGGCTTCATCAGACCTCCTGCTATCTCTTATCCATCCACCTGCATCTACACCCTGTGGGTTCCCGTCCTTCACGTCCTCAGTTTATGTGCTGTGACGTACATCAGAATCTAACTGGCAAAACAATCTTCTCAGATTCAGATCTATATTTCCCTCACAACCTTTCTTCATGTGGGATTTTATATATTTACATCTTGTGTCACAAAACATGAGCGATTTTTTTCGTAAGCATTTCATATCTACATCACATGGTTAGAAGTTCATTCATTCAAATGACCAACTTCATTTCTATGCAGATGATACGGTGTTTTACTGTTGAGATGCTATTTTTGTTGTCATATTTGCAGAATGCTTTTTGCTGGATTTAAACATGTGAATAAAGCTCTGTTGTTTTATAATGCAGAGAAGGCCGCCATCCCGACATTAAAGCCTTGCAGGGCAGTCATATCCAGTATTTATCAATTTTAATTGATGAACATTTAACTTTTAGATCACATATTGAAAAACTTGTCATGAAACCTCAGCTTAAACTGAGCTTTTATTATAGGAATAAATCTTTCTCTTGTCCTACCAAAAAAAAAAAAAAAAAAAACCTGGTGGAAGCTATTTGATATGGAGACCTGTTGTTGTATATCTCTCTGTTTAATCCTAACGTTCTCTGGACACTTATGAAAGGCTGCAAAGGTGTTTAGTAACCTTCCTCTCCATACACAAACTTTCATATTGGTAATATTTGATCTATAAATCAAATGTTGGCCTGTTTCCCTCTCAGCTTTGTGAAATATTTCATTAAACTCAAACAACTATTGTCTGTGCGCTAACAAACGTCCTTAACTGACAGCCCACAAAACTGAACTGCTCCGGCATCCTGGAGCAGCTTAGGGCACATTAAGATCAGCCTTTTTGATTAGAATCTGAGAGATATAATCCCTCCAGCGTGTCCTGGGTCTTCCCCGGGGTCTCCTCCCACAGGGACTTGCCTGAAACATCTCACCAGGGAGGTCCAGGAGGCATCCTGACCAGATGCCTGAGCCACCCCAACTTGCTCCTCTTGATGCGGAGGAGCAGCGGCTCTACTCTGTTCTCCTCCTGGATGTACAAGCTCCTCACCCTATCTCTAAGGGAGAGCCTGGCCACCCTGCGGAGGAAACTCATTTCAGCCACCTGCATACGAGATCTCGTTCTATCGGTCACGACCCACAGCTCATGACCATAGGTGAGGGTAGGAACGTAGATCGACTGGTAAATTTGGAGCTTCGCCTTCTGGCTCAGCTCCTTCTTCACCACAACAGACCGGCGCAGAGTCTGCATTACTGCAGATGCCGCACCAATTTGCCAAGACCCCAAGATATTTGAACTGGTTCCAGTTCTAGAGTGGAAGAAAGTCCAGCCCCTCTCGAGGGTACTGGTTCCAGAGCCCAAGTCATGCATCAAGATGAGTCCAACCATCCTAGCCGGAACCGCTCAACCTCGCACACAAGCTCAGGCTCCTTCTCCGTCAGAAAGGTGATGATTTTACGTCCCTAGAGCCAGTTTCTTCCGCTGAGGATCAGACTGCCAAGGTTTTATACTAAATATTTTATGTTGTTGGCTTTTTATTAATGGGTGTCTTTTTTTTTTTTTTCGATGCAACCTACCCTATAAAATAAAATAATTTATTTGTTCCTGTAATGTCATACATTTTTTTTGCTACAATAATTTCTTAGTATAGCTGTAGTTATTTGTTATTTGATTATATCCTTTTCTGTTATGAAGAGCCAGTTGTCCTGTGACCGGAAGTGTGGTAGTTTGAGTCCAGCTCCCCAACGCAGCAGCCCCGAGGGGGACATAAGTGTTCTCTGAGGGCCTGTCCCAAGTATAATAAATCCCATCCCAAACTACAACAGTGTGAGAAGGGCTTCTGCATCAGCTCAGTCATTTGGAAGCCAATGATTGAAAACCGCTTCTGGAGGGAAAAGCTGAAAGGAAAACAACATTCTTCTCTGTTATTAGTTAAAATAATATCTCCTGGCGCTAAAAGAGAGTCATCAGAGTTTAACATCTTCTTCCAGAGAAACATGTAGAACAAGTATAACTACAGAGAAGGACAACCAAGGCATTTAGTTTCTACATGTTGGTGCAGAGCAGACTAAAACATTAAAGTGATAAACCATTAAACTCACCTGCAGGCGGGAAGCAGAACTGCAAGCAACCTGCAGTGTTTTGCTCTGTCGCCCCCATCTGGCAGCGACACCCATCAGTCTTCAATTGTAGAAGCTGAGATCTGTTGTGAATGAAACATGACTGCATCCAGCACAGTTTGCACATGAATAAACCTCTAAATAACTCAAGTGATGTCATAAAACCAAGAAAGTGCAAACTGTGAATGAAATTCTTTGGTCATGAAACAGAAAATAAGCATGAAATCTCCTGCTGTAAGCACAGGAAAGTCACCTAGCATGAACAAGGTCAGAGTCAACCTTATCTGCATGCCCTTCAGTCATTTAGCTCTCCTGTTATGCCCCAACAGTGCCAGGAACATTGCTGTTAGTAATTGACACCAGTTGTTTCTGGGTATTTTAGGTTTCTGCTTGTCGCACGATTTTTTATTGCAACAGTACAGCGTGAAGGTTGACTTGCCAGAGGCTGTGAAACTCAACCTGTGTCCTGTCATGTTGTGCAGGCGCAGCCATGAGCGCCATTGTTACATCAGCATCAATCAGCTTTCAATTTAAAATAATTTTGCTGCTTTTTTTTACATGTAAACTTTGTTTTTACAAAGGATGATGGTGTCAAACATTCACACGCTAAATGATGATGTTGCCATGGAGATAAGCTTTAAATTTTTTTATTTTCTGCACTCACTTTCATTTAGATATACGTCGTTTGTTGTCCCACTGCTGTGGAACTTCTGAAATACACAACCACACATTCCTTTACCAGATTAAACGAGGTTTAGTTCAGTGTTTTTCCTAAAAGGATGCAGAGAAAAGTTGGTGTGTTGGATCCAGGCAGAGAAGCTGTAGGCGTTGTTTCTGAGCCAGAACTGTGGAGCCTCAGGAAGGGGATTTCTACAAGTTCTGGCTCAGCAGGAGGAACAAGATCTGCCATGCTGCACACACACACACACACACACACACACACATGCAAACCCAAATCCAGCCTTACACTTAGTCACAGGACCCAGAACTGAGGAGCAGACATGGGGGGGATAAGAACATCTTGTACTACGGTTGTGTGTGTATGTTTTGCTTGGCAGACAACTTCCCAAACCTTTTAAGTGCTGAGATGAGCTTCCGTGGCAGAAGGGGTTAAAGTATTTACTCGAGTGTAAAATACACAAATAATGCTTATGTTTTCATAACCAGACACAACTCGCTTGTTTAATGTGTGACAGAAAGCTGGGTTTGCTGCTGCTAGATTATCTGATGACAGGCATCGATATTCTGCAAGGGACCAATGAGATGAGGGGTGACGGATGAAGACACAGAGACAGTTTCTACTGTTGGTGTTCAGAGTCTGAAATGTGATAAAAAATTATGCTTACAGCATTAGAATGAAGCTAGCCTACAGTTATCGACCATTCTCAGCTTTTGTCACTAATCATGTGACCAGCATGTCGGCGACAAAGCAGGCGGACTGCGGCCGGCTCGGCTTGCATTTCGTGATGACAGGAATAATGGTACATTGGTGCTGGGCCCAAGCAGCAACCTCCTATGCGGTAGTGCATAAAACTGTAGTTCCCTAATGAACAGGAATGAACAGGAAAGCAAAAAAGACATCAGGGAACTAAACCAGGAAAACTACAAACTAAAACAGAAAACCAGGAAGAGAACCTGAAACATCACATCCTGACAGTTATGATCTCTAACTACGTCTATTACATCTAGAATTGCGTAGAACCCATAGACCACATATGAAAGATGGACGGAGTCTTGGCGGTAAAAAGTGAAGCCTGCGTGGAAGTACATAAAACTGCAGTTCCCCCTTCATCCACTAGGGGCTCCAAAACAGAGCAAATCCCCATAGACTCCCATGTTAAAAAGACCAACTTCACAGTAGAAATAAACATGTTTACAGCAGGAATAAACAAGTTTACAGCCTGGTTCAAAAATCCATTTTCGGTTTAATAGGTCAGGTTTACCTTCATGACAACTGTTGGGGGAGTGAATTTTTTTCTTTTTTTTTTTTTTTTTTTTTTTTTTTTTTTGTCTTGTCCAGCATTTAAGCAAGCAGACTGATGTTCTGGATGCTGTGTTCTGCTGAGCAAATTTATTTTGCCAAGGGGAACTTTTGTAGATGTAATGATCCCCTTGTATTTCTTGATTCTTATTTTATTTTTCAATTTGTTTTGGATAATAGCTTGTATTACAGAGTTTATGCTACTGGACCCGACCGGAAAGGACAGGAAAGGGGCAGAAAGAGAACAGAAAAGAGAACATAAAAAAAACAAAAAAAAAAAAACAAAAGAAAGAGATCAATGCATACATGTATATGCACATACATACCCACCTACATATATATGTATATACACTCGCACATACATTATATATATACATATATACATACATACATACATATACACATACATACACATGCATACACACACATGTACACATACATGCATACATAAAGATAGATATACATACATACATATACACATACATACACACACATATATATATATATATATATATACATATATACACATATACATACTCACATACATACACATACACTCACACATATGCATACATATATACATATCCATACACATACATACATACACATACACATACACATAAGTACACACACATACCCACCCACACACATAAATATATACACCCACACAAGCCAACTCTAGATTCGTGGAGAACAAAACCGTTGACAATCATGAAGACCAGAAACTAGCAAGTTAAGTCAAAAAGACAGAAAGAGAGGTACCTGCTGTTAGTGAATAAACTTGCTGGATGACTCAGTGACTGTGACACATGCAGAACATTCATGCAGAACATTCAGAGTGGAACGTGTTTAGAGAAGAGTGATCATGCCAATGTGACCCCGCCCGCCTACAGCTAGAGGAAGGCCAGGAGAACCCAGAGACCCGGGTAACCGACAGTCACCCCCAGGTACAGATCCCAACCCCCCCACTCCAGAGCCAGCCATGCATCTGCCCAGGAGGTGGCAAAGGAGGTGCCCAACCAGAGTCCCCCGCAGTCAGGGGGAACAGGCCCCAGCAGGCCCAGGCCGGCAAGGGCCGATCCCGCCGGGCACCGGCCACCTAGGGCAGACAGAGCGCAGGCCCCAGGGCCCCAAGAGCCCGTGAGCAGCCCCCCGCCCCCGCAGGCAGAGGGCACAGCCCACACCGACGGAGGACCAGGATCCCCAGACCGCCACCCAGCGGCAGCCAGGTCGCACCCCAGCGCACCAGCTGCGCCCCCGGGTACAGGACACCACCCCCCCACCACCAAACCACACACACATATACATGCATACCCCGCCCCCCCCCCCAACACGCACTCCCCTCACACATATACATGCATACCCCCCCCCCCCCCCAAACACGCACTCCCCTCTCAACCCCCATCCACACAACCCTCTGCAATCCATGCACATCATCCATAACATATACAACCCCACCCCACCTCTACTCACTCACCCATACCAAGTCACACGAACCCCAATCGCCCCCGCCCCCACACACGCTCACCCCCCCCCCACACACACACACACGCTCACACCCCGCCACCCCATCCCTCTACTTCTACCCAACCACACATGCCCCACCAAACACCCCTCCACCACCCATAGCCCCCCTCCAAACTTCACCCTCACTCACACATCCCATTCCGCATATACACCCCCCCCTACACACACACACACACACACACACACACACATACCCTCACTCCTCCAACACAGGCACACCCCAATACAACCCACGCGCCAACATACCCCTCCACACACACATCTACTCATCCTCACACATCCCTATCCCCTACCCACCTATATCCCCAACCCTAATCCCCCCCCCAGCCATCCCACCATCCATCTGTAACCCCATACACCCACTCCCACACATCCTCACCTCACCCCTCCATCATGTCCCATGTGAGATACCTCAGAGGGGGCAGAGGACAGGATGGCCCCGATCAGGGCCCCCATAATTACCGCCCACCACTCCCAGCGTCCCCCCCACCACCCCACAGATGCAGCCGACCCAGCACCCCCCCAGGGCCGGCGACAACCCTCCTACAGCCAGGCCAGCCCAGACTTAGGCCTAATGGACGGCACTCTTCCCCCACCCGTACCCCCCCCCAGTAAAGCCCCGAGAGCAGGGGCATGAGAAGACCCTATCGTCCCTGCCTCCCCCCCGCTTATGACTGATTGTGAAGTATGTATTAGTTGCAATTAAAACTGAGGGAATTGCCACGCGGTGCTGGGAGAGGGACCACCTAAGCAGCCCCGCCCACCATACACCGCATGCTCTTCCCCCTAATCATGTGAGTCGTCAGTGTTTTGGTGTTTGGTGTCTAAGTGTAATTAAAACTGGGAGGTGAGCCGAGGCTGGGTGCAGCGATCAAGACCACCTTGATGGCCTTTCTCACCACCCAGCGCCACGTGCACACCTCCCAATACCCTGCCTGTGTGTGATGGGGAGCGGGGAGGAAGAGGGGTTGAGGGATTTAAGTCTGGAGGAAAGTGAGCTTTCCTCCAGAAGGTGAGCCGCCCGCAGCACTGGGCATGCCCCCTACTCCCAGGGCCCCCCAAGGACCAGGACAAGCCGGGGACAGCCATCCCCGTAACCAGAGCCTTCGGCGACTCTAACCAGAGAGTCATCACCGACCTAAGAGGGGACCAACTCACCACATGCAGAAGGGGGGCACGAGGACAAAGAGGAGGCGGGGCGGCAGAAGGGGAATCCCAGACCGACTGTCCACCGCCCCCTCACTCACAGAGGACACCCCCACCTGGGGACATGAAGTCCCCACCTTGTCCACACATCGGCACCTCACACTGTCTCAGCACAAACCTACAGCCACACACACACACACACACTTCCGGACACATTCAGGTCCACCCAGCCACCCGTTCAGCCCACCCTTAAAACCATCCTCCTGACCCCCACGTCACATCCAAATCTCCCCCACTCCCATCCATCATATCTACACTTATCCACCAACCTACCACACACATGCACCACCCACTCCCCCATACATACACCCCTGCCCCCCCCCACACACACACAGACAGCACGCCCCCCCTCCCCCCTCCTCCCCCCCCATACACACACCCGTATACATGCACCACCGCCACTCCCCACATACACGCATCACCCCACTCCCCTACACACACGGCACTACCCCCCCCACAGACACCACGACACCCCCCCCACACACGCATCATCACACTTCCCCACCCACACACATCCACATACCTATGTACCGCCACCAGTCCTCAACGCACACCCCCTACACACATCCCTCCATACACACTCACATCCCATCCACACTATCAAACACCCCCCACTCAACAAGTCCCAGGGTCGCAACCAGGCACCAGAGCACGTACCTGCCCGCCGCCGCAGCGGCAGGTACAGGTCAGCCCAGCCCCCCCCCGGCACAAGCCGACCCCCCACCCCCAAGAGACAGGGGACAACCCCGGGCACCGGAGCCCGGGACCCCGCCCAGCCCACCCCACGGCGGCACAGGCGCCCGTTACGGAGTCACGCCCGCCAACCCATCCCCCGCCAGCGACCTCGCCCCGCCGCTGCGCGGCAACTCCAGCCGCTGGCCCATCCAGGTCCACAGTAGGGCTAGAAACCTAGCCACTCCAGCAATGGAGCAGTCAAAATCCCCCCCCCAGGAGCCCACCACAGACCCACAGCCCCCAGAGACCCCCAACCGGCCACCAACCCCGAGCACAATTTGGTCACATTCTCCCCCCATACTAAGTGATGGAGCTGATCACAGGGGACCAGAGGGAATAAAGTTCAGCTGACTGATCTCTTGAGGAGGCAGACATCATCTCGACACTGATGTGATCTAATAAGAGATTTCTGAACTGCTGGATACACAGACTTTGTTTGCTTTTCCAGTTTAGAAGGATAGTTTTCTTTGCGATACATAAACTGGTGAGGATTAAGTTTGCAGAATTAAATTCTATGTTAATTTCACCCAAGTAACCCAGTAGGCCCAGTTTGGGGTTTGTAGGGATGTTACATTTGAAGCAATTTGACAGATCTTTACATACCTGAAACCAGAATTCCTGGACAGGTGGGCAAGACCACAAAGCATGGTAGTAGCTGTCAGTCGTGTTGCCAGTGCAGTGTGGACAGATGTTTGATTGTGACAGACCCATCCTGAACATCCTGTGTCCTGTATAATGAGTTCTATGCAGAATTTTAAATTGTATTAGTTGCATGTTTGAATTCTTAGTCATTGTAAATGTATTTGAACAGATTTGTGACCATTCATTTTGGTCAAAGTTACTGGATAAGTCTGCTTCCCATTTAGAAGTTGGGAGACATATGGAATCGTCTAGCTTTGATAGTAATCTATATATTTTGGATAACAGTTTCGGGGCATTGAGATTTAAGAATTCTGCAGCCCTGATAGGTAGCTGCAAGTTTAATTGATCAGGGGTGTATTTCTTACCTATAATAGATTTAAGTTGGTGGTATTCTAAGAATTTTGTGCTGCTGATTTCATATCGTGAAGTAATTGTATCAAAAGGGAGAAAGTTCCCATTTTCTATTAAATGTTCTAACTGTTTTATTCCTTTATTCTTCCACTGAGGGAAGTTTATCATTTTCCGGTTTTGCTGGATGTCGGGACTGTTCCAAATAGGTGTAAGTTTGCATGGAATAAGCAAGGATTTGGTTAGTTTAAGAAATTCCCACCAGGCCATTAGTGAGGAGCTGATATTAATGCTTTTAAAGCATTTTTGGCGTTTGACAGCTGTGCTGATAAATGGCAGGTCTGAAATTGCCATATCCTCACACATAGCTTCTTCTATATTAAGCCATGGTTCATCTAGATAGCTAGGTTTAAGCCATTTAGAGATGTATTGTAGTCTATTGCTTATAAAGTAATTTTGGAAATTAGGCAAGTCTAAGCCACCGCTATCTTTAGTCTTCTGGAGTGTTTTTAGACTAATCCGTGGTGGTTTGTCTTTCCAGAGAAATCTAGTAACATTAGAGTCCAGTGATTTAAACCAGGTGGAGGGAGGTTTAATGGGGATCATTGAAAACAGATAATTGATTTTAGGTAGAATCATCATTTTTATAGTTGCAACTCTTCCCATTAGTGATATGGGTAAAGATTTCCACCGTGTGAGATCGTCCTCAATTGTTTTTAGTAGAGGGACATAATTTAGCTTTATAAGGTCTGACAGTCTGGGTGAGATGTTTATTCCCAAGTATCTAATATCTCCTGACTGTAAAGCAGTGTCAGGAGTATTATGGAAGGAACAGTTGATGGGTAGAACGGTGGTTTTAGACCAATTAATGGAATATTCAGAAATTGATGAGAATTTATTGATGAGTGCGATTGTCTGACAGATGGATGATTGTGAATTTTGAAGGAAAAGTAATACATCATCAGCATAAAGACTGGTCTTATGCTCCATATTTCTACAGTTAATGCCTTTAATGTCTTTGTTTTGTCTAATGCTAGCTGCTAAGGGTTCAATAAAGATTGCAAAAAGTGAGGGGGAGAGTGGACAGCCTTGTCTGGTGCCTCTCTGCAATCTGAAGCTGTGAGAAGTTTGATCATTTGTCCTGACGCATGCATTTGGATTGCTATACAGTATCTTTATCCAGTCGATAAACGATGAGCCAAACCCGAATTTTCTTAATGTTGCAAATAAGAATTTCCAGTTCACCCTGTCAAATGCTTTTTCAGCATCTAGAGAGATTATTGTAGTTTCCAGGTTATGTATGGTGGCATAATCAATTAGATTTATTAGTCTGCGCGTATTAGTGGTGGAATGTCGTCCCTTGATAAATCCTGTTTGATCAGGATGTATGATAAGTGGAGTTATTTTTTCTAGTCTTTTTTTTCTAACTCACCTGTTTAAAAGTAATTTAATCTTGAAATTCTCCATATTTAAGGCCGTGTCCTTTTGATTGACAGGAACCCAATCTCCCACTTCAAGTAAGAAGAAATTAGAACAACCATGGTTTTTAGCCGGTTAACAATGTGACTTAGCTTTAGCCCGCTTACCTCCGTTAGCTGGTTAGCTCCTGTTATCGCCGGGTTAGCTTCGTTAGCTCTTAGCTACAAGCAGCTCGGAGTTTGCTCAATGCCAGTCATCCACCGTGACGCTCACAGCCCCCCTCTCAGCTCCACCTCTTTGTCCATATTTGTATTTTCCTGGCGAGAAGCCAAGATGATGATGGTAGGAACCGCCCACCGAGCTTCAGTTCAGCTCTTCGGAAACCTATGGGTGACGTCACGGAGGCTCCGTCCATCTCTTTATACAGTTAATGCTTGTGCCTTTGGATGTTCTAATCAACATCTCAATGACCGGGTTTCATTTTTCAGACCGCCTGCTGACCCTGAACGACAAGATAGAAGGTTTTCTGCCATCACACCAGTTAACTGGAAGCTGTTGGGGATCTCCACGCTGTGTAGTGAGCAGTGTGTTGGTGTTACACAGCAAATGAGCAAAACAGCCTTAACTTTCTATCAGTGTAAACGCTACTGTGTTGAATTTCACAAACTCAACCTTAGTCGAGGTGTAAATGTGAGATTTCGGGACAGTTCCAGTGTTTTTCTTTTGCAGCGTCTCAGTCGGAAAACAGAAGTGTTTTCTCTAATGTTAACTACTAAATATAATACAGAGACATCTCTAATTTTTACACTGTAGTAGCATTATCTGTGTCAGCTGTGCTTTTCTTTACCCACCTTTGACATGAAGAAGAAATGCTTTGGGGAACTTTGGGATTAGTGGGAAGTTGGATGTCCAACCTGCCAGGAAATACTGGTAAGCCTCTAACAACTTGTAAGCTTTTAATTCTGCTCCTTTGAAGGTTGACGAGCTAATTGTGAATGTGATACTAATTTAAATCAGGTCACAAAATCCCATTTAACAGTTTTGGAGGTTTGTGAGATTTTGGAAAACCAACAAACCCATTTGTCTGACCTGAACACATAAATGCTGAACTTGTTTGGGAAGTGGGAAGTCCACCGATTTAAGAAGCATTTAACACATTAATGGCAGCTAACATTCTGCCATCCAGTATGGTGGCGTAGCGAACATGGTGACGTCACTGAGAATCGTCTATTCGTGTGGAAGATGGATTTACCAACAGGATTATGTGTCTGCACCAGTAAAGCTTCATATATAAACACAGAGGAGCTAGGCTCTTGTTATTGAGGCCATAAGAAGAGGAATGAGTTTTGGTCGGTTCAGATCTCATTTTGTTCCAGATCATCAGAACATGACACTGTCAGACTGCAGGTTTACTTATGAGTCCTTGAGTCTCATTAAAGAAAACAAAACTAAAGGAACAGAACCAAGGCCCTGAACTTTCATGGTGTGCGTGCACCCTAAAACTGGATTTATACGCGCATGGCATGTGCACATGGTAACACCAACGTCTGAGTGTGTTAGGGTTGGCGTCAATGTATGGATGGACCACCGTCTGCCTACAGCAGAGCTGGTGTCTGCATATGGTAAGGCTGGTGTCTGGGTATGGTTGTACCACCATTAGCTTACAGTAGTAAGGTGGGGCTGAGGTTCGCATACGGTATGGCCGCCATCTGTGTATAATAGGCCCAGCATCTGCTTATGGTAGGGCATCTGTCTACTTATGGTAGTCCAGCCATCCGTGTATGGTAGGGCCAGATGGCTCAGGCTGCCCTCCCTGAGCCGGGTTTTGTTTCTGGTTCTGCTGGAGGTTTTACCTTCCAGGTAAAAGGGAGTTTTATACTTTCCACTGTCTCCTGCTGCCCGCAGAGCTGAGGATTGAATTGAAGACAAGATCCCATTAAGTCCATTGGTTTCCATAGCATGGTAATCATTTCTAGTAAAACTGACTTGTAGGAAACCAGTTCTTATACTGGACTAATGTGGATTTGTTTTAACTGGATCACAATGACTTGGCTTGAGATGACCATGTTGTAAACTGATGCTATACAAATAAAGCTCAACACCTGACCAGAAAGGCAGAAGTGGAAGACAGCAAAATATATATTTTCTGCTAAAAGCGATTAAAAAGACAAAAAAAAACAAGCTTTGTCTTGTAATATTTCCCTGTCAATTTTCCCAATCCTCCCAGTTCATATTAAGGAGTTTGAGAGAAAATCCTCAGGTGCAATGACACAACATCTGTGTGGTGACATAAAAAAGCAGACCTTGCCTCTCCTCCAGTTACACCGTTGTGGTGCCCTTCAGCAAGACTTAACTGCTTAACCTCCACCGAGGAGGTCAGGGTGTGGTTGCAGCGAGCGGCCTCCAGGTGTAAATACGATGAAGGCATTCCTGAAACAAGGAGGTCAGCCCTCAGCTCCAACTGCCTCTGAATAAGTCAAAGATGAAATCAGAAAGGATTCTCATCATGAACACAACAAAGCGACCGGATCCGGAATCACTCCCCTCCTTCTGATCCAGTCCAGCTTTGCTGGGATGTGCCATGTCAAGGAGGACTGATGACCAAATAGACCCAAAGTAGAGCAGGACATCCCTATGCCATAAAAACTTGTTCATAAGCGAAGGAGCAGGTGTGTTTGGCAGCTCCTACTTTCAGTTTTACTGCTGGGCTGCCAATGTGCTGGGTTATCTTGTCAAGACCAGATTAAGGCAAGAGGAAGGAATTATCTCAAGATCTCCAGAGGCCAAAAATTTCAGACTGAGCATGAAGTCTCATGGAAAATCATTACAAACTGTGATGCAGTTCTCTGTGCCTGGAGACATGACTTTATCTTTTTGTTGTGGATGTAAAAAAAACAAGTTTCACAACGTCTGAAAGACAACTTTTTATATTTGATCTCATTTAAATCTGAACTTTACTTCACCTCCAGTCTCATTCACTTGGCTCACATGACGCCTTGCAACTAGCTAAATCCTCAAATACAGAACCGCAAGACATGGAAATCTCAAACCTGATTTCCACCAACGGATTTGGCTCGTAAAGACATACATTTGGTGTGTTGTGCCATCTTGAGGCAGAGCCAATGTTGCCACGGTAACCTGATATCTGCTGACATCTGACAGTAGAATAGAGACATGGACTGACGATAGACAGCGGCACAGCTACCAATCAATATATCTTATCTTTACTTATAACTCTTTAAGTTTAATTGTTTTTCATGTTTCTGAGGCATTAGCTACAGCAATAACTAGCTACATTAGCTACAGCAATAACCGGGGGGGGTCCTCTATTCGTCATTGTTTCTTGACGTTGTTAAACAATAAACAGTATGAAGCAACAAAATGACCCGATTCTCATCAGAATGACATGTTACAGACACACAAGTTACATTGTCAAAAAGGCAGACAGTCTATTTCCGGTACTTGCTCAGAATAGTCTGTAGGACTGGTTGGGATGGACCGGCTTGGCTCAGCTTGGTACACGATGGGTTGGGTTGGTACACAGGTGGGTGCCAAAAGATCCAAACTGACTGGCCTAATTTTTGGGCTCCAGTAGTCTCATTTCTACCAATGGGGTCACACCAGGACATATTTGTTTTTGCATTTCTACACACAAAAACTGGGAGGGGAACCCTGATATCGGTCAGTGTACATTCAGGCAGTTTGTTTTTGCATTTACCCTCACTGATATCCAACCTCTCCTCCTTTTCTGGATCCTTCTGTTTGAGCACCAATCTAACGAGCCAACCCAGAAGGGTGGACCTTGACACACTGCAATCCTTTGATTGGTTAAAAAAAAAAAACATAATTTCCTGTGCAACATGGCATAAAAACAGCAGGAATGACTCTTTATATCAAGCAGCAGATTTTTGGTTAATTACACCTCCATTTAAAATGGCATTACTGAGCTGCAGCTAATGGGGATCACATTAAAGATAAACAAACAAAAACTAATAAACCATCCCAGGGACTGTCACGGATGGTGGAGGTGTGGACCCAAATGCAGGACGGGAAGCAGGAATGTAGAATCAAGATGTTATACTCCAAAAATCAAGGCAGACGACTAGCTCAAACACAAGACTGAGAATCAACTAACACAGAGAAGCAAACTCATGAAGATAACAAAAGCAATGAATCAGCAAACTAGAACTGAAAGCAAGGGCTATAAACACAGACAGAAACAGAACAAGAAACAGGTGTAATAAATAAACTAACAAAGTCCAGGTGAACCTAATGAATGGGAACGCAAAACAGGAAACTGACACAAGGGAACAAAACAAGGAAAACTACAAAATAAAACAGGAAACTAGAACTGTAGACACAACATGAAGACAACCTGTTGGATCTCCTCCTTTGGTTCTGGGTCACCTTCTTCTTCATTACAACTTGAGCAAGCCCTCACGTGTATCTAACCCCTGTAACGTTATTTGGTTTGAGGCAAGATGTACAGAAACATGAAATATTCAGTGCCTGAAGAAATTTTTGTGTTGGAGATGTTTGGGTCACTTTTCTGAACCTGCCGATGAACTTCCTTTCAGACCGTTCGGGGTTTCTAGGTGATGATAGACCCTAACTCCGGTTTTTTATGCTCAATCCAGCCGAATTCTGCCCAAATCCTGCTAATTCCTGCAGAATTCTGCTAATTCCTGCAGAATCCGGCTCAATCCAGCTATATCCTGCTCATTCCAAAGCCGTTGAAAAGTTGCAGTCTTTTGCAAATTTGCTGACTTGTACAGCAAAAAGTCGCACATGACTCCTGATCGAGATGCACATTTTCTTATAGTTTGGGGATGGATTTCCATGCCAAGCATCACAACAAAGTGATGGATTTGTGTGTTTAACGCTTTTAGCACTGGCATCCAGAAAAATGCAAAACATGCTAATTGTTTTTCCTACTTTCCCTTCTGAACTTTCCACCACACTTTCCAAGTGTTGCTGAATCTCTATCAGACATTTGAAGGTAGAAGGTTTACAGTAACAAACAGATTTGATGGATTTAAGTTGCTGCTGTCATTTAGGAGCACCACATTTTTTAGTCTGTTGGATGAACGCCTGACCTGAGAGCACGTCTCCGTTAAGTCAGCACTTAAATGGAAAACCGGCTGCTGAGGATTTTACAAAGCCGTTACTGGACTCAGATTCAGACTTTCACAAGTCAGTGAACTTCTGCAGGTTAAAGCAATAACTAAATAAATATAAACACAAGTGATTATCAGATTATTTGGTAGTAATGACGCTACAGAAGTTGGTCTGGAGGTTAAAACAAAACAAAAACTTTCTTTCATTCCATGTTTGCTTTGTAAACAGTATCTCAGAAAATGTTTCACCTTATGTTGATGAAACACACAACACTGCTCACACACAAACACTGTAAAATCAGATGCAGGAACTTAAATAAATAAAGACATGTTTTCGTTTCAACCTGCCACCATGATGAAAGGTCATGACTCTACTGAGGTTATTACTTCCAATGGAGACAAAGACGTCCATCCGTCTGTCTGTCCCCTGCCGGAGCATCACCTCGGTGGGCCGCTGAAATGCTGGTGAATCAGTCAGTGTGCATTAATAAGCCTGAGTATCAGACACAAATGCTGAATCTTTTCAGTGTCAAAAAAGTGCAGCTAAGATGTTAGCATGAAGTTTTATGTGCCCAACGTGGCAACCAGGTTGTCAGGATGCTGGACCGCACAAAGAAGAAAAACAAGTTTAAAACAGCTTAAATGTCTTTTTATTTCTATTTGAGAAGATTTTGGTGGAGCTGGAGTTGCATCTGACACAAGCAGAGAAATGTGTGATGTATTTCCTGTGAAGCTGAGCTGAAGGATCAGTCAGCGATGTGCTTTAAGTCCTGACTGCTGCTTTTCCAACAGAGGATTTCTGCGTAAAAGTTCTCCTTGCTGATTTTCAACACAGCCTCCAGCGGTTAAAAGATGAAGGAAAACACCGGGTACAGCTCTGTTAGGGAATAAAGTGTGCGCTGTAAATGTTTAATTACAGCTGTGGTACATAACCTATTAACAAAGATCCACATGAACAGCTTTTATTGCAGGTAAATGCCTGCAGTTTGGAAGAATTCCTCTTTGTTTTTCTGTTTGCTCCTGTGTCAGAAAACAGGCGGAGTGTGTGCTGAACGGAGAGGGAGTGTTGTTTTACATTCAGCTGAAGCTAATAAGAGATGAAAAGTAGAACGTCGAGACTCGTAAATGTTATAATAACTTTACACAAACAAAAGAAGCAAGACAGGAAGCCAGAATAAAGATCAGATTCAGGTGTTTTTTTTTTTTAATACTTTTACTCTCCCCACCTGCCCCCCCCCCCCCCCCCCCCCCCCCCCCCCCCCACCATGGGCGTGGCCAAACGGATGGCCTGGAGGTGCACGAGTCACCCAGGTGCCTCCACAAGTACACACAATCCAGTTCTAGCAGATGTTCAGTGTGACTGATCTAAGTAAACCTCATATGTCCAAGTGCAAGTGAATGCAACATTGTTCTGTATCTGTTTCCATGCATCTCTGCTCCAACACACCTGATCCGCATGTCTGAACCATTTGCATGACATCCAGCTCTGCAGACACCTGCTAACCAGACATTTACTCGCCGTGTTGGAGAAGAGATGCATCTAAATGCTGCAGGATGGTGGATCTCCAGGACCTGATGTTGGCATGGTCTGCACCAACACCATGCAGCGTTTCGACAGCACCGTGTTGTTTCCACACTCTGTCTCATCACTCTGGTCTCTGCCAGTGAAAACATCAGCTTCAGGGCTTTACAGATACCGCCGCGCTCAGAAAAAACATGCATCTGTTTCTTCTTCCGAGTGTTTTACACGTGAAAAGCAGCCGGGCGTGTCTTCCATGTCACATGATCATGGTAGCCTATCAGATGCTGATGTTTGACTCTGGACTTTGCACACACTTCATCGTCATTAAACACACACATTTCACTGTGCAACTCAGCGTCGGCACGGCAGATTATAACAGCACAGCATGTGTAAAATATATTAAAAACATATAAACGAGATTATCTGCAGCAAGAATGCAAATAGAATGCTTTAATTCTTTTTATTATATTTATCTTTTGATCTTATGTTCAGCTTGAGAAATTTAAAAGATATATTAATTTATATCATTTATTGTTTTAAAAAGATTGATTCTCATCTAACTTCTAATTTTATTTACTAGTTAATATGTTATTATCACTTTATAAACATTTATTTCTGTATTCTTGTTAATGAGTTTAATTCATATTTCATATGCAGCAAAGCTTATTATGCAATGAAAAACTGTTATGTTCCTTTTAGGGGCAAAAAGTATCAGCACTAATAAAAAAAACAAAAAAAAGTACCATGATGGTATTATATCAGCAGGAAACAGCATCCTGTTTGTGCAAACTGTTTATATTTTATAAAAAAAAAAAAAAAAAAACAGATGATTATTTTCCTCATTATGAATAAAAGATGCACATGTGCAATAGTGATTAAAGACAGACGGAGCAGTAAACTCTTACTGATGTAAAAATATCATATTATACTTGTTCCTTTACTCTTTATACCAGATAATTCTCTTAATTATTCACCAATATCTGCAGCTTTTATTTATTTATTAAAAAAAAAAAAAAAAGAAAAAAAAATCCCCCTTTTCCCAGTAGGCACCCCTGTCCCCGGCCCCCACAGCATGGCTTTTCTAGCTACGCCCCTGCTTTCCAGGGAGTTTGATTTTTAAACCAGTAACACCAAAAAGTAAAAAAACCTTTAAATAAAGAAAAGTCCACTTTAAGCCCACTGGTGAAAATTACACTTTTATTTTGTTCAACAGCAAAGTCTGAATATGAAAATATATTTTACATGTAAAAACCACAAAAAAAGCTACAAAAATAGAAGCCCGTCCATCCAGAGTTCATCGGTTCTCCTGCAGCAGAAGCAAACAACTAAAATGCAAAGCAGACCATCAAGCAACCAGTCCTGCAGACTCCTGGAAGACCAGTCAGGCTGCAGGGAACAGCTGAGAAAAAGTCTCATCATAGAGCCTTGTACGACATCTCAGAACTCAGCAGGAAATCCTTCCTGAAGTATCCCTCCTCCTCCGGACCGGCGTACAGATAGTCTGTGGGCTCGTAGTACGGATGGAAGTCAGGCGTGGGGAAGCCCTGCTGGTCCGCCCAGCAGCAGTCCTGACGGGGGATCCAGTGCAGGTAGCGGTGCTGCTCCGAGCCAACGATGCAGCTGGACTCCATCCTGGTGGGCGAGTCGTAGCAGGAGGAGGAGGAGGAGGAGGAGAAGGAGCCCTGTGGGGAGTAGCTGTTGGGATCCAGGGGGTGGCAGAACGTCAGAGACTCGGATGAGGAGGAGGCAGCCTGGAGGAAGGATGGAAAGAGGATTTAGCTGGATCAGACTGCGGCGAACGTTTCCTCCGGTTCTGGACGAGTTCCACAAGAAGAGCTCCTGCAGAGCCGGACGGGGAGTGTCCCGGAGGTTGTCTGGCTTACAATCCGCCTCATCACACACACACACACACACAGCCACCCTGTCCACTGTTTTCATGTTTACTTTATAAACAGAACAGAAAAATATTTAGATTCTCTCAAAAGGATGAAGTTATGTAAAAAATCCTTGAAGAAAATTTCATTTGTTTATTATATTTCTTGACTCCAGAAGAGAAAACAGGAACCTCACCATCCCGTGTTCGTAGAAGTCCGTGTCAGAGGAGATCCCGTGGCTCCGCGGCAGCGGGGAGGAGGCTGAGAGGGGGGGCAGGGGGGCGCTGTAGTCCACCCTGAGGCTGTTGTGGTCATAGCCGTTGCTAGGCAACAGCACATCCTCGAACTGCTGCTGGATGTCGTCAAACGTGTTCATCGGCATCTGAAGGCTGCAGGAGCCGTCGGAGTAGGCGCGCGGCGGTGGGGGGAGGGAGGGAGGGGGGTCCAGGTGGCGACCTGCTGGGATCACAGGACAACAACTGGTTTAGAAAATTCATTCATTCATTTTCTAGTCCAGATAATGGAGCTGGAGTCCTTCCCAGTAGCCAGACTGGAAGCAGGTACACCTTCCCAGTAGCCAGACTGGAAGCAGGTACACCTTCCCAGTAGCCAGACTGGAAGCAGGTACACCTTCCCAGTAGCCAGACTGGAAGCAGGTACACCTTCCCAGTAGCCAGACTGGAAGCAGGTACACCTGGACTGGTCTCCTGACACACCTGGCTCCAGACAATGTTCACGTGAATAAGTGGGTCTGAGGAGGACGTGTCTGCAGGTCTTCCCAGTCTCCCCAGTCCGACATGGAGATGTGACGTCATCACGCCGCACGTTTAAACACAGTGGAGCAGAAACGCACCAGAGACCTTCATGCTTCATATGAGGGTCCTGCTCCAGTGTGGAGTGACATCATCATCACCATCATCATCATCATCATCATCATCATCATCATCACGTCTGATGAAGCTGCTTCTTCAGTCTCGTGCACATTTCAGAGATTTAGCTCTGGTGGAAGTTTTAGCTGCACAAACTGATTTGTGTGTGTGTGTGTGTGTGTGTGTGTGTGTGTGTGTGTGTGTGTGTGTGTGTGTGTGTGTGTGTGTGCTGATACGGGGAACTTACTGGGAGTGGTGGACTTGCAGAGCTCCTTGTGTTCCCAGTAAAGCTGGAAAAGAGGGAACAGGGTTAGAATTCCCAGTTTGCCAGCTGGTGTTTCTGCTGGAGGTCAGTGGGATACTGGGAGTCTGGGGGGATGAAGAGGGGAGGATGAAGGGGGGAGGAAGAGGAGGGGAGGGGGGTTTACCGTCTTGTGTCTCCTGCTGTTGGCCTCCTTCTCTCTGTGCTTCTGCAGCAGCTCTTTGACGGTGCTCCTCACGCGCACGCCCTGGTACACTCGCGGCTTTCCTACACACACACACACACACACACACACACCAGCGGGTTGAAACACACACCTCACGAGCTGTCCCCTGGCCCCCCCACAGTCCCCAGAGCTCCGCATGAATCTCTAAATAAAAAGCTTGAATCCTGCAGAAACTCTTTGGTCACATTTAACTGGGAAGTTTGCGCGTGCGTGCGTGCGGGAAAGCGCGGTGTCTGCGCGTGGCTCCGCGAGTCCAAGCCAGTTTCCTGACAAAGCGGAGCCTCCCAGATCTCCAGACCCGGATCCGCAGGCTCCCCCCTCCCCTGCAGCGGGTCTCAGATCCGCGTCCTGCGCCAGACCGGGTCCGGGAGCGGGACAGACCGGCTCAGATCCCGCCTCAGTAAGTAGATTCCTGCTCAGGAGGGATTCATGTCCTGCTGGATGCAGGAGAAGAAGCAGAAAAAACGGGGGAGATCGTTCCGTAAACGCCGCGCGGAGCTGCGCGTGCGGCAGAGTCCGCGGCTCCAAACGGGAGGAAAAAAATCGGCGCTGGTGGTGGAGTGGGGGGGTTAAACCCCCAAACCTTCAGAGGAAATGTGCAGATTTAGGCTCCATGACAGCTAAACTGGTTTCTGGACAAACTTTTATTCAGTCTCTCTCTCTCTCTCTCTCTGTGTGTGTGTGTGTGTGTGTGTGTGTGTGTGTGTGTGTGTGTGTGTGTGTGTGTGTGTGTGTGTGTGTTTGGGGTGTGGTGCGGGGGTCATCTTCTGCAGGATTTGTTCATGTTCTGTAGGAATGAGTCGTAAAGCTGCTTATTTCAGGCCTAAAGGCGGTTTTTTTTTTTAATGGACTCAGGTGTGGCTCGGCTCAGAAACCTCATCTTATAAATATTCATACAGCTTAAATGCTTCTTTATGATTTGTCTTAAATGTGAGGAAATAGTGGCGTAAATTTAGGAGCAGACACATCCCACTCCAACGCCCCGTTACGCGCAGCAGCCGCGGCGCAGCCTGAGTCGGAGCTGGTTCCCTCCACTGCTTCAAAAATCTGCTCCAAAAACACCAAAACGTCGTTTCCAATCCAAATGCGCCGCAACAAGCACTGATGAGCAGAAATAAAGCTGCTGTAAGAGGTTGGAAATGTTCCTGCGGGTCAGAGGGAGGCTGGCATGAAGTAAACAGGTGGAAATAAACTTCTTCTCACAACTAACTTTCATTCAATTATTATTATTTATAAAATAAGTTGTTAAAACTTTTGTACAAAAAGAAAAAAAATCATCTTATTCATCAGGAGGCTTCAGCTTCTCTTTTCATTTCAACATAAAAACCCACATCTGTAATATTTTATTTAAATATAAACATTTTGTTTTTCCTTTTTTTTTAAAATCTAACAGATGGGAAAAGGCACGTGGATTTTCTGGTGAAAATCCAGGCTGAAACTCACCAGACATGATGGCTGAGATGAGGAGAGGATCTCTGGGGAAGACCTGAGGAACTCCACAATGTCCCTTTTTCTGCCTCAGCAAAATGCCCAAGAACGAAAATTCAGCAAAAGTCTCCAAAAGAGTGGATCCAGAAGTCTTCCAGCAGGCTCAGAGCATACAGCAATATTGTAATATAGCTGGGGACATTTTAGTTTGAGATTTTCTCCCCGCATGCCTACTATTTAAAACCCCTAGAACTCAATGATTTGACAATGATTTGATTGCGCGTTACTTTCAATTTGAATATTCAGAGGCAAGAGTCTCAAATCAATTTTACAATAAAAATCACCCCGCAGGGTCATTCTAAAATCCCCACTTTAATGGAATACCCTGCTATTTGACAATTTCACCCCAAAAAACATCACTTTCGTTAATTTTATCCTCATTTGGCATATCAAGGCACCACATCCCTCATTACACAGTGCAGCTCTGGATGCGCACTTTGCGCAGCTTCAAAGTCGCTTTTCGCCTTTTTTAGCTGATCACGTGTTAATGAAGCTACTTTACAAACACATCGTGCAATTTTTTATATTTTTAAACTTTTTCAAAAGCAAAAAAGGCATTAAAATGGACTAGAAGGGGGCGGGGCAAAGGCCAGCAGCCATCTTTGACATCGCAGGCCTCCAGCAGCTGAGAAGCGGCTGCAGAGTTCTCACCTGCTGCAGCCTGCAGGCTGAGCACTGCAGCCGCGCGCGCCGAACGACAAGCAGCGACTTATTAAAGATCAAACCATCTTCAGAATATGATCATATGATTTTTATTCCGGTGAGGAAGATAAGTTTTGTCTCATCTTCATCATGTGAAGCTGATCCAGGTGGTTTGAGCAGAAAACTGATGGTTGTTTGTCTGCAGCAGAAATCCCACTGACATGTTTAATGAAGTCAATTTTAATCACATTTAAAAAAAAAAAATAGATGAATTAAAAAATGAATAAAACAATAAATAAAACTGTTTGGGTATAAAATCAAAGTTGTAAAATTCAGCCTGGATTTTGTCTTTTTCAGCAACTTCAGCAGAAATTTCTGTCTGTCTGCTCAACATGCAGACATTTACACCCGCTTTTATTCCTGATTTAAATATATTTTAATTATCATTAACAAGGCTCCATTTTATCATAAAGATGTTGCAAAATTACTCATTTAATTTATTTATTAATTTATTTTTTTTACTTTTCCATTGAAAAATAGTTGTTTGATGTTTGATAATAAATCAAGTTAGTTCATATCTCTGCTCTGAAAAGTCCTGTTTTCTGGTTAAATGAAGTCTTTTCCTCCCAGCTCACCTGCGTGCTGCCTTCACGGACCGTCTGACTCCTCTCCCAGCACAGCGGCGCCACCTTGTGGCCCAAACCCGGAACTTTCCTGTCTGCATGTAAAGAGCTGGAACTAAAGTGTGGTTTCATTTCCTCATTGAAACAATTGCTTTTAATTCTGGATGAAAATAATAATAAATATTTTAAATGTGACAAGAGGAAAATATATATATATTTTTATTCCGGTTTTGACTTCAAGCTGTTTGTTTCTTCCATAAGGAAATAAAATGTGTAAGAATGTAAAACTTGCACATTCAGTGACACAGACATGCACGTGTTACATTTCCTGATCACAACGTCTCACATCTTCAGTTTCAAACCCTGACAAACTCCACCTGACTTCCTGTCTGCACAAGTTTCCAATCAGCCAATCACGTAGGGGTGTCCAAAGTCTGTCCTCAGAGACCGCTGTCCTGCAGGTTTTCCATGTATTCCTGCTCCAACACACCTGGCTTCCATTAAAAATGACCAACAGAAGTTCTGCAGATTGACTGATTACTTTGAGCCAGGTGTGTTGGAGCAGGAATACATGGAAAATCTGCAGGGTTGTGGCTCTGAGGACCGGAGCTGGACACCGCTGGTGTAAGTCAGCCTGTGTTGGTGACACTGCAGGGAGCTTTTAGGTTTATGAGATGTGTGACGAGGTGGGAGACGGGGCCTTTGAAGCATCTGGTCCTCCTGTGGAACTGCCCTTCAGGACCACCTTAAGACAGATGGAGGACTGAAGGAACAAAATACTTTCCTTTTTATTTTAGAAAAAAAGGTTTAACATCTCATTTCTTTATTTTTATTGCTGTTGATGTTGTTGCTGTTTTTATTTGTTATTGTTTCTTTTTTTCATTTTTTCTATTTATTGCAGTTTTAACTCTGCAGATTGGAGCATTTTGAGATTTGATTTAAAATGGAAAGTGGATCATAAATAAAATTTACAATTATAATAACAATGCTGCAATAATAAGCTGCAAATAATAATAATAATAATAATAATAATAATAATAATAATAATAATAATAATAACAGTATTGATTATTATAATAAATGACACATTTATGCTAGAAAAGCTGCTTCAGGTCTTTACTTAAACCAACGTTTCAGCAGAAAAAAGAAGTCTGGAAATATTTCCAAACTCTTGTCTCACACAAACTTTCTCACATCTGCAGCTGCACACATCGGTGGTTGGGATCAGACTAAATCTGCATGCGACAAAACACACTCCCCATCTTCTTCATCAGCTCCACCTTCTTTATTTCCTGTTTATACCAATATCCAACCAGCCAATCACATGGCAGCGTGTAGACATGATAGAAACGACTTGCTGAAGTTCAAACCAAACATCAGAACGAGGAGGAAAGGAGATTTAAGGTTGTTGGTCTGAGTATTTACTGGGATTTCCATATAAAACCATCTCCAGGGTTTCCAGAGAAGGTCTGAAGAAGAGAAAATATCCAGCAGCAGCAGTTGCCTGGACCAGAACCAGCAGAAGACCACAGCGGGTTCCCTCCTGTCAGTAAGAACAGGAAACTGAGGCTACAATTCACACAGACTCACCAGAACTGGACAATAGAAGATGGAGAAACGTTGCTGGTCTGATGAGTCTCCAGTTCAGCTCCACATTCACATGGTAGGATCAGAATCTGCTGGAAACATCATGACAACATGGATCCATCCTGCCGTCAGGATCAACAGGATCTCCCTCCATAACCATGTCCATCCCTTTCTGAGCACAGTGTAGCATCTTCTGATGGAAACTTCCAGCAGGATGATGCACCATGTCACAAAGCTCACATCATCTCCACCATTTCATTTCATTTCCTGCCTTCGGAGAGGACGGACGCTTTTTCTCTCCCTCCTGTTCCCACGCTGACCTGTTGCTTCTTTGTATTCTCAGTCTATCTATCTGAGCCTCTTGCTCCATTTCCTTTTGAATTTAAATCATGGATCTGGTCAGCTGGTCTCTCAATGCAACTTATCAAATCTTTTTTTCCCAAAGAATGGGCGAAGGGGAGCCCGCAGGTCCCGACGGAGTGGATGCTGCTGGACACGTGATGAAGGTCATGTGCCTGCTGCTTCTGTCTGTGGAGGATTTCTACACAATTGGAATTATGATAACTGGGTTTCTGCTGTTTGGTGTGTGCAGTTTCTTGGTGTCTCGTAAATTTTAGGAGATCTGTGATGGACTACGCCAAGCAACTATCACTCGGACTCATGCGTGACAGCGCTGGACCACAACTGGATGCCGGTCTTGCCCGGCCTGGCAGGCTGGTCACGGTTCTGGAGCTCATCCATAGGTGGGAAACATCATGGAGAAGCAGTTGCTCAGTTTTGGTGGAAACTGACCCCCAGTCGGAGTCCGACTGAGACCACTAAGGACTCAGAGCTGAGCCAAACGAAGCTTAGCTTGACCCAAAACAAAGCTGTGATCTGAATCTGGCTCCCTGACTGGCCTTGGGCAGGCTGGTTATCACGTCTCCTGTAATGTAATGCTGTCTGATGCTCAGTCCGCCTCCTAACCCCCCTTCCTTTCTCAGGCCTGTGGAACTTAAACTGAACTCAGCTCTCAAGGCCGCATTTACATCAGGTGGCACAGATGAACTGGGGAAAGTTCACAGACTTACTCACTGAACGCACACACTCACACCCACCGTTACAGACACACTCTCCTATCTTTCACCGGCTTTTCCGGACCGCGCCCCTCCCTCCACTCACAGACGGCGAAATGATGGGCGTGCTGCTTGGCTGTCTGGGAGACCCCACCCACCCCAACTCCCATATTGTGTTGTCTATCGTCTGAATTTGTGCTTATGCTTAGAGGTGTGTTTTTTTGTTGCATCTTCATCCTTCCCCCTTTAGGTGAAGTCTAGAGATACTTCTTTTTTTATTAACACCCACCCATCCTTCGTCATGTCATCTTTTCCTCATTTATAAGGTAGTTAAAAAAACTGGCTGCAGGGCCAAAGTAACGGTTCGTTCTGTAAACTTGTCAAATGTATGTCTAACATTGGACGAGCTGACTTGAACCTTGTATTTCCCCTCAGGGATAAATAAAGTATCTTTGATTTGATTTGATGACTATGAGTTCACTGTCCTCCAACGGATCTACATCCAACAGAGCAGCTTTGGGAGCAGGAGATTCTCATCATGATGAGGTGGAACGGGAAATTCTCATGGTGATGAGGTGGAACGAGAAATTCTCATCATGATGAGGTGGAACGGGAGATTCTCATGGTGATGAGGTGGAACGAGAAATTCTCATCATGATGAGGTGGAACGGGAGATTCTCATGGTGATGAGGTGGAACGAGAAATTCTCATCATGATGAGGTGGAACGGGAGATTCTCATCATGATGAGGTGGAATGAGAAATTCTCATCATGATGAGGTGGAACGGGAAATTCTCATGGTGATGAGGTGGAACGAGAAATTCTCATCATGATGAGGTGGAACGGGAGATTCTCATCATGATGAGGTGGAATGGGAGATTCTCATCATGATGAGGTGGAACGAGAGATTCTCATCATGATGAGGTGGAACGGGAGATTCTCATCATGATGAGGTGGAACGGGAGATTCTCATCATGATGAGGTGCAACGAGAGATTCTCATCATGATGAGGTGGAACGAGAGATTCTCATCATGATGAGGTGGAACGGGAGATTCTCATCATGATGAGGTGGAACGGAGATTCTCATCGTGATGAGGTGGAACGAGAGATTCTCATCATGATGAGGTGGAACGGGAGATTCTCATCATGATGAGGTGGAACGGGAGATTCTCATGGTGATGAGGTGAAACAGGAGATTCTCATGGTGATGAGGTGGAACGGGAGATTCTCATGGTGATGAGGTGGAACGAGAAATTCTCATCATGATGAGGTGGAACGGGAGATTCTCATCATGATGAGGTGGAACGGGAGATTCTCATCATGATGAGGTGGAACGGGAGATTCTCATCATGATGAGGTGGAACGGGAGATTCTCATGGTGATGAGGTGAAACAGGAGATTCTCATGGTGATGAGGTGGAACGGGAGATTCTCATGGTGATGAGGTGGAACGAGAAATTCTCATCATGATGAGGTGGAACGGGAGATTCTCATCATGATGAGGTGGAACGGGAGATTCTCATGGTGATGAGGTGGAACGGGAGATTCTCATGGTGATGAGGTGGAACGGGAGATTCTCATGGTGATGAGGTGGAACGGGAGATTCTCATGGTGATGAGGTGGAACGGGAGATTCTCATGGTGATGAGGTGGAACGAGAAATTCTCATCATGATGAGGTGGAACGGGAGATTCTCATCATGATGAGGTGGAACGGGAGATTCTCATGGTGATGAGGTGGAACGGGAGATTCTCATGGTGATGAGGTGGAACGGGAGATTCTCATGGTGATGAGGTGGAACGGGAGATTCTCATGGTGATGAGGTGGAACGGGAGATTCTCATCATGATGAGGTGGAACGGGAGATTCTCATCATGATGTGGTGGAACGGGAGATTCTCATGGTGATGAGGTGGAACGGGAG